>NC_058119.1:22085000-22755000 GCF_914725855.1 Thunnus albacares
TATCAGCCAACATAAAAAGGAGCCCTATTTTTATATTAAAAAGTACCCGTCTGAGATGTCTTTATTGCATTTCAAATATGTACATATATATTCATTTAACAGTAGATGGAGGTCAGCACTGACTAATGCTGAAATGATCTCAGTGATACTTATGGATCCCATAATAACTAAAAATGCAGGGCTGGCTTTCTAAAATCTCCTGAAAACATACATTTAAACCCAGCAACTTTGCATGACGACGGCCCAGAACGACAACACAACATTACGACACGACAACTCAAAAATGCGTAGTACATGTAACGCAATGGAAGTGACCAAAGTACCATCTCACGTGGCCTTTTCTAACAGTTGAAAAAGGACCACAACTTTGTAACATTATGGGAGAACTACTACTGTACTATGCTGTATGAGCTGTACAAACATGTCCAGCAAACAAGAAAAGAGTAGAGCCATGTTTGTAGGAATGTTACTGGGAACCTTGTTTTCTAACAAGTTTGTCATATCAACTTAAAACGTAAATGTTGTGTTCACAGCTTGTTTCTGCTGCCCCTGAAGTAGCCACAATATCAATTGCAGATTTAAGATAATGCCAGTTTAGCTGTAGCTTGGCTAACAATCTCTCCTTATGATACCATATTTATAATATTTTCTAGGCAAATTGGCAGCTCCTCAGCTAATGCAAGAGTTTTGAGACAATAAACATTAATGACAAAATAACCACCATCAAAATATGACTAAATCAATCAGCTCATACTGATTTCCTACCACAATTGCTTTCTGCTTTGTTTGCACTGCACTCAGGTAACATCCGTTGCATGAGTGATGAGGCAACTGCCTACACTAGTGGTGATGGATAATATCACCAAAATCAATATAATGATGGTGATGACCTCCAGTTGTAACTTGTTTTTGTTTCCTCTGGATGCTTACTTCATATCCACTTATGAGTAGCCTGTATCTGTGAAGATATCAATATTCACTGTTGAGTACTACTGGCACACTATGTCTCTTAAAATAAATTAATAACAAGCTCTCCTTCTCAACACAAGGTCATATTTTCAATGACTTTTTAATGACATTTGGTGATATCCAAAGATGGCAAAAATCTGGTTGAAAGTGAAAGACTAAAAGACTTTTAGCCGTTGATTGAACATTGTTTGGCTGACTTATTTTCTTGTACACAAGGATGACACAACAAATAGAAATAACTTTTAGTGCCCCTTCAGGCAAAGAGAAAAACAAATGTGGGTGTGTGTGTCACCTGTAAAGCATTATTCATAGCCAAAGTATTATTATTATTATTATTATTATTATTATTATTATTATTATTATTATTATTATTATTATTTTCTTTTTACAGAAGCTCAAAGTAAGAAGGTGAAGACACTAACCAGCTGGCGCCAGGACAACAAACTCTCGCTCGCCAGTGGCTCTATTTCTTGAGGAGACTGAGGATGTTTGGCATGAACACCAGCAACCTCACAAACTTCTACAGGTGTACCACTGAGAGCTTGGTACGGTCTAATACTTGTACTGCTTTGGCCGCAGCCGCAAATCACTACAGGGAGTGGTGGAGGCACATTGCTGGCAACAGACTCCCCGCCATTCAGGATATCTTCCACCAGAGGTGCCTGTGGAAGGCACACAGCAACATCAAGGACCACAGCAACTGTTTACTGCACTGTTTGCTGCACTGCTTACATAAAAAAAATGCACTGTCAACCATGACTGCTGCTATTGGACCAGAACTGCTACATAGCCAATGTGCAATACTGTTGTATACACTCGTCACTTTTACTTTTATACATAAATCCTCATTTTCATATATGTATATAGTGTTATCTTTTATTTATATCTCATCCCATCTTTTTAAATTTTTTATCTTATATTCTATATTTTATGGTTAGTGCTCTTATTGCTTAGCTGACCTGTTTTCTCGTCCAATACATTTCATTGTTGTGTTAACCCACATATGACATACATACATACATATATGATAATAAAAAATTGAACTGAAAAAAAAAACTGAACTGAACTAAAACCCAACAGACTGAGGTCTATCCAAGATTAAAACATCATTACCCATACTGGTCAAATGGCAAAACCTGTAATAACTGTAATAACAGCTTAAAAATATACAAATATGGTGTGAAATACTACAAATTTACTTAAAACCTTTGTATCACATGCAGGTAGACATTTTTTTATATCAAACATATGTCACCAAAGTGAAGAAACAGGCATGTATTCAAAGCACAGTTACAATACAGCCTCATACATATATATACCTGATCATTTTGAAGGCTAATTTGACATGACGATCTTCATTACTGCTGCACTGGACTCATACAGTATACTGTAGACACATTCATACACACAGGCAGTGTAATCTGAGGCTGGGTGGTCCAAAGTTACGTCTGTCTCTCTCCAGTGGTCCTGGCAGACGTCGTCACTCCAATCAACCGTAAAGGTGACACTGACAGAGACTTTGACTCTGCTGCTCCTGAAATACTCAAGGATCATCTTCCAGCCAGCAGGAACTTAATCCACTCTCTATTCTTTTCACCTTACTCAGTGATGGAATGACAAGGCTGAGGGGGTGGGGGTCCATTCAGTCTCATCACATCAAACAAACCACCCACGCTCAGGATACTGGTGGCCTCATGTCAAATTCACAAACTTTGGGTAAACTTCTCCTCCTCCTCTGCCTGCGTCCTAACAGTACCCCCATGGCCAGGCCATTCTGTCTTATCAGACATTTCCCCTGAGGAGGATGAGTGCTGGGTTTGACTCATCAAAAATGAAAGGGATTACACAAGCTCAGTGTGTGCATATATGTGTGTGTGTGTGTGTGTGTGTGTCCAGTGGCAGTACAGTCAGTGGAGAGTGCCACCGTGAGGATTACAGGAATAATGCATGTATATTGATGGCAAAGACGATAGAAGGAGAATAGTATAGGGGCCCTGATTCTCAAAAATATGGAGGCCCAAAAGTATATCAGGGTTTTTTTTTAAAAAAAAAAAAATCCATACACATGAGCTAATTCTAATTTTAAGTGCCAAGTGAAACCACCAAATTACCTAAAAAATATTTTTATACTATACTGTAATACTTATTTAATATAATCACAAACAAAGTGTGCTCTTTTCAGTATTATACGCAAAGAGGGTGTGTGGTGTACACATCCAACCTCAGCTGGGTAAAGGACAAAACCGGCATACAATGGAAAAAGAGAGGCAGTCCACAAACTAAATATTGCAAGCTCCCAAAAGTTTAATGAGGCAACATTTCAAACATCAGGCAAAGAAATAAGGACATAATACCCATTAATCCTGATTCAAGTGTTACGGGAGCTGTATATTATTGTCTGTAAATGCAGCCAGCCTTTCATTCACATGGATGTTTGCCTGACAAAGATGTTGATAGGAGAAACTTTGCCTCATAAACATTTTGGGAGCTTGGGGACTACCCCTCTTTTTTCTTGTCAGTAATTTTTATTGTTTATTCCCAAAGTTTGTTTCTGTGATTATGGGTGTAACTAAATGTAGTGGCCTGGATGAGAAGTATAAGGGTGGTTGCAACTATTAATATACCCTTAATTATAATAAAGGAAGTTGTTTTTTATAAAATAGTTACTTTCCAGATTATACCACCTGAAATGAGAAGAGTCCAACTGTAGACCTCACATCTGGGGACCCCAGGTCTGTGAGCCAATGGGAGGTCCCCAGACCTGAGCTGCATCACTTCCTTTTCTGCCACAAAAGTATATAAAGAAATAGGCTACTTCTTACATTAATTTGACTCAATTTTTGCTCAGAATGAAAAGGTAACAGTGTCTGTTATCTGAAAAAGTAACAGTAACAGTAAAATATGCAATATGTGAAACAAAAATCCAAGAGAGCCACACAAAAAGTGAAATGTTCAGGTAATACTGCAGCGCTTGTTGTGATTTTGTGTTTGTCAATGAAGTAATGGCACTGTTACATTTTTTATCCTGGGTGGGTTTCACATGGCTTTATAGGGTTAACATAACATAATAATAACAAAAGGTTAATATAAATGTTAGCTTCTCCAACAGGCTAATATCACCTGAACTTTATGTAACATCAACCAGGTTGTATTTTTTTCAGTAATTTACCACAGTAATTCTCTCAATTTCAGAACGAATATTTTTTACTTGATCAAATATAGCGTTAACTCTCTTAAGCAGATATATGTCACCGTTTTGCAATCTAGCAAAGTAAAACTTTTTTTTGAGACAGCCAACAGAAGTGATGCACTTTATGTCTGGGGACCCTACTCTCTTCCCAATGGCTCGCAGTTAGACTTATAACTGCGGTCCCCAGACATAAGGTCTGCAGTTGGACCTTCTTGCCTGAAATCCAATCTTCCAGAAGTACAGTACTTGAATATGAATGCTAGCTACGAGGAGAGCAGCAAAGATCATGCACGACATGTCATGACACAGACATAAACAAAAAAACAGCATAACAACCAACGAGGGTGGTTTTGTCTTTGAGCCTGGTTTTGTCTTTGACCAATCAGAGCTTGGTTACAGTTACCTGTTGTATAACTCATTTTTAAACAGATGGTTTACCCAATTGTTTTGTTCAAGTTTGCAGGTGACTGTGTATGTGCGTGTATGACTCACTGGTGACAGCACACTGAGGTTATGAAAGGCCACCTGGCACGATGCCGCCTCTGTGTCATGAAGCAGATGACACAAGACTCATCTCTCCTGGGACAGTGGGAGTCCTGGGAGAGATGCAGCACAGTCTGTCACACACTGGGGTCAAGAGTTCAGCGTATGAGGGGAAAACAGGCTGAAGGCAAGAGGTAAAGACAGACAGAGGCAGACAGACACAACAAGATATCAACCAGAGTCCAGTTTGTCTGTCAGCCTGTAAGTAAGTGTCAATGAAAATTCAAGTGGTTCCAAATAGGGCAGTGACTCTCTAACAGACATCTCATACAGTACAGACAAATACATCATATTAAGAGTAAAAAATAAAGAAAGGATCTTTTCTGTAAGTGGAAGATTAAGCATTATTGGCAACAGATCACAGATATGAACTCAAATTTTGTGATGACAAGCTCCACTTACATTATTGTGTTTTATAATGAATGAATCGCATTTCACACACAGTCTGAAAAGACTAACATCTTAAAAATCACAAGACAGAGTTTCATCCAAAACTTAAAAAGCAGACATGTATGTGTGTAATTCTTTTTCATGCTACTTCATCCAAAAACACACATGTAGTCCAAAGCAGACCTCAAAGAAATGGAATGATGTAGAGAAGGCACCTTAAAAAATATTCAAAAATACTCATTCAATTAAAAATTGAGCTGTATGAGGCTACCATGTAAAAACAACCATAATGCACAATATACAGCAAGATAAATACACCCATAATACATTCATAATTTATGATAAACTCCAAAAAATGTGAGATTGGTCTTACTTTCTGAGGCCTTACATTTTATGTTGTTAAACGTTATAATGATTATAACGTTATATTTGTACATTGTAAAATGTCAGAATTACATCTCCTTCAGAGGGAAAACCAACTTTTTTAACTTGACATTTTGAAAATGTGAGACTCTCCGGGGTTACTAAAAACGTGTCCCCCAAAAGGGATGTCAAGTACAACATGTTCTCTAAAGCTACCCTGTGCAAAATTAACCTCCTCTACAGATAGACAACTTCTATACATTTTTAATATGCACAGCTTATTTTACATGCATTTTCCTGCATAGAATAGAAACTAGGAAGGTTTAAATTGTTTTAAAAAGCACTGAGAATGATCATAATTTTTAGTTTTCACATTCACCTTTATAAAACACTCACTATCCCCTTTGATTACTGCCTCTTTAAGGTGCAGGGTTGAAATGTCCCTGCTTGAAATAAACCAGTCTCAAATAAGCTACACAGATGTTTTGAAGTCACTATCCTTTATTTCTGTTTCCTTACTGTTATTAAACATATACACTGTACCCTTTGTGCACTGGTTATTCTAAAAGCTCAGCGTGCATCATGTTGTTGATTAGTATGGCAGTCTCATTGTCACCTCATCCGAGCCGTGGGGAAAGGCTGGCAGTGGCTGGTTGGCAGTGTCTACCATGCTGGCACTGATGCCTCAGTTAAAGGGCACTGGGTCTGTGCCTGCTGCTACTCGACAGATCTGTCTGTCAAAGTCTTCCTGGGAAGGCAAGTTGGCCAACAGAGAAGTCATTAGATAAAAAAATTAGAGAGAAAGAGAAAACACAACAAAATGTCTAAAGCTGTCTAAAGAAAATGGGAAGAAAAGAAGACACACCATGAAAGAGTGGAAGAGAAAATCTTGAAAGGAGAGATAGGCAGACACAAACTAATTAACAGTGGGAACATGAGAGGGATGAAGCTGTCGCCTCACTTAACAGTTCTCCCATGTCCACAGGAAAAAACACTCTGCTTTCTCCATTTCCTGAGTTAAAGCCACAATCAGCAAGTCTTTGCCGCACCCATATGCACCACTTTAAATGATTTTGTTGCCACAGCACAATCCAGAGCATATGGAATAGAAAAACATATGGAGCCACAGGGGAGAGTAAAACGTTTCACATATGCTGCTGCATATGGATTTAGACCTTTTTACTCTCTTTGAAAGACAGCAAACTTCTATCCTGGGCAGAGTGACTTAGCAGACCTCTTCCTGACTTGTTGTGGGCCTGCTTACCCACCACAGCCGTCTGAAGTGCAGTATCTAGTTTGACAACGGAAGTGTCACCGACCACAAACAGCCTTTTTTTTTTTTTGGTTTAACTGAACTCTGTTCTAAAGAAATTTCTTCTTCTGTTGTAAGATTGTCACTGTGCAAGCAGTGGTTGTGTGACTTTCTTTAGTGCCCATAGTCACAGTGTTTTTCAAGTGTCTCCTAACAATGCTGCATTTGTGTTTAGTTATTGCTTTAGGGTGAGGAATTAGATATCAGTGGTAGCACAACTCAAGGGTCTTTGAGTTGTATCTTTATAAAGCCCCATTAAGTCCATTTACGTTTAAATTGTTGTTTAGAAATTGCAAACATATTTTATCAGCTACAACTAATTTCTCAGTATAGCTGAAAAACTGCTTCAGACTGGTTTCTTCATATCCTGAAATATTTTAGGCAAGTATCTGTATATGTAGTGACATGCAGGCTAGTTGACGTTGATCCTAAAGATTGGTTATAATGTATCATAAAACTTGATGCAAAGTTGAAACAGCCGATGCAAAAACACAAGAGATCAAAAATCGCTCAAATGCAATGTAATTATTTTCTACCACAAAGGAGATAGAAATGACCACTAATCAATAAGAGACGTAAACGCTTCAGGAGGCCTATTTTGAACCACTAGAGTGCATGGTTCGCACAACTGATCTACAATACTGCATACTTGTTCAGATATCTGTCTTATCCCTTACGTCCCTGTGTAACTACAGATCTGATATAATCTTAATCAGTCATATTTGTGTAGGGAAGCGCTTGCTTTAACTTGTTAGATCTGATATTGTCTCCAGGAAGAGAGGGTGACATTTTTTCTAAATGTCTGACCCAGGACTGATCTTGGTTACTATCCTGAGGTCTGGAGACAGGTGCAGGGCAAAGCTGCCAAAGGCAGCAGCTATCATTGGTAACCTCCAGCAGCATTGATAATAGCAGCGTTGCCTCTCTAGCAAGGGGATCATCCAGCCTCTATCAACAGGTTTAGAAGCCAGTCAACGTCCCAAAGGAAAATATAACATAGTTAAAGCAAGTTTACATGCAACAGAGTTGCCTGGGAGACTCTGTGTGCAGTAGGGATTGTACTGTTTATTTGTGTTTGTCAGACAGCTTTTCAAAACATTTTTCTGTTGTTTAATTAGATTACGATTAGATTGCTAAATTTATGTTAAGACACGTAAAACAGAAAGATAAAGAATAGGAGGGAACAACAGAAGAGAAAGATGGAAACAGTGTGAAAGAAAGAGCCAAAGTCACGCTGGATCATCTTTTGATTCATAAATCAAATGTTTGAAAGATTTATGGGAAGTTTCTCAGATATGACTTTTCAGCAAACTTGTCTTGTCTTTCATTACATGGACAGCATTTGATTTTAGTTTTAACTAATAAAACCAGGATGGATTTTGGAATTTGGATTTTTTTTGTTTCACCTGTGCAGTGTGTGATAAAAATTGGTGCAACTAGAATGAGCTAGTATCAAAATAGATTTAAAAAGGGAATTAAAAGGGATTTAAATGTGCTTACAAAATATATATTGAATATTACTGTAACTATAAATCTATTCTAAATCTAATCTATATCACTGTGTGTGTGTGTGTTTTTAGCTGTGCACTGCCAGTCTGTCAGTCCACCACCTTGGTTCAGACTAAAATATTTCAACAATCTATAGGATGGATTTCCATAAAATTTGGTTACAACATTCATGGTGCTCAGAGGATGAATACTAATGACTGTGGTGAAAACCCCACTGTTAGACTAGCGCTACCATAAGGTTCACATTTGTGGTTTTGTGAGAAATATCTCACCAAAGATGAATTGCCATGATATTTGGCACAGGCAGATTCATGAGGTGTAATAACTTTGGTGATCTCTTAACTCCTCATCTATGCCATCATTAGTTCACAATAGTTTTAATTTGTCCAATACTTTGGTTTATAACCAAATACCTATAAAACTAATGACATTCCCATCAGCCTCAGCTGTACTCTGTGTTTGATGCTTATTAGCAAATCTTAGCATGCTTACTAGGAAACACGCTGAATTAAAATGGTGAACATGGTAAACACATGAATTTATTAAAAGAGCTGGATAGAGCGCCACTGCTCAGCCTTGCAGCCATTTTTTCCCAGTGGTCACTCCATGGTATTGCTACGAAAAATCCCCTTGCGGCCCAAAAAGCATTTTCCCAATAGACCACCATTATAAAAGAGATGTCTGTAAAACTGTTGACAGGACACCTCAAACTGCATACAAGGTCAACCATTACTCTTTCTATTATTAAATTTTATATTTGTAAAACTTTCCTCAAGCCGAGAAAAGTGATTTAAAAATCCATGATGTCATCACAATGCAAAGTCTATGGGCTGAGTGGGAACTCGCGGATGGGACCAGCAGGGGAAACAGTACTGCGCATATTCAGTGGGCCACACAACACTGAGGAAAACCTGGAAGCTAGGAACTTTTTTTGGCACATGCGCCAGCCAGCCATTCATTGGACTGAATTGGTGCCATTTTCAGTTTGGCATCCAGCTATATCCAGTCAATACATCCATGGGTAAACATCACACCTGCTAAACATTAGCATGTTAGCATTGTCTTTGTGAGCATGTTAGCATGCTGACATTAGATTTAGCTCAAAGCGCTGCTGTGCCAGCCTCACAGAGAAGCTAGCATTGCATCTAGTTTTGAATGTCTTTGTTCAGACTGTCTCTTCACAGCTGCCACCACATCCAAGAGTTTGGCTTGGTGTAAGAATGCGGGGTCTGATTGTGACAGATACCTGAGTGTGAGTGAAGGTAAATGTGTGGCAGGATTGATCCATTTCTGCCTGTCTACAAAGAGAGATATTATCCTGTTTCTGTGATTTTTTTAGTCCACACCACAATTTAAAAAAAAAAAAAAAGAAAACCACATTTGCTTTTCTTGTGTCTTCGTATGCTATTTCTGTATCAGTTTTATACAAGTAAGCCTGGGTTCCTACTGTCTTCCAAAGTATTTGTCATTCAGTAACCACTGAGGAATTCTAATTTGGACATGTTTCCAAGTAGCTATGCAGGCTGCTCATCCAGTATTTATCCTAAAGGCTCAATGATGACAGCCTAGAATGTCTTCAGATCCAGAGGAGCTGGCAGGACACACAGGCCCAACAGTTAAAGACTAGCACAATAAACTAGCACCAAAGTCAATCCAGTTATGTAAATTGAATGATATTTGAATATGATTGATATTGAAGAGTGGTTTGTCCTATCATGGCAAGTCTCAGCCCTGAGATTTGGGAGTCTAGCTGTGGCCCTGCTAAAGGTTACTGATGACCTCAATGCTGTAAAGCCAGATATGAAACAGTGCCATTTGGATGTTCTGAATGTTAACGTTCCCTTGGTCTACAGAGGAGCAGGCAAAGCAGCAGAGGTGGTGGTGGTGTCCTATTTTTGGAGAGGCTATCAGCAGCCCAGCGGCATAGGTCTGAGTGACAGGACAAGTGTTGCGTTGGACCCTCCCCTCGCTCATTTCAGGCAGGAATTTCTCAGTGTAAGCAGACACAGACCCCCTCCCATCATATTTCTCCCTCTTGCTCTCCCTTGGCTACGATGGTTGGCCCACGCTGGGTATGGGTGGGCGCACAGAAGTGTGTGTGTGCATGTTTGTGTGTGTTCAGGTGTGAGTGTCGGCTGTGGAGCTGGAGTCAGAGAGAAGTCAGCGCCCGACAGTGTGGCAGGCAAAGTGTAGGTCAGAGCTCTCTGAGGGGGCCCTGACCGCTGACCATGGTGCCTAAGCACTGAGGGCCCCCTGGACAAAATTAAAATACAAAAAGGAGCGGAAAATAACCAAGAAAAAGAAGAAAAGTTTAAAAACAATAGAGAGAACAGCACAATGGTTGCGGAGGAAGTGATAATTACATTGTCCGGAGGAGCGCCATGGGGCTTTCGTCTTCAGGGAGGTGTGGAACATCAGAAACCGCTCCAGGTGGCTAAGGTAAGGCGGGTCACTCAGCAGGTTGGACAGAGGAGAACGTTCAGCTGAGGCAGTTATTTCATGGTTTGCTGAGTAGAAAGTGGAAATTTGTGTTGGACTCAACAGCGTCCCTAAAGAGCGGTGAAACATCAGCTGAGATATATTAGTAACAGATTTAAGGAGCTGTGAAAGAAGTTGAAATGGAATATTGGATGCCATGCAGGTTGGTTTTGGGCCTGGATATGAGTCATCATCTTGTTTGAGAGTGGTCTTCATGCAGAGCACTGATGATTGATTGGGTAACCTTTAAACTTCAAGTTCAGCTGGGAATGTAGGGCAACCTGGTCACATATCTTTCACTAAGTGTGGCTTTTCCTATTAAACATCATAGAGCTCAAAGTTCTAGTGAAATTACGGTGATTCTGATCAAAAGTGAATGAAAATCTGAACTTGTCTACATTCGGTTTCCTGGTTTGTTTTTGACAAATAACATGGTTGACATGGTTCTTCTGTAGTGCTTTGAGCAGTGATATGTGCACATTGTGGCAAATTATAGACTGTTACTTTGTCTTTACTGTGAGGAAGTTATGGATACTACATAGCTTTCACACATGCTCATGATCTGATTTGATGCTATTGAACTAGCATGTTTCCACTACGTCATTGTTTCAGGAAGAAACTCAAATCACTCCAGTCATGCTTGGTTATGTTTAAGTTGGCATGTCACCTGAGATTTATTTGGAAACCCTGTTTTAACAGTAGAAAACAGGTGAGCAATGAATATCAGAAAAGTCTGGATTGATTTCAGAGTCAACCAATTGTTACAGACTAGTTTTACATCTACATCTTCTTGTATGAAGTTGATGGAAAGAAAATATTAATTGGGTAAAGGAAACATTTAACTATACAGGTTTCACAGAGAACCTCTCAGCTCATTTTACTCCCCCAGCGCAAATTCTTCATGGCCAAGAATTTGGTACCCACATTTGGCACCAGTGAAGCAGTCCAGATTTGAATCTTGATCTCCATTTGCGAAAGCAAAGATTGACACACAAGACAAAGTGGAATAAAACATGGTTAAAAGGATTAATTAGGCTGAAAAGCAGAGAAAAACCCATACCAGGGTATATTATCTCTAACTGGTGAAGCTGAAATCAACTGTTTTACTAAAATTTTTCATGGTTCCAATTAAAGTTTAAATCGAAATAGTGGTAAGAATAAACTAAATGTATTTATATTCTCTGACTTCATATCGATCCTTTACTGATCATTTCCAGTGAAATCCATATCATTATGTGTGACATGAGCTTTAAAAATCACTGACCCACAGACATAACTCCTCTACCTGACTCAACCAACTTCATCATTCCTGCTCAAACAGACTCAGACATGCCTTTTTTATGAAATGTTTACAGATCTTATTTCTGGATACCGTAATTCACGTTTCACATACCCACATGCACACAAACACACATCTCGATACACACAGTTAATAATTGTTGACTGAGCAGAACTTCTTTTCCAGGCTATTTTTGGTTGAGAAGCAGCAGGTCGTGAGGTTAGCCAAGGTGTGTGTTTCAGCTTGGTACTCAAAAATTAACCTCATACACTATTTTTGTACATGCACTCCTCAGTATCTAGCTGCTCAAAGAAGAGCGTATGACTCTTTCTTGTAGGTTTACATGCAAAGGAAATCCTAATTGTTACACTTCTGCTCTACTCCACATTGTTCCTGTTCAGGCACCACATGAACTGTGAATAAATGCATAAATTAGTACTTTTTTCACTGTCTGACAAGAGAACAATATTCTCTATCTTTTACAACAGTTAATTGAAGGATTATGGTGCTAACATAGATGTCCTGTTCATTGTTTTATTCACATTCCCCCCAAATTTTGCTTGACACTTTTAGTATATTTTTAAAATGTTGCCTAGAACTTTATGAAGAGTTTTCTATGGGTTTGTCAACACAATCCGGATTATCTACCTTATATCTCATATGCCACTAAATCAGTCATTATATTTCCCATTATATATGCCTCTATCATGCGTAATTATCAAATATAGGTAGTAACACTGGTACAAAAGTCCTTAGTGGGTAAAGAAACTATTTCCATGTACAGGCCTCTCTGCTCATTTTACCTTGCAAATTTGTTTATGGAGGATCATATCTCATGAGTACTCCACTTTGTCGGACAAATGGGAATCTTTACTGGCTAAGGGGCTAATTCTGGTTTGTTTATCAGAAAAGGAAGTACTTTACATCCTGCACTTCAACTTCATACCTCTTAGACACCATATTAAATAAACTAACCACTTTTTATAGACAGTATTTAGCATCTTAAGAATGTTAAAATGTTAATTCTACATGTAGTTGACTTACGCGGAACGTGGTAGTATGCACACAGAGCCACAGGACACCAAATCACCTTTACGGCGGACAGCTGTTTCTGTCTGACCATCTAAAACAGCATGCTCCTTCACCCCTGACAGCAGGAAGGCGTAGTCATGTCAGGTCTCATACTATACTGTCCCTAACAGGTGGAGCAGTTTGGGACTTCGCTGAAAGAGCCTGTGTGTCAGTGCTGGGTTTGTGTGTTTACATCCCTGTACTGCAAGCAGGCACAGGCCACTTTGAAAGGCTTAGCTAAATGGGTACGTGGGATTTCATTACAGGCAAACCAGAATAGCTGAAAAGAAAACTAATTAGGTCAACCAAAACAACTCTTTCTTATCTCTGAAATCGAACATACAGTCTCCATTTAATACATCAAAAGAGGATCAACACTGCAGTCATTGTCTTTGAGAAATTTCAAACATCTGCTTTGAATTTATTATGGGACATGTTGACATGGTTTGCATAGACCTGAGGCAATTTAGGGTGGGCATAACGCCATGGTCCTGATGAGACCTTGGGCACAAATAGCAAAGCACCAAATGAAGATGGCTGCTGGCTGGCATTTCCCTGTTAAAGTGTGCATGAGTGCCCCACTCGAGCTGCAATATGTGGCATATGTCCGCAGCAAGATCGAGCTGTCGGGACCAAATCTGCTCTCTGTCAGTCACTATCTCAAGCCAAGACAAGACAGCAACATAGCTATGCCAACATAGCTATTCATTTTATATCCCTGCAGTTTCAAAAGCTGATCATAGAATCCCAGGGGAAATAAAAATGCAGGGATAGAAAGACAGAAAAAGATGGCTGATGTTTGAATCAGTTGTGTTAATATTGCTCTACATCACAGCTCTTCATATCAGAGCAATAGACTTGGCCTCAAGTCAGAAGAAAAGGACAACTTGAAATTTGACTTGTGCTTGTCAAGTTGCTCCAAAGCTTGACTTAATTGAGACTTGAATCATTTTCAGACTTAAGGCCAGGCTAAAATCTGTCTTAAAATCTGATATGATAAAATCCCGGAGCAATAGAATATGAATATGACAGCATCAGACAGACTTTGTATAGTAACACAACTTGAATACTTAATTATTAGCCCTATGCATTGACAGGACTTGCTCTCAGCCATATGGGAAGGCTATTAAAAAGCAAATGTACCAATAATGTGATTAAATGGTCAGCATTCAGACCAGAAAGACTTGGACTTGGGCTTGCTGTCAAATTGTTAAAACTTGATTTGAGATGTACCCTTGAGACACACGTAAAAGAAAGTTGACACAGATTTGTCCCAAAAGTCTTAAAAATTGTTCTACTAACAATATTTTTTACATGATCAACTGAAACTCAACATTTGTGTAACCTTTTGCCCTCTATGTGTGTTTGTATTTTTCCTCCCTTTGTTTGTGCAGGTGCGTAAACGCAGCAAAGCATGTAGGGCTGGACTGCGGGAGACTGATGAGCTGGTGTCCATCAATGAACAGCCATGTGAAATGCTATCCCACGCCCAGGCCATGAACCTCATCGACAGCTCCCCGGGTATATTACACATCCGGGTCAAAAGGTCAGAGGAACAAAAGCATTATACTCTCACTGATGATAAACCATCATCAACTCACTGTAATGGATCAAGACAAAAATATATCCCACACAAGTCACAGACCAACTTTTGACACAAAAAAATACAATTTAGGATGCACATGCATTTGATACTACTGATGTATATTATCCTTCCTACATATATTAAAAATCATCAAGACATTAAGTAAGACCTTACTGACTTCAAGAAGACACTCAATCCACATTTAGAACACTGTATCCAAGGGCCTCTGTTTAGCCCCATAAATTTGTAAAACCCTCTACTTGTTTGCAGGGCGCCTGCTGGTTTTCAGTCTGTGGTCCTTGTGACCCGTGCCCCATCTCCTCGTATAGACAAGGAGTACCGTGCTGCTCTGCGTGCCATGACACCCCCCCACCATGCACCCGTCCGTGAGGTCCACCGTAGCCGCTCCTCAATAACCAGTGGCTTGACATCTCCACCTGGTAGTGAAGCTTACTATGCTGAGACTGACAGTGACGCAGATGTGGCAGGCTTCGAGAGGCAGCGCCGGCAGAAACGCCGCAGCCCCAGCAACTCCATCCCAGGGAAACCAACAGGACGAGCCTCCCCTGAGGGTGGGGAGACATCAGAGATGAGTGGCTATGACAGCGCTCCAGATGCACAACTTTACTCCAATTTGTTGGATGGACATGGGGAAGGTGGAGATGGAGGTGTGGGGCTACCTGGGGTGGCACGGAGGGAGGTGATTTACCAGCCTCCTGGTCCAGGAATGTGGTCTTCTCAGACATCCACAGAGACGTCTTCCATCATCTCCTCAGCAGAAGACCAGGGGCCACGGGATGGAGTGCAGGAAGAAGACAGCGGCTTACTGGAGCCAGCCAACGTGCCACTGGTATCCCCTGAAAGGGCCAAGGAGGCACTGATGCTGGGCTCCCGCAGCCAGCTTGTGCCCATGGTGGGCCCTGTGAATAAACCCATCGATGAGGAACTTACGACAACCTACATGGAAAAAGCCAAGCAAGCCAGTAAGTACAGCTGTGCAAGAACAATGACATAGACATGTGCTTCACATTGGTTCTCATGCTAATTTCATTATGTTGTTATTTATATTATTTTCTATATTATATATTATTTCTATATGCCATCTGCTTTACAGCACATAATTATATCCTTGAAGTGAAGATGAGCTGATCTCTGTTCTCATACAAAGAAAGAGAATTTGTCATTGTCATTATCTAAAATGCCATGGTGCAGTAACAAAAAAAAGGTAATGTTTCACAATGTTTCTATATAGAATAATGTAAGAAAACCCTTTCTACTGTAGTTGCTGAAGCCTGAAAAATTAGCCAGTCATGTTTTACTGTTTTTGGTATCCACAATCTTTGAAGAGGTCAGAAATTGTGACAATTCAGTGACGCAACAACAAATGCAGAACACTGACCCTGAACAAGTAGTCTTTCCTACCACTTGTCATCTTATCCATCATCCATAATAAGCCCAAGCATACGGCAGAGCTAGGCTATTTGAAGTCAATGGGCTGTTTTAAGAACGTGAATAAATGTACTCTTGTAAATCCTCCCTGCCATCACTGAGTTCAGGTTTAACATTCTAATGTCCTAGTTAGGAACCATGTCCTAGACAAATTAAGAAATCCCTTCACCTGGCGGTGCATATTAGGGTAACAGAATGAGGTTGCCTATGATAATCTGCTTAATACCATAACAAGTTAAAGGATATGTTGTGGCTACTCTTTGAAGTTCTCCTTCCAGTCACCTACAACATGCAACTTTCCACAAGCTTGCAAATATTTTCTAAGTTAGATGTTAGAGTACATATGCCTAATAACATGCAAATTTATCCTTCACACCAACTAATGTGAGAAGCCAAAGGCTTGCCTGGAATTTTTTCCAGAGGTGCTCCTGTTGCAAGTTAAGAGACCTGTTGAAGGCATGGCGGTCGAGATGGGTTTAGATGGTGATGTCAGAGCCAGTTTTTGATGTAAAGGTTAAATATGTTATTCAGACTTCTCTGACCATGCTGCAGTACTTACTTATGATGTAGGTTCGCCAAAACATCATGACTAGAATGCATCAGTGTTTTATTTAGAGGACTTACATACTTAGGTTGAGGTAATAGTTCCCATCTGTTTCTTTATATACATGGAATGCTACTGTGCAATTATTCCTAATAGCTATGGTTTTTACACCCTGCAGAACTGAATCGAGGAGATACACAGCAAGACAAGCATGTAAAGGAAGCCAAAAGCAAGTGTCGAACAATTGCATCCCTACTGACAGATGCTCCCAACCCTCACTCCAAGGGGGTGCTGATGTTCAAGAAGAGGCGGCAGCGGTCAAAGAAGTACACCCTCACCAGCTTTGGCAGTGTGGATGAGGATAGGAGTCTGGACTCACAAGAAGAGGATGGGGTGTTTCCTGGCAGTGAGTCAGAGTTTGATGAAGATGGGTTTTCATCAGCTCCTGACCCAACTTGGGATAGTGACTACATAGATATGCTAGAGAAGAGGGCAACTGCAGGCACTGAAGGTCGTGGGGATGGGGCAGAGGACGCTCCGAGTCCAGGGTTGAGTCAGACTGCAGGCAAGGGTGTCCAATTGTTTGAGCAGCAGAGAAAGAGGGCTGCTGAGCATGCCAAGAAGGTGGAGGCGGCACAACCTCAGGCTCCTCCACAGTCTCAAGTCCAGGAGCAGGCTCAGGTGTATCAGTTACATCCAGAGATACAACCACAGATGCAATCAAATCTTCAGCCTCAGCAGATGATACCACCTGGTCCTCCAGTCATACAACAAGAGCAATCCCAAGTTCCAGGTCCAGTTGCTGTTGCAGCTCATGGCATGTCTAATGGGGACCTATGCCATTCTGAAATTAGCACAGCAAGCCTGGTGATGTCACCTCCACCTGTGGCACCCAAACCAGCTACTGCTTCTGTGACTATTCTCACTAGTCATACATCACCAGTGGAGACACCATTACCAGAACTACCTGCCAGTAATGTTCTCAATAGAACTGCACGTCCTTTCACACCTGGCTTTATCAGCATCCGAGCTGCGACCGTCCCTGTAACATTCAGACCACCTGTTACAAAGACAAACCAGCGACCTGCCTCAGCAGCTGTTGTGACACCACCATTTTTCAATGCCTCTGAGGAAGCCATTAATGCTACATCAGTAATGGCACAGCTACCCCCTGGTCCTCCGTCAGTGCTCTCCCCGCCATCCTCTATACCTCCAGGTCCCTTGGCCCTGACACCAGAGGCTCCTGTTACCTTTCACCCTCCAGCCATCTCTACCTCTGTAGAGACAATGCAGGCAGCGCAACCAGTAACTACTGTTAATCAGGCTCCATTTGCAACTGAGCCCCCAGTATCTATGTCTTCAATGCACCCAGCTCCACAACCACAAGAACCAATGGCTCCAGCCCCTGTTCATCCTGTATCCCAAATTACCAGTTCAGCTCAACCAGTTGTATTAAGGCCTCCAGTTCAAGTGCCAGTTGCTCAGCCACCTCCACCTCAATTTTCCATGTCACCTGTAGCTCCAGTGTCAGTGGCCTCCCAGCCAGAAGCTGTAGCTACAACCCCTGATCCTGGTTCAGCAGGTCGCACAGGAATCTTACTTGAGGCTCGACGGCGTGGTGGTAAACCCAAACCTATGTTCAGTGTGCCAGATGTCAAGAAGAACTCCCCCAATCCTGAGCTGTTGTCCATGGTGCAGAAACTTGATGACACGTACACTCGGTACAAATTTGGCCAACCACCCTCTGAGGTTACCTATGATGGTGCAGGGGAAGAGAGCAGTGGTGAGGCTGGTATTGGGAGAGTGCCTCCACCAGTGGCACCCAAGCCTCGGGTTATCCACGAGGCCCCACAGATTCTTCAAGCAGGGGGCAAGGGGGCCCAGCTGTTTGCCCGCAGGCAGAGCCGCATGGGTATGTTTGTAGTTGACACCCCACCTGAGACCCCTTACCAACAGGAAGTGGCCTCATACAGTGCAGCCCAACCCTTTGACTCCTCCTCTAGTTCTTCCTTACCTTCTCATTGGAAGTACTCCCCAAATGTCCGCGCCCCTCCACCCATTGGGTACAACCCACTCCTAGCCCCCTCTATTCCAACGGGGCCTCAAAGGGATAAAGGGCCAGACAGCAGGGGTAGAGGGGGCTCCCAAAGAGAGGGCATCAAAGCTCTGGATTTCATGAGAAGGCAGCCCTACCAGCTCAACTCTGCGATGTTCAACTATGGAGGCAGTGCTGCTAATCTATCAGGCATGCCTTCTTACCAGGCCCAGAGGCAGCAGCAGGGTGACTATACAACAAGAATGGTGGGCAGCTCATTAACCTCACCTAGGCAGATCCCCCTGAAAACCGCCCGTGTCTATGAGGTCAAGCGATTCTCCACACCCACACCAATGTCAGCTCCCACTCTGGCTCCCAAAGTCATTGCACCCCGCTCAGCCACTACCCTTGGAGAACGTCTGACTCACTCCAGCATGATCTCCCCACCGCCTGCTCTTTTCACTCCAACCCTGGCCCCTCCCTTGACACCCGCACCAGTCAGTGCTCCAACCCCAGCTTCACCTCCCTTCCAACCAGCTGGACTACCCTGCCTGCCAAAATTCTCTACCACCCCTATTCCAAACCCTGTGCCCGCTGCGGTCCCTACACCTTACACTCCAGTCTCGTACACCACTGGGCTCCAGGCAGCCAAGCAGTTCCAGAGCGCCCCCGAGCTCAGTATCCTTTCCTCTTTGCCCCCGGTCAAATCCAACCCAGTACAGGCACCCAAACCACATTTTGTAGCAACCAGGGGAGGCGTTCAGCCCCGTGTCTGGAGGCCAGGGGCAATGTGAACAGCAGCAAATCAGCCACCTCCACAATTCGACATCTTCATGTAGTATTCATTTAGTGCTGTAATTGTTTAAGTCAAGCATAAAAGCCAAATATCCGTTGGCTCCAGTTTCTAAAATGTGACATTTTTCTGCTTTTTGATATCTTTTTGGTGGGTTTTGGGTGGTTGGTTAAAAAAAAAGCATTTTGAATATATCACCTTAGGCCTTAGGAAATTGTGATGGGCAATTCCCAGTATTACCTGATATTTTATCAATTATTAATCAATTACGTGTTTCATAATGGTAATAGATTATAAGCATCTACTTGCTGTTAAAAATGCTGCTTATCATATTTATTTTGCTGCCAACACATTTACTCACACATGTATCTGAGTGAAAATAACAATAGGGAATACTAGCACATACTGTATGCTGTATAGTCCACCATATGCCTGTCCTGGGGGAGGTTTGTGTAAGGCTTCTGGAGATCTCTTTCTTCTAATTTAGCAGAAATACCATCCAAACAGAGCCTGTACTGAATTATTCTTTGAAACTTGAAATGTCTGACAGATGTTCAAAATGAACAGTTGCGGTTCTGACAATAGGATTAAATCCCTGAAGATTTATGTTGTAGTATGTTGACAGGTGGAGGATCATAAGGCAAAAGTAGAGGGCTTTTATTTTTGAACATGTAATTATGTTATTCAACACTACTACTACTAACTGATGTGCACAAAATGTTTTTTTTTACCCTCTGTAGCATTATTGAGAAGAAACTCATGATGACCTAGTCTTCTCGTCCAGGGGTTTAATGATGCATGACCAGTTGAAAACTGTAAAATGTATTTAAACGCCTCAGCACACTGTGAAACTATGTGAGGACAAAGTTTGCTCTTGCAAAGTTTTAGTGGCTTGTGCAAAACACACCTGCTCACTATAGCCAGCGAGAAATGCAATCTTTTGAATGGGTCACATTCATCAAGTGCCTGGCTGTCACTCAATGTACACTTGTCACTGGATATCATTGCTTCTAATTGCCACTTAGACAGAGCCTTCTTAGTATCAGTGTGGTCTTTGCAGATATATGTAACTTTATTAAACAAATAACACAGATAAAGGAATGTGTATTTTGTTTTGTTTAATTGTGATTTAATCTGAAGTGGTGCAAGGGGAAGTTGACTGGTACACCAGCATTTGTAAAAGAATTCAAGATATGAAGGTAGCTGTGGAGGGGGAATAAAGGCAGTGTAAAGCTAGGCCAAATAACTCAATGGGGTCATTGCCCAACATTTCACATAAAGGGTCATGATCACATATAGTTCTTTGGCAGAAAATTGAGATATATAGGTGAATTGCACAGAGTAATGAAATCCCACAGCCTGTAGAGGTTAAAGGAGGATGACAGGAAGGTTTCAGACCTGAGATTTATTGATAAAGCTAAAGAATCTGATGGAGAGAAGCACAGTTTAGCTGGTGACTTTTTGGTAACAATGGTTGTTATAAAAAAATAAGGATTAAAGGTATTTGATGACTATATAGTATATCTTGAGAGACTGGTCATGTTAATGGTAACAAGTAAAAAACAAATAAATTAATATGTTGTTTTCAGTTTTGGAATTCTTGGAGAGATACTTTTGTTATTTTTTACCATTTTTAAATGATTTTATCTCTTAAAGCTTTTTCTTGTATTCATAATATTGTGGCTGCCAAAAATCTAGTTTGTGGATATAGTAGTAATGAGGTGTAAAATATGATAAATACATGTTTCTGGATGTAGTTGGATTAAAGAATAAGTGTGAAAATGTTTGTTATTTATGCTGAGTAGAGACATTTATACTGACAAGGAGACAAGACATTTTTAGAGGAATAAAATTAGATTTGAAAGTGCTTCACTTGTCTGACATGTCTGATTTTACACTGCCCCCTGTTGTTGATTGTGTGATCCTGCTCATTTCTTTTAATGGACAATACAGTACATGAGTACAATGATAGTGTTAAGTTGAGCGGTGCAATAAGTGTTACTGTATATTAGTTTGAATAAAAAATGTCTTATATTTTATAACTATACAGTCAATGGGCAAAAATATTTTACAGTGTTTCAGGAGAAACACACAGAAACACACACACACACACACACACACACACACACACACACACACACACACACACACACACACACACACACACACACACACACACACACACATTTTCCCAATAAGTATAGAAGCCTATATGGTATTCATTTCTACCACAGCATGATCTCCATTCACTCAATACCATCTGCACATGAATAAATGTACATTACTCTGTACATTGCTTTATCACATAGATAAGATTAATTGCAATGTTATTGAAAACTTCCAGGACAGATCCTGAATTTATCAATTTTAAGGGTTGTTTCATAAAGCAAGATTGCTATTGCCAGTTAAGTCGAGTCAACCTCAGCATGCTCTGTCCCAGCTCCATAAAGTAACTTTAGAAACATATTCTTCATTACTAGCTTGCTCAGGCTAGTTTTTAGGCTTGGTTTGCGTACTTCATTCAAAACATGATAATTTATAAAACAGACACAAAATATTCAGAGACTGGAGGATAATCAACAATATTTCATCACATGAAGGCTACAATGTCTGATAGCGAACTTGGTTTTCAGAAAATGGCAAAAATTGGCAAGGACCTATTTAATATGTCAAGGTTGTTGTCAATATCATGTTGGGTCTTACACATATATATTTTTAGCAGTTATGATGCAGAGAAAATCACAGAATTCCCCATATTCAGACTTTAATTGATACGATTAGAGGGACAGTACTGCAATAAGCTCAGCTAACTTGATCAAGCATCCCTCTGTGAAAGAGAGATACAACAGTAAGGACAACCATATGAAAACACATGTCCATTCTTTGCCACTAGAGGGTGCAAGGTTCAAAGATATATTTTTAAAGACTAGAGAATGAGGGACAGAGAGAGAGAGAGAGAGAGAGAGAGAGAATGAATTTAGAAAAAAACTTGAATAGTCTAACATTGAGCAGAGTGGAAGAAAGAAGATTCTACACTCATCTTTGCATATAAATGGGTTTGGTGAAATCCAGGCCGTTTTGCCCCAGAGGACTTTCATTCAATCGAATTTCCTTCACATCGCCACCAAATTGTCTAACTTCAGGTAATGTGGCTGCATAGAAAACCCAATATCAGGAGTTATACACACCCCAGATTCAGGAGGGGCAACACATCATGAGCTGGTCTTTTTCATAGATTCCTATTCATCCACGGAGTCAAAGTGAGGTGACACGGTAGTTAATGATCTTCCTGTTAATTAAGAGACTGCAATGTCCATCAATGCTCCAAGTGACTATAAGCAAAAGACATTTTCATCTTTTAGAAATGTACCAAAGCACTTAAAGAGTATATGCAATGCAGAAACACAAATACAAGATATGAAAAGCCTTTATGGAACCAGTAGGCCCAGATGATGTCAGCAAACACACACTTTCTCACAGCTGTACACTAAGGAACCATCCAATCATGCTGAGATGTGTGTATATACATAAACTGTGCCAATGCTGCTAACTCCTGTTCATTTTAAAATCACTGCATTTAATGTCTACATTACATATTACATTTAGATATTACATATAGGTCTACATTTTATATTTCAGTCTTGATCATTTAAATCTTGTAAATCAGAGTAACTTTGCTTTAAATGTCGAGTCAATGTGTGGAAAGTCCCGTCTCCATCATCTCACATACAGTATGTGTGTTGTTGTTTTTCTGCTGGGAAATTAAAGAATATTATTCTTTCTTGTCCTCATGAACCTTTGCCACTGAGTGGTGCTGGAGTCTGTTGGACTCCTCTCTGACTGAGTGTGAAGTCAGAAGGGCATTTTGTTGCCAGCCTCCACGCTCACAGGGTGCCTATATATAGAGCTGTTAATATCCAAACAGAAGACTATTTATAGTGAAAACAACTTTTTGCCAGGTCGTTACTGTAATTAAAATTTGTTCTTAATTTAACTGCTTTAAAAAGATCAAAAACTGGCTTCTCAGCTTCTGCAAAGTTTCTATTTCAAGATCTATTCAAAACACCATGTACAGTAGTTCCCCTGGTAGTTTTCCTTCACATAGTGATTATTTCTAGTGACAGAAAAAGAATTACAGTAAAATAATCTGAGATTCTTCACTTCTCTAGATGTCACGTCAACCTTTAATGTCTGCCTGTTTCTCTTTATATAGAGTCTGCACTTCATTTGCAGTGTGAATTCATGAGATCAAATTGAATCTTATCACTTGACTTGATCATTAATTACGCCACCCACTATTCTAGAGTTTGCAGAGATCTCCTAGAGTGAGGACAGGACTATTTACAAGTTTTGTAGAAGGCAAGGAGGCTTTTGGAGGTATGTCAAAAAATTTCCAGAACTTGAAGAAATTACAAGCAATGCAACAGTGTCAGTTTTTAAAGAAAATAGTAATTATAATAATGATCATTATTTGTTGTTACAAACTGCTTCACAAAATTATCACATTAAAAAACACAGAAACAGGAAGATTAGATTAAAATAAAATGTGAGAAAAAACAGCCAAAAAAGAAAGCGAAACAAAGATTATTTGATTATTTGATGGAGGACACTAACAGTGTAACATCAAGCATGTTGCTGTGGAGCCAACGGGCCCAGACAGGAAAGGATAGACTGCCTTTATTCTTCACATAGAAGCCAAATTGAAAATGCTTCACTTACTGTAATCTGACTGTATTGAAGTCATACAGCAGATGATACAAAACTGACTTTGACTTTGGATAAAATAGGAGTTTGGAGACGGGTTTAAAATTGACTGAGGGGTCAAGCCCTGTTATTTTAAGAGGAGGTTGGACAAGTGTTTAAAAAAAGATAGAACTAAGCCAAATGTAAGTGACTATGATTATGATAAAATCACTGCTGATGGGCAGTTGCCCAGATGCCAGGCTACAACATGCACCATGAGTTATACAGATTCACAGATATACTGTGGATCGGCAAGTTTGGTTTTCTCATTTAAATAGAAGAACTACACATAAACTTGGTCAGGAAAACACCAAAACCTGCAAAGTCACATTAGAAGAAATTCTTAGTTTGTTGGCAGTTACATTTTCTCTTTCCATTGTCTAGACACAAGACTAGCAAGTTCCTGGCCAACATTCAGAGAACGCTCTTGTCATGTTGAGCTTCCGGAGTTCTAAATTTAAGCCAAGGACTCATAAAAACCCCCGGGATTATGTTGCATGCCTGTTTAAGTGACAACCATGCTCTTGTGAATATGACAATACAATATCATCCATGCAAAATGCACAACCCAACTGGTCAAGGCAGATGGCTGCCCACCTAGAGCCCGGTTCTGCTTGAGGTTTCTTCCCATTAAAGGGGAGTTTTTCCTTGCAACTGTCACCAATTGTTTGCTCATGCGGGAATGTTGGGTCTCTGTAAATTAAAGAGTATTGTTTAGACCTGCTCTATGTGAAAAGTTCCCTGAGATAACTTCTGTTGTGATTTGTCATATAAATAAAATTGACTTGACTTGACTTGACAATGCACTTCACAAAACTGCAGTGAAATCTTACCTTAATATAAAGTACTTTGATCAAACATAGCCACACAATACATACAATTGCCTAAAAATATTGGTCAGTGCAATGGATAGCAGGCCTTTATCTGATAACACCATGATCATAATATGTTGTGTTTATAAATGTTCTATACCCCAAGGTCACTGATGAGTAAAAGCCTCAGATTTTATGCTCCATACTCAGGTTTTCTGGGACTGAAAATATGATCAGTTTACACTAAGATGGGGTAACAAAAAAGCAGAATTATTACAATTGTGAATGATAAAACCTGTTGCTACAACATGAGATATGAACAGTATAAGATAGACGACAACAATATTAAGCCCTAATAAAAGAAGGGGTATACATACTTTTCTGGTCATTATTTTTCTCTCTTTTTTAACTTCAAATATACCAAATTTTGCTTACTTGTATAAAATGTAGCAACAATGAGAGCACTAAGGACATGTCTTTGGTATTGTTTGGTAATTTAATGACTTCAGGAGGACTTTAAGTTCAATTACACATTCTGAAATTCAAATGTTTTTAGACCAAAATAAATACATAAAAAGGAAGGGATTTAGTATTTTATATCCTGACATTGTGGAGAAGGCTTTGAAACAGCAATTAGACCATTGTTTAGGAAGACACATAAAATGTGAAGAAAAAAAATTACTCTGATGTTTTTGGTGGATACTAAAAATGTAAATGTTTATTTGAGGGGAGGTTGCACTGAGGGGATCTGGACTCATGACTTCAGTATTTCTAAAATCCTGGCTATGACCCTAGATCTAATTACAAAGACTGTTCTCATGCATTCATGTTGTAGTTCTTTGAATGCTCTCAACATGAACAATATTACAAATGATACAGAATGGACAAAACATGCATTGTCTTTACTGGTTGTTGGCCTTTGGATGCTCTCTAGTACTCTTACTGTACATCTGTTTACAGTTGCAGTTTTTACCAAGCCAACATTGCTGCAGTATCTGTATCCGCATGTCCATCACGTCTTGTCACATGACGCGTCAAAGAAACTGAAAATGTGACAATCTGGTGTCAGGTTAGAGTAATGTAGGGAGTAAAGGAGCTAACTGACAAACTGCCATGCCTCAATATACACACATATGTTTACCCTGCAGACCTGCACTATGCACTATGCGCACATACTCTACTCTACTTTCCCTCCCTCTCACTGTGTACCCTAAACACACCCCAAAGTCCTTTGAGGTTATCTTATAACTGAGTTCTGTTCCCCACGTTCTTTGCGACTAAATATAGACTTCTGAACCATCTGTGAATATGATTTTGTTCCTTTAATATCCCCATCAGCATTTTCAGCTGGCCAACAGAGACTTCTCCCCCGCCTTAGTTGCCCCCCCCACTCCCTATTCATGCTCCTCAACCTCCTCCTCCACCTCCTCCCCCCATCTTGACACCAACACTGCTGGAACCCACACCCCCAACCCTTGGGAAGATCTGCCATCTGAGTGTAAGGTGGGTTTTGCACTTCCCAGGACTTCGGTCCAGCTATACGTAGGGTCAGAGGCACTGAGGGATTTGTAAACTTGTGATCGAGATCACCAGCATTGAGCCAGGGGTTTCTTCTTCTCTGTTTGGTATTTATAGGTCTGTTTCTCCTCCAAGGATTACAACAAAACACAGTAAGTGGATCTGCATCCCATCGGTGTGCTTTGTTCTACTAATCAACCAACAGCTTTGATTTAAATTCTGGTAATTGCAAATTGGGGAGAGGGAGTAAAGATGTGCAACATGCTCCTACTCATCATTTCTGGGACTAGAAATTGTGCAGTGGGAAGAAATAATGGACAAAGACCTCAACAACTCAATAAACCAGATTATTACTTTGCTTTTGATGAGAATGCTTTAATTTGACCAACTCTTGCAGTAAAATTGCTCTGGGAATCACTTTGCTGCTTTTAGATTTTGTAGCTACGTCTTAAAATGACCAAAGGAACGGGTGAATGTGCTGACCATCCCTCTTTGTGGGCGTTGCAGATATTTTATATGCTGTCACCAAACCCTGACATGGGGGTGGTAAATCTGAGTACAAGGGGTCCCTAAGCTTGTGATTATTTTAAGGGAATTAAAATAGTGTCCAACTGCCCCCCACCCCCAACTGATATTTCTTTGACGTTCAAACATACTCTCAGAATTGTTTTTTGGAGGTGTGTATTGTGTCCTTAAGGGTTGTGTTAAGCCCATTTGATAGTCGAATGACGCCATTACTCGTTGCTAAAATGTCTTGGCTGGAAATGGCTTTTAAAAATAGCTGCAATGGGTTGAGTTACAGCCAGTAGATGTGATGTGATGTTTTGCTTCACTTGAGGGGCCTGAAAGAAACTGTTGAGAGCTGAAGGTGCTGATATACATGTAGGAAGATGAAAAACAGTACAACATCACCAGAGAAGAATGTAGGGACAAGATACCTATAGGGAAGCACCACAGGTCGTAATAGATTTGGTTATTAATGTTAATATGCTGCAATAGAGAGTGATATTTTGGTTGAAGCTGCCTCGACAGATGAGACAGAGGAAAGTATTACTCCCACTTTCCCCGCCCTCATGTTCCCATGCAGGCTGCAGATAGGGAAACATGATCAGATGATATGAATAATGTCAAATGCTATTTTATGATCCTGAGGCCTTCACTTTTACTGCAATAGAATTGCACCTGAATTAATTGATCACCAATTTCCGCCTGAACCACGGCGTGCTTCTGTTTACGTTGACTCAGTGTGTATACAGATCTTGTGTCCCTAAACAAAACTGAAACGCACATTGAGCTATATATTTCCTTCGGAGCAGACATCTGTTTGACTGTGGAATGTGGGGAATCTGAGAGCACCGACATCCCCCTTGAACTTGAAAAATGAGCAGGGTCCATGCTGTCTGTTTGCCTGATACACTATGGTCCCATGAATTCACTTTCAGGGGTTGTTGATAGTCGTAGGTGTTGACGGTGAAGAGTAATCTTGAGAAGTTTGTGCAAATGGTTGAGATAATTGTAAAGCGGTTTACGTTTCTTTCACTTGTGTGAAATGTCTCTGAAAACTGAAGCAAAAACACTCCCTACAGTGCATTTGAACATTAGTCTGCAGCTACGCAGATTCAGAATTATGCTACTGACAATTAATTCCTTTGAACAGGAGCAATGTGAAATGTAATGTTATCGTATAATATACAGTAAGACTGGCATGAAGGAAAACTTCCTTAAGTTGCTGCATTGAAAACATTCTTTGCTTCAGTTTTTTTTCCTTTTTTGTTTTTGATTTCTCTTTTTGCTTTAATTTTACTTTGTATCAAACATTCTAAAATAAAACAATGCTATTTATATTCAAAAAGCTGAACAACAAAATATTTTCTGGATAAGCTTTGACATTTTTGTCTTTTGAGAGAAAGAGGTCCACTTTTATTACTTCTATCACTGCTGAATATGCTCAGAAAATATATGTTCAAATGATCAAATACACCAGTAAATTACCAGTAATATACCCTAATATTGTTACTGCTAATAGGATATTCTTTCCTGACCCTCCAGTCATGCCTCTGGGAACACCTGCCCCCGTAAACAAGCGGAAAAAGCCCTCGAAGATCATAACTGACCTATCACATGTCAGTCAGGATGGTAAGGCTGACATGAAATTACATGAACATGAGACCAAATTTCTATATGGTCACTATACCTTCTTGAGCAATTGCAGCTCTTTCATATAAACACAGTATACATAAATAGATGGATGATAAGTGATAGGTAGTTGGGGTACTTATCTTACTGGATACCTTTCTTTTTTTTATCATCAACAGCCACTAAATGTCATGACAGGTGGTAAGTGAACTTTAGTTGCATCATTTCAGGAGAAACACATGCATATACAGTAAATGCATGAACCAGATAAAGAAGATAAGGAAATATTGTGGGTGTCTTGAAATATGCATATGATTAAACATCTATTATCCTAAAGGTTGTAATTGCAGTTATGTCAGTAACAACCTACCATCAAACAAGACCTCAGTAATCATTTTTCTGGATTTCTGTACAGAATGTGCTTAAATACTGACTGATTTAAGTTTTTGTGGATTCATTCAGTTTTAGTTCTCATAACCATGTTACTACAGGGAATCCCAATCCGAACTTTAGGATAAGCAAAGCATCTTTGTTAATGAGGACAAACATATCAGTGAATGTTCATCTCCCTAGTCAATTTACTTTATAAAAATGAACATTTATCAAATGTAAAAGATTTTCTAGACTTCTTAATAACATTTTGTTTCCGCATTAAGACTTTACTAAATGTCTGTATTTCTCATACTTATCTAGAGTATGAGTCAGAACCAGAGGCATCTGAGTTTGACCTGGGAACAAAGATCAGGACTCCCAAAGACATCATGCTGGAGGAGCTTTCTCTAATGAAGAACCGAGGCTCCAAGATGTTCAAGATGAGGCAGCAGAGAGTGGAAAGGTTCATCTATGAGAACAACCCTGACATCTTCAGCAGTGAGTCAATGGTGAGAGCCTAGTTCATAGAGAAAACAAGCTCCAATCAAACATGGTTAATCAGCAAATTACAAATGAATGCGATGGTTGGTTATGTTGATGATTTTTCTTTCAGGACAACCTGCAGGAGTTTGTTGGAGGTCAGATGGGAGGTCACATGATAAATATTGGTGGGCATTTACTCAGCAAAGAGGCTGGGAAGCTGCATTATTCAGGGTTAAATATCGGAGGAGGGCCCCCTGTTCCTCCTCCAAAGCCTGGAAGCAAAGGTGCAGGAGCTGGTGGGGCAGGAGGAGAAGGTGGCCATGGGCATGGCCATGGGCATGGCCATGAGCATGGCCATGGGCATGGTCATGGGCATGGCCATGGCCATGGACATGGCCATGGGCATGGTCATGGTCATGGTCATGGGCATGGCCATGGGCATGACCATGGAGAAGGAGCTAGTGATTGGACTCCACTAAAAGGTTGGTATAATTTTTAGGACAAAAATATGAATATAAATAATGTACATACATTGAAGATGGAATTGAATAAGACTATGCACTTCAGTAAATAATTATCATACAGTACTTATTATTAAAATGTCCTCTTAAAGGAATTGTTTGCTATATTAGTTTGACATTTTGGGAAATTCATTTATTTGTTCCATGAGAAGATCAATACAACTCTTGTGTCTGTATAGTAAATATGAACCTACAACCAGCCACTAAGCTTAGCATAAAGAGTGAAAACAGAAGAAACAGCTAGCCTGGCTCTGGTAACAAATTCCACCTACCAGCACCTCTAAAGCTCACTATCAACAAATTATATCTTGTTTGTTTAATTTGTACAAAAAACTGGGTAAAAATCATTTTTTTATCACTTGCCAGGAAACCAGCGGAGATTCCAAGAAGTCACTGCGCCTGGACAAGAAATAGTCAGGCAAACTGTAAAACCAGAACTTGTTGTTTTTAAACTTGGGTTTTTGTATGGATCAACCATGAGATATAACGTATTAATTAGTGAGGTTTAGAGGTGGTGGTAGGTATTTTTTTAGTACTTTGGACAGAGTCAGGCTAGTTGTTTCCCGTTTCCAATATTTGTGCTATGCTAAGCTAACCGGCTCCCAGTTTTTTGAACATCTCCTTCCTAAACAAATCTATTTACATAAATGATCCACAAATATTACTCTAGTCAGTCCACATGCTGTTGAATACAATTTTACAACGGCAAATGTGTACTACAAATTCTTTCTTCACAGGAGGTGGAACAGATGACTTGGTTAAGAAGCACATTTATGTAAAGACGTACATCTCACCATGGGAGAAAGCCATGAAGGGCGATGAGTCTCTGATAGCCACTCTGAAAACTGGAATGCCTGGTCCACATGAGCACAAGGATTTGCCCAAGTACAAATCCTTCAACAGGTACTTCCCTCAAGGCCTGACTTTGTAAGTGCTTTGTGACAAGCAAGGGCTTTAATAATCCTCTCACCTTGTTTTGCTAGGAGTGCCATGCCCTTCGGCGGCATTGAAAAGGCCAACCAGTTATTGAAATTCCAGCTGCCAGCTGAGACAACCAAAGAGGAGCCCGAACCAGTAGTGGTGTACAATCAGGACGTCAGCTGCCGACCTTCCTTCAACCGCACTCCTATTGGCTGGGTGGGTAGCAGTGAGCCCAGCAGCATTCATTTGGAGATGGATACTGTGCCCTTTGATGGAGAGACCGACGAGCTGTAAAAAATACTGCCATTACACTCACTGTGCACAGACACATACACACATGTAAGCATGAATGCATGCATAAATGTTAGCATTCACACACACGATAGATGAGCTTACACTTAACTGTCATATTGATGAATTTGAATCACTCAGTGTGAATAAATGATGGCATACATGAAATGTGGTCATGTTCTTGCTCTGTGTTTGACTGTAAGGCAAAGAAATGAAATATTGATGTTCTAGGGAGATGAAACATCAAATGTGTATTTGTTAAGTTCATAAGTTGAGCCAGAACACTCTTTTAATTTGTCAGAAAAACTGTTGTTCGCAGTTAAAATGTTGCTGATTTTGTCAATGAGGAAAGAATGAAACATTTATGAAGGATAAATTTATGCTGATGTTACTGTTGTGCATGCTGTCTGGATGTCAACTTGTTACCATGTTTGTTATTTCCCAGTGCTCTTTTTGTTGTTAAGATTCTCTGACTTTTTTTTGAGCTATGGAAACCCTATAAAGAAAACTATTTTGGATGCATGCATAGATTCAGTTGCTGATCCATTCACCCACTTCATCATCCACAGTTTCTCCACAATAAACTTTTTCAAACGGTAACAATAATCTTGAAGAGTGATTAAAATATCAAGGGAAATCCTTTTTGCGTGTGTGGAAATCTATATCTATTTTATAATTTCCAGCATTCAGATATATTTGTATGTATAATGCATGCTTCATCAATCTTTTCAGCCCATGAAAAGAGATCTGCAGAGCAGCAAATTTTGTGTCTGAAAGAAACTGTAGACTGAGTAAGCAAAATAGCTTCAAAGTTAAAATCAAAGAATGTGATTTATATGCAGTGTCTTGCTCATAATAACCTAGCAAGATAGTGCACATCTATCAGCCAAAAATGAAAAGAAAATTCCATTTTAGGAGTCAATCAAAAGATTATTTTTTTAAATCAGATTTTCATTTTTCATATCAGGGTAACGATTTTCATGGTTATTATAATTTATTTTATCTTACTATTATTATTGGTTTCCAGTAATTAGTCGGTTCATATGGAAGATGTAAGCTAAAACCAGTGGTGGAAGAAGTAAGTAAGATCTTTTACTTTAACAGTAAACAATAACACTACCACAATATAAAAATACTCCATGTCAAGTATGTCCTGCATTCATTCTTTATAAGTAGAGGTACAAAAGTATTATTATTATTAATAATAATAATAATAACAACAATAATAATAATAATAATTTCCACATGTTAAAATTTTAATTCTAAGTTTATTTAATGTTGGTAATTCCGTCATTCAATGCATCACATTTTACATTTTAAAAGCTGGTCATATGTTTTGTTTGTAGAATCTTGACATTCAAAGTAACTATAGCTGTCGAATAAATCTAGTAATATAATGAAGTAGAGGTATAAAGCAGAATAAAATGGAGGTACTTCAGGTGTACTTTCCACCTGGCTAAAAATGACGAGTCCCTCCCAAACAGATGGGGGCGGTCATGCTGTAAATAGTTGTTTGCCAGTCATGAATGACACAATGGAAGAGAAGAAGATTACTGTACCTTTGAGATTGGACCCGGTGTATACCATGCTGTGTATCATGCACTAACTTTGCTTCCCTCTCGGTCTGTTGGATAGTGCCGACTACAATTTACACCAACGCAATGGACAACAGCCCAGTACTATTAGGTAAGGCTAGCTAAGCTAACGTTAGCTAACCGCCATTCGAATAGGATAACGTTAGCCTACGAAGTTTTCAGGTAACCTAATAATATGGAAATAAAATGGCCCCGTAAGCGCGAAAAACTTGTACACACACTTGCCGACTTGTTTTAATTGTCTCTCCATAATCTAAATAATGCAGAGACGATGCCCAGTAACTAAGCTGGCTCGACCGCCGGAGTCGGAGCTACTTTATTTGAACCGGTGGTCGGTCTACGTTAGCAACCTCTGGGCGCAGTGTTGCCTAGCAACGGCAGTGATTGCTGTTTGCCGTTTGAAGTGCAAACACGAATGTTTACTTTAGGCTTTACGATAGACACGCTATCAACGTCAGCCAAATTTGGCCAGTTTCCTTTTACCATTTGCTACTTCTGTCAACAGCAGCCGTACCATTTAACAGTTTATAAAGTCTAAAGTGAGTTCTGAGTTCGGGAATGTTTGAGAAACATCCTCAGATTATTACTTTACCCGTTAATAAATCCTATGAAAATACCATATAATGCTGCATTAACGCTAGTGTTTGATGTTAAGGGGTGTTCCCAGAGTTTATGGTTCTTACAATAAAAAGATTATACTGCCAATATATTTAGTGTAATCTATGATTTTGCGGTATGAGCATATAACAGACTTCTTTGTAAGTCTAATGATAATGCTACTCTGATACCATTCTTCGGTCCCTGGTGTTCTTATGTTGATAAGTCGATATTATCTGACAGTTTCATTTAGCTTTATCTTCAAAAATAAAAATATATAGTAAAACCAGCCTATTGATATTTAAAAGTAGAGCTAAAAATATTACACTCCCATTTGAGACATTGTATGTTTTTTAATCCAATTTTAAGCAACTCAAAGTTAGTACTGATTGCTGCTCCTGCTCGTGTGAGTGCATATCTCTCTCATTGTGTTTTAGGTGCACTATAGCACAGTAATTTGCCTGATGACATCTAAATTAAAGGCCCAGTTGGCACCCCTGCCATGGACAGAGATCCTTGTGTATTGGGTGCTGTCCTTTGGCTCTCATCTGTACTCTTTTTATGAACTTCACAGATTCTCCAAAGGTAAGGTCGATGGATAAATATCACTGGTTCAATGAGTTGATAAGAAATGCAACAGAAAAATCAGGCTGACATTTATGGTTTTGTTCCTCAGAGCATGAAGCAGGGATAGAGAGAGGATTTCTGTTGGAAAAAGGCCTTCTTCAGGGGTTTAAAAGGGTAAGTTCAATGTTGAAATTGCTGATTAAAACCCCACTATAAAACTACTTTATGACGCACCTCGATGAAAACACAAGTAATCCAAGTTAAAATTTGTGTCACAGAAACTAAAAAAGCTTTTTAATCAATGTAAGTTTTTAAAATACTTAATCCATTTGGTTGATACACATAAAAACATTTTGAGTGAACATTCAAGCCTCTTTTCAACAGACTTCAGGTGATGATAAAGTTTTTTTTTTTTTTTTTTGTCAGGATCTCTCAGACTTTGAGTGGAGTTTCTGGACAGAATGGGCTAAGAAGTCATTGCTGTGGACTCTGATTGGACATGGTGCCATATCCAGATTAAGCAGCATCTTTTACCCCGAGGTAGAAAACAGTAGCTACTGTACTGTTTAGTGTAAAATTTTTATTAAGTGAAAGGTGTTTTAATCCAACACATTTCTGATATTGTTCCAACAGTTTAGGATACCAGCCCTCACGATATATGGCGTCTTAGCGGCCAGCAGTGTGTTGGGGATTAAAGGTGTGGGTGTGCTGCTGCTACATCTGGGCTTGTCCTTCTCAGTGGCCCAACTGCGAAAGCCCGCTCTGTCCTGGGTCTGTAACCTGCTGCTACTCTGCACCCTGCACATCCAACCACTTCAAGAGATCCAGGTGGGTTGTGTCACCTGGAGGGGTGTCTTTATCTTCCATTAAAGGGATAAAACAGGCAGTATGTTTGGAAGTAAGGTAAAATACACATTTGAAGATTTTGTTTATATTATGCTTTTAATTTGATGGTTAAAAAGCTACAGAGTCACAAAACTCTATGGAGATTTTTGGTGAATGATGAGGACCAGCATCTCCACTTGCTATGAGTCTTTGTTTATTCTAAGATTGTATGAATTAACTATTTCTTCAGTGCTATGGTAGTGTAAGTCAATTCAGTTTTCAAGTAATGTTACATCAAAACTGTTTCACTTTCCATTTGATCATCACAAAACATTTTTTAAAGCCCCTCAAACCTGAAAAATCTTAAATATTTCTCTGTATAATATTAAATATTCATGGCTGAAAAAGTAACGATAAAGAAACCAACCCATAAGTATTATTTATTACAGGTGTGAAACTTAAAAACACTTAAAAAAGCTAATCCGCTACTGAGTGGGTGTGTTTTAATCAAATTTTACAGATATAAATCAAGTGAAATAACCAAAACAGTTTGAACTTTGGCAGAAAATGGTGCATTTATCTTGGACTCCATTGCTCATCATTAGGAAAATGACTGAGAAAATAGGTTTTCGTGACCTTTTAAAAGAACACAAGAGGGCGCAAGATCCTAAGGGGACATCCAGCTACTCAGCTCCAGTGTTTTGTGTCCGTTCTGCAGGATAAAAGTTGAATGAATTTACTGAAAGCATACACTACGTATCAAGCATGCATTTTTCTGTACCTTATGAAGTTTATTTGAGAATAGCTATAAATGACAGCCTTCATATTTCTAAAGTTAAACATTTATTGTTGAAAAGATAAAATAATAACCACAAGAAAGAGAAATTTTAAAAAGCAGTCTTGTCTGTAGTACCACACAGTGCACAGTGCTTGAAGTCTTAAGCTTGGTTACAGCTGAGCAACCGTACAGTATATCCAGCTTTAATGCTTAGAAATTTGAAACTACTGTAAGTGAAATACAAGAGCCAGGCCTATGTATGCCTCTTTCTCTCTTGTGCTCTTCCCCACACACATGCAGTCATACAATTGAGTCCAGTGTTCAAACTGGACTTGGAAAGCAGTAGTGTTTGTTAAGTGAACCTCATTAAAAGCTTTCTTAAGCCAATGTTTATGAGAGTTGTGGGAAGAGTATTAACATAAGTTGTTTATATATGCCGTGATTCTGCTGTTATGATTGTCATATTTTAAATAAGTGATTATAAATAACATATCTATTAATATAAAGTTTTCCCAGGAAAATAATTGGCCTTCCTACTGAATTACACAGAGAGGCTGGTACAAGACCGAGGAGGAGTACTATCTGCTACTCTTCAGTATTGCTGTCTGTGGTCTGCGCTTCATCAGCTTCAGCCTGGAGCATTGCTGGTGCCCTGTAGACCGTGGTGGCATTGTGCAGCTCTGTTGGCTGCTTTCATACACTTTCTATCATCCCTTTTTCTACAATGGACCCATTATCACATACAAAGACTACATTGAGCAGGTAAGAGAGAGCCAGTGAAGGCAACTCCTGAAGTGAAATTTTGTCTGGAGGAGGCTGAGACTGTTCGGTGCTCCTGGTAGGATATTAATGAGAAATCTTGCTCGGACTGTAACTCGAATTTTTCAGATTTGTAGAGAAATAGACACCTTTGTTTTTGGTCTGATGTTTGTTTGTAAATCATTTCTGTAATATTTATGCCTCCTTTTTTAATACCCGTCCTTGGAGTACATGGGAACGTTCATACAGTATGTGTTACGATTTTTTTAGTTAAATCATGGTTGTAGTTTTTTTTTTTTTGGTTGTGAAGATTTAACTAGCAGCCCTTAATAACATGCTCACTATCTACACTTGCAGATGCGGAGGCCTGCTGAGGAGAGTGACAGGGACAAATCTGCTTTCAGTTACTTTGTGCTCAGATCAGGACGGATCATACTGTGGTGGTGCATTGCAGAATACATGATCCATGTCATGTACATGCACTCCATCCAGTCTAATGAGACCTACTTAGAAATTCTTCCTCCTTGGGCCTTGGGTAAGTATTTATATGTACTTCTAGGCTTCCATGTACAGTAATAAGTATGTTCTGCTTTAATGTTTCCCTGCCACTTCAGACACACATTTAACATGTTTATGAGATGCAGAATTTAAAAACACATTACCCCCACTGGATTTCACTAGTTCTGATATTCATCAGATATGCTGATTACTGAGTTACTTAGTGGCCTCGATTCATAATCCAGTTGTTATGATCTGTGCTGTGATTATTTTTGTATTTTAATATTTCCATTAAATGACAGAAATGGAGGCTGTGAAGTCAGTAAGTCACAAATTGGAGCTGTAATTAGCCAGGTTATGTAATCTCTTTGTGTACAGCCTCTCTGTGTCTTTGCAAGACACAGCTCGGACATTTTGGGAGGTTTATGTAATTTACATAGATGTCTACGGATACTCTTCATGTGCAGCTTCATCCAGATAATTTTATATGATTAGAGGCACCTCTTGGATTTTATAGTTATATCCTAGTGGCCCCCTAGTGGCCATAAGCATGCATGGAAAGGTTTATAGACAAACTGAATCATGATCCTTCACTGTAATGCAATTTTTTTTGACTGTTATGGTTTCTTAGCATCTTTAAGACTTTCTGTCTCTTTTAATGTCAGCCGTGAATGACATTGCAAAGTAAAAATATAGGAGAATGGTATTTGGAAAGTACAGAACTATAAAAAAAACTCAGAAGCAAAGAAATTTTAGTTTGAACGCCTCCTCTTCCTCTGTTACAGGTGGTCTGGCCCTGGCCCTCGTCCAGTTCTTCTATGTGAAGTATCTTGTTCTCTTTGGCTTGCCGTCCATGCTGGCCACTCTGGATAAGCTAGTTCCCCCAAACCTTCCACGTTGTGTCAGCATCATGTATAGTTTCACAGGGATGTGGAGGTAAGATCATACGGAGGAACAAACTCCAGTCAACACTGCTGACCTGATAGTACAGTAACCTACAGTATTTTGTTTGTGATGCAGCATTCTTTAACACTTCATTGGCTGCAGTAAAGTGTGCTTGAAGGAAAGGTACATTTAATGTCAAGTGCTCTAAGTGTTCACTGTGCTTTGGCAATCAGATTCAGACTGGGCATAGTGAATTGTCTCATCATCTGTCATTACTGGCAATCAGAACAATAGGTCACCTCCACACTGGGAACATTACATCCGTCTTTCAGACTCAAGCTGAAATGGTTTGTTCTCTGGGACAGAGCCTACATTTGCAGCCCAAATCTTTTCTGTTTTTCTTCTTAAAGATCCCTTCCAGACATGTATTAAGACATACAAAATACATAACATACAATAACGTGTGTCTGATATGGCCTGGCAGAAAACTAAAGGGGCGTTTGCAGTCAGGGCCCTGAGGTGCTGGAAAGGTCTGCCTGAGGAAATCAGGTCGGCTGAGTCAGTGATCTCTTTTAAGTCCCTTCTTAAAACATACTTTTATCTGAGAGGTTTTCCTGATTTTACATGAGTTTTATTTTCTTTTAACTGTCTTTTATTTCCTTTAAAAAATATATATATTTCTATTCTTGCCTTTTCCTGCACTGAATTGTTTTTTTATACACCAGATAGTTTTTATCTGTTCTTTTTAGAACCTGATGAAGGTTTTATTTTGCTGCCTTTGTAAAGCACACGGTAACGTGGACTTTTGAAAGTGCTCTATAAATAACAATCATTATTGTTATTATTATTATTATTATTATTATTATTATTATTATTATTATTATTATTATTATATTACTATTATTATATGGTTTTTCCACAAAAAAGTTCTAATTACCACGTTATAATAAATGACATCTGTACTCCTTCTCCCTCATTAAAAATTCCAGAATCTATAAATATGTAAATATTTTATCTCAGAGGTTTAACTGCTGGACATAAGATGTCTCCTACTTCACTGTAAAGTCCATTTTTAGTGTATGTACACTGGAGGCTTCAAGTTTCCACCTAACACTTATGTAAGATGAATACTGGACCAGGATTGGCTTCTAAACTTGATGATGATGTAACAAATCATGCTCTTAGGCCCGCCCCTTAAAATCGGATTTTCAATGAGCACAAAAAAAGAAACTTTCCATTTTCAAGCAGATGGATGTGAAAAAGACATTTTTGAGTGGAAGGGGACTTTCAGTAAAAACAGATTGTAGCAGTATTGCTAAGAGAACAGTTAATGATGAACCACAACATAACCATACATGTTAAAATCACCAAAAAGAGTGCCAATTAGAGATGTGTGTCAGTTTTTATGTATAACATGCTCCAGTATATCGGCATAAAAAAGAATTTTACATAACTTTTCAGATGAATTTTTTAAGTCAGTAGTGTTTTATAGACACATGCACACCTCATATTGAGTCCTATTAATTATTTCTGTCACACCCACCTCAGCAGAGAGTGGAGAGTCAATGATGATTGCTACTTTTATTAAGCTCATGATAAGCCTCTGTTACTGTACAAAGCAAAAGGACAGACTATGCCAGGTTTATACTGAAGGGGTCACAATTGCATAAGTTAATGAACACAGACATTGCAGTGCTTGTTACACAGAGATAAAGCACCTTAATCAGCAAGACTTATAAAAAGACTAAATTCAACAAAGTTTCCACTGCTTGGATGAATATCCAGGTGCATTCTGCAGTGAAAATTTGTGTCACAGTGTCATATGTTTGTACTGTTTACCTTCGACATCATCCTCCAGGATGCATGCCAAAAATGAAAAAGACTTTTAGCTGATTTCCTGCATTTCCTGCACATGTATACCTCACAATATACAATTAAAATAAAAAATAAAAAACTGTTACAGTATCTGGAGAATAAATGCTATGAGTAAAAAATCTTGTACACAAGGAGTGAAAAAATGGCAAGTGTTTAATATCCTAGTGAGAGTAGAGTATCTGTTTTTAAATCTAATTAATAATGAGAAACTACTCCCTTAATTAAGAGCACATAAAGCTGAAAGATGGAAAGTTGTGTGTTTTGTTTTGCAGTAAAGATGTGTTGGCTACAGACTAGATTGACCAATGTGCTGACACTGATGCACTTCAGTCCCATCCTGCATGTGCTGAGCTGGCCGATGTTGACAACATTGATGGAATGCATAAAGCTGTCCACTGACATCATTGACGAAACAGCCGCAGTTTATAGGCAGCGCTGGGGAGGAAAAAAAAAAAACAGCAACAACAACAAAAAAAACAGAAACGCTTTTTCTAATCTTCTTAATGACAAAGAGCAGGCACACCAACACACATGCATCATGTTTCCTTTACATGCCTCAGTTTATGTGACGCCTGGTGCTCAGGTGTTTCTTACTCTGTGCTATATTATTATGTAAATTTGTGACTCAAATATCATTCTTTTTTTTTGTCCTCTTCACTCTTAGGCATTTTGACGAGGGCCTGTATCGATGGCTCATCAGGTAAGAGGCACTTGATGAGCGGTGGACAGACTAATTCACATGTTAATGCTTACTAAAGATGTTGAATTTAATCAAAATCAAAAGCTCTCTATCAGAATATCTATTTACATGTCTACTTGTTTGTATATGTAGCTATCTATAATTTAATTTCCTTATATTTAGAGTAGCATGTGTTTAATCTCATGTTATTTATTGCACACTGAAAGAGCTCATTTCCGGCAGGGCATTGAACTCATCAGTTGAAATCCCTTAAAACAGGTGCCATTCTACAGCTGCCTGCCCGCATGTTTCATCATAATAGACAAGGATGCTGCATTTGCATGTAGGCTTTCTCATGATTATGAGGTCGCATGTTGTTGGTGAACAGTTCCACTGTTGTGTTACAGCTCGTGCACCCTGGAGAAATGCCTCCTTGTTTAATATGTGCATATGTAAAAGGAGCATTATGTGTTTGCTCACTTGTACTTTGGACAACGCACATTAGTTCGTCTGCTTTTAATGATGCACACTCGACTGAATGCGGCCTATTGGGAGTTTATGGTCCAGTTGGTAGACGAGGGTTGCTACGTTAAGGCAACAGTGCAGTTCCACGGTTGTCAGAGAACGCACTGTGATGTTATGTGAAAATGTTCCCTTGTCTCGGTTATTGTTTGCTAATTAATGTTTGTGTTGACTAGGTTTTTTTCTGTTGTTTGACACGTTTGGTAATGTACATTTAAATCTGCTTTTCAGGTGTTAAAGATGAGTTTAGAATGAAATATGGCATATCAGACTGTTAAAGTGTCTCTAATCAATTTACTCAAGATCCCAGAATTTAAATTGCAAATGCAAGTTTCCATTTTAATCTGTGTCCATTGGAAATTGTTTTCTCCTGCTTAATGGCATCACTTGCAATTATCCTGCTGCAGATGCGAAACGATACCCATGACACAATGCCCCGACGTTCCTTCTTGTGAAAGTGCTTTTAAAGAGATTTTAATGCAGTTCTGAAATTCTGTTGAAATTGTCTGAAGAGCGCTAGATGAGTGCGTAGGTGTTAAATGATGTGCTCTACATGACTCACTGACACCCCGTCTCCCTGGGCTGCTAAGTGGCTCATCCTTCACCATTCCATTATGCTTTCCCCTGCCTGTATGCCGCTGTGTCTCAGGTTCTCTGTTTCACTCACAAACAGTTATTGGGCAAACAGAAGAGCTCTTACTGGTTGTTTGATTGAGTTATTGCAGCTACAGTACATATGAGAAGGAGTGTTTGATTCCAAATCCTGGGATTATATTATATATATATATATATGTATATATATATATATATATATATATATATATATATATATATATATATATATATATATATATAATATTAGTTGTAAATAAAAAAGTGGGGGCATAGGTTGGGTTGGGTGGGGAACAGAAAGTGCACTCAGGGACCAATAATAATAGCTAATAGCTATAGAGTTAATTCCTCCTGTCAGCGTATAAAGCTGATATGCATGTTATTTGCACCATCTGCCTGCAGTGGTCATTTGTTACATAACACGTTGATTATTCAGGTATTAATGTATATCTCCAAATTATCATATTTTGATTAACATCTGTTTAGAATCCATCTAGATTTAAATAATTTAAATAGAGGGATAGACTCTCAGTATATTTAGGTATTCAGTTTGCTCTTGCTCTAACATTAACGCTCCATCTGTTTTTGCACCTACTTTCATCCTCTAATACGGCCAAGCTGGCCACTCTATTTAAGGCTCAGAAAATGCTGGCTCATCTTTCAGGGACATTGATTAGCCACAGGATGGCTGAGATAATTAGTTCCCAGCTCAGCAACACTAGACAGATCGTGATGTTTGTTTCCAAGTGTGTTGGAGTGATGTTGCATGTTGAGACACTCAGTACCTCTGGGACAGACGAGGTTCTCACAGTATCTGAGACCAGTTTCCTTCACGCCGTGCACCACATTCTTTACTGATTGGTGGGATATTATTCACCTCAAGTGGGCTTTCACATGGATATACTATTGCTATTTTTGTACCGCATATAGTGTAATCTCATTTAAACCTCTTGCAAAATTACATGCACGAGCTATGTGGTAGATATTTTCTGTTTGATAAATTACCGTGTGTACATGTGTATCCACAATTTGTGAACCGAAATGTTTAAATCAGACCTCATCTTCCCACAACAAGACAACAGAGCCAGCTGAAGTGGTGAAAGTGCCCACGTAGGAAACCAATTTGACGCAGGAAGTGGGTTAAATGTGTGTTGAGGGTTTATTTGTGAATCACAGAAAAAAACACTTCGGAATCATTAACCCAGTCACGGCACTATTAACAACTTGGCAGAATTAATATTCCCTGGAGTGCCTCTATTTTCGTACTGGACGTCAGAGCGTTGTTGATTAAAAATCAATGAAGGGGACATGATAATTTCTGTGACAGGTGCTCGGTGCATTGTGGTGCCATATTTAACCCCCTTTGTGTTACATCTGCATAATTCACTGGCTGCAGTAGTAAAGAAAAATACTGAAATTGTCTCGATAAACTGTATTTACAGCTATCATTATTTTACTATTTGTTTAAGCACATTATTTATTGGACGGGTTGTGATCTCCTTTGTAACATTTTATTCATTGTGATTGCGTTCAAAAGCTGTTTTTTTTAATGTAATCATTACTCATGTTTCAGATACATCTATGTGCCGTTGGGAGGTTCACGGCATGGTCTTCTATACAAAATGTTGTCCACTGGCCTGGCGTTTGGATTCGTCTGCCTATGGCATGGTGGCCATGACTACTTACAGTACTGGGCCCTGATGAATTGGGTTGGAGTTCTGGTGGAAAATGGACTGAAGTCTCTCTTTGCCTCATCTTTTATTCACTCCGTTGTTGTAAGTTTGAAATCCAAGCATTTACAAAAACTCTACATTCAAAGAGATTACAATAGTATGTAGATATAATTCCCTTGTTATTCTATCGATTGGATGTTCAATTAAAATGTGTGGACATGGTCTAATCTTTCCTGTAGCTAGAAATAAATGGGGTCATATAATCTGATTTAATAAGAGATAATGCCTGGAGCTGCTTCAGTACAGCAAGTACAGATAGGAGACAAACTGGTTGGATCCTGTCAGATCTAATTGGCATGTAACGCCCAACAGTAATGTGAGTAAAAATCTATTTCCAATACATTAGCAATGGACACTTTCAGGCTACTTTTGCTTCTTTGGCCTCTAGCCGTGAGAGAGATTCATGTTCTCAAAAATAGTAATAAGGTCTGATGGCCTACTGTGTAATCCTGCTTGTTTATTAGTGCCAGGTGCTTTGTTGTTCTTTCTTTCTCAGATTTACAATGAAAATCTCTTGCGGTCCTCCTGCAATTAACTTATTTATTTACTGATTTCCCAGGAGCAGAATTTCTCTGCAGCAATGAAAAGGCGTTGCATTGCCCTTCTCTCTGCCTTCTCCACCGCCATGCTCATCCTCTCTAATCTGGTATTCCTTGGGGGGATACATGTTGGCAGAATCTTCTGGAAGCGCGTCTTCATTCAAGGTAAATTGCCTTCCACAACACTCACACAATAGGATTTGTGAGTGCCTTTATTTGCAGGATTGTTTTAGCTGGCATTTCCAAATTCGATCCCAATGTAGAGTATCAGTCATTTGGTGTTTTAATTTGACAGATGAGTTGCGTTGTTTCTGTAGGATTCATTCTCCTCCAGTAAATATAATAAAGTGATTTAAAATGCTGCTGTTCAATAGAGGTTTATATTTAGCAGTATTTGCAGTGGATGTTTAGGCTGTGGATATACTGAGGCATTTTATGCATCTGCATGTCTCCCAAATAGAGAGACATCTGCTCTGTGGTTGTGCCAGTCCCTGTACTGCTCCCCGTGTCTTTATTTGGCTCATTTGGTACCTAAAGCAAAATGGCAGTACCTCCTGAAGCCTGTCTACACATGATAAGCAGTCTGAGCTTCACTCACCACTGGGCTGGGCACAGATTAGGTGCAGAGAGCTCAGCTCAATACTGACACGTCATCATATATTTAGATTATTTAATAAAATAACAGTTAAATTATTGCTGAATAAAATACACAATTTTTTGCCACATAGGGGCAGTGAAACTGGCTGTAAATGCAACATATTACCCCATAAAGTTGGCACATGGGTTATGTGTTACTAAACAGTGGCCTATTTACTCATCCAGCAGACACAGCAACCTGGCATTCATTTAGAGTCGTGTTTCTGGTCATTCGAATGTAACAATATTTACTCTCCTTGTAGCTCTGTCTTTGGTCTCCACCAACAGTTTAGGGAAACTTCTGGCTCTTCAGCTGCTAAAGCTTCCACTATGTTAACTAGCTAGTTGCTAACTGTGTCTGTCTGCCGTTTGGTGCTGAGCAGGTTGGGTAGAGTCTGAAAACAGGCGTCTGCTGCAACTGGAAGCAAGGTTCGTCAGAGCGGTGAGAGTGAAAAGTTGCAGGATAGAAAACAAAAACGAGCTGAAAGATGCTAAAATGCTCTGTGGGCCTGAGAGGTGATACGTTTTCTCAGTTGGCTGAAAATTCTCGAGCGACCTCGTTCACATTACATGTAGTCATTTGCTCCACGGGTTAATATTAAAATATTGATTGGTGCAGCTTCAATTAGAATAATATTATATATCTGGAAACTCAAATACACTCTCTGTGTTAAAACATATTGATACCACTTTGACAAGTTTGCTGTGATCAGAGTATTTTTCCCAAATGATGAACTATTCCTTTAAGTTACTCCATTGACGCTGCAATGGTGTGCAGTAGCGAGGTGTAAAATCTGAACACCAAAGGTAGCACTGTCACGAGTTTCTTGCTTTGCTTTGCTTGTCTTTCCTTCCTCTGCAGAGGAAAACAATGGCTGAAGTAGATGAGAAGTGAGTCTGCCAGTGATCATGTGACAGCCTCTAGCATCTCTCTGTTTTTTTGCAAATCAACTCTTTTCATTTCCACCAAGTGATCTGTCAAAATCAGGTTTTGGTTGATGTGGTGTAGTCAGTGTAGGGAGTTCCTCCTCATTTCAATCAAGGGTCTAAGGATAGAGGATGTAGTATTGCTGTACAGATTGTAAAGCCCACTGTGGTAAATTTATGACATTGGGCTATACAAATAAAACTAATTTGACTACTTTGTTAAGACTTGATATTCCAACATTATATTATATATTATTATGTTAAATTATAACCTTTTGGAGATTTTTTTTAGAATTGTTTCAGATGATCCGTTTAGTCCCTTCTGTATTAGATAGAAATCTTTAAACTTGTTGAATGTCTCACACTTTCTGTTCTCTATAACCTTTATTTTACCCTTTTCTTTACTGGTTCTTCAGACAGGGCCTATTCTTTTCAGATAATGTCATGGAATCTGTGGACCTCTTAAAATCAAGGCTAAGCAGACTGACAAAGGTCATGTTCCAGTCACCGGTTAAGCTTTATTGTGACTTATTGTGCTTTATTGTGTGTAAAAAAAAAAAAAAAAAAAAGAAAGAAAGTGGAAGCCTGGCAGGCTCACAGCAAATGGTGCGTAACATTATGCTTCTTCTAGCACTTAGACTTGGTGTAAATAAGTTAAGAGAAACCTAAAAATAAGAGCAAGGTGTTTGGAAATACCATTTCTGTTGTGAATTATTCACAGAAAAAACTAGAAAGTGAACTGAGTATCTCAGTTTGCTTTTATGGTGACTCACTCAGACCATTAAAGTACTAAAAGTACAGACAACATGGCACTGCCTGATGCTTACGTCAAAAAAATTAAATAGACCATTGAACATACCACTTAATCATTTTGTTTCAGTGAGTATTTGTGTTTTTGTACTTGAAATATAATAGATCCACTAGAAATGCCTAATGCCGTTCCTTATGTCTCCATGTGTCTGCATAATAAACCGCCAAGTTAAATGGAGAGTTGTGGTTTGCTTCATTAACTTGAGATCAATGCTTTTAAATCAGCCTGTCTGGGTGTTTTACTGGTGAAGGCAGCAGCTTAATTGCACTCTGACCTCTGGTGAAATGTCCAAAAAACAGATTCCTAATTACAGTGCGTACTGTCGTATATTTTGACTCAGGACGTCTGAAGTGTCTTGTTGAACTGCACATTACTGCATGTGTGTTGATGTTCCCTCATGTAAGATTACACTTGAATGCTGAGTGATTTAAAAATGTAACATCCCAGAAGACACAATGCATGTTATTAATCCAGAACTATGCATCATCACATTAATATTATATAGCTGTAATGAAAACCTTCGTATTTCATTTAGAGCTGCAACAATTAGTCAGTTAATCGATTGGCAACTGTTAAATTATTTGCCAACTATATTGATCATTAATTAATTGTTTTGAGTCAGTTTTTAAGAACAAAATTTCCAAATTCTCTGATTCCAGCTTCTCAAATGTGAATATTTTCTATTTTCTTTAGTCTTCTGTGATAATAAACTAAACATTGGTTAATATCATTATATTGTATTGTATTGTAATATTGTTGGCTGAGGTAAAACAAGACATTTGAGGACGTTATCTTGGGCTTTGGCAAACAGTGACATTTTTCACTATTTTCTCACATTTTATGGACCAAACAACTAATCGATTAATCGAGAAAATAAGATTAATCGATAATGAAAATAATCGTTGTATGCAGTCCTAATCTCATTTCAATGATTATGTTTTACAAATGTGATTGTCATCAGTCCTTTACTTTTATATCAGTGTGTACTTCACTGATATTGTTTGCTCTTCACAAAATTCAAACAGCTGGACAACTGCAGAACTTGTAATGGATGGTCAATCACAGAAGAGTATTCCAGCTTTACTCGGTGCACTGTTGCAGTGTTTGTAATTTCCATTTAAAGGAATAGTTCATAATTTTAGAAGACATGCTTATTTACTTTCTTGCTGAGAGTTAGATGAGAAAATCAGTATGTTTGTTAACTATGAAGATTTCACTCTAATCTCTGTCCATCCAACAATGTTTCTTACCAAAAAACTTGAATTTTTTACTTTTATTATCTTTTTTTTTACTCCACTAGCTTTAAAAGTGTGCTTTGACTTCTATTAAGTATAATATCAGTAAAACTGCAGTAGCTTTACACTGTATTAACTCCACTACAGGCTGCTGGTATCATCACTTTCCTAAGAAATACAAGCTTGCACTTTTACATTATCTGCTGAAACTCGCACATTATTTTTTTTCTATCTATGTAATGATTATGTATGCACCCAGATAGAGAAAGAAGCAGTCTGTTTACAGAGAAACCTCAGTCCTTCTAATCACTAATCAACTTTATATTTAGTTTTGAGTTGCCTCTCTGCAAGAGGCCTTTCCACCTCAATTTGAACTCGGAAGCGCTGAAGTGTTAATCAAGTGGCAAAAGAAACTGGTGTAATTACAGCACTGCTTAATTAGAACCATAGAAACATGCAACTGAAGGAAATGGGTTATTCATACATTCATACTTTATTTTCTTTCACTCAACATTTCTGTTCCAGGCTTCAGTAATTAGTAGTTTTGGTTAGAACAGCAGAGCCGCCTGAAAACAACTCGATTATGTTCCAAAATTACGAGTAGATCATCTGACGCATTTCCCTTTTGTGGCGAATGTGTACTCAGATTTTGCTTGTGGCTTCCTTTAAGTCCTACCTGTCACTCTATTCATTTGAAGCAAAGCAAAGGTTGGATGATTGGTTGGAGAATATATTTCACACTGAGGGCGTTAATGGAATTTACAGACCTGTAAAGACAAAAACACCAGGACATCTTGGCATGACAGCAAGGTTTCGTCATGGTCCATGAAGGATCCTGAGCTAAAAGGCTTTCAATGATTCATTTACATGTCAGAAATACATCATATTTTAAAGGTGTTATTTACCTCAGTAAAATGTGTCTTTTCTAGGCTTTGCTCATGTTACCTTTCTCCCCCGCAGACAGGAAACTGGCAGTACAGCTGTGCAAGAAGCGGCCTGTGTGTATGCGAATTAGATTTTGACATGAATAGGAAAGAATAGACTATTGAAAAGCATTGTGGGTGCAGGTGCAGGTTACTCAGATAATCTGGAGGCAAGCCAGTAGGGGAGGAGGTGCAGACAGCTGTCCTTACCTGTTCGTCCCTCTAAGACGCAGCTATAAATAGAAAAACAGAAGAACCGTAAAACAGCAGAGAGTTTAACAAACTGATACTGCAGCAGTAGCAGCCATTTTTTTATCTGAGTATAAACTGATTTAATCAGTATTTATGTAGGAAACTGTGCCCAGCTTCAGGATAGAAATGTGTTTAGGACTGAATCTGCAGTCCACTACATACATCTGATTTTTTAATGTGTTTTATTTTCAGTTCTGTTACTGACGAAACATCCTTTCTATTTCAGGCTGGTCTACCATTGCCCCACCTATGCTGGCTTTCCTCTACTGCTTTGCGCAGATTGGACTTGAGTGGACTTCACACCCATCATGAGTCACCTTGACTTTGCAACAGAGTGAGAATCCCAGCTACCGGAAAACCAGAACAACCTGCTGGGTCCAGTGACTTGTCCACACCAGCCACAGTTTCTGTAGCGAATCTGGCTTATGGCCACGTAACCCGTCCAAACCTGGCTGAAGTGCAGCTTAGCAGACACTTTTCCCAACCTGCAACACCAGGAAAAATCTGTCTGTAAGCTAAAACATAAAGGAGCAATGTTTGTCCTTTGAAGAGAGAGTTTTCTGTACTTTGTAGACAATTGAAGTGCATAGAAACTGTAAAAGAATTAGTGTTTAATACTGTAAATTTATCTAATAGAAGTCACTATTGAGGCATGGTTTCTTCCCATTAAGCTACACTGAATCATTGTGATTCTAAGAAACTGTAAAACAAAATGTGGACCCTGAGTCTGTCTTGGTTATACGACTGATAAGGTATTGCTCAGTGATGCGGTAAGCTGGAGAAATGCTAATTTCATATTTATAGTCCTCCTTTGGCTCGCCACAAAAGCAGTTGTGTATTCAGAGGTAGACAATAGGCACAGCAGACTGAATAGACCAGCAGGAACCTAATAATGTCATTATTTTCCTTACAGATGTAATTTGGGTAAAGTAGAATGACATTAATATCAGTAGATGCATTGCTGAAAAGCTTTAGAGGGACGACACACTAGCTTTTAATTCAACACTGTAACAATGGTAGATGATGTTTATCCAGTGGAATGTTTTGAGCAGAGAGGACAGAGAGAACTGCCAGCTGGGTACTTTTCACTTATGTATAATGCATACTGCTGTTGTTGTGTCAAAGCCTTATATCGCCAAAATGTCAACTTTTCAATCCCTCAGCCTGATGCTACTAACCAAATTTAGCGAAAACCAACAGTCACTTTTTGGTGATGCATCCATCCATCCATGTTATAATGGATAACTGATACAATGAGACATTCACAGTTTTCCTGTTTCAGCTGTGTGTATGTAGTCAGTGTGGATACTGGACCATGCACTGGGTGGTTTTTGGGTGTGCTGACGGTTATATGTCAGCCTATATGTTAAGAAAATTCTTCAACCTCCCTTACATCAACTCATAAAACCCTTTCAGAACTCATTGTCAACTTGTTGTCAACTTTTCAGGAAATACTTTTAAGCTTGATGACAATGATGTTTTTATAAAGAGCTTAATGAGCATTTGTAAGAGAGGTAGAAGATGTTACTCAACCTATTGGAAAGCATGTAATCTTTCAACATATCCAAAAACATGAAAATCCCCAAACTACTTGTTATCAGGGTTTCACTCGACATCTACATTTTCTTAGTCTTTAAGGCTTTTCTTTGAAATTGAGATGATTTGATGCAACAGCAGAAAAAGTTTTTAACTTAAGAAAAACAAAATCAAACGTCTGTGTTGAAGGATTCAAATCTAATCTTAACTAATGCTAGTTTTACATAAGAGGTTAAATATCAGTACTCCTTGGTGATATTTTACCCATCTTTAAAGCATTTGCATCTTCTCTTCACATTTCAGATCACAGTAAATAATTTAATCTTTAATCCATGGGGATGACTAGTTTGTCATCAGCTTTCAAAGGCAAACTCTGTGCTGCAAGAAGTAACAGGAAGCTGCATTAGACAGATCGTCTGTGCCTTTTTGTGTCTTTTGAGCTGAGAAAGTGTGACATGGCAAAAACAATCTGATCCTCCTCTTACAGTGAAAACACTGAACAATAAGCAAAGCAAACGGCTGCAAGGTATGGCTTCCGAGAAGCTTAGTGTTGGAATTTTAAGTCAGAAGTGCCATCGCAGAGATTCATTATTAACAAACCTCTCAAATTGCCTCCGGTTGTTCATTGTCATGCGGCAACAACTGACTTTTCTTAAAGTTTGTATGTTAAGTTTTTCAATCAGTAAACCATCTTACAGTCCATGAACTAATCTGTATTTTTTAAAACTTGATCAAGAGTGAATAAACAATCATTTAATACAAGCTATTTTGTCAGTAAAAGTACTGTGTAATCTGTTGTTGCTTGTGAGCTTCTAGAGTTTCCATTAGTTGATTTCTGTTCTCGGGATTATCACATTGGTGACACTAAGTAGGATCAGTGTGAGCGGGGGTCAGCAAGGAATCCTCTTAAATGAGCACAAAACTGTGAGGTTTATCTGACGTAAGAAGATCAGCAGGAGAATACACCTGCTGAGTTACACTTTCTTAGAAAGATGCCCGATCAGTGACAGTGGAGCTAAAAGAAACACAGGTCAGAGTGGATTGTGTACAGTGCCATGCATTCCTCAAAAAAACAACCAGGGTATAGTATGTATAAAATATTTATTATGAATAGTAGAGTATGTCGCAGTTCATAACAAAGAATTCTCATTGTGCTCGAAATAGTTACAGTTCTGATCACATTACATGTGTGAACATAGAGGCATGTGCATATTACATAAACCATATCTTCTCTCTGTTGTTGCAATATCATTTGTGCATATATATTTATATACTGTAGGGTTTTATGACTAGGCAGCTTTCTGGAGCTGACCACAAAAATAGTTCTGTGTTCAAATCGTTTCAATGGAGCAACACTAATTTGGATATTTACTACAGCTTTTCTCAAGCATGAGGAGTATGGGCCAGTATGAAGGCACAGTGCTGCATGCTTCTCTGTAGCAGTCAAAGGTAATGAATGTTGGTAACACTATTATACAGCTCCTTTAATTTTATACTAATATCCTGGAGTATTTGCAGATATTTAGTGGTTAATTTTAGGACATGTTGCACAAAGGGTGGTGCCATTTGGTACAAATTATTTTTTAAAACGTGTTGGTTTAAAGTTGGTTTAGTTGGTAAGTGCTGACTCAATATATTGGGGTTCATATGTAGTTGTTAATTTACAAAAAATATTAATAAATTAGTTTCCTCACAATTCTTTAACATACAGAAAATACTTTTCAGTGTGTAGTTTTGTTTGACAAAAGTGATCTGTGTTAACATTTAAGATTCTTTCTTGAAAACACTATAATGAACACATTTCCTGTATACTACCAGATATAAACCTTACATAGAAGAATGTCCTAAGAATTAACAGCAGCCACTTTTAGGAAATTATTGAAAAAATGTTCTGGAAATTAGTAGGAAAGTAAGAGATCTGTAAAATAAACAACCTCATTATGTAGTTTGACACAGAACTACTCACTGAAAATTAAGTATTTGCTGTCTGTTAAAGAATTAAGAATCTTAAGAATTTTTGTAAATTAACAACTACGTACACATGAAGCCAAACATAATGAGTGGTACCAACGTAACCTTTTTTCCCCATTTTTCTTATGATTTGTACCTTATTGCACCATTCTTTTTGCAAAATTTCCTAAAAATTAACCATTAAATGCCTACAAATTACTCAGAAAATTTCCAGGAAATTAGTATAAAATTAAAGGATCTGTAAAATAAAGCGTTACCTGAAAGACTAATAATACTTCGGTAAATGTAATGAAGTAGCAGTGCAGTACTGCAAAAGTCCTTTTCACTTTGTATCTTAAGGTTTTCCATATTAACTGCTTGGATCTTTGTTTATAAATGTTACAGCAAAAAACTACAAGTTGCTTCAAGGATCTTGTCTCAGAATTTTAAGGTGCACCTTCATCCTGTTTTAGTGCCGTATATTTATGGTGGTAAAATATTAAGCCTCGTGAGAAAGTACGCTTAAAGGTGCCCTCAATGTACCAGAATGCCAAATTTGATCTTTTCATTGATTTATTAAGAAAAATCAGTCCAATCTGGATCATGTATCCAGAGAAACTAAAAAGACAAACTAAAAGATGGTTGAAAATATGAATTTACAGTGCAAATATAACACATACTGAGAGAATACAATGTCTCCAACAAATAAGAGCAGAGTTAAGGATTCAGAACTCGTGTCATTCAAAATGAAAGTTTACACTCTACAAATGTGTCTGATTCTGTCATTCATCTTGGTCACTGGTGATATGAATCAGCAGTTTTTTGTGGCTAAAATAAAACCACAAGAAACATCGAGGAGAACTTAAAATTTCCCACAATGTAAATACAATCTCTTGAAGAAAATAATTAAAATGATAAATGCTGTCAGAGTAAGTCTAAAAGTTCTTAGTTATTTCAACTAGCTGGGGTTAAATTGTTGTGTAACATTTGAAGATTTACACCTTTGCCCTCCACATAACGTGACTTAAAATTCAATCTTGAGCTGTCACACATTAATCCAGACAAAAGCTCACAATCTGCACCTGTTTGTGTTCAAGGAGAGTCAAAAGCTTTGACTTACTTTCTACACGTTCTTACGGTAGAATAACTACATTTACTGGCCGTACAGTCATACCTAACTACTTCAAGTTGTTCTAAAAATTGAAATTTTCAAACAATTACCTGTAAATCCAGTTAAGTATGTATGTAATGTACTGAACGTTTCCCTTTTCCGTGACAATTTTTAAGTTAAATTTAATATCACCACTGAATTACAGTAAAGACTTTTTTAGCATAGTTCTTAAGCAATACAGTATCTGTTATTAAAGATGTAATAACTCTTACCAAATTTGTTTATAGTTTTAAAAAAAAGATTTACTTCATTGCTTAGATAGAGAAGCTAATCATACGTACACTGTGCCTGCATAAGTGTAAATCTACATCATTTGTAGATTGCTTTTTTTTACTAGAGTGACAAAATTTTGCCCTGGAGCACACCGATTAATTCACAGCCTTTAATTGTGCAAACAGACTAATGTTTCAACACTACTGTGTCTTCATCAGAGTCAAAGTGGACAGAGACATCAGGCAAACGACATATATAGTCAACATAGACCAGGTGTACAATTGTCATTGGATAATTGGTTGAACAAGGTTTCAGATCTATTGGGTGGGAGTTGCCACAGTCAGTGTCCAAGCGCCACACCCCTAACACCATGTCAGAACCAGAAGACCTCTCTTAATGTTACAAAGATAAAGGTACAAGTACAAGCATCCGTCATGTGTGACAAATCAGAGGAAACATGACATATTCTGTTCTTCATTCATGCCAAAGGGCTAGCACTATGTCAGAAACAAAAGAACGAAAGAACACAAACCTCTCTTAAAGTTACAAAGATAAAAGTACAAAAATGTAAAGGTACTAACATCCGTCAAGTGTGACAAATTAGAGGAAACATGACAAATTCAGTTCTTCATTTATGCCAAAGAGCTCCACTGTATTTAGAGTGTGAATCCAATATCAGACATGGTTAGCCTTTGCATAATAGCGAGCAATAGCATGATCCATGTTTTGTGTATGTATTGCAGTCTTATGTTCAGATATACCAGACCACATGGACATTTCAGCATATAGACAACATGTGTTCTACTGCAGTTAATGAAGGATTTAATGGAGTATTTTTTCCCATGACGTAGATGTATAAAGTACTTGGTGTCCAATGAGCTGGAACAACGTGCACAGTTGCCACAGCGGAAGAACCTGTAGGCTTATTAGACAGCCAGGAGACAGTGTTTGGTGGTTTTGTAGTGTCAGAATGAATCAGTCTGTCTCTCAGACTCAGGCAATGTTGAAATGTGATCAGGGGAGGCAGAGTTGATATTATTTAGAGATGGGTCACCTTTGAGGATATTCCAATATTTAAAGATAATATTTTTGACCCTGCCTGCCAGAGGAGAGTACTCAGTAGAGAAACTGATCCGTAAGGAAGTAGTGATAGCTCTAGTTTTCTTTACTAACAGGGATTCCCTCTCAGTATGTAGGCCGAAGAGATATATGATGTAGGGTGACACGTAGGGTGGAAACGTTCTTTCATTTCAACAGCTTTAGACTGGAAATCTGTAACAGAACTGCAGTTTCTGTGCAATCTCAAGAACTGATCAATAGTAATGTTGCAAATAAGTTGTTTTGTATGGTTACAATAGATTGTAGTCTCAATAGTGCTGTTGTTTCTCTTGTAAAGAGTTAGGGCAAAGGTTTCATGCTGTTCCATGGTGATGGAAAGATAGTAAAATTTATGTATTTCAGGAAATCAGACAGTTCTGCTCTATCACCTCTTCAAATGACAATCAATGTATCTTTTCCACAAAGCAATCTTGGACAAAAATGTATTTTGGAGTCGGTTATGAATGAATTTCTCTTCCCATAGACCTACAACAAGACAAGCATATCAAGACAAGCACTACCCATAGCTGTGTGACGGGATTGCAAGTAATAGGAATCCAAATACTTAAAGAAGTTTGTGGTGAAAAATCATTTCTGACAGTGTAAGTAGGAATTCATTAGGAGGCAAAATCCCATCTGGATGTTTGTTGAGTTAATGGATGAGAACATCAAGACCTATTTCATGAAGTATGCATATATACAGGCCCTGCACATCAAAAAGGTACCAGGATATCAGCTTGTTCATATTTGAACTCTTTAATAATATTTAGTATATCAACAGTGTCGCCAAGGAAGGAAGGGAGGCTTGAAACAAATTTCTTAGTGAAAAGAGTCAACAAATTGTGACAGAGGCTCAGTAAGACACAATCAGGCAGAGGGGAGGATTGACAGTGGATTTATGTACTTTGGGCAGGCTATAAAAGACAGGACATGTAGGGCAATCAACAAGCAGGAAGTCTTTATCTTTTTCTGTTATCAAACCCCTTTTGAAAGCAGAGTCAATATATTCATAAATTTGATTCTTGGAGTTGTCAGTAGGGTTTGACTTAAGAGTTATACGCCTCAGATAGTTGACTTCTCATGCTAGAACTGTATTGCTCAGAACCCATAACCACAACCGACCCGCCTTTATCAGCTGGCCGAGTGATGATCTCTGTCCTAGATTCCTAGATTGCTCGGAGCTTTTAATTCAGATTCATTTACATTCCTTTTAACATCATGTGAAATCTGGTTTATTTCAGCTAAATCTTTTTCCACCAATTTGCGGTAGGTGAGTATGGTGGGATTCAGATTGGATGAAAACGAGGATTTCTTTTTAAAGGGAGTTGCTTCTCTATTGATGTTAGTATCAGCAACATAGCTAGATAGGACACTTGACCTGGTAGAGAACAAGTGTTTGAGATGCATCAACTTTTAGTTTAAATGGGTCGATATTGTTAGCTGGGGAAAAGCTAAGACTCTTACTCAGCACCGATCTTTCATCTTGAGAGAGACTCACATCAGAGATCACTGTCTTCCTGTTGCGCTAAAAGCGGTGGATGATGGTGAGACCTGCGGTGTCCTCTTGTGCCCCACCGTGGCGCGGCTTCTTTGGTTTGTTCTGGGTGGTTGTAAAAAAAACCTCCACGTCGCTCCCGTCTGATGACTCTCTCAAGCTGGTGGTGGAAAACCTTCTTTCACTTTGGAGAAATTAGAGGGTCGTCTGCTGGAGAATTTCTTCCTAACCACATGCCAGTCATAGACTTTGCCCTCTGCAGTATCTTTTGTGTCACACTCATATTTTCTCATTTTGTAGGCTTGGAGGTCTCTGTGGAGAATGAGGATGGGGATTCAGAGATCTTTTTTGTGATTCAGTAAAAAGTCTCTTGATTGACCTTGCCCATCAATTCTTCTTCAAGTGTCTTAATTTCAATGGTCAATGGTCTTTTTCTTTTTCTGCTTTTGTTTTTTCAATGATCAGAAGCAATAGATCTAAGGAGCATTTGTTCAAAATCTGTTCCCATTTCTTTCCCATTTTCATTTGTCTTCTGAGCCAAAGAAAGGTGTTTTGTTGATCCTCAGGCCACGTGGAATGAGCTTCCCTCTCCAGTATTCAGAGAGAGTGATAATGCCAGAAAAATCTAATTTCTTTCTTTTTGAGGTCTTCAAGGTCTCTGGTGAGAGACCAAGTAGATTGCACCAATGGCTGAAAAATGTCGTTAAAAAGGGAGCATGGGACTATTAAGTTTGCACCTTCTTCTTCAGTGTATGTTAGAGTCTCTGATCTTGCATCATTTTCCTCTGGAAGTTTGCCGTCCTCAAGCTGAGAAGCGCCTGATTCAGCTGCATTTTGCTGGAAGATGCACAAAGAACCCTGTTTCAACTAAAATTGTACCCTCTTTTTGCCTCGTTTTGATTTCTGATCCCGTCACTTGTGTGTGAGTGTCAGCTTCATGAATTCTCTGATAGCAAGTAAATTTTAGAGCTTTTTCCTCTCTAAGATCAAACTTCTTTGTGAAAATAGACCCATAAAAACCCCCAAACACTGGCTCTCACCCAAATGAGTTCTCACTTCTGTGATGACAGGCCCATTTATTTTTAGTAAGCTGAATTTTTGATGGAGATGGGGGATATAGAGTATGCGGGAGAAAAGACCTCAGCATCTTTCTCCTCTTTACAGTGTCCCTCTCAGCTTGTCTCTTGATAAGAGAGAAGTTATGCAAGGAATATAAATTATCCATATAAATAATGAATAATATAGAACAATGGTTATTTTTTGCCATGTACAAGAACACTTTTACCGTATACTAAAGATACTTTCAAGCAGACCAGACCTGCTTTTATCAGAAGTCGCCTCAAAACCACATTTGAGTTCTCGTCCACAGTTAAACAATTATTTGCTTTAGAAATACAACTATGACTAGTGTTAATATCAGCAGTATTTTACACTATTACTGCTGATTTCAATTAATTTAATCTACATAAACTAACCAGTCTGTAAAACTGCGAAAAGTTTGTTTCAAAAAAAAGAAATCATATTTGCTGAATATTTTGTTCAACTTTATTTCATTATTCATAGTTTTAAAGAGCATCAACAGATGATGTTTTAGCTCTACATTCCACCATAATAATTAAATATGCTTCATTATTGCTTGATACCAGAAGTCGTGGCTCTGCTTTACTTGATGTTTGATTTGTCTTTTTCCGTGGACTCAGCAGGTTCTGTGATGAATGAATAAAAATGAATTTCAATCACCGCAAAAATACTCTAAATGCACATTTTCCTCCCTCGGTTTTCTCACTCTGCCCCCGCTCCTCCTGTCACCTCTACTGACATCTGTTTTTTTGTTCTTATACAGTGCAATGATTCATTTTCACAGATTTATTTTTATTAAAATAATTTAGGAAATAAAACTGTGAAATTGACAGTGATTCCTTCAATCAGTCTAATTTAGCCATGGGTCAAGAAGGACATATACAGTTTCAGTATTTATTTAAATATCCTTAATTGTGGGTATGTATCGCTGAAACAATCTTCGGCTGAAAGAGTTTTATATCTGTTTTGTAATGTAGTAAGTTGTTGCTCTGTGAATGACGTTTTCCTACACAAAAACCTCAAACAAACAAACAAAAAAATACAATTAAAAGAGAAATTCATAGAATTCACCAAACTGTACTCATTGTCTACTTGTTTCTAAACGTGTTTTATTCATTTTGACTGGATCACTCTGCTTCAATCTGGTGTATTTAAGTTCATTAGAGGGAAGCTTTTGATTAAAGGAAATAAGAAAGAATAAATAATAATACCATTTTGGGAAACTAATAAAATAATAAAAAATCTTGATAAAAAAAATTAACAAAAAACATTTTTATGTAAAAATTACATGAAATTGTGTACATTGTTTTTGCAAAGTGGTGTTCTGTAATTTAGTTCTTTATAATAATTCTCCCTTTTTTCCATAATGAGATGACTCAGAAGTTTTAGAGCATTGGATATATACTATATCTACTAGTATACAGATATCTTCCAGTCTGAAGGTGCCTTTAGGGAACATGTGTTTAAGTTTGTGGAAGCTGGAAGCAAATAGAAATTACTTCCTGACAGAGATCGTCTGCATTGCAAACATTGAAAACTTACTAAGAGTTTCATATATTTGGTGTTCGCTCCTTATTAATAGTCAACTTGTATCTCATGTCATGATGATGATGATGATGATGATATTTTAAAGTGAAGACAGACCAACACGTTAAATCATGCAGGCAAACCAATGTAACAAATGTAAAAACGTTCCTCTGCAGCCATTAAAGGCAAAAAAATCATTGCTAAAAACTGGTCTAAAGTCCATTGGATTGGAAAGTCCATGGATTTACAAAAAGTATGTTTTATTATGGAAATAATATGCAAAAAATCATTCTTTACTGTGCTCATGGGTTTTAAAATAAGGTAATTATACATGGCTTTCATGCAGTGTATGTATTGTGTATGTGGCTGTAGTGTTTATATATGACAAATACTACACAGCAGGAAAGATGGATAACTTTCATTTTGCATCAAGCACATCTATCCATGGCTTATGGAAATTATGAGTTCTGCTGAAAGATGTCTTTGAAAATCAGATTGCTTGGCTGGAGTTATCTGTTGTATAATTCATAATGATCCTGGCAGTTGATACAATAAGAACAGTTCATCAATTGCTTGAGGAAATTACTCTGAGACTGTTCCAACATCTGTGAAAGACTGTCCTTTTTCACTGTCGCTAAGAAACAATGCAAATATCTGGTTATGTGGCCTCAATTAATTAAATATGCACCATCTGCAATTTGAGGCACGTGTCTATTTTATGTGACATGCAAAGAGTCTTATACAAATGATTCAATAACAAACCAGTGGGTCATGCTGTTTTTAATGAAGCCTTCCAACAGAGATACAATTAAGTTCTTCTGTTGAGGCTCTCAAACTCTATTATGAGTTTGATTTGAGATAAAATCAAACCACTTGAGATATTTTTCCATTATAGTGCACTGGAAAAATAAGTCAAGCTTATATACAAACATACGGCTGTCAGGTAACCTCCAAGCGTTCAATGCCATGACTGTTTGACACCAAAATCTGGGCTACAACCTCGGCTTCTCAGCGTGATGTTCCATTGTTAACCAACAGGAACACCTGGGATAAAGGCCGGTGAGTCTTAAAGACCACCACTGTTGCCTAATCTAAATGGTGCACCCAGTGCAGCCTCAGCTATCCAAGTAATCTGGATATTACTGGATTCCAGCTGAGTTCACAGTAAACTGTTGCCTGATGAGTCTTCCATGTTTCAAGAGAAGATGTCTTCTTTGTCCAGTTCAGGTGAAGCAGGTCTAGAAATGTCAAAGAGATGCTGCGGAGATCCAGCAGCTGATTTCCTCACTTTGAGGAGTTGAAGCGCCTCAGTGAGTTGCGCCTCCAGCCCAGACATTCGAACATTTAGGCTCTTGAGGTCGTCCTTCAGCTCCAGCTTGAGCTCCTGAAGTGAAGCCTGAAGCGTTTGCTCTGGGATGGGGTAGAAGGGGTGTCGGGTCTCAGGAGGCTGGACCGGACTGCGGTCCTGCGGGGTCAAGCGCAAGTCACCAACTTTGTCCAATCGCAGGTCACTTTTGGTGATACCGCTGTCACATGAGTCTGTCTTCTTTAGAGACATCTGTGATTCGTGCCCCTTGGTCCGTTCAGGCAAAGTCTCCATGGATTCGGCTTTTGACACTTTGTTCCAGTTGTCAGCTTTGGCCACGGACTCTTTGAAGCGACCCCAGCCTTTCACTTTGACTGGCTCAGCAGCAACTCGACATCCCACGAGGGAAATTGGAGACGGCACCTGCAGCTTCGCCTTGTCTTTAGGCGTACAGTTGGGGGGTGTTGAAGATGAAGGCGTGGAAGATGAGGGTGTTGCTGGGCTTTCTGTTACCGTGACAATGCTGGTGGTGGTAATGGCTGTGTTAGCTATAGGCATGTCCACGAACACCGATCCCTTCTCGATGTCATGTTCATCTAGCTCTGGCTTGTCTGACCCCAGGCGAGCTTCCTTCTGCTGTCGAAAGCGCTGGAAGAGTTTTCGTACCGGATGATCTGGTGGCAAGTTCAGAGGGGCTTCATTTTTACGTCTTTGTCGCTCCTCCTCCTCTCGTTTCACATCACTGATCTTTCGGAAGACGATCTACAAGAGAATTTAAAGTTCTTATGATTCACAAACACATGATATTGTAATGCATCTGTGTTGAGTCAGTTTAGTCTCCTGAGGTGAACAAATAATAGCATAACACCAGATTATAATCTATTTACATGGTCAGGTTTGTCTGGCTTATTGATTGTACATTTTATATGAGGAGGATTGTCTAGGATGTGTTTCAAATTGTGCGTGCTTTGTAAATGTCACCTCAAAGAGGCTACTCCCACGACACAGAGGGAAAGTTCATATCATGCCTCTGGCGTCAGTGGGTGACAACACACTGTTAGCTTATCATGCAGCTGCTAATAGACAACTGTTTTAAGCATTTGTGTTGCCAATTTTAGCTTTAGAGTTTTCCTTCTGTATCTTGGATTGATGTTGTTTGTATGCAACATGATGTCTGTAACTTGATCTTGTCTCTTCCCAATCAGACTGTAGTTGAGGATAGGTTCGCAATATTTCAAGTCAGGTCAGGTGCCCAAATGAATATCGACATGTTTTTCTTGTTGTAATCATTCCTCTGGTTCATTCTGGTCCACTGTCCTTGTTTCCCCGAATCTCTATAACGGAGCTGGTGAGTGCAAAATTAGCATGACCCATAGAGCAACAATGGCCATTTATGGGAAATACATCACATTGAAATAAACCAGAAGAAGAAGAGATCTCTTCATAATGCACATTCATTGTAAGTGATGGTGGACAAAATCCACAGTCCTTCTACTGTAGAAAAATGTATTTAAATTTATTTGAAGCTAATATGAGGCTTCAGTCGTCCAAATTGGTCAAATCAAGTCAATGTCTTTGAAAGTTTCTCTCTCTATAATGCCAAATTCCCTCTTTTTGTTACAATCCTTCCACTGCAGCTGAGCAGGAAAACCCTCTCCGTCGAGACACAAAGAGGGATCTTTTTACTAAGACGACTAACTGTGGAAGATATCCCCTTTATTTGACTAACTCTGATGGCTGAAGCCTCTTATTATCTTCGGATAAACCTTTAAATAAATTTTTGCTCAAAATGAGGACTGTGGATTTTGTCCCCCATCACTTACGTTGTAAGTGCATTTTGAGGGGATCTTCTAATGGTCAGTATGAACAGGAGGAATGATTACAGCAAGAAAAACATGTTTCAATGTTCATTTGGGCACCTAACTATTGTTTTAAGACAGACTTAAAAAATTGTGAGCCTGTCCTTTAAAGGTTAAATACACTTTTTATTTTATCTTGTTAGCATTCAACTACAGCTCCCATGATTACATGATACAGTTGTTGAAAGATAACAAAATAATTGATTATTAAGTATGAAAGTATATGTTTAACTTGGAAGTAGTAGTTTGACAAAACAATCCCACTTACTAGCCTTTTCTGGAGCTTTCAACCATATCACATGGTCTTCAAAAGTAGCTGTTCCTTTTTTGAGCCATTGTTCAAACTTTACAATCCAGTACAATTTTAGATGTACTTATAAAGGAAACAGAGTGACATTAAAGAAAACACAATCTGCATACCAGCACCTGTAAAGTTCATTAACAAAATAACTGGCTGCTGGTTATAGCTTCATATGTAGCGTGCAGACATGAGAGTGGTATCAATCGTCTCATCTAACTTGCAACAAGAAAGCCAATAGGCGTATTTGCCAAAATATTTATTTCTTTAACTGAGAGAATATGAACAGAAAGGCATCATGTTTCGTATTTTCCATCTATGAGAAAGTACCTTGTCTGGCTACAGGAACAGAGAGTGTCTGGAAAAAAAGAGCTAATGAGGTCGTTTTTTCTGTGTTCAGGAGAAGAGTATTTAAACGGAAATTTTGTGATAGCTCCAAGTTCGGGCACTGTGACATGCACTGACGCTTTAAAAAAAAAAAAAAAGTCCAAGCCCAGATAGGTAAAAGTTTTTTTAAATACATTTTTTATCATCTACTCTTTTGCCTTTCCTGAGCACGAGGCTGAATTACAATAAGCACAAAATCTCTCAATCTATCATTTCTGAAAACATCCATTTCTACGTCTCTAAGCACCCATGTTCTCGCAACTTACACCACTTGAAAGCCGAACGTATCGTGTGCTGGATTTCCCAAGTCAGACACACAACCTCCTGAGCTCCAATTGAAGGCAGCTTTTGGCTTTTTATTCAATCCATCTCAGGATTTCCCTGCCGTACACTTTCAGAAAGTATAGGACCCTGGTGAATGGTTAGTTCAATGCAGCAGATGAAATTGCCTCTTCATATGCAGGCAATTCAATCTCAGTTGCACTCTCTTGGACAGGCTAACCTTTTTATGAATGAGGTAATGATTGGTAGCTACACTTGTGTTGTTGATCACAGCCGTTCATTTCTGAATGAAGGATGTGAGAGTGGCTTTAATATATGGTGACAATTTAATGGAACTGTGTTTTTTGTGTTGTTTAGCTGTTTAATATGTTTGAGCTCTGACTGTAGGAGGCGTCAATCTGTTATTATGGAAACTCCTGCTCTAAATGAAGCAACAGGACATTTTCTAAAGCAATTGTGTGCTAAATATTTATGGTAGCAGGAGAAGCAGTAGGGAATGATGAAGAAGAAAGAAAAAAAAAAAGGATAGTTAAAGGGGTCATATCATGCTTTTTGTGATTTTCTGTTATTTATTTACTGTTATAATGTTGGATATTGATGTTAAACTCAGTCAAAGTTCCAAAACTTGAGGTGAACGCATGTAAAAATGCTCCCTGAAAGTCCAAAGCGAGGGCTTCAGCCTGCTCTGAATGCTCTGTTTGCAATGCTACCTCTACTTCTACATTGAACGGACGTCAGATTATTTGCATACTCCTACAAATGGCTGTTTGTAGTCTTTTTAGCTAAGGTTGTTCCACGGGTTGCTCATGTTGTCCACTCACGTATTGTGGATCTTTTTCAGGCTCAAACATGTACTGATGTATTTGAGAAGTTTCCATTCTGAGTAAAGAACGAGAAAAAGAAATGAAATCCTACCACTACTGTTTGTTAACTGTTTGTATAACAGCCAGAGGCTGAACTGAGGGGCTGCATAAAGAGCCAGTATCATATAAGTAGAGTTTTTTGAACTGTAGAATCATGCAAAGATATGCAAGTAGAGCCCCAGCTTTAGAGACACTGATGGATGGATTTTGTTACCTTCGGACAGAGCCAGACTAGCTGTTTCCCCTGTTGTCTTTGTGCTAAGCTAAGCTAACAATCTCCTGGTTGTAGCTCCACAATTAACTGACAAACATGAGAGTAATATCAATCTTTGCATATACCTCTCAGCCTATTTCCCAAAATCAAACTATCTCTTTAACATGAGCAGTGTTGAACAAAAAACTGCACCTGTAGAGAGAAAAGCCATTACTGTACTTGCTCACCATTATTACTATGTGATCTCTGGGGAGCACAGTGCAAAAACACCACAGTAATTATAAATTGTCACCATAATAAAAAGTGCAAGGTGTCCACATTAAGTAAAAGCTCTTATTAAAGATAATGGCCTAGAGGAAGAGTAACAGGTCAGTGGTAGATGAAAATCTAATTAATCATATTTCAAGAAGCAGACAAACCATGTGGAAAAGAGAAAGTTTAAAATCTTTATTTTCTTATGAAATTTTACTGTATATTAAATGGCTATTGCTGAAAAATGCTGAACATCAGATATGACTTCATGAAAAGTTTAAGGTTTATAACTTTAAACTAGATTTAGGCACAATTTACAAACAAAATTAATTTCTCAATTTCATAGAACAGACTATATAATCAGCTGCCAGCGTATTAGGTACACCTAGAACTGTAATTATGTCAGTCTAATACAACAGCCCTGCAATAAATACAACCTTCATTAAGGTTATGGTTTGTGTTGAAACTGTTATAGAGGTGTTGATTAAACTTCATGGTAATTTTGGAAGCTGTAGATGATTAATTATATTGAGGTATACTGAGACGAGGTCAACAACATACAACATTATACATACATTGTCAGTATAACAAACAGCTTTACAGCCAATTGTACCAAAATAACCTGGAACTGAGTATTCTAGCTATGTTGATATTGTCATAATTTTTTACTTCCTTTTCTTTTCTTTTTAGCCATTTTCGTGATTGTCAAGAAAATGGTAATGCAATAAATTATGTGCTTTAAATATTTTCTTTTTTTAAAATATTGTGTACACTTAAAGGACACAATTCATGCAGTTCAATATTTTCTAGCTATTAAAGTTGTTCTTTATACTATAAATGTTGCTAGAGGTCTGATCTCTGGACTTTTTTCCCTTCTCCGTGCACCTTGGAAGTAGGTGAAGTTGTGCCAGAAACTCCTACTCTGCATCTACAGTTCAATATTTTCTAACAAGCTCTACGTATGTAGCTGTTGTGGAAGTGAGGGAGCTGATATCTGAACATTTCCAACATAAAAGTGTTGTATAAAGAACCCAAATCTGACTGCGTGTCTATTTGAGTTCACTGTAACTTTTTTTTCCTTTGGTGTTTGAAGAGTCACTCACCCTCTTACGCAGGTTGTAAGTGAGCAGCAGGTTTCTTGAGAAGTGGTTGGAGAACGCTGTGTAGAACTCCAGCACCTTCTGCAAAGCATCGCGTTTGATGACGTGGAGGTCGCAGTAGGTCAGAGCTCGGACGTTGGCGCAGGCTTGAGCAAGAGTCACCTCTTTCCAGAAAACATCCCCAAATACATCTCCCTTACCTGCAGAGGGAAGGCTGAAATTAAGCCTGTGTTTTCTAAATGTTTGCTCGTCACGGTAAAGAAAAGATCATTTCGGAACAATTTCTAACAAGGCATCTTTTATAAAGGGGTTTGTAAGTTGTAACTAATGGCTTTATTAATCAATACATCATTTGCTGCTTCCATATATCAGTCAGATGCCCTTTATTAGATCAAATTTGGTTGTAAAATCCTACTTGCAGGTGTTAATCCTTTCTAATTGGTAATAACAATTGTAAATACTGTTAATCTATTAATAGATACTCATAGCTTTCTCACTTTCTAATAAGCCATCATGTCTGTAGTTAACAGTGTTAATAAGTTGTCAATAAATGTATTTTGTTCCAAATATTTACCAACATTTTGGTCTAGAAATAGGTGTCCAAGTTGTCGATCCAGTCAAAGAGATTTTTCAGTCTTGCAACCCAAAAGTAGATCTTAATAATGGCTTAGTAAATGACTTATGGAAGAACAGGTTCACGTTAGTTCAAGTCTGTCTTAAGGTAATACTCACATGCCCATATGTAAAGTGAGAGAGTTATTGTTCGCTGTAATTGGTCCATACTGACCTCAAAGAAAAACATATTTCAATGTAAGTGATGGAGGACAACATCCGCAATCCTCCTCCTGTCCAAAAATGCACTCAGAAGTTCAGCCAAAGTCAAAATGAGGTTTTAGTAATGGTAGTTAGTCAAATCAAGCGTCACTCTTTATGTCATCATCCTTCTGCTGAGGCTCAAACACAGCAAACAGTCTGTAAAGCACAAAGAGGGAGTTTTGTAGTAAAAGGCTGTAACTTTTAACTCAGACTGCTGCAGCCTCATATGAACCTCTGCTGAACTTTAGAAGTTATTTTTACACAGAATAAGGACTGTATATTTTGTCCACCATCACTTAAATTGAAAGTGCTTTGAGAAGAGATCTCTTCACTGCCAGTATGGACAGGAGTAACAACAAAACTCTACATGGGCATGTGTGTTGTATAAAGATGGACTTGAAAACCTATCTTTTTACCACTAATAAAGCCAGTAGTTACACCTTATTAACCCTTTTATAAAGGATGCCTTGTTAAAAAGTGATACTGGTAATTTTTAATCAACCATGTAATCACTTGATTTTGCCCCACACACCATTACGCTCTGTTTGCTTGTAGTTTTAAAGAGAATTGGATCCTTAAATTCAAGTAATAACAGACTAGATAAAGGGGTAAACATGTTTTTTTTACATCAGGGCACCTCAGAGTGTAATATCAGAATTAAAGGACCAGTCTGTAGGATTTAGTGGCATCTAGAGGTGAGGTTGCAGAATGCAACCGACCAAATACCCCTCCCCTCAACCCCTCCCCTTCCAAGCGTGTAGGAGAACCTATGGTGGCCACAAAACTCGCAAAAAATGCGAAAGGCCCTCTCTAAAGCCAGTGTTTGGTTTGTCCGTCCTGGGATACTGTAGAAACATGGCGGTGCAACATGGTGGGCTCCGTGGAAGAGGACCCGCTTCCTATGTAGATATAAAGGGCTCATTCTAAGGTAACAAAAACACAACAATTCTTGGTTTCAGGTGATTATACACTAATAAAACATATGAATATTATATTCAATTTCTGCCAATAAGTCTCCCAAAATCTTACACACTGGTCCTTTAAAAGATGACATAGCACACAGTTACCTGCAGCTAAATATGGGTTGCACACTGAATGGTGGTTAACCTGTTGACCAGGACAATATTTATACAGTTTTTACGACATTTTGCCACCTGGTATAAAAAGTCTGTAGCACATTAGATAATTTAAGTATTTGTAAGTGCTCAACGTGTTGACACTTGTGCAGCACAGTCAGAGCTGACCACGGCAGTGAGTCATCGAGAGCGCTATTTAAAGTCTGAAAGGCTCAACATGGCCATAAAACAACAACAAAAAAAACCCATTAAGTATATAATGACTCAACACAATTTGCATCCAAATCAACAGCTTCTCATACATGATGAATGCAGCAAATATTCATGAATTTGATTTTATGTGTCTGAAACATCTGATTAGTTCTTTGAAACACTTGATGACAACTTGTATAAAATGCAGCCTACAAAAGTGAAAAAAAAAAGCATTAAAGTTGCAAAAGCATCAATAAACCTATCACTGATACACAGATGAGTTACAGTGATAAATGACATTTAGAGCTGTTGCACAGTATTTGGCCATTAAGATTAGTCTGAGATTTAGATGAGATGTAACTTCTCACAGGTATACTTTACATGTTGTTTCTCCTCCACAGTGCCATTAGGATGTTAATGAGAATGCGATTCATAGTAGTGTTTTGTTTATCACTTGGGGCTCCATCTGGGTCAATGGTATCAGCCTGGCAGTATATTACTTGTTGGAAGAAGGAACTTATAGCTGGTTATTGACAGAAAACAGCCAAGACGGTTTCACTGGGGTTGCTAGAACACGCCATCCATTACTCACTGAATCAATTATTCAGCAAATTAATGGATGAGGTTTTAAAAAGCAAATACTCTGCTGGGATTTAATCTAACCAGCATAAGCAAAGAAAAAGATCCTCTCTTTTGCATCTTGATAAAGGTGACAAAGATAAAGATAAAAAGTATGGTAGACTCATTTCTTAGACATCAAGGTGCGATGGAAGAGTGGCTGGGCAAATTAGTGAAACTTGTTCCACAAATAGATGAAAATTGCCTATAATGCAGGTGAGAACTGAGCACCCACAGCCATATGTTAATAGTTTTTGTTTTCATTTGTCACAGGTATTGATCCTGACCTTTTGCTTGTGGCCCTCTGTACAACACTTGTTTGACAGCTCATTCTCCTCAGACAGAAAAACACTAAACCGAAGTCGCACAAATGCTGAAACACCACCCAAGGCTCAGCCAGAAAGTTTTATAATAAGACTTTATAATGAGATATGGGAGTTTTATTGTATCATTGTCTGTGTTTTGTAATATTTTGTGTGTATTGCAAAAACAAAGTGTTGATTTGTGTTCTAAAAACTCAAAAAAATATATCAGAATATAAAAATGTAGTAACTATGTACATGTCTTTTTGGCCAGGCTTGTGTTTAATACTGACATATGAGGGTTTTATATACAGACCACGATTGAAAAATTCATGAGCCATTCTGAAGAGTTTCCTTAAGACTGAAACTAAGATCAAGTTGGCCGGAGCGTATTCAAAATGTTTCTGAGAGGATCGGGTATCTGTGTTTGTCCAAATCCTGAGTTCATGACTCAGCAGATGACGATCCCCAAAGGGCTCAGCTTTCACTGCAGTCAGAAACATTTTAGAAAGTGCTGCTGCACAGAAAGAAAAAAAAAAAGGAGGATTTTAAAAAAGTCTTCTAACAAACTAAATGTTGTACTATGATGCAAAAATGTTTTCTTACAACAGTGCTGGAGGCCCGTTTGTCTGAAAGGCCTGTCTGCTGTCATCGATGCCCATCCTTTTGGTGTTGATGTGACTCTCAGATGACAAATTCAGTTAGGGGCAAGATAACAGCAAATCTGCATCTTGTATTTTTGGTTTCAGTTGTATTTTAAGAGACCAATCTTTTATACACACATACCATAACTTTGTATTCTGAAAAATTAGAGCAGATCTGGGACAGGTCCTTCGACAGTTGGGGGATGAGAAGCCTTTACTGCCTCTTTGATGAAATAAACTGAAGTGATTAATTCCATTATTTATTATATCAATCCTCTGATTAGAGCTGAAGCAATTAGTCAATTAATCGATGAGTCAACTGACAGAAAAGTAATTAATCGAATAATCGAATAATTGTTTCAGTTATTTTTCAAGCCAAAATACTGAAAAAATGCTGAATATTCTCTAGTTCCAGTCTCTCAAATGCAAAGATTTGTTGCTCTTCTTTGTCTGTGTCATTGTAAACTGAATATCTTTGGGTTTTGGACTGTTGAAGATGTCATCTTGGGCTCTGGGAATTTGCAATGGGGATTTTTTTTTCTCATTTTGTGACACTGCATAGACTAAAAAAATTAATCAAAAAATTAATAATTAGATAAATTGATAATGAAAATGATCGTTAGTTGCATCTCTACTTCTGATTTCAATTTAGATAGAAGATATACATAAAAAATTTGGAAAATTTCTTCAAAAGGGTCTCAGAAGTCCTGGTTTCATTAAATTATTCAAGTGCATATGGCCACAACTATGTAAAGAAAAATATTAAAAACTCTTGCAAACTGTTTTAGGTCAGAAATATTTGCAAAAAAAAGAGATTAAGTACTTAAAGTCACAGTGAAACATATTAAATCAAAAGCACGTACCCACATTTACTGTAAACTCTTGTTTAGACAATACTACAATACAATACTTTCAGGAGTTTCAGGGTTGTTTGAATAAAAGTGCTCAACTCACCTAAAATGGCAACCACCTCATCATCTTGAATGACCTCCAGCGATCCTGACACCACAAAACAGAGGCTGTCCACACTTTCGCCAGCGTGGTAGATCAGGTCGCCAGGCGCACAGTGGATGGTCTGAAACTCCATGGCAAGCGCTCTGAGACACCCGTCGCTGGCCAGTCGGAAAGCCGGGTGCTCTTTAAAAACCTTCCGGTTGAGATGAACACAAATATCTGCTCTCATGTCCTTGGGACAAATCTGCAACACCTGGAAAAGCAAAGTTTGCAAAGATGAAAAGTCTGACTGATTTGTTTTTTATCCGGTTATACTGAAGGACATGTCCTCAGTATTCTTCTTGGATTTTGGGGGATTTAAGGAGCTGAGAAGGGATTTATATTCCACAATTACCCTAAAATTACATGGTGAGTTTTTCAACACTGCATCCCACAGTTGATATTCTTAAATCTGACAAATAAATCTGAAAAATAACACAAAATACAGGGATAGAATATTTCTCCAGCAAAATTCTGTCCCTTGCGTTGTGGATCATACTTTGAAATAGCATGTCGACAATTGTGGAGGAAGATAAAATTAAAAACAGGAAATATTATTATTATAATATTTTTGGTTAAATAAATAGAGAGAAGGTGAAACACTTTAATTAATGAGCTGGTGGACAGTCTTCAATAAATTTTAACCTTATTCAAGACTTGGTCAAGTGTGAACAAACAGTGATGAGGTCACGTTCTTACAGTCAGAGGAAAAAGGACAAAAAAAGTTATTAAGTGGACCTTGAGTTGGGATTGTTTCATCAAAGGACAGGAGAAGGAAACTTAATGAAAGTGCAGAAAAGATCCTGGTAGACCTTTATCTGTAGTCACTTTTTCAATATGAATATTAGGAACTTAAATGTATGAGATAAGATCATTTGAGGACTGTTTTACATTTGGTGATAGCCATTATCGTAAATCCATGCTACATGTAGGTACTTGTTGAACTGTGTGTGAACGTCTCAAATGAATTTCCACAGTATCTGCCTCCAGGTTATTGTTCTCAAAAAACACATTAACTGTCACAAAAAAAAAAGAAAATATAGCAGGTGTTTTCAGACTACAGATAACACATTTAGAGTTTCTTTGTTTCTCAGTAACTATCTATCAGACGGTACTGAATGCAGTTTTTCCACTATAAACATTGTTTCATGTTGGAGTTTCACATGAAGGTCACATGGACGCTGCTACCGACCGAGTCCAGCCACCTCTCTGCTGAGTGTCACTGAGTGGCAGCGTGTTGTTCAAGTACACCTAATCAACAGGATGCCAGGCCATCGCAGGGCTCTGCCTTTAAAACAAATCTCTTTGAAGATGAATGTCAAGCAGAGAGGGATTATGTGCCATTTTTAGACCCTTTAGTGTGGCCTTAAGCCAAACAAATAAATGATATATAGATGCAGCGCAAGCTCAACACCTGAAGAGGAACACAATAAGTAACACAGTTTGATCATTTAGATTAACTACTTGGATGCAAAAGTTTAATAATTACAATATTCTTGACTTGTTAGATGTTAAGTTTCTAATTTGAGGAAAGCTGTACTCAAATCGACAAGTGATATAAATGCTTTCTGGCTTTAATATCAACCAGACCATCAGTTGAATATAGCTGCTTTCATACATGATTTCCACTTGCTGAAATCATTTTAGCATCATCTGAATGAGTAGGATGGCTGTCTGCTTTTCATAGGCTGACACATTTTCCAAAAAAAAAAAAAAACCACCTCATTACTTTTACAAAACAAAATAACAATAAAAAGATAAACTGAGAACAAATGAATGAAGCAACTTTTCAGTGACCCATTAGAGGATTAATTAGACATTTTTAGGAAAAATGCTTGTTTTCTTTCTTGCAGAGAAGATAGATACCACTCTCATATCTCTCCGTTAAATATGAAGTTAGGGCCAGGGGATGGTTAGCTTTGCTTAGCTTAGCATAAACACTGGAAACAGGAAATAACATCTAGTCTGGCTCTGTTCACATCTAAGAAAACCTGCCTACCAGCACGTCTAAACTGAAGTGTAAAAAATGACAAATTGTGGTTTTACAGGAGGTTATGTGCTGGAATATTTCTTGGCTGGGAGCAGTGACTTCCTTGAGTCCAGGCTAGCTGTTTCCCCCTGCTTGCAGTCTTAATGCTAAGCTAAGCTAACAATCCCCTGACCCCTGATTGAGTGGTAACAGTCTTCTCATCAATTTATGGCAAGAAAAAATGTTTAAAAAGTCAAAGGGAGAATAAACAATAATACTGAGGAGACATTTACAAGCACTTACATACTACAGATTTATGTACCTTTTCAGTGTCTATACCCCGTGACATGGACCAGGTTGAGGCAATGTAGTCCATGACCCTTTCGCTCAAGCCCTTGGGCACCTGGTAGAGCTTGAGGAAGTCACGGACGCTGTTCAACATCTCATGGTAACGGTTCGTGTTGGCGTACATCTGCTGGAAGATCGTTGTTACGTTACCAAAGATGGTGGCATACAGAAGAGCTGAGGAAAGACGGAGACAAGGAAAAGGAAGAAGTTTTAATTTTGAGAATCTGAAGCGTCATCAAACAGTCCGTGTTGGTCTTGAAAATGAAGGTGTTTGCAGAAGATAAGATATGAACTACCTCAATATGTACTATAACTTTACTCAGTCACACAAGAAATAATTACAATAATTACAAATTGTTAATATTATTATGGTGTATGTATGTATTGACATCATATGGAAAGAAATTTAAAAAGAGTGAAAGATGCAAATAATGTGTAATTTTGAGTAAAATCCTTCTGTCAGTGATTTTACTGAAAATTATCTGTATTCATTTCTCAGCTCATCCTGTGGCTCAGTGGGGGTTTGAAAGATTTATTAAAGGCTTATTAAAGCAAGGACACAATGCTGTAGTGGGATTTAACATGAACATAAACATAAAAGTTTAATACATCACTTACAAGGAAATGAAAAATTTTTGAGGGGACAAAAAGGACCCAAAAGAATGATTTGACAAGATATTAAATTTTCTGAAGTTGAGATTAAACACAAAAATCTCCAGAAATTGATTTACGAGACAATACCAATCTCAAAAACCTGGTATACAAGGACAGAAAACATCTCAGAGTCATGGTTAAAAAGCTGGATTTACAAGGACACAAAAATCAACAATACCTGGTTTATGAGGGCATAAATTTCCCCAAGACTGGGTCTTAAAAAACAAACATTTCCAAAATCTGAATTTAAAAGGACATCAATATCAAAAGCAAGGCCACATAATTCTCTATTAGAATTTAGGATTTAACATGAAACGCTGTATTTACAAGGACATGGAAATCTCCAAAAAATATTTTTAGGGACACAAAAAATGACAGGACATGAAATTTGAAAGATGAAAGTTGGAGAATTTTGAGATTAAATATAAAAATATCCAGAAATTGATTCTGGGTTTAAAAGGACATTCACTTGAATGAGAAAGTGTGTCCAAACTTTTGACTGCAAGATTTAAAAAATAAACATTTGCAAAATTTTAATTTAAAAGAACATACATTTTAAAGCTGAATTTACACTAAAATCTCCAAATGTGGGTTTAAAATCTGAGTGGACATAAAAATTGGTCCAGCACATTGGTCGTACAAGGTTCTCATCTCTCACTGGTGATTTATACACTACATTACATCACATGATGTATCAGACCAAATTTGCACTACAACAATATTGTTTAATGGGATGAGCCTGATTAATCACATGGGAAATTAACAATTACAACTCATCATTCCCTCCAAATGTAATCAGCAAAACTCTCACCAAAAGGGAAAAAAAAACACGAGTATGAGTGTGTGTAACCATCCATCCACATGTAGCTACATCCTACTAACTTGTCTTGTGATAGAGGAATTACAGAGAAGGAAAAGAAAGCATATAGCAGTGCATCTCTGAGGTGGTTGAACTGGTGCAACAGCTGGCGTGTGCGTGGATCAAAGCCATCAGATGTCTGCTCAGTGTGTGTAGTGTTCTCCTGGCAATCGAGCCCTAATTAGCCCTGCAAGAAGGGACGGAGAGGAAACATGCCAGCCACACATTTCAATTATCCTCAGATGATGACAGTAACCTGTGCATGTGTTTGTGTATGATGCGTTTGTTTATTTTTTACTGCGCACAATCAAAGTGTTGGAAAACCGCACAGGGAATAATACTAATAAAAAAAAGCTATCAAAACTCCCCAAGGGCGAGGATAACCACAACTTTCATCTTTTCATCACCACCGCTTAATGGTACCGCCGTGGTTATCAACCGCTGCAGTATACTGCAATTTGCTTTATCACTTAATATGTTTTTGTTTGTAACATGTTCTCAGTAGTGCACATTTGCAGGCATCAAAATCAGAAGAAGCTGAAAGCTTTTAAAAAGGTTTGAGCTGATTGAATCTAAGATGTTTTGACATTCGTCTCCTTTTGAGGGCTACCTCGAGCTTGAGCGCAGATGGCAACGCTCACTTCTCTGATAAGCAGAAAATGCTGTGACAAAGGAAATTCAATCGGTCCCCGCGGAAAATGGAGCTTCATCTAGTCCCCAACAACGCTCTTTACTTGCTGACGTACACAACTTTGTCGCAGTGTTGCTCAGCATCCAACAGCTGGCTTGTTTGAAGGTAGTTAAAAGACAGTTGTCAGAAACTCAATCCCAAGGCCAACAGTTGCTATAGAAACAAGACATATGCATGGTCCCCCCCCCCCGCCCCCCCTTCCCCATGCCATCCCCCCCCCCCCCCCCCCCCATCCCAGTCCCTCGTCACACTGTGATCTTCTACTGCCAGCACCGATCCAGTGCTGACGGTAAAAATAGAACAGTATCAGGGCATCCATATTTCATAGAGAACAGCCACGAACTACAGTAGATTGCATCTACAACTGAATCCTCCTGAGGCTGTCTGGTTTTTAAGATGACTTGTATCTCACAATGAAAAATGTAAAACAGAGACAAGTGTGCAGATGAGTTTTTGCCAGTTCTCCTGAGATTGTATTCATAAGCCTGAACAGCCAAAAGGTAGAGAGAGAGTGAGGGGATAATCATACTCTCGTCTCAGGGTTGAGACCGTGCCTGAAAAAAGTACAACAGAGGTGAAGAGTGATTGCAGAGGGATCGGAGGGAGCGCTGTGCTAAATTGATGTGGCGGTGTCAGTTATTGCTCCGAGGTGTTGCTCCTCCGCGTGCAGTCACACATAATGGCACCGCGCTGTACACTGCATTATGAGCCACACAAGCAGAAGATACCTTATAAATGTTTCATATCGAGATGCGGAAAGAAGGACATGCTGTGAAAACCTGCTTCCTTCTTAGCAGGTTCCTGTGAGTTTGTGGGGGCAGGTTTCTTAACAAAATAACAATCCAGTCAGTGTTATTTAGGTCTACAGTTCTGTGTGCAGGTAAACCAGAAGAGGTGACATAAATAGACATTATTCATGCTGTTAAAGGGAAACTTCACCGCTGTGATGATTTCTTAAAACTAGGTCACCTATGTAGAAGAAATGTGCAGTTATTTTTGAAATTGGTGCCATATGACTAGAAAAAACTGAGAAAAAGGTTGTAGATTCCCCATATCGCTCTTAAGGGTGAATCCTACAATAACAAGAATGCATTGCACACGTCCCATACAATCTGCTACTGATGGCGTGTTACGGAACGAAAGGCGGCATGTACGTTTCCCAGCAAAGTGGCCGGTTAGCAGAGACAAAGTTCATGAGTTATATCTCTTTACTGAGGTTTATTTTCATTTACAAAACGTTTTTCCTCAAATCTGGATATATCATCGGTGTGCATGGATCATAAATCAAATTGCGCATTGGAGTCTGTTATGTGGATCAATGCAAATTTACCGATACAAAAGCTGAATGCTTCCAGAGCTGCCGGTGGACAGTCAATAAATGTCTCTATGTCTATTTCAGCTTGGTTTGGGAAATAATTGTGGATAAAGCGGTGGAAAACTGCAACTAAACGCTGTTTCTTTTATCGTGATGAGGAGCTGGACGCCGGATTGTGATTAAAATCAGATGCAGTCACAAAAGTTACAGGCAACACAGTCGCTGATGTGCTGTTATGTATTCAGAGTCAAAGTCTGATATAATATTCTGTCAGAAAACAAAGTCAGGTTTACCAAATCACCACAAAGTTTGCTGAGTTTTCAGTCTGTTGCCATTTTTTCTGACCATCCTCACTGGTCACCGGCCAATGCTACAAAGCCTCCGGTGGTCACTTCCTCCGCCACACTGTTGTCTGATTTTCCCATTCGCTAGCGTAACATGGTAAGCGGAGTGTTTTGGGAGATCCACATTTGACCGTCATTGAAGGAACCACTTAAAGGCCTGTAGTTCTTCTGTGCCCCAAACTACATCACTATACATGTCAAATGATGGCGCTGGTGCTGGATGAACAACAGATTTTGCAGCTGCACCCCAGAGACACCAAGAACATCGGTGACAACTGCAGTATTTTTCATACTATATCCCTATTTCAGATAGCTAGAAATAAGGCTGAAAATTGGCAAAATGGTCCTTTAATGCCATTTTTACCAATCTTATTCAGATATTGACATATTTGATGTCCATTTTGTTTGGATTTATCACTCATATATGGCCTCTTTACAAGCTTAAAACTGCCAGTAAGCCTCAAGTCTTGTTAAAATGCTCCACTAAACTGTGATCTCTGAGGAATAGCCTTCTTATTTGTTGTTTCAGCTGTGTTTTGTTTTTATGAGGCATTTCAGAAATACCGAGAACTTATGTGTGATGCATCACGCTCCAGTAAATCTCAATAATTCAGCACAACATGACACAGCAGACTGAGGTAATGAGTCCAATGAAAGCAAGAATAAAAGCTCTTTCTTTACTGCACAATACTGTGTTAAAGTGGACTGACTGCAGTTGACAATAGTTTGATGAAACAGAATGGTAGAAGCTACACACAAGTCTTTAAAAAACAATTTGGAACTTACTTTTACATCGTATGAATGTCACATACATTCACACAGCATACTGTGTCAGTGTATTTTGTTTATTTCAGCTTTACTAACTATTAAAACTGTTCTGTAACACTGGTCACAAGAATGTGAACAAATCATTGCCCACATCTTATATTTTTTTCAGCCTTTCAAATAGCTTTGGTGATTAAATTGGCATATTTGTTCAATTAATAAGTTAGGAAGTAACCTCTACTAGCAACCGCTACTGCTAAGTGCACTAGATGCTGGAAAATTGACATTTCTTTCTTTTTATTTTAAAATTTGAATGGTTTTATTTTAACAAAATGGAAGAAAATGTCAGATGTTTAAAATTGAATGATAAATTAACTATGCAACATTCATTACACATTTTTATCATCAAAATGCAGCCATATTCAACTTTCACACAATTAATAATCATAATTAAAATCAAATAACCTCACATGTAAAAAGTCACTGAACACATGTCGGTTTCAATATAGTGAAATGTGTAAAACGTCCAGTGTGTTCAAGTGTTCCCAGAAATACACACATGCTTTGAAGCTCAGAGGGGTTTTCACATGTGATTTTTTTGTTAAAGGAATCTACAGAACAGTTGGTGAAAGTGCCTTTGGGAACGGAGGGCTATGGTAGTTGAAATAAAAGTGCAGTTAGTGATTGTGGCATTAGAAATAATTCAACCTGAGCGGCATATTCTAAGTTAAAGGGGAGTTGGAAATATTGCTCAGCTAATCAACTGTAAAGTTCTATTTTCTGAACAGTGATGGCTCTATCTATAATTCATTTATTCACCTACCTCAGTGGATTGTGGCTTTAGAGAGTGTAGTCATGCTTCTCATGTATCATGTATCTGCTACATTAGAGAGAAGATAAAACGCCTCCACTCACATCCAATCATCATCATGGCCACGGCAAAGATTTTCTCTCCGTCTGTCGTTGGGGCAATATTTCCAAAGCCGATGCTCGTCAGGCTGGTCATGGTGAAGTACAAGGAAGTGATGTAGACAGAGTCCTTGTTTGGGCCGCCCTCCCACTTCCCTGAACCGCTGGCGTTGAAGCGGTACGGCGTGCCCACCGTCTCAGCCAGGATGTAGAGCCAGCTGTCCATGCGCACGATGTTGGTTTCTTCATCGATAACCTCGTAATCACCGATGCTGTACCTGGAGTATGAAGAGGCAGGAATAGTCAGTGATGTATTAAACATTTAATTTCACACTTCACCTTTGAATTCGCTGGTGTCTTCGAGGAAGGCTGAGAGATGAGAAAAAAAGACCTCAGAATAAAAATTAGGGGCAATTACCAAGGCTTGAGACTGAAACCAACGTGGAAATACCTTAAAGTGCAATGCCACCGACAGCTGCTAGATGCTGGCTCCAAAAAACCCCTGACTCCAATTGACTCCCATTCAAAAGGCGTCAACTTCTCTTTAGAAATACTTTAATTTCAGTGTCATTATAGTCTCAATCACTAAATTCAGACCCTCTAATAAGTGTGCTGGTGATCATTTTGGAAATTATCGCTCCATTAATAAGATTTGAAGACTTATAGTAGCTTTGGTGTCTATCCTGTGGGTGTTGACTGACAGCTGTGATTGACAGTTGGCTCACCTGCTGCTCTCCCAGTGGCTCCAGGAATCACTCTGAGTCAGACTATTGTCGCAATATTTCGGTAAGTTTAATGTTACTTGATTATGATACCAGCACAATTTAGCTAAAGCAGCTAACATTAACCTAAGTGTGCACCACTCTGTAGCGTTAGTGTTCAAACTGTCTCAAATGCAAACATCTATATATGTTTACTGTCTGTGTTATTTTCCTTCCTTCTGTCTGTTTTTGGATTTCTGCTGATGTGGAAATACTTTTAAAAGGAAATACATTTATATCTTTTGTGTATTTCCTTTTAAATGTTCAGCACATGGTTCATGTCTCACAGTTTTTAGACTTCATTTGACCTGATAGAATTTGACAAGAGAAAGGGGTGGCTGCTGTTGTTGTGAACGGCTATTAACTGCTGTCATCTGAGTTAATGATGGTTTAACTTTTTTTTTTTTTTTTCAACTTGCTGCCACAGCTTGTCATGTGACCATAGCAACCACAGAAACCACACAGAGGGCAATGATACGGGAGCTATTTTTACTGGTACCTGAGTTGACTGGATTTGGAGCAACATCAGCTTCAAAGTTTGATCATCATTATTATCATTATCAAACTGTATGTTAGTTGAAATCTTGTAGATAGACATCATATTATGGTTGACAATGAATATGAAGAATCTTATAAAGGATGGGTCAAATGTTTGTCATGACATTAAAATACACTGAACTGAGTACACGTGAAAATATGAGGATTTGTACAGCTGGAAATACATCATAATTTAACCATAAAAGAACATCTGCAAAGGAAAAAATAGTGTTTAGCATCAACTATCAAACATATTTTTCCTGTTTTTATGCATGCAGGATAGTACTGTAAGTTGTCAGTTGTCTGTAAGTCGTGTTGGCATCTGTCTGTGTCAGTGTGTCTGATCAGTCTGTGTGTGAGTGTAGACGTTGTCATAAACATAATAAATCAGGCACAACACATGATGGAAACTTAATGCTTCCACCACACTTACCCCCCTTAGAGTAGATGATCTGATTAGACTTTGGAGGCCCGTGCTCCATAAATTTGCATTTTAATGAGGAAAAACTAATTCTCTTGAAACCTCTCTAACTCTTTGTGGCTTTAAGGTACGGAAAACACATCGTTTTAATGTGTGAAAACAAGTATGTTGACAAAAAAATAACATAGATAATTAATGCATTAATTAGCTTAATCAATCGCCTCATTATAATAATTGGCTGTGCTATTAATGTATAACGGTGACGGCAGAACGTAACAGTCTCATAATGTGTTATGTAATTTATATGTGCAAGTATGGTAACTCCAACCTTAAATTTCTCTGTTTTTATTCACTTTTTGACAATTGTATGAATGAAACCCTGATTGAAATATATATACTGTCCATATTATGTTGCGCTGTAATGGCAGATACGGAAAAAAATGGAGATTCTTTGGTGAAAGGTAATAAAAAAATGAATAAAAACTAATGTCATGACTGTGAACATACCAAATGCAAGCCAGCCAGTGAGCAGCCAGTCCAAAAACACACACCAGCAGGACCAGCACAGCCGCTCCGTACTCGATGTAGTGATCCAGTTTACGGGCGACCCGACCCAAACGGAGGAGCCGGACCACCTTGAGTGAACTGAAGAGACTGCTGATCCCCTAAAAGAAGAATGAAAGAGGAGAGGCAGACATCAGAAACAAGATTTGTAGAAGACAAAAAGAATCATTCATTGAAGATTTGCTGTCAGTTTGTAATTAAAAGTGTAAATTAGTTGACATATATATGGAAGTATATTATTAATATCAAAATGGCACTGCTCTAATACTTTATCATTGTCAATATTTAGATTATAGTCCTAGTTTTTAGTTTTAGTTCAGTTTCTAATTAAAATTTTACTTATTTATGATTTTCTTATTCTGTTTTCCCTTCTTCCTCCCTCTTACATCACTCGTCTGTCTATCTATTGATCTGTCTATCTTGCACAATATGTACTGTCTTAAACAATGTAGGTGCACAATCAGCAAGTACACAGTCTGATTTTGAAGAATTACCTTGTATAGCTTTTCATGTAAAGAAATAATGCGCAAGATTTAATATACTTTAATTGGAAAAAACACATCAAACATGTCTGTGTGAAATTTCTGTGTCTTGCTTAAACTGTATATGTTTATTGTCTTGAAAAAGAGAGATCCTAATGAGACTACCTGTTTAAATAAAGGATCAAATAAAAAAATGGCACAAAAAATATGTTATATATATACAGTATATGTAGTTTTTCCCTGCTGTTAACATCTTTGTTGTCTGTTAACTTATTTATGAAATAAATATAATCTTCAGCAGATTTCACTCTAAATAATCATATTTTTTATCATACAATAGTAACAATGAAACCCAATGTGAACATTAAGTTTGATGGAGTGATGTACTCCTGGGTTTGTTCAGGCTTTGACTTCCACATCAGATATTTAAAGTATATATTTAAACTCAAAAATGTGTTTTGCGTCTTGTTGCTTCAGTTGGATGTTTGAGCTTCACTGTGCAGAATGATGTTTATGCAGAGTTTGACACTAGAAGGCTGTTTTCACTTTCATCTGCTAAAGGGGGGGGAAGTTTCTCTGAGCTCACTGAAAATAAAGAGTTTAAGCCGTTTACCTACGATCTTGATTTGTGACATCACAACTAGTTTGGAAGCCAATCCTGGTTGAATATAAAACTTATACAAGTGTGATGTGGAAACTTGAAGCCTCTCAGTGCACAAACACTGAGAAAGGACTTCACAGTGAAGTAGGAGACATCTTGTGTCCGGCAGTTGAGATTTTGAAATTAAAAATATTTGCATATTCATAGACTCTGGATTTTTAATGAGGGAGAAGGAGGAGATGTCATGTATGAATGTGTATGAACTTGTCTTGTGAAGTAAATATACGACATTAACAGCAAACACAGAATATACAAAGAAGATGCAGAAAAACGAAAGTGTTAACATATCTGGAGTCAAATTTAAAAACATTCCTGTGCAATGTGATGAAATATTACAACATCTAGCGGTTACATAACCAGCAGCTAAATGTCTACTCAGCTTAGCTGTATATTGAAAAACCCACCCAGGGATTCAAACAGATATTTACAATCCCATCAGTCTTCTTTGTGACGGTCTGTGCCGGTGGTACTCTGTGTTTGTGTGTATGTGTGCGCGTGTGTGTGTGTGTGTGTGTGTGTGGTGGGAGGGGTATTGATTTTGCTAATGTGCTGTGGTCTGCAATGCGAGTACAACTGCAGCGCTCGCTGTCACTTGATCTGATCTAGCTTCCTGCCAGACACCTCAGCTCCTCTTCAATCCCTTTACAGACTTGAGCCTCTGACACAATTCAATTATCAGTGCAATCGTGCTTTTGAGTTCTGCAGGAAACTCTGCAGATACATAGTTGATTTTGAGTTAGATAAGAATATGAACAGCACTGTGCCTTACTGTAAATATAGAGCTAGAGCAAGTAGAAAGCTTAGCTTAGTCTAAAGTTAAAAATACACACCTACTAACACCTTTAAAGTCACAAATTAAAATGTATATCATTTGTAAGCTTGAAAAACAATAATTTGTGGTTTTACAGGAAGTTTCGTGCTAGCTGTTTCCCCCTGCTAACAGTCTTTATGCTAAACGGTGTTAAAGGGCCAAGTTTTAATCAGCTTTTAATCAAATTCCTACATTTAAAAACACAAAGATAAATGTAAATTTCAACTTCTGACACCCAAGTTAGCTATCCAAATGGTCAAAATCTAAATCTTTCAAATGTGGCTAAAGATTATTTATATGAATCATCATATTAAAGAATTAGGAAATTGATATTATATTTTTTTCTTGCCTGTCTTAGACTCTCAGCCCCTATTGAAGACGTTTCCTACTGGAGACAAAAAAGAAAAATATACAAATATGTAAATATATACTTTTACATTTTAAAAGGAAAGTCCTAAAACAGCTGGGTTCCTAGAAAATATTACTTAAACAGGAGTAAGTAGTGAAATTGTTGGGGACTATATTCAGCTGCGGATTAATATACATATGGTGTGGTAGTGAGTACGGCATCAGGATGGTGTATCGACAACAGTGCCCACGTTCAATGTAATGAAGGTATGTAATTGCCTGCGGATGCACAGACAATATTTGTTAGTAAGATCAAATCATTGTTATTTTACTTTTCATGTTGATAATCACCAGATTTATCCTTTAAGAACCTTTCTTTTCTAATAATGTATATTTTCAATGCCAGGATGATGTGGTAACACTTATCTTTAACCCTCCCTCTATTTAGCACTTATAAACAGTGTATAAACACTTCATAAATAATTTATAACACACAATAATGTAGTTGCTGTTTAAAAAGTTAACGTTTTATTGATTGCTGTGAGCCCATAAGAGGATGCTGGTGTATTAACAGATGAATTACAATATAGTAAAACAGAAATGTAACAATATATAGAAGAAGTTATAACTGTTGACAAATACTGTACATTAATAATACTTTTTAAAAAATCATCTGCTTATAACTACATTATAATGTCTTATAAAGCAGTTATTAAATGTTTATATACTGCTTATAAATGCTAAAGGGGGACTTAAAGTTAAGTGTTACAGATGAAGTTTTAACCCTTTTAAAGTATTAGTGTCCTGTTGCCGCAGACATGTTTTTGCTGATATTAGGACTGAATCATGAAGCTTTAATGAAGCTGTTGTTCATTTTACAGATTGTAGAACACAATAGTTCTTATCTCCTGGCAATGAAATGCTTTAGCAGGGGGGGAAAAAAAAAACAAGCTGCAAAATCCATAACTCGCTTGCTGTGACATTTATTTCATGCATTGATGCTTCTGTTGCTGCACTCTCATCGAGCACTACAGCTGAAACACTGGTGTGAGAATAAATGTTACAGCGAATGCGGTGAGTGTGCGACCACTGTGGTTAAAAGCCTGATGGAGGGTTTATGTGTGACGTGTAAGTGCGTGTATGTCTAAATAAAATAAAAAAACCACAAAACTGTTCATTATCATATGCTAATCAAACTGAAGCCTACTTGAGTGACAGCTCGGTGGTTCCAATTCTTCCCATCGCGTCCCATGCATGAATACAGGCAGAAGTGGAAGGGGGGGCCATGCAAACAGAACGGAGGGATGAAAAAGAAGAAAAAACAAAAACGAAGCACAAGTAAGAAAAAAGAAGACACTCGATCAGTGGTAAGCGATGAATAAACACATGAGAAAAACAATATTCAATAAAGGTTTCAAATGAAAAGAAACACACACACACAAAAAAAACAACCTTATCTGTGTTCGTAAAGCGTGTGCAGAATGACTGAAGCATGCACCGAAAGCTCCGTCACTTTCTGTCCCCAGAAGAGCTTTTTGCTAAAACTCTTGGACAGCGACATGAAGTGGATCATTTTGTTGTTGTTTTGAGTTCTCAGTCATTACAAAGTGAAATGACACAGTGACTATGAGGCTCAGTCAGGCTCGAGGTGATGTACAGCGATTTGAGATTGCCTAGAATAACTTTGACAGCCGCTCCTCGTTAATGTTCTTCCCTTCCCTATTTGGAAACCTGTTGGGGCAAACAGCCATCAGAGTTATTCATGTCAGTCGTTAAGGTCGGTAGCAGTGGCAAGATGTTTCGGCGCCGGTTTAATAACACGGGCAATTGTTTACGCGCTCTCATTTACCCTTGCCATGGATTGCCTCAAAGCAATTTGGAGCAAATTGGAGTCACTGAGTTGTTGCGGAAACACACTGAGAGATGATCCTGGAAGTGGACGGTCATAGCTTTAATGCTGGCTTACAGTTACACCCCTAACATGCTCAAAGTATGACGCTGTATTATACAGGTTAGGACTGAAACGAACAGTTATTATCATTAACATTTTCATTAACTATTTAAATAAGTCTATAAAATGTCAAAAATTGTAAAAAGATTCACATTTTTCCAGAGCCCAAAGTGCTATCTTCATATTCCCTTTAAATTGCTGACAGATATTTAATGTATAATGATATCAAACACAGAAAAGCAGCAAATTCTCACATTTGAGAAAGTTGAACCAGAAATTGTTGACTTGCTTGATAAATGATACATTAGTTATCTACATTTTTACATTTCTGCTTCTCATCTACTCACTAATTGTTCAGTACTACTATAGTACACAAAAACAATATGCCTAACTGCATAATGACTAAATAATCTTACATAATCTAGTAGGATAATGCTGGTGTTGATTTATCTTTTTATTACATCCACCAAATCCCCTGAAAAGACAAAAAATCAACAATTCATTCTGCCACAAGTTTTCTCTGTGTAGCCAAAGGCTGAAATATCTCTTCCATTTCTTTTTAGAGAGAGAGAGGGGTATGACATGCAACAGTGGCCCCAATATTTCCCATAAGCCTTAGACATTGTGGGTTAAACGTCAGCGCTCGACAAATGAGGCGAGTCCATCAATGACAACCGCTGCAGTGCATAACGATTTGTCTTAGAATATAAAAAGTGAACCCGAGGAACTTGCTTCATTTTTTCAGAAAGGCCAAAGAAAAAACTGCTGAATGAGAGATTGTACCGAGTCCAGATGTGACGTCATGACTTCGGCTGTCTATAAAGGGGATTCTGTTGAGAGGATCGTATACTGCAGGACATCAAATCACAAAATCAAAACAACTCTTTAACACTACTTATTATTTATAGTAATTGAAGTATTTTATAGTTATTCTTTTCATCTTTCAGTCATCTCATTTACCTTGTTTTGTCTGAGCGATACATGATGGTAGTTACCTCTCACCATTGAAAGTTCACAATTAATCCGCCCATTATTTTCTCGAATAATCAACAATTAATTAATCAACAATATTTCAATTGGTTGTTCTGTCCAACTCATAATCCAACACCAAAAAAATAGTCAGTTTACAATCTTAGACGACCAAAGAAACGAGCAATTATTCTGATTTGAGAAGCTGGAAGCAAAGACTTTTTTTAACGCTTAACTGAATTTCTAAACTATTGCAGATTAATCGACTGATCATTTGAGCAGCAATAATTCTCAGTAGATAACACTACAAAATTACCAACCTACTTTATGGTGCGACATATAGTGAACACTTAACTATTTCAGATGCAGTCTGTGTTATTGTAATGAAGGAGTCACATAAATGCATCTTTAACGTGTGTTTGGACAACAGCCTTTTATGACAAGGAGGAACAAAGTACATCAGGCTATACAGACAGTACTCGTTATTATTGTTTTCAAAGCTCAAACAGCACCAGCGTTATCTTTCAAATCACAAAAGGTTGTTTTCTTTTCTGCTGACCTCTTTCCTCCAGCCAGTTGAACTTGTCAGCGTTCAGGATGCTGAAGCGTTGAAAGAGCAGAAAGGGTCAAAATGCTGGACCTGCAAATACAACTCAGAGCTCGCTGCCCACAAACAAGCCTCTTGTTTTGAAGCATTACCACAGCATTTCATATTCCCCTGTAGTGCATGTGCTACCAGACAGGCCCTGAGAGCCAGCCAACACTGTGCCGTTAAATGCTATCACAGCATTTTACACAACCACACTGTCGCAATAACGCACACACATCATGAGATGTGACACATTTAAGCACACACACAATGATGCATTGATATAATGAAAAGTGCAGGACCCTGAGGCTCCATTTAATCAATGTGTGTGTGTGTGTTGGAAGAAAAGAAACAGGAATTTTCAGAGATATTTGTGGTTCAGAAGCTGTGGTTGCACTGTAAAGATACAACTGATTTTCAGTAAATAAAAATCACCTAAACATACAAAATATTGTGTGCTTACATGCAATATTTTAGCATGAAGGCATCCTATAACATGATGTTCTTTCCTCACAGAAATAAATGCAGGTATATGCAATCTTATATCACAACTGAACAACACATAAATATCTTTTTCTTTCTCTGTGATCAAGATAAAAGAGAAAAAAATTAGAGATTCACCATCATACAGTAATATTTAATCACCTATATAAGTAGTGGTATCCAGTTAAAGTGAAGTTACTGACTCAAAATGCTTGTTTGGCAAAAATAATGTGCCTTAGTCTGATTCACAGCACATGTTCTCCCATGATTCAGTTCTTTTGTCAGCTGCCATAAGGTGTTAATGGTTTTAGGGCATCAGTGACACAGCGGAGCACTGAAGAGTGTGTCGGTTTAATAACTTAACGCTCCCTCCCCAATTAAAATGTGCCAATTATCTCAAGATCCTGTGATAACTCTCCATCAAACACTCCTTATTATGGCTGCACATTTATAAATTCACAAACAAACATATTATTATTGTGCTGCTTATTCAAACTCAGTTCTTCACTGTGACTGTACAGAACAACTAGCAGTGAGCAGGATATGATATGAAACATGTTCCTGCATGGAGACATGATAAATATGACACCGTGTCAATCAACTCATAAACCATGATTTGTTAGCATAAAGACCAATCAGTTTTTTACTGTTACTGTAAATATCAATCCAACCAAAATTGGATTTCTGAGGCTGATATCAACATCCATGTTTGAAAGTTTCACATATTTTTGATAAAGGTTCCCTTAAATCTGTGTTTTTTAAGAATTGTGAGCACAATATTAAAAAATTGTTGAAAACAGTTGAAAAATAAATTTCTGCACTCTGATGGATGAATATATTTAATGGATTTCTGTTCTACAGTTTCTTGTTACTCATCAGGTGACACATACGCCGAAACGTCATATCTGCAACCGATTTTTCAGACTAGATCGACTATTTGCTCAATCTATTTGCTTATGTTCAAGTTTCTTTTATATAAATTGTTAGTTTGCAGGAGGATATGAACTTAAGAGTTTGTGAATAAGACTTTTCTCCAACATATAAGATGTTGGGTAAGCACACACACATTAGATAGTGAGTGCTGACTGTTTTCTTTGCCTTTTTGAGAGTAAATTCTCTATTAAAATTGTAATTATTAACAATTACACAGGACCAGCAACCTTTTTCTGGATAAAATGTCTGAGACTCCAACTTATAAATATAATTTATGAAATATTAAAAGTTTTTTGAGGTTTGGTTTATACCCCTAATGAACTGTTAACTGCTAACAGCCTCTCAAAACCTGACTAGATCCTGCCATCTTAGTTTTTGCTTTGATATTTAAGTCTGAAATAATCCACTGACTAGATAATTTTTGACTCACAGCCTGTTAAATGTCCCGAAGCTTGCAAACATCCACCTAAACTAGGTGTTACAGATATAAAATGAAGCAGGATTCTCACACTGCTGATTTTTCGCCTAAAACTTTATCAAGAAACTGATTTCGGCGGGTAGTTTGGGAGACATTTGATGTTTTCCAGAACAGCTGCTGTGGTTTTTCTAGTCAGACGATTGAAAGTAGAGACCAATAACAGCCCAGTCAATGATGCATTCATCCGTTCAGGTGTAAGAAAGGTTCATGCTGTCTATTGTACACTTGAAACAATGTCTGATGCTCTTAGCAGACTGCATCGAGACAAGCTGTGAGCTGGTGGTGCAAGGTGAACAAATGCTAATAGGGCTGCAAGTAATGTTATTCTCATCACCGATTATTTGTTTTCAATTTATTGATTAATCATTTAGTCTATACTTGCCAGATAGTGGAAAATGTCCATCACAAACTCCCAGAGCGCAAGGTCTTCAAATTCAAAACAGAATATATTCAGTTTGCAGTGATTTAAAAGAAAGGAAAAGACAAAAATCCAAAAATGTGAGGTGCTGAAACAAATGCATATAATTATTTCTGCTTCTAATAGTTCAACAACTGATAACTAGTGAGTGGTTTCTTGGTCAGAAATTATTCCCTATTTATGAAGAAACAGATCCTTTGAACACTTAATGACTGTCCTGTTATTTTTATTATTAACTAAACTGCAGATTATTGTCCTGTTTAGCTGATTTATCATTTTGTGTATAAAATGTCAGAAAACTGTGAAAAACAGAGCCAAGAGCAACATATTCAGATTGCTTGTTTTGTCTGACCGACAGTCCAAAACCCCAAAATATTTGCTTTACTATCACATAAGACAAAGACAAAGCAGCAGATCCTCACATTTTAGAAGCTGAAACCAGCAAATGTTCGGCTCTTTTGCTTGGAAAACGACGAAATACGATTAACAGATTATCAAAAAAGTTACTGATTAATTTTCTGCCAACCAACTAATTGATTAATTGACTACTCATTCCAGCTTTACGTCCATAGTCGGCACAAACACAAGCAACCCCAAATCTCACACCACACTAACAACCGCCGCACTCACCTCATCTACATTCTCGAAGGCGTTGATGACATCATAGGGCAGGCAGGACAGCAGGTCGATAACAAACCAGGTCTTCAGGTAGTTCATTCGAATCAGCTTGGGGTCGGAGATGACCTCGCCAGCGGGGCCCACGAACGTCGTGTGGAAGTTTAAAACGATGTCCACCAAGAAGATGACATCCACGATGCTGTCCACCACCAGCCACGTCACGTTGTTCTGCTTCGTCTTGAAAGAGACGTTGTAGGGCACCATGATGGCGGTGTAGAAGGTGAGGATGAGGATGACCCAGTCCCAAGTGGTCTTGAAGAGGCAGTAGTGCAAGATGATGTGAGGAGGGGTCTTGGGGGTCTCCTGTTTGTACTGAGGTAGGATATCTGAGCCGAGCTGCAGTACCTGCCAAAAAAACAGTGTGTCAGGAAAACTCAGAAACACCAAAACATGTATAAATATACGCAGTGGCTTGAGGCTTAAATTGTGTCGTCCTGGTGGTGGCTGTAGCTCACCTGCTCATAAGAACTGCTGTGTAAGTCTCTAACGCTAACTGACCTGATCTAAATGACTCTTCTCTTCACAATTTCTCAGTTTCTAAGGTTTACTCTCTTTTATACAGTGCTTGTGTTTTCTATCAACGTTTCAGCTGCAAAGAACTTAAATCTGTAGAAGAAACCCCTCACAGCAAAGTGACAGTTTCCAGACATTTCTGAGCCTTTTCTTAGTAATCAGGAATAAAATCACATACATCCTCCGTACCTCAGCTAAGCGGGAGTGTTTGTGGACGTTTTCTCCTTTGTGAACTGTGGGCTGCAGCTGTTGTAAGACGCCTCTACTGCTTGTAAGAGCTCGAGTCAGTCTGGCAAACTTTCCCCAACCTGAGGATAATAAAAACACAGTATATGTACAATTGTTACTCACGATGAACAGTACAATAGTAGTAAATGTACAATATATGTGTCTAGTGTTGCTACCAACAGGTGCAATCCAATTTGGACAGCACAGCTATGGAGGGACCACACACAGTACTTCCACCTTTACTACTAACAGAAACTTTTTTTTTAACAAACGGACTTATTCTCTGGGCAACTCTGTTGAGGACAGGCTCAACTATTATGAGTTCATGAGTACTACATGTATGTCAGTTGTTTTGTTGGTCCGAGCTAAAGTATTTCCAGACGTACCGGCCGTCACCAGAGTGCGACCTGTTGATGTAGACTGAACTACAGTTTCATGACAATTCCACATCCTGTTTTTGCTGGTTTGTAGTCGCTCTCTTACACTAATTCACGTTCTGTTTTGGCTGTTGTCAACAGTTATACAGTCCCGTGGGTAATTTTTAGTGTTGTATGCTGATAACCACCATGATGGGGGGGCGTATTTGACTCAATGGGTACCTGCCAGAGCACATGCACAATGCACAGGGTCGAATGGTGATCGCTGGTAGACTACTATTATCTGTACCTCTCTCATTTGATAATCTTTGTATGTAAAGTCTTAGATCAAACATGTTTGCCACACAATTTTAAGGCATTTCTGAGTGTCACAAAATCAGAAATAGATGCATTTTTACAATTTTAAACACTCTGAAGTAGAAATAACTTTCATTGGCTGCTTCAGAAAGACACGATTCCTAACAAAAGGTATAAAATTGGAGAAATATAGCTTGTTGACTACAACCTTTGGAAGAATCGTCTTCAATGGGCTGTTTAAAGGCCGTGATGTCGCTGAATGTGCAAAGAAACAGGACCACTTTCTCTTGTTCATTTCGAATGGGAGCAATCTTCACAAAAAACCAAACAGGCGTCCCTGAAAAGTATAAAAAGAACAACACATTTATTTAGCTGCATCATCATCATCATCATCATCATCATCATACTTCTCGAGAAGATGACACAGTGCATATATAAATATATATATATATATTGCATAGTGTGAACAAAAATGACTTTCAAAAGTTTTCCTTTAACACCTGCAAGTAGAGGAAGGTTACACCTGCGAGTGGAAACAGACAGAGCATCACATTTTTCTGGGGAAGCTTTCTCTGGTCTGGCTCGCAACCAATTAGTAGATTTCTACAGAGGTAGAAATGATCTGGGCTGCCTTTGAACTCAGCTGTATGTTACAGAGGCTCTGAATACATTTGCATGACAAGAGAGTGGAACTTCACATTTTTCTATTTCCTCACATATGGTGTCGCTACTTACTGTTCTTCTTGTACATCAGTATTTCAAACGAGTTCATCTCATAATTCTCGAACGTCAGTCGCACTTTTTCCGTTGTGTCCTTGTCCGTGAGCTCCCCGTACATGAAGCTGGAAAACACAAAGGGAAATAAGAATTTGAATGTTTAATAGACAGCGGTACATTGGATGAGCATGCTTGTTCTTGTTCTGCAGACTGCTGAGGAAGGCTCGAGTGTGTTAGTTACATGTTGTGCCAAGTATTTCCTCATTAGATTGTGGTATTTTGTTCTCATCTTCAGCTGCTTTGACACCTAAACTGTGCAGACTACTGCTAGTACTTAGAGACCACTAGAGAGGTGAATTGCAGAATCATACCGTATCAAATATAAAGTAAAAGTAGATTAAAACTCATTGAAATGTACTTTGAAAGCATAAAAAAGATAAATGCTGTGTAGTGTTTAATTGGCCAAACGCAAAGACCCTCTTGAAGACGGGTCAAGCAAGCATGAGCACATTTAACCACGCTGCAGACATTCATCTCACTTTGCTTGTTACTGCCACCCTCAGCAGCAGCCTGTTCCAGCAGGATCTAAATATAACTCAGAGTTTGTTATGAAATACAAAAGGAAGGCTAAATTTAATGAGACTACATTCTGACGCTGCAGAGACTTTTCAGACCAGTGCTTGATGTAATATCACTGATGAATGTCCTCTCTCTCTTTGAGCCGGGAGACATGTGACTTTCTTCAAAGAAAATACTTTAATGACTCTCTTGTCATGCGTAAAAAATTCCCACAGGTTTGTCTTTGTATGTTTGCAGGATCCAGTATAGAAAAAAAAACACATATACATAATTAAAGGGACACAGAACACTGTAAGAGACGTTCAGATGGAAATCTTTGATCAACACATCTACAGCAGAAGAGATGCAGATATTTGACTTAAACACTCTGGGGAAATGAGTATACATTTTACGTTTGAGTCATCTTCTAAAACATCAAACAGCTGCCCTCTGTGAATGTTTTATGGCCTCATAATCAGGCTCACAGAGATGTTTCCTTGACAGAAAATAGATCTGCTGGTCCAGCATGAAATGGATCAAATACTGTTGGAAAACAAAACAATGTGGAAGAACAATGCAAAAAAAAGGCAGAAAGACCAGATGAGTAACTAATTGGAAAATTTTACTACTTAAACTACTTCACAGTGGGGTTTCCTGATAGCTGACTGGTTTAAGCACAAACCAACAACATCCAGGGTTCAATATCAATTATAGGTCTTTGTTGCATATCTGTTGGGCCTATCTAATAAAAATGCCAACAATAAATAAAAAACTACTTATCAAGAACCAACTACCCCACTGTTTATTAAATTAAAGTCTCTAAAATTTAGAGACAAAATAAAATCATTTGGTCAAATTATTGGAAGTTTAAATTTTGACCTGATAGGTCAAAGGAACAAAATGACACAAGAGCAAGGCTACAATATATGTAGTGAAGTAAAGTATATAAAGGACGTCAACATATAAATGGGTAAATAAAATTAAACAAAATAAGTTTGCATTTCAGGGATCAATAAATCTATTTTCTTCTTAAGATTAGATTAATATCTCAAATCAATAATTGTGGCATAAATCATTTACAGATTAAGAACCTTTTAAGAAAACAGACAAAAGGCAAGATAAAAACAAACAAAATAACAAAATCTTGGTCAAAATATAACAAATAGAGATTTAGCTTGTTGTTTCAGTTTAACTGACATTGTTACATCATTTAGATTACTGTAAATATTGACAACATATTTTATTTATTCCTCAAATCTTCTTGTTTCTTTGTTGTTTAACCCTAACCCTAACCCTAACCCTAACCCTAACCCTCTTGAGGACTCTACTCTACTCTACTTCTACTACTACTATATTAATTACAATGTTATGCTTCCTATGAGAACTTAATGTTGACCGTACACTAATGACATGTTGTTTCTTCCTCAAATAAAGACAAATGTAACTAAGGGAGACTCAACGGGCAACTGTGACGGAGACAGTCGATTAACTAGGCTAGTTTTTCAATAGCCTTGCTAGCTTGTCTAGTTGTACTGTAACATGAGGGAAATTATTGTAATTCTTGAAATAAGGAATAAGTAATTCACTGAAATTTATGTTATCGTGTACACATAAAACTAGCATCATGAAAACTATGTGTAAACAAAAATATCAGCTCTCAAATACAGTCAGTTTAGGTTTGTCTTCCCTCATCTTGCAAACACGGAACTTCACTCCATCTAGCAAACTAAAAATAAATCTAAAACAAATCGCCTGTTCAATATTTGTATTGGCAAGTGTTCTGAAGCTTATGTTTGGGGACCCGAGGGTGTAAATCAGTAATAGCCGCAGTGTTGGCTGCAACAAACACCATCTCCCACAACAGATGAAATCTCCCACGGTCTTCAAATCTGGCAGCACCAACTGTTTCCATGTGATCCTATTAATATAGTGGTTACTGACAGGCACAGTCAACACCACACAAGGCTAGAAATGGTTTACTCGGATAGGAATACTTCTCAATTTTTATTCCTTTTACAGCATGTGAACAGTTTTGGAGAGAGTACCCCAGAGACACTGTGGTCTCACTGTTGCAGTCAGTGATGTGGAACCAGTTTCAGCTCTTACACCCCGATTTCATCACAGATTTGTGTCTTATTATCTGGTTTCTGGCTTTGTAAGAGAAAAAAAAAAAATCTACCGGACTGTCCTAAATTATGGGGATATCTTATTATTTTATTTGAATTCTCCTTCATCTCAACGTAGCAGAATATACTATGACTGTGACTTCCTCTGCTGAGATGAAGCTACTGAGGGGAACTGTAGTCGATCCAAGGACTCCAGGGTCCCCTCACAGTTAAGTCCAGTATATATAAAAACAAGCCCCTGGGGACTGCACAACAGAGCTCCTCATGGTGTCTTACAGCCCAGCAACGTTGGGGGAGAAACCTCAGTTTGACTCCTTGTATCTACACTTTTATCACTTAGGCCATTACTCACAGCTCATTACAGTATTGGAGGTTTGAAATGAAGATCTATAAATCGAAAGCGTGGTGGTTCCTCACAGCTCAGCTCTTTCTTCACCACAACAGGCTGATTCATTGATCACATTACTGCAGCTGCAGAGATGAATCTCACCATTTGATCGAAAAGTAATGCCTAACATGTTTTTTGTACTGATAATGCAATAACACCTCCTATAATCCTGCTAATTAATCAAGAATTGTGCAAAAGAATCTAAACTTAAGACATTGCTGATGGGCAATAGTGGTATGTAGTAAATACTGTATGTGCCAAGTCTCCACAGAAAGTACAAAATCAAAAACACGAGCACAAACACCTGCAAGGAGATGAAACCTGATTATATATATATATATACTTAAATAAGCCTCTTTACTTATCACCTTGAAAGAAAAACATTCCTCCTGGTGGTAGAAGGTGAAAATACAAATACACACAAATGCAATAGATGTAAAATTTAAAAAAAAAAAAAATGCTCCTACAGTAGTACAAAATAAACTTAATGTATTTTATTTCTAGAAAAGAGAGTATCAAGCTAAACCTGCTGACTGAAACTGAAAGCAAAACTGAAAAACTGGCACTGAGATTCACTTTACCAACTTTTCATTGCAGCAAAACAAAGAACTGATTGTAGTCTATCTTTCTATCTATCTATCTATCTATCTATCTATCTATCTATCTATTGTATAACATACATCATGTCAAAAGAAGTCCAAGATTTTGCCAAAATAATTATATATTGTTATATCTTAAAAACGTGTTTGTAACATGGTGCAGGACATCAAAAAAAGCTATAGTTGATATGTTCTCCATTTCATAATTAAGTGTTAAATCAGTAAATTTGATAAACCAAATATCTCTCCTCATCAGCATTTGAAGACTGAAATCCAAATTCATTTGTATTATTAAGACACAGATGTTCTCGCCTACCTGCAGGTGCTGCTTTTCTGCATCACCTCGGCCCTGTGGTACCCCGACAACTTGCAGAAACCGTCATTGCTGTAGACGATGGGCCAGTCCACGATCTGAGCATTTCCCAAGACAAAGTTTGTATCTGTTTGAAAGTACACGGGAAAGAAAAAGGGACGAATACTTGAGGGGTTACAGTATTTTTCTAAAAAAAAAAAAGAGCAAGTTATAGAAACATAAACTATGGTTTGGGTAGAGAAAAGGTTGAAGCAAACTGCATTTCATCTAAATCAAAGTCAAGGATTTGGGGGACTTGCAAAGGAAAAATCTTGCAAAGACAAAACAGTTATTCAAAAAAATGACAGGACACAATGTTAGGCCACAATATATTAGTTTTGAATCAATGTAAAGTGCTGCATACAAGAGTGTTTTTATAACTGAATTCTTAAGTGTCTGTCCTTTAACATTTGTTATTGTAGAGCAAGTATTGATGTTCAGAGAAACAGAAAAATGGCTCCTTCAATATTTTTGTTTGGGGACAAGATATTTCATCAATTCCTGACACAAATTTATAATGGAAGAGAGAAAACATTTAGGATTAGTGCTTCAGGAGTCATTTTAAATATCAGGTAGCAATCCATCACTTATTTAGTGACGATGATGGAGATTATTCCCTCACCATAGCTACAATATGTCCCTTCATGTTTGTTTCAAGTATTTTTGAAGCAAATTTCTTGTTTAAAAATGTGTCTTTGTCTCGCAATGTTTACCCAGTCATTAAAAAGATTGATTAAATGTTGCTTTAAGAGCTGCTAACACAATTAAATGATTTTCATTAGTGTCCATGATGGTCCATTACACACTCCACACAGGGCACGTACTCACTAAAACAAATGTCAGCCAAAGACAAACTCTGTTTTCCTGCAGTACGCCACTAATCCAAATACTAGTTGACGGTTAGCACAAGTGTTCCTAGTTCTGTACTAATTTTGGCACATGTACAGTATATTGCTTCACAACAATGTCTTATGTTGCTGTTTGTGTGTGTTGCTTATGTAGAGAATGTAGTAATAAGCCTAAATGCTGTTTCCGAGGTATCCCCAACCTATATTACTGGGTGAAAATATTCCTCATTTGCAAATGCAGCCGTCATTGATTTTTTAAATGTCATGGAAAACAGTGAGTACATAAATTCTCATATTTTACATATTCAAATGTTAGTGAGGCCTCCAAGCTAGACTTATTCATAATCAAAATGTTAATAAACGTAAATAGTAAGAGTTGCATGTGCGTGTTTAATGGCCTATTTTGCTTACGTCCTAATTTTTTAAACCTGTCAGCAATTTTATAATTAACACACTGTTGCTCAGTGTCATTACTTAAAGTCTAAATGGTCTTCATGTCATGTGACATGAAATTAAAGGATAGCTCCAATAATTTTCATTTTGCCTGCTGGCTTTTTGAACTATATAACATGCAATTGATAGGGATATGTAGAATTTGTGATGGAAAAATGCGCAAAATTTAACTATGGCTTAAATAAAATTACTACATTAATTATGTTTGTTTCAAATACTTGATAAAATCATTTTAAAGCTGGAACATAAATTAGGATTGTTGAGCTGATTATGATTATGATTTGAACATGAATACAGGCCATCAATTTTTGCCTTGTAAGAAATAAAATAAATGTCACATGTAATTGTCCCTTAATGATAATTATGCAAGACTTCATTGATAAATTAGACATGATTATTAATTTGCACATCTGCAAGTTGCATTTTACCATTTTACATCATAAAATGTTGGTTTAGCAGGTGACAACGGCAATCACAAAAGGAAAAAAAAAAAAAGAATAATTTAAGTTTTATTCTGCAGCTAGGATCAAAAACTATAATATTACAAACGTAGTGATGTTTATGGATTATCTTTGACATAGTAAAACAATGTGACACATAGCCATTAGCCACATAATTTGGGAAAATGCAAAAAGGAGGAGAAGATATAATAGTTTTCATTGGGAGAGGAGAAAAATACAGAATCTTAAAGCAAACTACCCTGACAGGCACACAGACTACAACAACGTGACGACACAGGGGTGAAGGAGCAGGAGAAGGAATTGAACACTTGGCATAAAACACATACAGTCATTTTCATACCACATATTAACACACACACACACACACACAAAAACTACATTCCTTTGATCACATCAAAATCAAACACATTGAAATGACAACTAAAAGCATGAAGACATTGACAGAATATGATGCTCGAGACGTTCCATGCCAACGTGTTATTTTACAATGATCAGATGAATGTTATTCTTGTGAGTAAAGAAGCACAAGTCCAAAGCTCTGTAAGTGTTATTAGCCCCGGATTTGTTAATTTACTGCTGTGTTGCAACAAATTTTCACCAACATTTTAAGAGATAAACATGTGTAGTGCGTAAGTGCTTTGTAAATTAACAGCATTTGGTATAGAACATTTAGTGGTACATTACAAAGAGAGGGAAACTGTAAAGAATACACGAGCAGCACGCCAAACTAAACTTTATTGTACCTGTCTGTCTATGTGACAGTGTCCAAACTGAAAATTTTGAAAAGAAAACAAGTGTTAAGAGATTACAGTGAGAAACATCTGTTCAATGTCAGACAAAAAAAGATGGGGCATGCCAACAAAAAGAGAGACATGTGGTTACAACACTGCTGTGAACTCAGCAATCCTCTGACCTGAATGGATGCTACACGCTAAAAACATGACCATTTGTTCAAAGAAATCTGTATAGCAACTATAGCTTTATTTATCAAGACCTCAGGCTGAAGGCTGAGCTTGTATTTAAAGCAGTTAGGCTGAAAGTTCACTGGTTTACGTCGCCAGACTAACAGCAAATTTGTACAGAAAATTATGACATTTAAAGCAGCTATAAACAATATTTTTTTATATTAACAATGTATCAAATAATGCCAGAAATTTAACAGCGATTCTGCAGCTCCCCTTAGCTTTACAAAGCTTTATACTGTAGCAAATTTCAGCTCAATGCTCAGCATTCAGCTGCATCTTTACTGTTTTGGTTCACTCTCAGCACTCTCATAGCGTCATTTTCAGAGAAAAAGCTCTAAAACTCCTCTGCACACTACCTGCTAAATACCAAACGACAAACAGACACAGTTAGCTGTAGACTAGCTGGTGAACATAGTGGAGCATTCAGCAGCTAAAGTGAATATTTCCCTCAGGAGTTGGTAGAGACCAAAAACAGAGCTAAAAGAGAGTGAATATTGAACTTACATTCACCAGATGGACAGAAACACGACATCAAATGAATGATGATGTTGCTCCATAACCGCTGGATGTGTAAAGAAACGACTGTTTGCTATCAAGTTCAACATATCAACTTAAAAGGTGATGATATGTCATTGTTCTGTTCACAGCTTTTTCTGCTGCCTCCAAATGGCCAAAAAACAGTGAATGCAGGTTTTAGAATTACAGAAACAGTACCTTTACTGTAGACTTATGCTCCTGCTTTAAACTTATGCTAATTAAAGCTGCATTAATGCATTTCTGGCCACTAGGGGGCAGATAAACTCTAAAACAGACAGCTTGACATTGCTGAAGTTTGTAGCATACAGTTGCTTTCATTTGCACATCCAGCAGACTTGAAGCAACATCAGTATTAATTTGGAGTTGTGTTTCTGTCCACCTGAGGAATGTAACCCCAATATTCACTCTACTTCTAGCTCTGTTTTTGGTCTCCACCAACTCCTGAGGGAAATATCTGGCTCTTTAGCTGCTAAATGCTCCACGCTAGCTTTGTCTGTCGACTGTCTGGTGTTGGTCAGATAGCATACAGTATGTTTATCAGAGTGTGTTTGCAAAAAACATCTGTGTACTGCCGCTGATGAGAGCAAAGACTGAGCTAAAACAGTAACTGCGTTGTAAAACCGAAATAATGAGCGAAATTAAGCTCAACAGCTCTGTGGAGCTGCAACGTTCAAAGTACTGGATACAACCTAATTTAGTCATTTGATACATATGAAAAATATTGATTAGTGTAGCTTTAAAGGACTGTTTCATTTAAGATGACAACTGGCTATAAACATTTTTCATGGCAGACATTTTGTCATGTGAGAAAAGCACAGGTGAGATTAACAACATTAATGATGGCTTCATTCAGTGTGTGAAATGCTCTGTGACAATCAGAGGGTCCATGTGGGTGGGTGGAATTACACTTGTCACATGTCACAGTGAATGTAGATTTATAGTGTGATTTATGTATTTTTTTCTAGGTTTATGCAATTTCAAAACATAGTAGGTCTCTGACACCCACTGAATCCAATTAGCTATTATAACACCACACAAATAATCCTTCTATATGATGTGGAAAAATGAGAAATGTTACTGAAAATCATCTCCCTGATAAAAGTGAGTCTAAGCACACTTTTGTTGTTCACTTAGTTCACTTTTAGTTTTTGGTTCGGAGTGATATAAGGACTGCATGTTTTGATTTTTTCCTCATAGGATAAGAAAGTGTATTTTGCATAAGGGCTAGTTTATGTTTTCAGGTTGTCATAAGTGTTACTTAACTACCTTTTTTGAGTATTAGCTACATTTCATGTTTTATTGTGCATTCTTGCTTACTGACTTACTTATATAGTATATTTAGTATATAGTTAGTATATAGTGCACTATATTTACTGTCCGCCATTTTGAGCGTCCAATTGAAAAATGTATCCACTATATATTTCCCTCAAAACAACGTAGCAAAAAATATCCGTATGTACACTACTTTCTGCTAACAATCCCATGATGCACACTAAGCTCCAACTTATTTTACTGAAAAACCGACATTTCAACTTGTCAATGCTGGTTTTATGGACGCAAACATTACAGTTGTGTGACTCTGCACCTTTCAGTGATGACACAAAATGATGATGACCGGTAAGTGTCTGAAAATGTCAATTTTCTACTGACTATTGAGTAAACTACTGAGTGTCTGGATAAGTGAACATGATTGATTTGGGACACACAAATGGCATGGATCCATCATTAATCTATAGTAGTTGCACCTGTGCATTTCCTGCTATGACAAGTAAACATGTCTGCTGAGAAAAAGATGGACAGCACAGCTTTAAAGAAAAACAAGTGTCAAGTGTCACTCTATATATTGAGAGAGTTAAGTTTAGGTGGTGCATTAAACATTTAAATCTGAAATAGAAACAAAAAAACACTCTAATCTTAAATCAAAATGTAGCACAAATATTCATATTAAACATTGAGTGATTGAGAGACCAAAGTTACATGAAAGGAATAGCTCACTGTTTGTGAACCTCCACCCACCACTGAGTCTCTCACAAGTCACTCCGCTGTTTCCACAGCGGCACCCTGCAGATTAGAGTCTCGGCTCTTTTGTTTTCTAGCTTAGGAGAGATTTACTGCTTGCTAATCCATGGACCGCCCAAGGTCATAAGAAAAACATATGCATGTGCTTTTTTTAATGGGTGCTTTTTCCTTTTTTTTAAAAAAAAAAAAATATATATATATATACACCTTAAAGATCCAGATATCACATCTGATGCGTTTACCTTTTCTGAACAAGTTGTTCCCTTCTGTCATAACACATCTTAAAGTAGATATGTGCAACAGGGGCAGACTGACATGAAACATACACAGATGCTCGTGTTATTTTAACACACTTCTCAGGACACTAACTATAACTAATGCATGCAATAAACTCCAAAATCTAACCCTAACCAAACCCTGTTGGAGAAAGAGATGATTATAGCTCAAGCTGAATTCAATTTCAGCTACACCAAACTAATTTTGTCCCTCATTAGTCGGTGTATAGTCCAGTTTTTTTTTCCCCCACAAATGTGGCTCATGACAGACACACACATCTCTGCTGGTTTTGTTTCACAGCTAGCTGTCCAGTGTCATAACTCTCCAGTCTGTCCTGTCACTTCCTATTGGATCTAATAATACAGAAAGAACCAAAGGATCAGTGACACCCGTGTCCAAAAATACTGCAAGTCTGCCATCAGAATTTAGAAGTTTTAGCTTCGGAGTGTGATTGTCTTCACATCTGGACCACATACTGTGCATAAACAGGCAAAAATTAAACCCATTTGTCTCAGTAACAGAACAAGATTATATTTTTTGTGACATATAAACAGATATGAAGAGAAGAAGAGAGAAGTTATTCGTTAGAGAAGGAGTTCATCACTACTGCTGACTCTGCCTAGTAAGATATTTAAAATGTTTTGGTAACAGAGGTCTGGTATGTGTGCTGCCAGTTTTGAAACTTTAAAAAAAAAAAAAAAAAAAAAAAAAAAAACAATTAAGGCCACAAGAAAGCTGAAAAGAATACAACCAATTAAATCCATTTCATCATAATACATCAAATCCCTCTCTGCTGGGATGCTTATTTGATTGGCCTGAATCAGAGTATTGTGCAAAGTTTTCACTGTTGTTATTTTGCACATAAATTAAAAATGCATTGCAGCAGTCTTAATCAGCCATAGCTTGAGGTTTAGTTGGACAAATACAACCTCCAATTCAAGACTTAATCACATCCTGTTGGTTTAATATCAGACATTAAATGTTCATCAAAGGCTAATGGCTTCACTACACCAAAAGCCTAATAGTTTAATTTCAAAACAGTCAGTCGCTTTAAGGGGAAACATGGTGAATAATAAAGGCATTAGTCTGTTTTCACAGTGGAGATCATCATTACTGATCCCTGAAACAATTATGCACCTTTAGTTAGTATATTTACACTGTACTTGCATCCATTCCAGACATTTCTGCTCCATGTAATTTTCCAATAACCACTTCCTTATGTAATCAGAAATAAATTGAATGATTTTGATATAACAGGCTGTCTTTTTCCTTCTCTATGATCTCCTACAGTTAACAGCAGCTTTGTCAGATTATGCAATCACTGTTACACTAATTGAAATAATTGAATTGAACGTTGATCATGAAACACTGCAGTAGTTTTTTTTCTTGCTACGCAGCTCAATGCAAACACTAACTTTTGAAGTCATTCAGTATTAAAGTGAAGGTCCAGCGACTAATCAGCCGTTTCATCTGTTCCAATTAGTTGATTGGCTTTACTAGACGGGGTGTAGAACAATTAATGAATCTTAATTGTTTCTTAGCTAATTTCCATTTCTTACATCTTAAAGCTCAGTGAGCAGAATAAATCCTCATCCTTACCGTTCGACCGTCTGACAATATTCTCCAAAAAAGTATTCTGAGGGGCCACAAGTCCCCTGCGACCCCCCGCCATCCTGCCTCTTCACTCAGTCGTCTGCAGGTGAATCTTTACTCCTCAATCTGCCGTTTGCCTTCATGGTCTCTCCGGCTCTGAGACGCTGCGTGGGTTTCTTGGAGAGGAGCTGACTGTCTGGTCTGGTCAGTGGTTTCACCTCCTCAGCCCGGTGCGGTGCGATGCGGTGCGGTGCGGTGCGGTGAGGTGCGTTGGCGCCTCTTTACGCACCTCATCATCTAGGAAGGGAAAACAACGGCTGGGCGCATCGCAGGAGGGGCCGAGACTCTGGTCCTGCATATGTATCAGAAGCAGGACCTGGAGCGCCATCTGCTGCACAAAACTATGTGTGCTCTGATAATTCAGCGTGATTCTTTCCCTCCTCAGCAAACTCCAGTGGTGAAAAGTTACTCAAGTGTCCTGAAATGTCATTTTCTGCTACTCCACGAGATTTATTTGACAGCTGTCACCAGTCACTTTACAAATTCAAATTCTACAAAATATATATATGATAAGCACATAAATTGCATACAATTTAACCAGCGGTTTCCAATCTTTATTTCATGTGTCTCCTTACATGTTACAGTCTCACCGAAGAGAGATTTCCCCTCTGAATTTCTCTGTAGTTTCATCTAAATAATTATTTGAAGCCCAGATAGGAGGTGCAGTTATAATATTTCACAAAAAAAAGCAAAGATCAGATTCAGATTTAATATAAATTTATGTAGCCAAACTTTTTTTTAAATTCTTTCATACTGAATTACTTCACTACATTTATTTGACAGCTGTAGTTACTTTTCAGATTTATAACACTCATGCATTGTTATAGATTTAACTACTGAGCAGTATATAAAGCATCATATATTATATGATAATATATAACAGTCTGACAGGTGCCAATATGCATAAATTAGTATTTCTGCTATTGATACTGTGATTATATTTTGCTGACAATATTTCTGTACTTAAGTAAATTTTAATATGTGGAACTTAAACTCATAATGGAGTCATTTTGACTAGCAAAATCTTAGTAGTCTCTCAAAAAGTTTATACTCACATTTAAGTACTTTAATTTATTTTTATATGTACCAAACTAGTCTATAACAATAACATTCAAAAGGTTTTCAAGGATAAAGATGACTTTCCTGCATTAATTGTACATTATCATGATAAAAATGGTATAATTATTGATACTGATATTCTGTTGTGAGCAGTAAGAGCTGACACTCAGCTGTGAAGAGACAAAAACTAAATGTTCAATAACAACGTCACCCAAACTAATCCTATAACCAACCTAAACTGAACGTTATAACACTCCATAATCTGAAACTTAACAGAAATCACAGATAACAACATTTTTCTCATAGAAGTTGAGTATCAGATTATTCAGATAAAGACTTTCTTCTCATGAGTTTTGCACATTTTAACAAACTCTAATATGTTTAATTTTATGGTAGATGAAGATTTGCTGGCTCACTAAGTATTACAGCTTGACTGTTCTAACAATGGTTTGGATAAAAAATTGAAATTGAATATTTTTTATTTCAGATGAAGATGTGGGAGGAAATAAATCAACTTGAAGGCTAAAATGACATCTTTTAAAACTCCTCATCTCATGTTGGAGGGGTTGTGGCTCAGTAGGGGGACCTTACTCACATATTTTGGGAATATGTGACACTCCTACAGTCTTGAGAAAATGTTCAAAAAGACATTACATTGATTTGGGGTATTAATTTGAATCCACCATTTTTATTTTAGGTATCCTACCAGAGAACATACTAGATAATAATTGAATTATTTATTAAGGAAAGCCACAAACTTCAAATATCATGAAGAGGATCAAAGCAGAGCTTCAACTAAAAAAAACATCTGGAAAGAGCAGACTATTCCAGATCTATACATATAAGAGTATTTTATCATTATTTATTTCTACTTCTCGACAAGATCATCTCTATTTTTGTGAGTTATTCTGTTATTTCCTGAGCTGATACGATAAAAATAGATTTTTTTAGAAACAGTGAACTGTGTTTAACAGCTAATTTCAGTTTGGAGTGTATAACCAAACTAAGAAATACAGTTAGGAAGGCTTCCTGCAGTCGGCCCAGGAGGATTTGGGTATGATGAATTTCATGGATTACTTTGGGTTTAGAGTCAGACTGTTAAAAGGAGTGTCCCAAAGGAGCAGTAGCCTAATACTGAGCCATGTGATTTTTCCCCTCCTTTGATTCCTGCAGTAGAATTGTCTCTTTGAAAAGGAGCCTTTCCCCAACTGTCGCATTAATCTTGTCCAATTATTTTGGACCCTGCAGTGCCCAAGTTACAACAGAGCTCCAATAATGCTTTGGTGACAGCATTTCCATCAAAATTAAACAAATAGACGGTACAAAAATAGTCCGGACAAATGTCATGAGAGGTTTTCTCACACCTGTGGTTTCTTTGAAGCCCAGAATACTGCTGGTTTTCTATCTTTCAGTTTGTTCATTGCATTCACTTGCTATTGCAGGTGTAAATCAGACTGGATGGCTACTATGGAAACCAGCAGGGCTCTATGTACTGAAGACCAGCACTGAGTATGTTTTTAGTAGGGATGTGCAGAAGGCCCGATATTTGTATTTGTATCTGTATTTGTTGAGGCAGCAAAATTATTTGTATTTGTATTCGAATAAAAGTGGAGACTTAAAAATCCTGTTTTTGTTTTTATTACGCTTTTAATTTTAGAAAATTAAAGTGCTTCAATAAGTGTTCATGAATAAACTACCTTACAAAGGAGGTCCCCACACCGGGTCTTAAACTGGACTCTCCCAGATCATAGACGACTGCACTGATTACTGAGCTAAAACTTTACTAGACAGACCTCTACCTATTTATACACCCATAACACAGAGACAGCACACTGTGTAACATGTAGGGGAGAACTTCAAAGGCGATTCTTGCTTTGCACTTTTCATTTATTGCCTATTTTTTACAACCTAACTTTGTGGAAAGGAGAAGGGGAACAACAGGTCATGGAGAGTCCCTTGGGAGCATTTCACATGCGTCAGTAGGTCAGCTTTATCTCTGGCGAACACCCTAAACTCCGAGAGTGATGTCCACATAAGAAAATGTGCTTCATGTAGCAGGTGGATGTGACTCCCCTCATTGAGACCTGCTGATAGACGTAACAGTGGAGCAGAGGAGAGAGACTGAGATAGAGATGTAATTGACCTGTGCGCTGGTATTTTACATGTTTTTTTTCTTCCCGAAAACAAATATTCATTAAAAAACCCACTATTTGTGCTTTGCCGAATAACATATTTGTATTTGGGCACACCCCTAGTTTTTAGGTGACCAAACGAACAGTGAAACATGTTTTTCTGGCTGTAATCATTCCTCCTGTTCATACTGACCATTAGAGGGTTTCCTCCAAACATGCTCACAATATAAGTGATGGGGGACAAAACCCACAGCGCTTTTTGAGTAAAAATGTATTTATAAGTTTATCTGAAGATAATATGAGACTTCAGCCATTTCAGTTAGTCAAATAAAGTGGACATATTTCACAGTTGGTCTCTTTAGTTCAAAATGTCCCTCGTTGTGTCTCAATGGACAGTCGTTTCTGCTCAGCTGCAGCAGAAGGATCGGAACCGTCCTATCACTGACATCGAAAGTGCATTATGAAGGGATCTTCTAATGATTACAGCTAGAAAAATGTGTAAATGGTCGTTTGGGCACTGGACTATTGTTTTAGAACTGGCTTAAAAATAACGGACCTATCCTTTAAATCATTCTTGGTAAATAAAAGACAAACCGGCACCGTGTTCATGGCTACATTTAAGGGCTGATGATCGCTGAATCTGTGTTTGCTTTGGGTTTCATGGTGTGCAAATCTTTGGTAATAACTTCCTAGAGCCTTAAAAGGTTATGAAACTCAGGTGTAGGAGAGTATGATAATGATCACCTGCTTCAAAATACGTAATCCGGCCCCACCTGTGTTATTATATCAGTGTTGGAAAGATAAAGGGTACGTAACAGCAAGGTCTGTTATAAATGAGGTCACTGATCATTATCTTGCATGTGACCAGATTGCTGACACAGAATGAGGTTTCATAAAAAGTCAGATGTCTATTACTAAGAGAGCCCCAAACTCTCTGTAATGTTGCGACTGACAACTTATAATAAGGTGTTATAATTTTAGCAAAGCCTATTGTTCCTGACAGAAACGTCACTAAAATACAGCAGATTTAACAGAATCTCAAGGCTCCCCACTGTGGAAAAACTGTTTAACTCTGTGACAATCCCTAATGAGAAGTGAGCACTTCCATGAACCTAGAAAACATACTCCCTTCCTGTTTTTTTTTCCTAACTTCAAAGGTTCAAGAGGATTAAACAATCTAGTTCCAGCTACGATTGTTCTTTCCGACAGTCACCACCCTTTAATACATGAAATGTGAAAGTCAAATGTATTCTGGTAGTGAAATGAACCCCTTTGTGAAATGAAGTTACGTAACGTTCCCCCCCCAACCTCCACAGACAATGTATCCAATTCCTCCAACATTTTCCTTGTGGAATACACTTCTCAACACGTCTAATTATTATTATAGAGATTGTATAACCAGCAGGAAGCTTGATTTTCTCAACTTGAAAGTGTATTTTGTTAACAAGCGCTAAAATAAGGACTCGCAGATCAGATATAGAACGCTATGAAGTTTTTATCTGAGGGAGCTCTAAGAAATGTGGAGCGTTTACAGTGCTGTTGCAGTGTGGACTCAATTTTTGTGATACAACAATTATTTTCTCGATTAATCGATCAGTTGTTTGATCTATAAAATGTCTGAAAATGGTAAAAAATGGCGATCACTGTTTCCCAAAAGCCCAAGATGCAACCTGAAATGTTTTATTTAGTCCGGAGCAACAGTCGACAACCCAAAGATAATCAGTTTACGATCATAGAAAACTAAAAAACCTGAAAATATCCGGTATTTTTCCTTTAAAAAAATACTCAAAACGACTCATTGATTATCAAAAATAGTTAGTGATTAATTTCCTGTTATTCAACTGATCGATTACTCGACTAATTGTTGCAGCTTTAGATATAACACCACAAATAAACTGTTTACAGATTTGTTTTATAAAGACAGATGCAGTTGAAACAGTTTGTTGTGATCTTAGTTGACAACTTTTCAAGGTATCTTTTCAGGAGACATACAGAGCTTTCCTCCATACACATAAATAGTATTATAGAGTCTTTACATGTTGAACAAAAGCGAGACAGTTTACTGCTCGCATTAACTCGACCATGTCTTGGTGATTCTGAGATGATTCAGGTGATCTGTGACGCTCTTGTGTTCAGGAAAATTGGCGAATTTGGCCTCCTTGATCTTGAGCCAGTTCTGGGCTCTGCGCTCAGCGGCGTGGCTGTACTCCTGCTCCGGAGTCATGTACGGCCGGCTGATCCAGTACTCGTTCTCGGCCTCGCGCTCCAGGTGGTTCAGCATATTGCGTTTCATCTGCCATGTGATTTGTCGTGGACGCCGATACTTTCCGATCCACTGCTTCCCGGGGATGCCTTTCCGCAGCAGGGCCAGGGTGAGGAACATGATGGTACTTTATATCTAAAAAGAAAATAAAAACACACAGGTACAAAAGATTAGTGACTGCTGTGATAACAATAGTACCGTATGTGCCAGAATCAAACTGTAGGTGTTCGATAGAGGTACATACTGTAGACATTTTGAGGTATTTAGTCCTAATTATGTCACTGTAACAACTACAACATCAGCACAGAAGCTTAATAGTATTATTAAAGGCTTGTAAACTGGTCTTTCTAATTATTCAGGCTGATCAGACGTCTGCTAATGTTGAATTACATGAGTTCATCAAACTGTGTGTATGAACAGGAATGAAAAAGGTGCAACAAAACTAACAGGAGAGTAGAGCTGCGACGATTAGTCAATCAACAGAAAATTAATTAGTGACTATTTTGACAATCGAATAATCGTTTTAATTACTTTTTTAAGCAAAAATGCCAAAAATGAGCTGATTTCAGCCTCTCAAATGTGATGATTTGAGGCTTTTCTGAGTCATACGTGATGGTAAACTGAATATCTTTTCAGTTTGGACTGTTGATTAGACAAAACATGACATTTGAAGACATCACCATGAGCTCTAAGATATTTACAGGCATTTTTCACTATTTGTATTATTTTACAGACAAAGCAATTATTCATTAGTTTCAGCCCTACAGGAGATTAATGGAGTAGTCTATGCACACCCACACAGCTCTGAGAAGAGGTCTTATCAGTCACCGCAAGTGAAAACACCTGTGTGGGTGCATCATCAGTGTGGAGGCACTTTAAGAAATCACCATGCCATTAAATTCTTTTTTTACAAAAATAAAATTAAGCCATTTAGAGAGACAATTAAATGGAAATAAAGACAATCCTTTAGCGTGATTTTTGTGGCGATGGGACTTATAATTCTGAACAGGAAACTTCTAGTTTTACCATTATAAAATGTTATCATATGGCCTTGACATTCACTCTTACATACTGTATTACACTGTGATTAGTGTGCATGTACTGTTTACTACAACCAGAGAGGAATTTGTCCTCTCTGTTAAGCTGCAGGTCATGAGTCTGGCCTCCTTCAGCTCACTTGAGGATGAAATGCTTGCAACACGTCAGATAAGAGACATCATATAAAATAATAAAAAAAACCTGCTGAGAATCAACTGAGAAGAAAGAAAAAAACCTGGAAACCGTTTATCCCAGATAATACTTCATGAGGTTGTGACCTGAACTTTAGGAACTGATTAGGTTACTAATTAGTGAACTGTGGCACATCAAAGAGTCATGGCTTGTGAGAATTTTACAGCAGTGCATGACAATGACATCACATTACAACTTTAGGTAGGTTATTGTGTAAAAAGTCAAAAATGTGACATCATGTTTAATGGCTGTAACAACTGTTAAATTTTTACATGATACATGGAAAAAAACTGGTGCTGCTACTGTCAGTACCTGACAATGTAGTATAATACCCTGTATATTTGTTTACTAACATTTATTCTATTCTCTTTTTTATCATTGCTCTGCATGCTGATAAATGTTATCAATAACTTTGTCATTTTAAATCTGATATTCTTTTTTTAAGGTGACTTTTTAACATGTGTCCAGGTACTACACATGAATATAAGTATGAACATATATATATATATATATATATATATATATATATATATATATATATATATATATATATATATATATATACACATAGCCTCTTCTCCAACTTTAGCACATTAACAGCAATGTTTATTAATGTTCACTGCCTCTGTTAACTAAATAGGTAAATAACATAAAATAATTCTGGGTACATTTGATTTAAATAGGTTCTTGAGCAAACACTGACAACAATCAGTATTTTAGACCAGACACTTTGGGTGCGATACTCATAATGCCATACTATTTAGTATGCCAGAAAAATATTTAGTATGTTCCAGTACATAGTATGTCAAATGCAGTACACAAAAGTACCAGGTTGTGTTACTATATATCCGGTCTCATTTTGCAGAGTGCAAGCCAGCATGCTTTTCTGGCTATTCTGACCCACACTGACAACGACGGAAGCCGCAATGACAGATGAAGTAGTATGTCCTAATTGTATGCATACAACATGCATGTAAGGGCAACTGTAGTGCATACTAAAAGTAAAAAGTAGAAGAATACACAGAGTTTGACTTGTAATAGCAGGAGAAGCACAGGTGAAGCTGATAACATTAACGTTGGCTCACCTCCATTAAAGTGACCCAGTAAAACACACCAGTTGAACCATCATACAACCACAATATGTATCAGGACCCTGGACATGACGCACCTTCATCAATTGCAGCCTATCTCAAATTTATTAGTTTCACCTGTGTTTTACCTGTTATAACATGCCAAAATCTCAGCTGTAAAAAAGGTCTACTGTAAATGTCAGGAGATTGCATGAGTTTTAAAAGAAAAGATGCATCACTCACCATAACATCCTTTAAAAGGTCAACAGACTATTAAATTAGTGTTCCCACCCTCTGCTGAATAAAGCTTCGTTTATTTACGTGAAGTCTCGTTACACCCGTATCATGAAAATATGACCTCAATATTAACTTGCAGAGACAGTGCTGCAGTGTGATGTTAGCTTAGCTGTAGCCTAACGTTAGGGACCAGGGGCATGCTTCAAACTCACACTTTATACCGACAGAAATACATTTGTTCCTTACCTCACTCTCTAAATATGACAAATCTAGTTCACTTTCCGACGACAAGATGAAAAACGCCCAGATTCAGGCAGTTTGATGAGACGGGGGCCAAAGGAAACGGGGTAAAAATGCGAGAAGTGAAGCGAGGGTATCGTGTCTGGATGGTAACCATAGATTTGCGAAGGTCTCGCGGGATTTGTACGCGTTACTCCTTCATTGTGCGCGTTGTTTGTCATTGTACAAAATAATTGTCTTTTATGGTGTGACAACGCTGCGGTTAAGATCTGGTTAGGTTTAGGCACAAAAAAACACTTGGTTATGGTCAGAGAAACATCATGGTATGGGTTAAAATGATCACTCTCGCGAGATCTGTCGCAAATCTAGGGTTACCATCTGTGTCATTGAACGTATGTCCGGCTTGTTCTACGGTGTGGGAGAAGGCTCATACTCACAACAAGCGATTTTAATCTGCGCGAATTTAATAAGAACCAGAATCTGTTTATGAGCCAAGCAGGCAGCATAAAAATAAAATAGAAGAATAACAATATAACAAGAGTGAGGTAATGCTACTACTACTACTACTACCAGTACAACTACTACTACTAATGATAATAATAATAGTAATAATGAAATAATAAAATGAACAAAGTAGTATTAAAATTAATTGAAAATTTTAAGTTTAAAATCTATTTTACAGAATGGAATAACAATAGTTTTGAAATGGGATATAAAGAAGATGAAATATTGACTGTACAAAGGAGATATGGACTGTGCTGCAGACCAAAAAATGGGGTCAAGTGCAAAAATTAAATGTGACATGTGCAATAAATAATTAAATTATGTAACACTGGAGGTTGGTACAATGTAAAGTCCAGTGAAAGTGACCTGCTGGTGAAGGTTTTTATGGATGGTTGTTTGAGTTCTGCCGCAAATATGGCACAATTATATAACTGAATAACATTACAACTTATTGACATAATTGTGTTTCTTTTCACTTTTATTGTTCATTTTTGTCTTGTAAGTCCATTTATTTAGTATCTTGTGTCACATCCCACAGTTATGGATGTTTATGAGTTAGGCTACATAAACACTTATTTCTCCCTGCCTCCTGCCTCCAGGCCCCTCCCCCTCAGGGCAGATAAGGTGGCTTGTTTTGAAGAACATTTCCTCATTTTCCCCAGATTGTCCTCAGCTGATTTCCCTCTGCACACAGTCAAAATGTTTTTCTTCGCAATGTTTTCAGCAACCACCTGGACTTTACTGGCTCTCTTTTTCGGCTTGTTATTGCTGTGAGTAATTTCTGTACTTTTTTCTGCAACTTGCAGGCATTTTTATGGCCGATCTACAATCTTACCATGGTGATTGTTTGTCAATCTGTTGTTATGTAATGATCCCTGCTTGTGTAACAATTCTTTCTTATTATAATGTAGGTATGGCATTTGGCCATATAGTTTTTTTAAAAAGCTGGGAATCCCCGGACCAAGGCCTTTGCCTTTTGTTGGAACACTGATGTACTTCAGAAAGGTGACACAAACACACACACACACACACATACACATACACAAACACAAATCTTAGTTGACTGATTTGACAATAAGAATTAGATTTGAGGTCTTTATAATGTTCTCATTGTGTGTAAATTTGATTATAATAAAAGCTTTTTTACTCTTTTAGACCATGAACAGTGGTGGAAGAAATACTTAGATTCTTTACTTAAGTAAAAGTACCAATACAACAATGTACAAATACTCCATTACAAGGAAAAGTCCTGCACGAAAAATCCTATGCAAGCTAAAAGTACATAAGTATTAGCAGCTTGATGTAGTTAAAGTATTGCAATAAAAGTAGTGGTTTGGTCTCTCTGACTGATATATTATTATATATGACATCATTAGATTATTAATACTGAAGCGTCAATGTGTAAGCAGCATGTTGCTGTTGTAGCTGCTGGAGGTAGAGCTAGTTTCAACTACTTTATATACATTTAGCTAGTTTAGTCCAGTGGTTCCCAACCTAGGGGTCAGGCCCCTCCAAAGGATCACCAGATAAATCTAAGGGATCGTGAGATGTTTAATGGGAGAGGAAAGAAGAAAAAACAAAGTTCTGATACACAAATCTGTTTTCAGGTTTAGGACTTTTTCTCTAATCTTTGATTTCTGGTGAAATATTGGATCATTTGAACATTTATTGAAATGAAACCATGTGAGAAGTTTAGAAGGAAAAATCACTATTTGGTGGAGCTGTTAAGAACTCATAGACATCTGAAATGTGACCCTGACTACACACTGCTTTTTGTAAGACATCAAAAGCCAAAAAGGTTGGAAAAACACAGGCTTCATCTTCAACAATGTGTTGTGTTTTAAAAGCTTGTTATATTATTCATTGTATAAAAGCATAAAATATAAATACTCAAGTAAAGTAAAAGTGCCTTAAAATTGTACTTAAGTATAGTATTTGAATAAATGTACTTTGTTTTTTTCCACCACTGACTATGGGACACAGCAGTGCTTGGCAGTTTTCGCTTGCCTTATCAATGTACACTTAATGAGTTTACTCGTACCTGTTGGAGCCTCTGTAGCCCTTTAACCTTTTCACCCTTAAATTCATGTTCCTGCTTTTAGGGATTGCTTCCCTTTGACCGAGAGTGCCAAGCCAAGTATGGAGATGTCTGGGGGTGAGTTGTGTACAGATATATGTTTATATGTATATATGTATATATATGTATGTGTGTGTGTGTGTGTGTGTGTGTATATATATATATATATATATATATTGGACTTGGACTTTGGCTTTTCCAGTAGTGGTACCATCAGGTTCACATTTGTGTTCTTTATTGAAATGTCTCAAGACATATTGGATGGATTGCTGTGGAATTTTTGGTTGAGACATTCATGATGAATTTTAAATATTTTGGTGACTCCCTGACTTTTTATCTAGTGCTGTCATCAGGTCAACATTTCAATTTGTCCAGTGTTTTGATTTATGAATAAATAACTGCAAAGCTGCACTGTGTGCTTAGTGCTAATTAGAAAACACCTTACACTAAGATGGTGAACATGGTAAACATTAATATTATAGCAGCTAGCATGAATGTAGGCTTTTTTCCAGTAGTTTTGGTCAAGTTCCTATTCATACACTCAGACACACAGAAGCTGGGCATTTCAGCCATTTATGCCTTATTTCTCATTTGATTGCTAACTAGTTTTCACATGCTCTCAAATTTTGTGGATTTTCCACCAAATTAGTTTTTCAAATTAGCTGAGCTACTCACATTTGCCCGTAGCAAACTGCAGAAGTGCCCCCTGGGGTACCTGTAACCTTGGTTGGGAATCACTGAGCTAGTGCAAGCATAAATAAACTTGTGTACCTGTATCCTAATATATGACGGGGACATAATAATGTACATAATTATAAGGATAACCAGTGTTTATTGTGAAAGGATATCCTGCCACAGAAGAATAAAGACATTTCTTTCCCTGTAGGAAATGGCTAAAATGTAGATCAATACATATTTAATCCTGTATTTAAGCTCACGTGGATGTTTTATGTTTTCATGTTTAATCAATAGCCCATACTTCATACTGTGATGTTGTGTTTTTGTGCAGGTTGTTTGACGCACGATCACCAGTTATAATGGTGTCAGACCCTGAGATTATTAAAACTGTGATGCTGAAGGAGTGCTACACTGTGTTTACCAACCGCAGGGTAAGAGACTCATCTTGTTGCTGGTATTCGTGTATTCATCATATCATGTTCAATGACCTGATAACATTTGCAGTGAGTTTCTATTTCATTATGTATTTGTATTTGTTGTTTATCACATTGCAACTCTGGGAAGTCCATGCAGCACTCTGCAAGTAAGTTGGGGAAAGTTTACAGTTGGCCAACACAGGGTCCTTTTTTCTTTGCAATTACAAAAGTGGCGAGACACTTTGGAATCACTTCTTTATATTTTACTTCTTTAAATTAGCAGCAAATGACTGTGTATGTTTTTAGACTGATGTGGATATGTGAACCATATTGTGTCCACCCTATCAGGCCGAGGACTATTTCATAATTTTAATTCATATCTCAATCTTGTTTTGCTGAACCATAAGGTACGGAAGGCAATTACGCTCATCTCAGCTTGGATTTGTAGCTACATCCTGTAGTTCACAGTCGGAGATTTATGGTCAAGGATTACACCAGACTGTACACACAGTTTCTGAGACAGCTGGAAAAAAAACAAGAAACACTTTTCTCTGTTTTGTAAACGACATAGGGAAATGAAACATGCTGAATTAGGGAAGTAAGATTCTAATCTGTGGTTTTAGTAAAATGTACGAACTAGTACATAAGCATAATTTAGGAACAACTGACAGGTAATGCAAAATATTTAGTGTTTATTTAACACGTCGTGAAGTGTGGGACTGTTGCCTGTGTAGCTCAGGGCAGAACAGAAGCTGCATTATATGGAAAACATCATTTATGGGCGCCTGAATACTTACACTTGCAAATAACCATGGTGCATATTCAACATGGCTATGACACCAGGACTATTGTGTGTTCATGTGAAGTCCCTCCAGTAATACTGCAGCCAGAAGCTTTATTTCTTATACTGGTGCTACACTGTGGAACAGCTTACATAAAAATATCAAGTTGACAGAAACAAAAGGGACTTTATTCAGGGAAGTTTCACTGAGAACCAAGCTCTCTTTTGTAGGAATAAAAAATCTGAGAGTTGATAGTTTGACATTTTGGGAAATGACAGTTCATCATTTCACAGGGCTTCATTTGCCAAACTATTTCTCGCCTCTGAACAGTTGCTAGGCAACCAGCAAGACTCCAAAAAGTCACTTGTCCAGTCTTTGTGTTAAAGGATAGGTTGACAGTTTTTCATGTCTGTCTTAAAACAACAGTCAGGTGCCCAAATGAACAGTGAAAGAGGTTTTCCTCACTGATCATTCCTACTGTTCATACTGGCTATTAAAAGATCCCCTTCAAACAAGCTTTCCATGTAAGTGATGTGGGATAAAATCCACAATGTGTCCACACAGTCATTTTGTGTGTGCAAAAATGCATTTAAAAGTTTATCTGAAGCTTATATGAGGCTTCAGCAGTCTGAGTTAGTCATATCAAGTAGATATTTGGCACATTTACAGTCTTTTTAGCATCAAATTCCCTCTTTGTGTTTCCTTGGACAGTGTTTCCCTGTTTAGCTGCGGTGGAAGTATAGTAATAAAAAGAGGGACTTTGGCACTTAAAAGACTGTAATGTTGAAAGATATCTACTTGATTTGACTAATTTGGACGCTGAACCTTCATATTAACTTCAGATAAACTTTTAAATACATGTTTGCACAGAAGGAGGACTGTGGATTTTGACCCCCATTACTTACAGTGTAAGTCCATTAGGAAGTGTTATGACCTGGCTCAAGAGGCCAAAACATAAAATTATATATTCATATCATTTTATGTTGGAAATACTGTATGTGTTCTCAATATGTTATCCCTTTGGTTTGGTGTGTCCTGTAGGTACATAAATATTCAAATCAAATAAAGAAAATTGTATGATGATTCAGCTCTGAGCCAGAAAACACTCTTATTGTCAGTTAAAAATTAGTTGTGTGATCTGAGTAGAAGAAATGTCGGAGGAAGCAAATTGAACAAGAATCAAGTTTCTTCTAAACTGTACTCATGTTCACAGGATAATACAGTGTCAGGACCTCTGGATGATGCAATTACAACAGTTAAAGATGAAAGATGGAAAAGAATTCGGAGCACTTTATCACCGTGCTTCACCAGTGGAAGACTGAAACAGGTTGGTAGCATATCTGAGCGCATTAACCACCACATAGACCAACTGAAAGAAGGTGCAAAGGTAAATATGTACAGTACATTATCAACATCACACAACTCCTCTTTTTTGAAGGTGTTTCCCATTGTGGCTCGCTATGCAGACCGACTCATTGAAGGTCTTGGACAAAGAAATCTGGATGAACCCATCGATATCAAACAGTATGAAGTTATTTTGTTTATATGCCAGTACAAGATTACATTGTTTCTCATAAAAAATAAATGAATATGGCATCAAGTATCCCTGTGATTTTTTTAAAAGAAAACACCTCTCTGTTTTTTCTGCTGTAGATTCGTGGCACCTTACAGCTTGGACGTCATCACAAGTGCATCCTTCAGTGTTGAAGCAGACTCCATCAACAATCCAGATGACCCCCTTATTGTTCATCTCAAGAAGATTCTTAACTTCCGTTTTTTAGTTATCCTTATAATAAGTATGTATTGTCAACTCTGTTATAGGTCAAGATCATGTAAACATGAGAACCTTATTATCACTAGTCTGTACATTTTGGTTGACAACACTTTGGTCTCCTTTCAGTGATATTTCCCTTTGGTTCACGTCTTTTAAAGTTTCTGGGTATTGAACTCATGCCCAGACACAGTGTGGATTATTTCTACAACGTCATCAAGAGCTTTAAAGATCAGCATCACTCAGATGAATCTGTAAGTATTTCATCTGTACTAAGTGAAAGGAAAAGTTGTAGAGAATTAAAGGAATAGTTTGACATTTTGGGAAATACGCATAAAGCTACAGCCAGCAGCTGGTTAGCTTAGTTTAGGACAAAGACTGGAAACGGGGGGAAACAGCTAACCTGACTTTGTCCAACAGTAACAAGATCAATCTCTAAAGCTCTTTTTTTGTTTAATCTGTACAAAAAATTAAGTGTAAAAATGAAAAGCTGTGGTTTTACAATGGGTTATGTGTGTAGTCGCACTATTTCTTGGTCAGGCGCAGTTTATTTCCATCAGATTCTGTGACCCAATTAGGCATTTCAGCATAGCATACAAAAGTAATCCCTCTCAGTCATCACTTATGACCCACTAGAAGTATGAGACCCTGCCCTCTGCCTGTATTTTCTTATCATTTTGCTGTGTTTGGGAGGTCTGTGGGCATCAACCTTTGGGCAGGAGTTGTGTAGCCTCCATCCAATAACGGCATGCAGGGTGTGAGGTTGAGACTCATAGTGTAGTGACCAGGTTACATCGCCGTCTCTCTTCTCTGCTCTCTGTTGGTATCATGGATGTATGAAGAGAGCAGGTGCCTGTGTCTGTCTGACCGAGAGCAGGGCTGAGCTTCACACACACACACACACACACACACACACACACGCACAGAGCAGAGAGGCCACAGCAGACAGGATAAAACATGCGGTTCGGCTGCATTCCCACCAAATCTGGCAATGCATCTCCTTCCCGCAGGGTTGTGCGAAGTGGTGGATGTGTTTATTTGTGCTTTAGAACGTAACCGTTGTAACCATAACCGCTCCCTCTCTTCATTCACTCTCTAGCTCGCTTCACCACTGCTGCTCTCTCTCTCCCTCGCTCTGGTGTCGTTGAGCTCGGGAGGAGGGGCCAACTTTGAACGGTGTGTTTACAAACACCAACCGACAAATCCTGCATAGTATACCTTTAATCATACTTTCACACGCATACTTTATTTTTGATAGCAGCTGTTACTGAGAAGGTGCCTCTATGGTATTTTGATAAGTGCACACATTTTGCTAGCTGTGATAAAGTAGCAGAAACTGTAGTGTAAAGGTCTGCATGTTTAGCCCTAAAACCACTCTGGTCCATATCTAGTCGACTCTTTTATGTAAATATAAATCCTCTAATGATGTTGATTTCAATACACCGAAATCACAGCTATCAAAGTTTGTGACCCTATCTAACCACTATAAAGGCACCATGTTTGCTAACAGCTCTTATAATAAAGTATCTGATAAAGTATGATTGCAGTGGAGATAAAGTTTAGCTTAAATTCACAGAATTTTGTGTAACACCAGCCAAGAAACAGTCCAACACATTAACCTGCTGTAAACCACTTCTTGTGTTTACAGTTTCGTTTTTGAAATGGATTAAACAAACAAGATATAACGTGTTAATTAGTGATATTTAGAGGTGCAAGTAGGCAGATTTTTTTTAAAATCTTTGGACAAAGCCAGGGGCTAATTGTTTCCCCCTTCTATCAGTCTTTATAAGCTAACCATCCTCTAGCTTTACAAATATATTTGCTAACTTTTTTTTCTGCCGTTCTCTTATTAAAATAATTACCACCCACATTTTAAATTAATATGTTTTGCAGCAGTTTCTTTTCCATTTGTGTCCAATGTTGAATGTTGTCTGTGCTGCTGTAGGTTCGAGCAGACTTCCTGCAGGTGATGATTCAGAATGAGATACCAGACATAAAGGATGGACAAGAACAGCCAAGTAAAGGTACGGTCGCATCGCAGTTCTTTACCATTCATAATAGTCTGTAGGACACAAACAATCGACTGTGTCACTGTTTTCAAGTTACATTCAATTTCTTCATCTTTTATCAAGTCAAATCAATTCTTGTACAAAGTCAACCGAAGAAAGATAGTTTTCCTCACAAAATTGTTCAATTTTTAAAAAATAATTTAAATTATTATTATTATTATTGAAAAGAATTTCTATTTGTTTCAACTTAAACATGATAAATGATATGTCTACTTTACACCATGAAGAGTAACAAACTTTAAACTTGCCTACTGATCATCAAAGGGAAAATTCACCCCAAAATCAAAAATACATATTTTTCCTCTTACTTGTAGCACTATTTATCCATCTAGATAATTTTGGTGTGAGTTGCCGAGTTTTGGAGATATAGGCCATAGAGGTGTCTGCTTTCTCTCAAATCCAATGGAACTGGACTCAAAGCGCCAAAATACATTTGAAAAAGTCAATAGCAAATGTCTGTTTCCAGAAATCATAACCCAGTTACTCAAGATAATCCACAGACCTTGTTGTGAGCAGTTTCATGTAGGAACTGTTTTCTAAGAGACCTGTATAAAACTAACACCAGGATAAACCCAGATCACACATCACATATACTTGTAATATGAGTTTGACATATTTTATATTATATAAAATATATATTATATCCCCTCAAAGAGAGATTCAAAGTTATGATTTAACTTGCTTTATGAAATATTACTATCCATCATTCATATTTGTGCATATCACAACCTCCCTTTTGGCTAATATGACGCTGCACTACGATTTTTAAAACTGAAAACAGTTACAGTCAGCCTTCATCTCTTTAATTATAATATCTTTTAAAAGTGCACTGTATGTGTTTGACGTGCTCGAGATAAATTTCAAAATGTCTTAGCTTGTGAAAGTAGTTTTCTAGCTGTTGATATGTTTGGTAACTCATTTTTTTGTAGGCTTGACTGAACACGAGATCCTTTCCCAGGCCTTCATTTTCATCTTTGGCGGCTACGAGACCACCAGCATTACTCTCACTTACATCCTTTATAATCTGGCAACCAATCCTGATGCAATGCAGACCTTGCACGAAGAAATTGATGCCAACCTACCGAGAGATGTACAGTAATTCTGCATGTCATGTGTTGCCATTTGTGTTATTTTCTGTGGTCCTGAAGTGAAATACAGAAAATTGTGATTAAATAGTTTCTGTTTAAGTTTATGTTTGATAGCTCTCTTACTTTTCCCCTGTAGGCTCCTGTTACATATGAGAGTCTGGTCGGTCTACATTACCTGGACCAGGTTGTTTCTGAGTCGCAGCGTTTGATTCCCACCGCACCTCGGCTCGAGAGGATGTGCAAAAAAACTGTCCAGATCAATGGCCTCACCATCCCTGAGGGAACCCTGGTTGGGATCCCTGTGTCCATGCTTCACAGGGACCCACGCTTTTGGAGTTCCCCTGAGCTTTTCAGACCTGAGAGGTAACTGCACTCTGCATGTAGGTTTCATTCTTTATATTAATGACGTAAAAAGAAAATGTTTATATGTTCTCAAAAGTTGAATTACTGCAGGAGAAAATAACTTGAGTTTGATACGTTTTTCTTAAATGTTCCAATTTTGGTTCGTTCACTACTGTGTCCAATTAGGGATGACGGACATTGGCGTTGATTAGGAGCAGCGTCACACACACACACACACACACACAGACAGACACACACACACACACACACACACACACACACACACACACACACACACACACACACACACACACACACACACACACATTTTAAGGACAGGTTCACCATTTCAACAGTCCAAATGAACAGTGAAAGAGGTTTTCCTCGCTGTAATCATTCCTCCTGTTCATACTGGCTATTAAAACATCCGCTTCAAATAAACATTCAACATGGAGCCAAAATCCACAGTGTTGCCACACAGTCATTTTTTGCAAAAATGCATTTAAAAGTTTATCTGAAGCTTATATGGGGTCGAACAGTCTGAGTTAATCATATCAAGTGGATATTTGCCACATTTACAGTCTTTTTCGCATCAAATTCCCTCTTTGTGTTTACTTGGACAGTGTTTCCCTGTTGAGCTGCGGTGGAAGTATAGTAACAAAAAGGGGGACTTTGGCACTAAAAAGACTGTAACGTTGAAAGATATCTTCTCGATTTGACTCATTTCGACAGCTGATGATTCATATTAGCTACAGATAAACTTTTAAACACATTTTTGCACAGAAGAGGACTGTGGATTTTGTCCCTCATCACTTACAGTGTAAGTTCATTATGAAGGGAGGAATCATTATGGCAAGAAAAAAACAATTTCAATGTTCATTTGGGCGCCTGAGGGGAACATGAATGTCTGAACCACATTTCATTGCAATCCTTCCAACAGTTGTTGAGACATGTCACTCAAAACCACAAACATCATCCTGTGGAATATCTTAACCTCTAGTTGATGGATTGGAACATCTGGTGAGGTTAAGTGACAATTTGTTAAGGAAGACACCTGTTGGTGGTGATGTACAACCTACAACACTGTTTTCACATTCATCTACTGAAGGGGGAAAGTTTCTCAGTGCCAACCTTAAATCGGAGTTTGTATGTCTACTATAATATGTCCACTATACAACTTATGTAAATGTGAACGTAAAAACTTGAAACTTTCAGTAAAGACATCTGGATTTTTCAAAGAGGGAGAAGAATGTAAGGATGTAATTTGATCAGAAATCAGTACAGATTCAACTAAATGTGCAGCCCTGACACCAATACCTCTGTACCTGACTTAATATACTACATGAAATAATACTTTATGGGATGATGATGGTTTTTACTGACACAAACTAAGCTCTTCTCTCCCAGTGGTGACCTCATGATCCGTCTGTATGCGCAGGTTCAGTAAAGACAGTGGGGAGGAGGTGAACCCGTACGTGTACATGCCGTTTGGGGTCGGTCCTCGTAACTGCATTGGGATGCGCTACGCTCTCCTCACGGTGAAGATGGTGATAGTCCGTCTCCTGCAGAGTTACACCTTGGAAACATGCAAAGACACCATGGTAAGACTTACACTCGACCCACAGTAACACACACTTTCACATGCATGCAGATTGTCATACTACTCTGTTGTTTTTACATTCATTTCCTCCTTTAGATTCCCTTGGAGATTGATTGGAAGTCCCAGCCCAGTAAGCCGATAAAACTGCAGGTTGTTCCCAGAGAGTAGAAAAGCAAAGATCTCTAAATATAGGTTGCTTCTGAATTCCTATCAAAGTCACTATTTTGTATTTGTTTGTTTTTAACATGTGACTAACAGGATGACATTTAAAGTTTGTACCCTGAAACTCATTTTCACCTTCAGCATCTAATTTTTCTCACAGTGCCGCTAATCAAGATGTATTTTATTCACCTTTCTGCTTTTCTGTAAATTATCTTCAATGTTTGAATTTATTGTAATGTTTATAAAAACAAAAGCACGCACAAAATTCCTTTTCTTATTGACTCACACTGAGAGTCTTTTATAACAAAACTATATAATGATATGTTGACTAGCATAAACTGATCCTAACACCCATCTTATCATCTCATTTTGCATTATTTTGCTTTTCTAGCACCATACCAGCCATTTTTTACATTGTCAGCATTGTGGATTTTGTCATTTCATATACTTAACTGTATACAAGCTTTATGATCTAATATTATTTTATCCAGATAAATATCCAAATACCACTATATGTTTCAGAAATATCACAACTAACCAAGAGCCGGGTTCTGCTTGAGGTTTCTACCTGTTAAAGGGGAGTTTTTCCTTACCACTGTTGCCAAGTGCTTGCTCATGGGGGAATTGTTGGGTCTCTGTAAATTTAAGAGTCTTGACCTGCTCTATGTGAAAAGTGCCTTGAGATGACTTTTGTTGTGATTTGGCGCTATATAAATAAAAATTGATTGATTGATTGATTGAACTATGAGTTTGAAAACCTGACCACTGCATGTTGTGTTCCAGTTTTATAATGATGGTAATAATTTGGACCTTAAACTGATGTCTGTAACTGTATCATGTATCATTGATGGATATTTGTCTCCACCCAGTGGCTGACTCAGATTTACATGATGAACTTGTATTTTCTACATAAGTACTCCGACTTGAGTAAAATACAGTAAACATTTCTTTAGTTTGTCTTAAACCTTTACAACTGTCCATTCCTGACTGCAAATTATATGGATAGAAATATCAAAAGAGAAAAAGAAATGGAAACAGACCGAGCAGAAAACCCAAACTGACACTAGGAGAACATACACTCCATTTATAACAGGTTTGGGCCGTTTTGTAGTCCATATTGCACTCATTTTGTCAATTTAAAGAATAATCTGTGATTTTGGGAAATATTCCTTTTTGTTCCTTTTTTGCCAAGTGTTAAATCGATACCACTCACCTGTCTGGTTCCCAACATTATTTTTCTATTTTTCATCTTTTGTCCACTGGAAGATTGCATTTTCAAAGGTATTTTTGTGATGTCACAGATGTCTACTTTATACTTCTACTCCACTACATTTCAGAGGGAAATATTGTACTTTATATTCCACTGCAGTTATCTGACAGCTTTAATTACTTGTCAGATGAAGATTTGACATAATGGATAATAGAACAAGCTTTTAAAATACAACACATTGTTAAAGATGAAACCAGTGGTTTCCAACCTTTTTGGCTTTTGATGTCTTACAAAAAGCAGTGTGTAGTCGGGGTCACATTTCAGATGTCTATGAGTTGTTAACAGCTCCACCAAATAGTGATTTTTCCATCTAAACTTCTCACATGCTTTCATTTCAATAAATGTTCAAATGATCCAATATTTCACCAAAAATCAAAGATTAGAGAAAAAGTCCAAAAACTGAAAACAGATTTGTGTATCAGAACTTTATTTTTTCTTCTTTCCTCTCCCATTAATCATCTCACGACCCCTCAGATTCATCTGGTGACCCTTTGGAGGGGCCCGACCCCTAGGTTGGGAACCACTGGACTAAACTAGCTAACTGTATATAAAGTAGTTCAAACTAGCTCCACCTCCAGCAGCTACAACACTAACATGCTGCTCTAACACTGATGCTTCAGTATTAATAATCTAATAATGTCATATATAGTGATATGTCAGTCAGAGGGACCAAACCACTACTTTTATTGCAATACTTTAACTACATCAAGCTGTTAATACTTATGTACTTTTACTTAAGAAGTCATGCAGGACTTTTACTTGTAATGTAGTATTTTTACATTACTGTATTGGTATTTTTACTTAAGTAAAGGATCTGAATACTTCTTCCACCACTGACTGTTGTCTGAGGCAATTTTCTGGGACTAGAAGTGGACGAGCATAACCAATAATTTATCAAAACAGTCACGACACAGAGTCACAGATCGTATACTTTTCTTTAATAATTTTCCAACAGGCTACAAATCTGGTCGGCTCCACTGAAGGCTCTGTGAAACATCTGAAGTCAGTTTTTTCCAGCGTATGAATGACTGAGGTTTCCCAATCTACATCCATAGCTCAAACAATTGGTGCAAATACACAAACTGTTTTCTACAAAGTCCCACAAATAATCCTTAGATGAGACATTTACTATAATAATCAAATAACTACATTTACTCAGAGAATGAGGGTTCATTCCAAAATGAGACATTCATTAAAAAAAGTTGTGATGACACTTCAATGGCTGTTAACAAAAAAGGAGTGAAGATCAGTGAAGTTTTTCCTATCTTTGGCCTCAATAATGGTGATTTGTGGTTATTTTAAAAGTCAAATGTTGACATAAAAACAAAAAGAAAGCATTTTTGCCTCAGCATTTTGAAATGGAAGGCGTCATATAAGAAAGACAGTATTGTTTATTTCTCAATAGAAAGAAATGATCATGTAACAGCAGATCACTATCTGAACCTATGAAGGTGAAGGGAAACCTCAGTGTTGTTGTAGGTTGAACTGTCTATGGTGACAGACAGGTAACAGTACAAATAACAGCCAGCAGAGGACGCCGACATCGGCATGTGTGTCAGTCTGTGTCTGTGCATTCAAAAAAAAAAATCAAAATACATTTGTCTTTTTCTCATTCATACTTACTAAAACATTTAAAATTAAGCTCATGATACAGACTTGAACCCTTTCACTCCAAATGAGACAAATATGCTGGTTTCATGTTTTACAGTGTGTCTTGCATTAACACTGCTTCTGTTTTGTTTGTTAGGAAAAAAAAAAAAGTCCTGAAAATAGTATTTGTACATTATAGCTGAAATCTGAGAAATGTTCTGCCACTGCCCCCCCAAAAAATATTACTGAAAATGTCCTCAAATTTGCTTGAGGACAAAAAGTTTTCTTTCTGTAAAGAAATAAAAAAAAAAATCAGCTGGAAACACTGCTACATTTGTTAAAATTTAAATAAAAAGAGTGTGTTTTACCTGTGTGTCTGTGTGATGTAGGAAAAATTTGGCCCAGTTGGCAGCTTCTTGATACTAACCATATGTAATACAAGTGCGCACTCACACTCTCATACACACACACACACACATTCATGCACAGACAGGGAAAAAAAAAAGGAGCAGCACAGGCTCACATAAAAACATACAGGTTGTAAACAAAAGCTCTTTTTTTTTATCAAAGAGAGGAGTATAAAACTGCACTGCCACAGTGCGTTCTTGAAAAGCTCTATGGAGTGACCTACTGCATTAGAAAAAGCAACGAATGCAAACATAAAATGTGGGATAAAAAGTTTTAAAGGATTATATTACAAAGCCTTTTGGGGTCCTGAGTTTATCAAACATAAACCAAACAGACAAAAAGGCATATATCATATAAATACAGTAAGAATTTCAAAACCATAAACAAGATTTTTCAGACAAACTTTGACAGTTTTCCTGCTTGTCATCTTGGCCTCAGACTTCCAGCAGGTAAAAATAACTTTTCAACACATCCGTGACTATTGTTTGGGACGATACACATTATGTAGCAAACATGTTGCTGACAGCATGTTAAGAGTTTCAAATGAGGTGCTCACCACTTTGGAAAAGCAGCATCTTCCTGTAAAAAACATAAAATTAAACTTTAAAAATTAAACTTACAGTGAGGAAAACCTCCTTCAGTGTTCATATGGGCACCTGACTGTTGTTTTAAAACAGACTTGAAACATTGTGAACCTATCCTTCAAAATGTGTGTGTGTGATGCTCCAAATCGACGCCAATGTGCATCATCCCGAACTGGACGCACAGATGTGAGGAAAGCGGCTGTCAGGAGTGCAGGCTGCACTGTGTTGTGTGTTGTAGCGGGTTGACGGCAGGTCAGTTAAAATTTCAGTTCACATTTTAAGACCCACTCTTCCTCAAACTCCCTTCCTTTGCTTCCTTTGTGCCCTTCTGCTTCTTCTGCTTCTTCTTCTTCTTCTTCTTCTTCTTCTGCTTCAGACCTCTGTGTGGATTACAGACCGTTATGGGCTGACGTCATGTGCTCAAACTTGAACCTTGAATGAAACCGGGTAAAGATGACACGTTTTGCTAAAAGCTAACAAAGATGTACAAACTGGGAGCCATCCAGTGCAACCGCAGTCTTCTACTGTTGGCCACTGGAACACTTGTGGGTTAAGTACCTTGCTCAAAGGCACCATGGCAGTCGCTACTAAGACAAACCTGGAATTTAAACCTTCTGGTAACAACAGGCTTCTCTTTTTAAACCTAATTCTTAAATTATTCAGAACATTTTAACGATCTTCCATTACTGGTCACATAATAATTGTTACTATTACCTGATGATGTCATTACAGGCTGATTTAAAAAAAAAAAAAAAATCAATTTTATCAAATCACTTGTGGTTTTTCCATGAGGGGCAGGTAGGACTTTAACAGCTGCTACAGATGCCTGACTGATCCATATTTGACATCAAAAAGACACAAAGAAAGGGACCAAGTATCACCTGGAACTGAACCCATCCAAAGTGTGTTGAGGGATTTTGGACTTGAGGCTTCAGTTTCAGTTTATTTGTGTCTATGAGGCTGATTGTAGCTCTGGCTTGAGTCCGTCACAAAGAGAAAAAGGAGGAAAAAAGGCCGAGGTCCTGATGCACACACAGCATTTTGAGGCAAAGGGTGTAGATCCAAAAATCCACCTGCTGTTTCTGTCATTTTACCAGCCAAATATTTATCTGCAGAACAGATATCTTAAGTACAGCTGGCTGCAGTGGAAACATTTACCAGCCACAGTCAAATTATACAAGCGCTTGGCTAGTGGTAATTTAAAACCATGATAACGAACAGGAGTTTCAGTCAAGAAAAGTTTGCTTTTGCTTCTGTTCCTCTTTTAAATGTGTCAGATCTCGGCGTGGAACAAAAAAGGTGACGACCACGATTGAATGTTGAAACCAACGCAGAGAAGTTTGTCAAAAAAGCTCCAACTGTGTGGTTGTTCAATATGATAAAAACCCGTTGCTGTGCTCTTAGTGTGAACATGAGTTGTGAGCAAGTGATTTTTCCTTCTCAGGTTGCTTCATTTGAACATTTTTTTCCAGTCCCACAGAGGTGAAGGTATGCACTATTTCACAAAATAGCAAAAATATGATTAAGTCAGAAATAATAATCATTATTTTATGTACTGTAACAGACATATTTTCTTACGTGACTCCCTAAAATATATCTTCTGTGCCTTAAAGTCTCTCTAGAAACACAAAGGATAACTTTATTTTTTATTGTGTGTGTCTTGATGATATAACTGTTCCCTAAAGAAGATATTAAGCTTTAAATAGAGGCCTATTTGACTTCATTGACGAGTCTCTCGGGCCATCGTGGCTCAGATCCACCTGGCTGATCAAAATTTGATTTTTCAACTCCGAACAAGTGAAAAACGAGCAGTGAGAGGTAAATACAAAGCCGCCTACATGTCATAAGAGTTATCCTGTTTCAACACAAACACTCAGCACAAATATTTGACAGCTGAAGAGGGTTAGAGCAGGGCTTTCTGACACTGTGGGCCCCCCCCATAGGCAAAACTGAGACAAGCAGGAAGTATAACTTGAGCCTTGTATTTTTAGCCTGTATCTGTTTACATTTTTGTAAATTAGCACCACGAAACATCAGGCCGAATTAGCTGTTAGCAGTTCCTGTTTGCAAAGTACACATGAAGGTGCAGACAACTATCACCAGACTACTTTCATATTGAAGGAAACTTGAAAATGTGATGATTCTCAGGCAAGTTCTGAAGCTTTTTTTTCTATGATTTTGAAGCAGATGTTTGTGATGCATATCTGAGATGATATACCCTGGAAGTTTAAGTCACATTGAATCTAAAAATATGTTTATCATGTCTGTGTTATATATGAGTTATGACTTAAAAGTAGGAGCGGAGCAATTGGACAGATCAGACCTTGTTTTCAGCATCTTCTCTCACTTGTTTCCACTAAGACAAGGTGGGGAGTAGCACCATCCACCAACTCAGTGCTGGTAAAATCTGAATGTTGCTGGCAAATTTTCCAATTGTCTACAAAAACACTTTGGTGGGGAAACAACCAGCCTTGTTTCCATCCTGCAGTGTAATTTGGCTGGTAAAATAACACAACAGACTTCATGGGAAATATTTAGGATTTTGGATGGGATGTTGGAATCCGTCAGCCATGTTCACTGAGAGAGGAGAGTAAGTTTCCTGCCTTCGTCAGCAGCAGCAACAGCTCCTTCCACTGCTCTGGGTCATTGTGAGAGATTTGGCTGACATTCTTACCCAGAGCAGGTAGCAGTTCAACGCCTTGCTCGAGGACAGTCTGACAGGACATTTGGCCATAGCTGGATTCATCAGCTGCTGCGGGTCAGTCTCTGTAAGCACAAGTCTGGCCCCCAGATTCCCAGCAGACCTCTTGCGGCTTCTTACCGGCGTGGCTGGTGGCGGGACTGGCGAGGCAGGGAGGAAGGGCTGGAAGAGGAGGAAGGTGAGCAGGGTGACATGGACGCCAGGGAGGCTGTGGCGGCGGCGTCCTCGGCCTCCTCCAGCTCTCCTCCTCCGTGGAGCTCCTGGCTGACGCTGGACTGTAAGGCAGCCGGGGTCAGCCACTCTTTGGGCAGGCAGCTCTGGAGGAATGGCACGCAGGAGCTGAAGTAGGCCAGGCGGTTGACCCAGCGAGGGATCTCCCTGCCACACAGGATCTGGTGAGGAGTGGAAGAAAGAGAAAAATTGTTCTTGTAATAGCTGTCACAAGCTTCTACAGTTTAAAATTATCTTTATTTTACACTAGAAAGACATAGAACAGTGACTCTTACATGTTTTGTAGTTGAAATTAGACCTGTATTGTGGACACAACCAAGAACATTACAAGAATTAACGTATTGTTTTTAAGCAGACTTATATTGCTAGGTGGTTCATCAGTATTGCTCTTAAAAACAAGGCGTTTATGCATGGCAGGCAATGCAGAGAGAGCGACACGAGCCGCTACTGTAGCCATTCAACCATGTAACTAACCAGCTGCTTGTAGGTCTGGTTGGAGGAAGACCTTTCGAGTCTTTGGTGGATATCTCTCTGTCTCTCTCACCTCCTTTCCTTAACTGACGAGCACGCAGGCACAGGCAGCAATAATGTCAACGTAAGGGCTAATTATCATCACTTAGCGCTCAGTGCTACGGCATTACACAAGTGGCTTCCAAGAAACTCAAAGGGTTTTTAACACTCAAAGGAGCTTAATTGTGCTTTCATCAAAACATTTACCAAAGCTGCTTTTTAGGATGCATGAGCAGACAGGAGCAGTGGATTTGCATTTCAACCACAAAAATGTCTCACAAAGCAGTTGATTCTGCATGTTGTGCCACGTCATATGCAGCCAGCGAATGATACTATATTTTATACTGGTTTACTACTTACATTTATGCTGCAGTGACTGTTTTTAGGTTTGCCAGCTAGCAAGATTCCTCACCTCCTTCAGAGATGACTGTGTTGTGATGGGAATAAATCCAGGCTCTCTAAAATGCAAATCACTGTGGCTGCTTGCTGTAATCAGGACTACACAGATGATCTCACCGATGAGCACAGCTTCAACTAGGGAGGAGGAAACCGGCGTCCACTAGAGAGAAGCAGCTAATCCATGAAAATCACCCGATGCGGTGTTTGACTAAAAATGGTGGAGCTGCGGAATTCACACAGCAGTCATGTGCTCCTTTATCAGAAATACCTCTTTGCACACACAAACAAGCTTTTAAAATCACCATCAACATGAGCTGGTCTTGGTAGATCAGCTAGCTTTTTATAGCAGCCACTAAGGATGACTCCTGGTAAAAATAACTGACTCAAAGGCAAGAGAAGATAAAGAGAGGAAGCAAGAAAAGGGAGAAAAGAGGCATCAAGATAATCTTCGATCTTTTTAAACCTTTCCTCCATGCAGGTCTCCTTGAACCTCCATTAACTGGTTTTTTGACTTGATATCTGGTGAACATGTTAGCAAACAGTGGTTTATTCACACATTGTGCAGACACGGCGCAAAAATAGCATTCATTTGAAGTCCTATTTGCATCCACTTGATTAAGTCGATATCTGGCTTTTTAGCTGCAAGAATGTTCCACTACGTTCATGAGCTAGTTGCTAAATCTGTCTGAACCAAAACAGTAAAGCTGTTGGTAATAAAACCAAAACAAGGAACTGAAAGACGCCAAAGGGCTTCACAGAGGGGAATTGAAGAATCAAGTGATGATTATCTGTGGTTTCATCACTACAAAACCACATTTCTCATAGGACATAGTGACTCGATTCATTGTTAATATAAAAATACTGGCAAGAGCAGCTTTAATAAGAGTCAAAGCTAATGACACATAATAGCAGAAGCCCCAAATATTTAATAGCTGATGCACATTCTTCTCTAGGTCTGATAAGTTAAATCACTCCATTCTCTACTATTGGCACCATTTTACTGGACTGTGATAATTTCATCCACTTTTAAGAGCCAGAATGATGCTCTAACCTCTTCAATCCTTTAAAAAAAATACTCAACATACACAGCAAAGGGGAAACTCACCCACTGACAATCCAGTGTAACAAGTGGGACAAATTTTCAGTTGGAATTTTTTTAGTTTTTAAGGCCTTTGGGGCACATCAATGCACACCAGTATCCTTCATTCCTGTGTTTGGTTTTGTGCTTTCCTGTCCAGCTGTCAGATGAACAACAGCACTGTGTATAAATAAATAATCTACCTACGTAGCGAGACGGTGCCAACGTGTCAGCCGGGTTACAGTACAGTTGATCTGCTTTTCAAAAAAAGGAGGACTTACATCAGCGTCATGCACATCTGACGTTCTCTCTGGAGAATTAATTGTCATGCGTGATCTTTCAAATCGACAAGAACCATCTACGTGTCCAATCAGTTTTTCCTCGGGTCTCTCTTTAACTCACCCGCTAATAAGGTTACAGTAAACCTGAAAAATCCTGAGGGCAAGACTGTCTCCCCCTGGTATGCTGTGTGTGTGTGTGTGTTTCTATATATTCTGCTGTAGATGTGATTGTTGAGATTGTGTGTTTTAATATAGATTTGCGTCTATCAAGGCGTGTTTGTGTGAATGTCTGCCTACGCATTAGTGTATTTATCTTGGCAAGTATGTTGACATGTTGTATGTACATCTGTGTATGTGACTTGTGTGTGTGTGTGTGTGTGTGTGTGTGTGTGTGTGTTGCCATCTGGCAATGCATGTCTGGGCTTGTATCAGTGTGTCCTAATCCCCATCTCAGTGCTAGATGCTAACTGTAAGACTCCCTGCTCATTAGTCACACCAAGATAAGCCGATTTGAATCTACACACACACACACGCTTAACTGAGTGTTTTTTTTCTACACCTCATGTCAATTCAATTTAAAAGAAAAGGAGCGTATATCTGCCTGAACTTGCTGCAAACAGATCATGTGTGTGTGTATGTGTGCACCTACCTCTGACAGCGCTGAGGAGAAGTGGTTGCAGTTCTTGTGCATGAGGTGGTAGGCGTTGCCTTTGTACTCCTTCCCCATCTCCTCCACGATCCGCTCCACGTCCTCCTCCGTGAAGTCGGTGCTGCCCAGGACTATGGCTTCTCTGCAGAGACGAGGGTGTGGAGGCAGGTGTTACAACATATGACGAAACATCAAGAATGACTTTAGGACATTGTTGTTTCAAACTTTGTTAAAATCCACATCTAAGTCTTAACATCCATGTTTCATGATTAAAAAAACAATTCAAAAGCAGTTTGAGTTTTTGCTCCTTTCCAGCTTCGCCTTACAGTTGAACGCTGCGATATTTTCCACCATATTAGCAACGTAAAAACGAACTTAAAATTCCATAAAATTTTACAAACTAAAAAAGGTGGACGTTCCAAAAATGTTAAGATGAAAGTGTTTAAACTGAAACAGTGCTTACAAATGTTTGAAAAAAATATAAAAACAGTAAAGAAAATTCTTTCAAATTTTTACCAGTTAAATTATACTGTCTACAGTTGTTTGCTATGGTGGTTTGAACCAAATTAAATAAAGTGACCGAGTCTAAGAAGTATGACGAAACAGATTTATAAATTAGTTGTGGTGCATACATGTTAGAAAAGCCTGATTTAATATTAAATGTACAGAAAATGCTAAGAAAAACAAGTGAAACTATGCTAAAACTCCTTTTCCAGATCAAATAAATGAGGCATCACAGCTTTTCATGTGGATTTTACACGGTTGGTCTGTTTACTGGTTTCAGAACATTATGATTGATTGCAGTTTGACTGAGAGTTTGATTAAAGTGGCAAAAATACATTGCAGTGGATGATACACAGGCATTTGTCCCTGATCATTTATACTTATAGTCTAATGGCCTGCATGGAGACAGGAAGTGTCTATCCATTTGTGTGTGTGTGTGTGTGTGTGTGTGTGTGTGTGCCAGGGAGAGTCTGTCGAAAGCCACGGGGCAGGTCAACTAGAGCAGAAGTAATACACAGCAGCACAGTAGCTCCGGGTAGACAGACACACACAAACACAGACCCCGGGCTGATTATGGGATGGGAATCCAAAAATGTATTGAACTAACTGGGTGCTCTACTGTCTCAACACCACAACAGACTGAAATCCTCCAACACAGCACCAGTGTGAGAGAAATATCTCACATTTACAGGCTCTTTTGATTTCTGCAGTCCGGCTAAATCGACTTATTTTCAGCCCAACGCCTTTGCTTTTCTTGAGGTTTCATACGGTTGGGTTTTATAGGCGTAAAGATCATGAAACTTCCACCTCATTTACTTGTATGCAGGGTCAAAAAATATTACATTGTACAATATAGTGTAGCCTAAACATTTGATATTTTAAAGCAAAAATATCAAAAATGTACTGTTTCTAAAATTTGAGGGATTGATGTGTCATACATGATAGTTAACCCCATTTCCTTGGATTTGGACTCTTGATTGGATAAAATAAGACATCTGAAGACATCATCTTGGACTTTAGAAGTTAAAACGGATATTTTTCCCAATTTTCTGACTTGTTATCAATAAAATGGCTAATCAAGGAAATAACTAGCAGTTAGTTGCAGCCCTAATGTAGACTGACCAGTCTCTTTACACTTTTATGCAACGTTTTTTTTTTTGTTTCACTCAATTTCCCCTCTTTTTCCCATTTCAAAGCCACAACATGCAGTATCACATGAAGAGCGACACGAAATTCCACTTTTTTCCTGCTTAATCTTCTGTTTTCTTTCACTCTGATTGTCCGAAGTCAGCTGCCACTAACCGTGAAGAAATAAGTGTGAAATCAAAAGATGTCTGTCACATGCTGTACTCTCTCCACTGATGTGTTTTTTTTTGAATCCCTCCTTCCTGTAGCAGCAGTAACTCATAGTCCTCATCACAGGAAGATACTGGTTTACTGGTTGACTGGTTGACTGGATACACAGAATAAGCCTGGAATCTCTGGCTTGCATTGTGAACAAATTAATGATTAGCTTTGATTTGACTGACTGGTCCTGTGTATTTTGGTGGGTAACACATGAACCCAACACAGCCTGGTGTGGATGACAACCCGAGCTTTATAAAGGTGTGAGAGGGCTTAGCATCATGAAATGTCAATCAAATGTCATACTTGTCATGTGACTTAAGGTACAGCTGGTGTAGCTGCCAGATGATGTGTATCCAGCAGTTCATGACTGGATGATTGGCTGACTGACTGACTCTGCGTTCCAAACCCATACTACATACCAATTGTGACCAAATTAAGAACACTTAAACCAGACGGTATGTATACTAAATACGGAGGATTTCTGAATGAGCTGTGGATGGACAGGGACGAGGGACAAGCTGCACGTGTTAAGGTGTACAGCCTCCTAGAATCTCATAAAAAGAAGCAGAAAAACGGACAACGGAACAGCTGGAAACATTTCTTTTTAATAATTGTCAGAAGATGAGGCGGCAGATCCTCTCATTTTCAAATATGCCGGTTGTCTGATGTGACGTCTGTCAGGGGAGGTTAGGTGTCCTTTCTGTTTGGTATGTAGTAGGCTTCATTTGTTGTGTACTAACTGCAAAAACAGTATATTGTGATGATGAGAAGTATGTTATATATACTGTATATAATAAGTATGTAGTATGGATTTGGGACACAGCGAGACTCTCTTGCTGGACTGTCTAGCTTAATGGCTAACAGACTGACTAACATGTGACCCGTGACTGACTGACTGGACTACTGACCGTGATGGACCAACTCTCTGATTCACTGATGAACCACTCCAGACATGGAAAAAGGACGTGTTCACACATGTGCAGTTGGAGCACACAGTCCATTGTCTAGGTGGCGGGTCGGGCGGGTTCGGGTAAGCTTACTAGAAAATATCGCACGGTCATGCAGGCGGGTCAAAAGGTGATAAAGCAGCGTTCCAAGTAAGTTATAAATAACTTACAGAAACATTGCGTGCAACAGGCTAGGCTGTGCATTATTAGTCTACTGTCCACCTTCCCTTCCCCTCTCTCTGTCGCTCTCTCTGCAACACTGCTCACTTTTCTGTAGCGTAGGCTAAAGGTGGCAGGTTTGCGGGTCTTGCAGGTTGGGCGGTGCCGATTGGCTCTCCTAACAGGTCAGGTGGGTGCGGGTATTAAAAAACCCCTACCTGCATATTACTAGTGGCCGTAATTTTGTGTTGCACATGGATGGTCTGTGCCGACCCTTTGGACGTACAGTAAGCAGAAAAATTTACATTATACTGACCTTAGCAGCTATGAGGATGAGAAGTATAATTGAGAAGCTTAAGAAGCTTAAAGAGCCAGACATACACACAGTTTTGTTTATACTACACTTGGTATTAGCATATGCGGTCGTGTCCACACATGTGCAGCTGTCGTGTACGATCCATGTGATTGGAAACCCTCGTGGACATGGGCAGATGACGAAATTTACATAATGCAAACCCTCACAGCTAAGCAGATGTGAAAAGTACAGTTTGGGCTTGACTGCTTGACTTTCAATACATCCCGCTAGTGGCTATAAAACCATCCAGTGAACTGCCTGACAGATGCATGTGTACCGGGGGACTCAGCACATATAAATACCAAAATGTTCAATTACTTACTTGAACTTAAAGGTCTCGCCGAGTTCAGTTGCATCACCCGGTGTAATCTCAAAGATCCCTGAGAATGGGTACGGATGTCCGCCATAGGCAAACTCTAAACACACACAACATTAAAACGCATATTTCAACAACATGCAAAAAAGTCTTTCTTTGGTAAATAACCTCTAACCAGACAAGCTTGTAAGTGAAGATGCTGACGTATGTTTTATAAAAACAAGTGTAAAAAAAAAAAAAAACTTCTCTGAAACACCATCCTCAGGCAGTCGACCTGATGTAGGCGGTGTCGTATGTCTAAGTAACCTTACCTCTTCCATAGATCTCAATCCCTGAGTGAAAGACTCCGATGCCCAGAGTGCTGGTGAACTCATTGATCCAGTACTGAAGAGAAAGAAAGAAAAAAACAAACAGAGACCCATTAAAGAAAAAGATGGACACAAAACAATGTCTTTGTATCTATTCAGCACTCCATTTTTAACTTTCCTACTATTGTATATTCAAGTATGTAGCGTACACAAAATGTACAGTACGTCTCTGAAATGGGTCACCACCAACAGAAACTCCTGTATATTTGTCACACTTAGTGCTTTAAGAAATATGTCCAAAACATTCATGTAATGTAGTCCACTATCTATTGTTTCAGTAGTGTAGTAATAGTCAATAGTGTTATGTTGTTGCTTTTTTTATGAAAGACTCTAAAAACAGTCAAGTAGTGAATTATTTCACACATTCTTTATATAAACATACTCAAGAAGCCAACACTAAGCACACCAAAGCACAATCCATATCAACATATGACTTAATCTGAAATATATAACATAAACTTGAGATCATTGTACTAACACCACAGATGGTAGTTGAAGAAGCCTTATCCATGTTTGTTTGGCTTGTTGGCTTGAGTCACTGTCTTACTGTGCTCTGACGTTTACATTCTCATGTATGAAATAACTACCTAAGTCAACAAAATGCCAAATCCATAGACAACACATCAGAAGAATCAGATAAAATAGACCTGATGCACAGAAACATAGTCACACACTGAAGTAATCTCTCCGGCTTATCGTTCAGTGATAGCCGGTGTTTTCCTAACACTCCACCATCCTGTGATCTCAGCTGGCTGAAATGAGATCTGTGAGCCTCTGATGTTTACACATGATCTTTTACACACACACTGACAACAAAAGACACATACAAACACGACAACGAGCGCAGACAAAATCAATAATTGATCACAGCAGCACTGATCTCTGACATTACCTTCCATCTTCTCAGTACTGCGCCGTGTGTCTTTCTAATATCCTGTGGCTACAAGGTGATTGGCCGGGCTGTTGCTAGGCAGACTCGTTTTGTGTGAAAATGATTTATTATCACAGAGGACAGAACGTGATGTGACATCTCCGGAATAACTCAGTAAATCTAATAGGGTTGCACTGATTCGATCTGTGGGGTTGGTAAAGGGGCAAATACTGACCGTAATAAGTAGATCAGACATCAAAATTCAGTGTTTCTGCTATAAGTCTCATGTGTTAAAGGATAGGTTCAGACTTATTTCCAAAGTCTGTCTCAATATAATACTGACATGCCGATATGAGACGCTATATTCCAAAGTTACAGTCTGTCAAGTACAAAATTCTCCGGCTTTTACTACTCAAGACGTGCTCAGAGGAAACTTTGAAGCGTTTCTTTTTTTTTCCTTTACAGATCTGTGTTTGTGGACGCTAATATTTTGATAACAACCCGCTTCAACCCTTGTTGGGAGTGTTTTGGGGTCGATCTCCGGCTGTTCTTGTTGTCTTGTTTATCTGGTGTGTTCTGAAAGAAACAAGCGACGAGGAAACGAGCAACAGACTTCCTCTGAGAGATCCTGAAAGGCACGGCAGCAATCCCTGCTATCATATTTCCTCATATAAAAAGGAGCCCATGAGTTCCACATGGTGACGTAAAAAAAAAAAGAGACCCATTATTGGATTGATAATCAGTAATGGAAGACTGGAAGTGTATCCCTAAAAAGTACAATATATTGGCTTACGTTTTCACTACCAATTAACAGAATCACTCACCTAAACAATGAAAACCAGAGTGCTCTTCTCAATGCGTGGTTCTGTCTATCTGCACACGCTGCCAGTGTTCATCCAAATTTGCAGATAATCAATCAGGTTTGGTGCAAAACTGTCATGTGAATTGAACGCACTTAGTTCATGTAAACAGAGTCTAATGTTTAATCAACATGGGTGTGATCTTGAATCAAATTTTCCAGGCGTTTGTTTCCGTCTTTTACATTTCCTCTGCACACCAGAGATCCTAGAGTATGATCCTGATTGATTTGATTTAGCGAGCTGGTTCGGCGCTGATCACAAACCACATGGTTGTTTTTATTGTTATGAATATGGAGCTGAATCAGGTCGAGTGGTTAACATGTATTGTGTGCAGTCCTCCTTCATGTTTAGAGACCATTTGCATAGCAAATCATATTCAGCAGCTTGATAAGAGCCTGACAACCACAGCAACGTATTAAAAACTATTCTCCTACTTCCTGTCGGTTGTTATGCAGTTATGTAGCTGCGCACAATCAGTGGTGGCAGAGCTGGAGGTTGTCGCTACACATCTGCATTGCAAATTGTTCCCTTTGTACACTGTGTGTAACAGTTTAAACACAAAGTGTGATCATAAGATAATGAAGACACTGTATCGGCTTGTGGCTGTTTGTGTTACGATCCAGACAGAGCAGGAATGATGAGTGAGTTGAGGTAAAGTTTTTTTTTTCTGAGTATTTTTCACACTTTACAGTCAGGTTCAGGACTCTGTGACTTGAGCTGTTTACCAACGGTTGCACATAAAATTAGGTAATAATTCATTAGTATTCAAGTTTATGCTGTTGTACTGACGGTGAGTAACGATGGAAAGAAGTTTCACAGCCAAGCTTTGAAACAAAAATGAAAACAAAAGCAACTGTGATGGATTAACTATCTCTCTGTTTAAGTTTTGCTTCTCTACAAGTTGATATTCATCCTTTACATGAATGAAAGTGACTACAAAGAAGATAGGAAGGAATTTATAAATCTAAAAACAATTGAAAAGTTATTGAAAAGAATATATGGAACTTGTTTGAACTGGGCTGCAGAAACATGCAAAACAAACTGTGTGTATGTTAGTTTCATTTGTCACATGCTGCCATTTTTCACCCGACAGCAGGATTTCTTTTTGACGCATGAGGTAAACCCCACACCATCAGACCCTGACGTTCCAATGACACGAGCACTTGAACTCTTAATTGCTACTTCCTGGAAAACAGCGACTCCTCAGTGATGACCTCATAATGCACCAGTGCAGCCAATAAAATCATCATAAATTTTTCAGGTGTCCCGCCTTTCTTCTCATTGTCTTTACACAAACTGCCTTTCTCTACATACTAATAGCTCATAGATTTACACTGAAGATTGACCTCTTGATGACCTGTCTTAACAGAAAATACATAATGAAGTAATGATACCATTTAAAAAAGGTACATTTAAGAGTCTGTCTTTCCTTTGTTGTGACACCACTTTGTGAGATAAATGTGCTCTTCCATTCACACAGCTCCAGACAGTGGCACCGTGTCAGTGCTTGCAAGTAATTATTGGTCACATGTCTTGATAAAACAGCATTTCTACGGTGAGTGCTAAAAGTGGGAGAACTTAACTCTACACTGCTGAACAGAATTTCACATTCACTTCAATGAAACTGAACAAAATCATGTGAACGCATTGGGGTTTTTTTTTTTTTGAAAAACTGAATCCAGTTCGTTGTAAACGTCTGACACTTGTCTGACGTGACCTCAATGAGTAAAACAAACAGGCTTTGAATTAAAGCAGGTAAAGGTGAGTCAGCTCAGCTCTCATCCTGTGCATAATCTGGAAAAATGATGAATGTGGACTTTAGTTTTTAGAGAACTGAATTAGTGTTTCTAGTGATTTAAACAGTGAACTCAATACGCACGTTCACAGGATAATGGCTACTTCAGATTTGAATATTTATCCCTCCCAGTGTTATGTAATTCTGATGAATAAATGCAGTAAATTCAATTAATTAGAGATAAGATCGCTGAGCCAAAAACGTTTGCTTGTGTAACGTTTCAGCCCAGTGTGTCACACAGCACGCTGCAGAGTACGTTTCCTGACCTACATAAGGTTTGCACACACACACACACACACACACACACACACACACACACACACACACACACACACACACACACACACACAAAGACTGCAAGAGTGGTGTGGCTTTATTTTTTGTGACATTGTTTACTAAAATAGGGAAAATCCCATTCAGATCTACTTAATTAAACTTAAAAACAAACCTAAAAAAACAACCTTACCTGCATTTTTCCCCCTAGTTTTATAATGTTCCACATAAATTCTATGACTCAACTATAATTTGTGTCCTCTGAGAGGGCAGGGGAGGGGTGACTTTATCACCTGAACGCCCCGTTGAGTTTGGGCAAAATATTTTGTTGACAACTCCAGAGGGCTCACCATGAAGTCCAAAAACAACGACCTCTAAACATCCCCAGAATGACCTTTTATTTCATGTTCTTATGCTGTATGTATACATGGACGCAGAGGCTGCAACTATTACTTTCATAATAGAGTCATTTGCTGATTATTTGTCAGAAAATGTAAAAAAATAAAATAAAATACCCATAACAATTTACCAGAGCCCAAGGTTACATCTTCAAATGTCTTGTTTTTTCTGACCAAATATACATATTTTGCATATTTTAAGGAATTTTCTTAATCGCCAGTCGGCCACGTAATCATTAACAATTATACAGTGTAATTTCTCCCGTAATAAAATTGTTTTTTTAAACCATTTTTTGAGTAAATTAGGAATTTAAAGAGCAGATTACGTGAACACCAAGTTACTATAGTCCCTTTGCTTTCTGCATTGTCTGGTAATATATTTTTAATCAATTAAATTATTAACAGCAATTAATCAGTTACATCCCTAGTATACACAACAGAAAACCAGAAAATATTGACATTTGAGAAGCTGGAACAAGAGAATTTGGGGCAATTTTGCTTAAAAAATGACTAACAATGAAAAAAAATCAATCAAAATCGTTGCCAAACAATTTCCTCATCAATTGATCGACTTATTGTTTCAGCTCTACATAACACTACAGCTCATCCTGTGGTTCCTAACCACTGGCAAGTTTTTTTTTTAAGAACTGAGCAAAAATGTCATTACTGAATCCCCATTTGTAGCAGTTTTGTGTTTTTTTTTTCTCATTGAGTTTGAGGATTATAGCCGTCTGTGTCTACAACAGCTGGTTCTCAAAGTCTGAAGAGAAGCCTCGGCCGATGTAATCTGCTGCATCAGCTCGAGAGTTTTTCCTCACTGCTTCAGTCCTTTCTCAAGGGCTTTTTCTAAGAAGAGAGAGCTTTAGAGAGGTTCAGGTGCAAACCTAACCAGTTCGATGAATCCTGTCCAGACAACTTAACACTCAAAGCATCCAGACAGCATTTAAGTTGCGACATAAAGCCGAAGCTACCAGAGACCCAAAAAGCCACAACTGACTTTTTATACAAAGGGAAGACTTTAACACGACCAGAAGCTTATTCTGCTGTTGCACTAACTCTAAATCCCTCTGAGCACAGTGTCAGTTAGATGTTCAAACACAGTGTGTGGGGTAAAAATATTTCAAGCAAGTTAATCTGCAGGAAAAAGCAGATTGCTTGCCTGTCTGCCCACAGGATTAACAAAGAAAGCTAGTTTAGGTCGCTACTCTTCCTCCTCCTCCTCCTCCTCCTCCTCCTCCTCCTCCTCCCCCTCCTCCTCCTCCTCCCACCCAGAGGTGAAATAAGACTCTTATCTTATCCCTCATTACTTTGAAGCTCGTTAAAACCTGCCTCCTCCACAGCACAGAGAGAAAAGGCTGAGTGTGTGTGTGTGTGTGAGCATGACAGCAAAGTTGTGTGTTTATGAATGAATTAAAAAAGACAGAAAGAGGGAAGAAGGGAAAGACAGAGAGATGGATGAACAAATAGAAACTGGATGCTGCTGTTAAATGCCTGGATACGTACTCATCCCACACTGTGCTGTATATGTGAGCTGTTTCCTCAATAGCATCTCTGACTGTGTTAAACAGAGTAATTAGCGAGGAGACACATCATGTGCATCACTGCTTTGAAACTCAACAGCAAAAACATTTTGACTGAAACCAAACTGAAAAAACATTTAGGGAAGGAAACGACTACCGGCCACAAGCCCAGTGCTGATAAATTTGTGCTGTGTCAGCAATTAACAGTCTGCACTGAAGTCTGTTCTGCTCTAGTAAATGTATTTTTAGCCAAAAAAATCATTCTTAGCCAACCTTGTTCTCAGTGCGTAAATCAAAAAGTTAATTTTGGACACAGCACTGCAAAGATAAGATGATTTGATTTACTCCAGCCTCTGATCATGAAACTACAATTGAAAAAGAGGAAATGAGGACGCCCTGGTGACCTAGACATTAAGGCGCCGAACATGAATCTCGTCCCCGGTTTTGTTGCTGACCAACTCATTATAAGTTAAAGTAAAGTGGATGAGCTTTGAATAACTTATTATCGTATAACTAAAATTTGTATTTTGGTTCATTTGGATCTATTCTGCAACTACGGAGCAACGTTTTATTCCTGACGGCAACAAAGAAATGCTACAGATACGTTTAAACTCTGTTTTTACAGTTGTAGCCACTGTAACCTTACACTGCAACAACAGATGAGGCTCATGAGTACTGTAGTGCCATTTGACCAAACTGACATTTATACATTTTCAGAAACATTTATAGCTAACGGCCGAAACATTAGAACACTGGGTGATATGGATAAAATCTTAAATCACAGTATGATATACAGTACAGTCAGGATTTACCGCAGTGTTTTATAGCAGAGGTTGACTGAGAGACCACCTTCACTAACATAAAAAAATTATACCTTCCTATTAAATAAAACATTAACTTTCAGGGGAAAAAAACAGCTGAGGTGCTGTTTCATTCACCAAATGTCTAACTAAAACTAAACTGATCACTAGATGAGATGCTGGCTGTTTTACCTCCTTGCCTGAACAATTTCTGATGAGTGATATAGGAAAGTTTTTTTTGGAAATTCAACTGAGAAATTGTTTAAAATAATAAGAGGGGAATGTATGTTTTTGGTTAAACCAGTGAATTAAATACCTGATGAATCAGGTTGCATCAGTGCAACGTAGCCATAAACCAGTCAATCAATGATTTGCAACCAGAGCTGCGATTAGTCGATTAATCAATTAGTCAATCGAAAGAAAAATAAGCTTCTACTATGTTGATGTTTGATTAATCCTTTAAATAATATTTCAAGGAAAAACACAAAACATTTGATGGTTCTGCGTTCTGAAATGTGAGAATTTTCTGCTGTTCTTCATCTTACATCATAGTAAATTGAATATTTTGGGATTTTGGACTGTAAACATTCATTGGTGTCACCTTGTGCTGTAGCATATTGTGATGGGCAATTTTCACTGTTTTCTAATGAATTATTATTAAACCAAACAATCAGTCGATTAATTAAGAAAATAATCGGCAACGGCCATCAACAGTGGCCTAAGACAACCAGAGATATTAACTACCTCACTATAGACAAGTACATTTTCTTAGGATTGACAGATTGCCATCATTTCATAGTTTATACTCTCTTATCACTCAACCCTAACTTACCTGTTTGAGTTTCTACTTCTGTGTTTCTGTTGTGCAGGATTATTGAGAGTAGACATGCAAAAGCTCCTCCCATTACACCAAACTACACCTGCAGTGGATGCTGTGGTGTCCCAGCATGCTCGAGTACACTCCTAACTTATTACTTTTGTATTGGCACATAATACTTTGTAAGCTAAAGGTTATAAAAGCACAACTGGAATCATGACACACACAGAATACACCGACCTGCCCTGCTGTGAGTGTATCTACTGTAGCTACATGACGGCGTTACACCTAATACCCTAACACAAAAACACACACACACACTCAGAGATACAGTAGACCACAGAGCTGGCTGGCTGGCAGGCAGACAGGTGGTGTACAGATAATGCTGTCTCATTAGAGCAGCGTACTAAAGCACTAAGAGCTGGCCAGGAAATCCACTTAGTAAAGATGGAAGCGGGCCGGTGGGGAGGACCTGAGAGAGTGGGAATTGTGGAAGGATAAGGGGGGGGGTGTCTTCTCCGGTCTGCACAGATATTCCTGAAAGTCATGTGACACACTATTGATCCTCAAAACAGAAAAGATGAATTAGCCTTTTCATCTGCCTTTTTGAGTACATGTCAGGTAGATTCACACGCAAAATGCTCTCATCTTGCTACCATGCTTCACCTCTGGCCACAACCGGGCTGCGCTTCAGTTCATTCATTTCATCACATGGTGTTAACACTGTCTTAACCTCTGCCATTATCTGATCTTCACAGTTTCCTGACTTCCTCTTAGACAAAACAGCCAGTCATCTAACCAGTCACTCAGTCGATCATTAAGCCAGTCAAATAAGCATTGCATCATAAAACACAGCCTCCTCATTCATTTCAATGAGTCCTCTAGGTTGGTACGGTGGAGTGATGCTGCAGAGGGATCCGGCGAAAGAACTCAGGATCAAATCTGGCAAAAAAAAGAGTTCATTCTAGCTCAAGTTTTGCTGTAGCGCGTCCATCCAGCAACACACTGAGTTGGCCAATAAAATGCAAAATGAACATACCACATAGTATTGCACCAACTCTACTATTTACCACACAACCGCTAGTAGAAAATTACTGCTGACATAATACCATATCTTGAGTCGTTAGATATGGCGTCATGGGAGTAAAACCACGGAGCAGTCTCTCTGTGTCTGATAAGTCTTTAAAGTTGCAGGTGGATTATTCAACCGGGATTTCTTTGTTTACATATCATTTTGCCAACACCTGCAGTAACAAGCACACGACATCACAGGCCCATTTCTCAACCTAAACTTGAATCATTAAAGAAATAGTTTGACATCTTGAGAAATAAATATATCAGCTTTATTGCCCAAGAGTTAAATGAGAAGCTTGGTGCCACTCACATGTCTCATGTCTTGAGGTATGGAGCTAAGGCGATGATGATTAGCTTAGCTTAGCATAAGGACTTAAAGTACAGTATAGGGAAAAGCTAGCTGGACTCTCTCCAAATTGAAACAATAAGCCTCCTAGGGCCTCTAAACAGTTTTATTTGTGCAACAGCGGCCAAGCCATGGATGCATTAAGGAGAGCTGGATGGTGTATTATAAGATGGTGCCCTATTCAAAAAAAACAAACCCTTCATGCATCCAGCTTTCAGGCATAAAAATTACCCAGATACTCTGCACCCTTACACATTTTAGGGCCCACAGAGCCTGAGCACTGGAGTCCTTCTTCAGCTGAGCTGGTATGCATGTCCAAGACTTCTGCTGGCTGAGCCGGCTGACTTCCTGTTGGCTCCCTGCACACATGAATGGACTTCTAATAAGGAAAACAGTCATTTTGATGTTCAAAAGATTATTTACTTTTTTACAGCAACAACTTTCTATTGGGGAAAATGCTTTTACAACCAGTGCGCCTCACGTAATGATCCTGTAAACTGCGATACCACGATGCGAAAATCGCTTCCCGGAGCCGTTCCTGGTAGCTTGGGTCAGGCACAATGACTTCTCTCTTACCTACATACTTCACAGGACAGACATGAGAGTGTTATCGATCTTCTCATCTAACTCTCGGGCAAGAAAGTGAACAAACAGATTTCCCATTGACCCTTGTCAATCAATAGTCAGAGAGGAGCTTTCTGTGTGTCGGCCTGACTCGCTGTGAACAAAGAGTGAATCTACAAACTTAGTCACAATGTGGCTCGACTAGTCAAGAAAGCAAATCAGTCAAACAGCAAATCAATGGAATTGATCTGTATGTCAAAAAACAGATGAAAATGTTACTGTGGTTGGTTGAAATATCAAAACATTTGGGCGCCATCACCCTCTGCTCTTTTCTTTTCTGTAAGTCAGTTATTAACCAACCAGCAGGCTGCAAGCATGGAGACAGTCCGTCAGCCATACTGTTGCTTAGTCAGTTAAGCAGCCAATCAGGCAGTCAAACCCCCAGCGGCTAGTCACTTTTCTCACTAAAAGTACTCATGTCTGAACACGGTGTGATCGATAGACAGAGGAAGTGTTTAAAGCAGAGGGATGAATGAATGGACCGCAGCCATCGTCTCATTGTCTGCAGGGCTGAAACTCCACTGTGAACAAGCCAATATCTTGTTCCCACAGTAGCACGCACAAAAATACACCAACACTGACAATAAGCATGGGCGTGAATAAACCTACATGCACACACACACACACACACACAGACACGCCCATGCAAGTAACTGTAAATGCAAGTTACGCCTGTGTGTGTTAGATACAGTATGTATGAGTAGCCTCTGTAAGCTTTTGCGTGTAAAAGTGGGCAGAGGGCCCCCGCAGCCATTCACATGAATGGAAGTGAGACACTAATGTGGACGGTAAGTCAAGTGAAAAAAACAAGAGGAAGTGAAAGAAAGAGAGGGGGAGGAGAGAAGAAAGAGAGAGAGAGGAGGTAGGAAAGAAAAAGAGGAGGTTATGACAGGAAAGGATGAGGGGCGAAGAGAAAGAGAAAACAGGAAGGAAAAGAGGAAGGAAGGCTGGGAAAAAAAAATGCAGTAATGAAGTGGATAAATATGAGCAGGATCAGTACTCCTGACTCCTGACTTCATACAGTGTGTTACGCTACTATAGATACTGTTTAATGACTCTATAGCTCTCAGTGTTGACCCATATAAACGACCTGCCAACCTTATGGCCTGTGATGACATATCAGCCATCGGCTAAAAGGGAGCACAACAGCAATAAATCAGGTAAAAATAGGAGGAAATCAGGAGCTGGAGAATAAGTGGATCTTCATATTGAGTCAGGAACAAAGATATCATGTTCCAGAGGGGAAGACAAACAGGATTTGGCATGTACCAACCACAAAGGAGTCTTGATATCATCTGAACTTTTACAAGATTAAAAAGGATGGAAAAAAAAAACGAGGGACAAAAAGCTTAGTGGTCATTAACGGAAAGTTGTGGTTTTCAAAAAAAAAAAAAGTCTCAAAGCACATTATAAACATAAAAACTGTCCCCTTCCTGTTGTATAACCCTTAACAAGACCATTTCTATTTTAAGTGTAATCCGTCCACCACGGGGGAATCCATATCAATCAATGATTCATCAACAGATCCATTTCCAGCCCACCCCTCCCTACTGACTCATCCCCCCTGCGTGGTGACAACATAGTGACTTTAACCTCTTTCAGCCTCGTTCAGTAACACAGAGACAGGCAAAGAGACTCTGTCGTTTATTTGTACGTTTCTGCACAAGAGAAGTGTGCAGTTTACTTTCACATCCACTTGTGGTTTGATGTGCACTACCATGTTTTCCTGTTTTGGTCCTAAGAGAACTGAAACCCTAAAAAGCAAAAGCCATGGTCCGCTTACAGACTGACACTGGCGAATTAATTTCAAAAGGAAACACATGAAAGACTCTTTTGTTTTACTGATCACTGTAAATGTTTCACTTCTGTCACTGTTCTGTTTTGGCTACAACTGCTTAAAAAGTCCAATGAGAAGCATTTTGCTCCACTCCTAATATGGACATCCAGTATTATCGAGACAAGGCAACATTACATGTGTGAGCAAAGGTGTGTTTGAGACAGCTACGGGTTTCAAGTTGTTTTTCATTCTTAAAACTTTTTGCACCGTTTTCCTTGGCCCCACTTTGTCAAGAATTTTTTTGCAGTTAATTCAGCCTCACTCTGCCGTGATCCATTGTGTATTTTGCTGGAAAATAACCGAGGGAAACAGGTGAACCAATTTCTAAAGGTGAAATTGTATTAAAATTCAAGATTAAAGAGCTTTTATTGTCACATGCATGTCAACACAGCAGATGGCAACACTGAAGGCAGTGAAATTTGGCTTCTTCAAGCTCTAGTTCTAATTAGATTATATAATAAAATATTTACAATTATAATAAAAGAAAAAAAGTTGAGAGAGAGGAGAAAGATGAGAGAAATTAATTAAAATATATATAAATAAACATTATATTGCACAAAAGTGACAACACACAAAAAAATGAGCAGAGTTTGGTGTTGTGGATGTATGCTTGGTGAGTGTTACATACAGTAATCATTTGTAAAAGATCTTCAATCTTTGACTCTCATTTTTGCATATCTGCTGATAATAGTGCTGGGCAATATATAGATATTATATCAATATTATAACAGCGAAGGGGGGTTTCCTCACCAGGTGTCAAACCCCAGTCTCCCAGACCATGGATGACTACGCTAACCAGTGAACCAAAGGATCAACCCTTTGGTCACAGCGAGCGCATCTAGTCATCTGTGTTTGTCACATTACAGGAAGCGCGTCTCTGCGCTTCAGCTTCTTCGAGCTCCCTCACGCCTGTAAGCAAATGCGCCTCTGATGGCCTCAAGGTGACAATGCAATGCAATGCAAGGAGGGTCCCACACCAGGTCTCAAACCCCGGTCTCCCTGACCACAGACGACTGCACTAACCAGTAAGCAAAAGGGTCAACTCGTTGGCCAAGGACTGGCGCGTGTAGTCATCTGTGGTTGTTAAAATATTGTGATATGAGACTAGATATCGTCTTAGATTTTGGATATTGTAATATCGTGATAAGTGTTGTCTTTTACCGGTTTTAAAAGGCTGCAATAAGTGACATAATTTTTGGACCTTACCAGGCCAGTTCTGGCTGTAATATTATTTGCCTTTACCCACTTAGTCATTATATCCACATTATTAGTGATTATTCATCAAACATCTCATTGTGTAAGTATTTTGTGAAAGCATGAATAGTCATCACTACAATATTGTCACAATATTGAGGTGAACAGAACTCCCAGTGCACAGCCTGTATTTTCAATCAAGTGCTGGTCAGTTGCAGGAACATCTTAGGTGAAAAAATTAAAATAAATATTAACCACCGCACACTGAAATGACTTTACTGTCACTATTGATATAATATCAATATATTGCCCAACCCTGAGCGAACCTGAAGAAGCTACAGGCAAAACGCGTTGTTCACTCCTAAGAAAGTCACAGTAAAGTAATTTCAGTGTGCGATGTTTAATTTTGATTTGCATCGATATCGAGGTATTTGGTCAAAAATATCGTTATATTTGATTTAATCCATATCGCCCAGCCCTAGCTGATAACTAATGTAGCGTTAAATCACCTTTCTATAATGGAGTTTGTTGTTGCCTCCTGCCATTGTTGATATAGATGTGTAAGTTAGCAAATAAGTGCTAAAAACATACATCTTTAACCAACCTCTATCTTTCTACTCACCATATCATAGACGTTTAGGATGATCGGCTCGTTTGCCATCACTGGCATCAGGATTTTCTCCCCCCGCTACGTCCCTTCTTCTCTGCGGGTCTTCCTCCTCCGCACACCCCCCTCCCGATACTACTCCTTCCTCCGGTGCGAGATCCGAACTCTCGCCCTCCCAAAAATAGACCCTACTCCTCCCCCTTTTATTCCTGGCACTTTCACGACAGATGATCAGCTTAATAATTCACAACCCGGTGTGAAAAACGTCTCGGGTAGGAGGATATTTACACCGTCCAACATCTGACTGGCTTTGTCCAAATATCGCTCCCCCCTCCTCCTCAGCGGCGGCGGTTGAGGACAGAGGAGCCACTCGGTTGTCAAAACGAACTGACTTGCTAAACCCGTTCAAGCTACGTTACCGAGGTCGAAGTGAAAAAAAAAAGGCGGACTTCACAGAGGCAATTTTATCTTCTCCGAGGCGTTTTGGCACGGAAAAAAACGCAAATTCATTTTCCCGGACGAACTATTCCGCGAAATGACATCATGTTGAGATATCAAAACGTAATTTCCTCAGTAAATATGATTCGCTACTCCCTTATTAGCTAGCTAACGGTAGCGCTGAAAGCTCGCAGGCAGGATGCGACTGACTGCTGGGAGAAAATTGGACAGTGAGAGTGGGCAGAACGGAGATGTGCGATGACTCCACGCTCGATTAATCAACCTTTGACGCTCTGAGCATTATGGGTAATGTCGTTCTGTTGTTAAGTACATCAAAACCACACAGTCTATGATCAAAACAGGCAGCTTCAAGCAACTGGAACTAAACTAAAAAAAGGAGAACTGCACTATGTGGCCAGAAGTATGTGGACATACTTTAGTGTACTTCATTAGTGGAAGAAGTACTCAGATCCTTTACTGAAGTGAAAGAACTAATAAAGCAATTTAAAAATATTCCATTACAAGTAAAAGTCCTGCATGACAAATCCTACTTAATTGAAAGTAAAAATACTCATTTGGTCCCTCTGACTGATATGTTATTATATATGACATCATTAGATTATTAATACTGAAGCATCAGTGTGTAAGCAGCATGTTACTGTTGTAGCTGCTGGAGGTGAAGCTAGTTTGAATTACCTTATAAACAGCTCCCAACGTAGGGGTTCAGCCCCTCCAAAGGGTCACTAGATAAATTTGAGGGGTCGTGAGATGATTAATGGGAGACGAAAGAAGAAAAACAAAGTTCTGATACACAAATCTCTTTTCAGTTTTTGGACTTTTTCTCTAATCTTTGATTTCTGGTGAAATATTGTATCATATGAACATTTAAACCATGTGAGAAGTTTAGAGGGAAAAATCACTATTTGGTGGAGCTGTTAACAACTCATAGACATCTGAAATGTGACTCTGACAACACACTTCTTTTTTTAAGACGTCAAAAGCCAAAAAGGTTGGAAACCACTTTTTTCATTTTTAACAATGTGTTGTATTTTAAAAGCTTGTTCTATTATCCATTGTGTCAAATATTCATCTGAAAAGTAACTAAAGCTGTCAAATAAATGAAGTGGAGTAGAAAGTACAATATTTCCCTCTGAAATATTGTGGAAGTATAAAGTAGCATAAAACAGAAATACTCAAGTAAGTACAAGTACCTCACAATTGTACTTAAGTACAGTACTTGAGTAAATATACTTAGTTACTTTCAATAAGTCAATTGAAAGGAAGTTAAAGGGGACATATTATGCACATTTCTATAGTTTTAATCTGGGGCTCTACTGGAATAGCTTTGCATGATTTACAATTAAAAAAACTCCTATTTTATTTTATGCTGACTCTTTACGGAGCCCCTCAGTTCAGCCTCTGTCTGAAACAGGTTGTTTTAGCTCCTGTCTCTTTTAGCTCCCCCCCCCCCCCCCCCCCCCAACCCCATCCAACATCTTTGGGATTAATCATATCGCCTACACAGGGCCGGGCCTTATCACCAGACATCAGTGGCTGACATCACTGACGCTCTTGTGGTTGAGTGGGAGCAAATTCCCGCAGCCCGGTTCCCAAATCTTTTGGAAAGTCTTCCCGGAGGAGCGGAGGCTGTTAGAGCAGCATATTAATGCCTGTAGTTTTGGGAGGCGATGTTCATGATGTCATGCTCGCACATCCACATACTTCTGGCTATACAGTGTACATGAGTTTGTAGCTCTTCAAGCTAGGTTAACACACACACACCACTGATTTTAAATGAATGATTAATGCACAAAACACATATTGTGACTGACTAAGTATGTGGAAAATTAACATTTGCAAAGTCTGATATTCAACAAAAGCTCAATATCAGCTAAATAAAATATGCTGCAGAAGAAATGTGGCCAGAAACTCTCGTGTTGGTAATAATGAGTCATTATTTTTCCTCCTCAAGACCAAATACAAGACTTTCTGATCACCCCATAGATGAGTCATTTTATTTTCCACTTATAAGTCTGTGCTGACATAGTTTTTCACTCCTGGACATTTGTATGGAGATAAAATCTATCTGTGTAGACATAGGTAATAAATATTAACATATTTCAAACTCTGGGAGGGCAGAAGCATTAAGACTTGTGTCACCCTTATAATCCATCATGGTCCTTTTTCTCATGTAGCAAGCAGTTTCCATTTACACCACAATCCTTTTTCCTCCGAGTCAAACTCATGAGCCCTCCTGGCCGTTTTCTCCCAGCAGCTCCATGAGCGTCTCCTGGTCGGAGAATTCCTGTAGCGAGGAGTTCATCTCATCCAGCAGATCCTCTCCCAACAGGAAGCTCTTGACGTCGTGCACCGTCATGCCGATCCGGTGGTCTGTTATCCGGTCCTGGGCGAAGTTGTAGGTCCGGATCTTCTCCGATCTGCCTTTGGTGCCGATCTGTAGGAAGAGAAAGAGGAGGAGGAGGAAGAGAAATGTTTAAGACAATAAGAAAATCATATTGTTTTCATACTGTATGCTCTATTTTTGTTTTGCATTGTTTATTCTTCCGACCTCTTTTTAGCAAACAATACAAACAATATACAACATTCAAGTGTGTGGAGCTTTTTGTAATGTATTTATTTACTTGTTTGGCTGCTTAATTATATTTCATTTTATTTCATTTTGACAGTAACTAATAAAATTAAACATCCTAGATCTTTCAAAAACATTATTTTGGAATGAAACTATCACTTGTCTTGTGTTATATTTGCATATCTCCACCTGTATTTTACGCTGGTTGTAGCGTTTGCTGGTCTCCTCCTCCAGCTTCTTGCTGTACAGTTTGGCTCTTAAAGCCTTCATGGCTTTCTCCTTGTTCTTCAGCTGGGACCGTTCCTGCTGGCACTCTGCAACGGTGCCTAACAAACACACACACACACACACACACACACACACACACACACACAAGTACTGTTCTTATGAGGGCATCCCCGAGAAAGACAGACCGATTTATACAGGTAGCACTAAAACCCTGCTTGAACACTGGGCACACTGTTCCAAAAGCTATAACAGAGCAAAGGAACCTCGTGTTTCGTTTAGCTGAAAGTGAATTACTGAATAAGATATCAGCGACATCAAGCAAACGAATGAGTTTGGACTTCTGTTAAGAGATTTTATGTAAATGTGAAAAACTTCCTGTATATTTTTCCTAAGTTTATCAATAGAAAAATGTTCAGGAAATATTACATATTTCCACACCAATTACAAATGGCTTGGCCTTAAGTCTTTGTGGTGTTAATTGGCACTTCTTCACAATCCATCAATTTATCAACAGCACTGTGGCGTCCAGTGTCAGTGGATAGATTAGGTACAGTTGCTGTATGTAGAGTACCAGTCAAACATTTGGACATAACTTCCCATTCCCTTGAATGAGAAAGTGTGTCTGGTTATTCATGTCTGATGTGATTTTTCCTTAAAAAAGTTAAATTACCTCGATAGAAACTCTTAAAATGACATCTACTCCTTATCCCTCATGCAAATATTTTTCTAGCTGTGATATCATAAGTCATGCTTGTAGGTACACGCCTCAAACTCGGGTTTTTGATGAGTACAGAGAAACTTTACACTTTCAGCAGATGAATGTGAAAACAGCCTTCAAGGGACAAACTTTGCACATACATCATTCTGCAAAGCTGAAAAATTCTGGTGAAGTAACAATGAACGAAACACATTTTTCAGTGGAGGGGGATTTTAAGCTTTATAACCTAAGAGTAAAGTAGAAATAAATCCGACAAAGGTTTTTTTCTCCATTTGGGGACAGACTAAGAATAGCCCTGTCGGTTCACGGTTTAACAAGATAAGCTGTACAGTGTCTTCTGTCTACAATAGCATGTTGTGTTTGCAGTTTTTTTTACCTGTAGGTAGATGGACTATTCTGACTGCGCTGTCTGTGGTGTTGACATGTTGACCTCCAGCTCCGCTTGCCCTCATGGTGTCTATCCTCAAGTCCTTTGGATTTATTGTGAAGGAGATCTAACAAGAAAACAAAAAAAAACTCATAATTTGGATCCTCATCAACACCACACAAACAAAACTACTCCGACAATTAAAAAGAATGGATTGTAAAATCAGTGTTAAAAATCATTCACTTTATATATACACGTATTAGAACAAACACTAAATTAGCCTTTTTTTGTAGTTTGATATAAAAATTCTGCTTCTATTCCTTCCTGAAAGCATAATCATGACCTCATGTTGTACCAGCTGGTTGAAATATAATCTAAAACCATTATAAAACATTTTGGACCAGTGCTTTTCCTTTACTCCTAATTATAATTTGCACCATATACCTTGTTTCAACAGGAAATGTTTCATATTAATTAAGTGAGAAGCTCTTAAAATGCTGTTTTACTTATCTGTAATGAATTCTGTAGTTAAACTGTTTTAAGAACAAGAAGGAAACAGAGTGTTTGTCTCATTGTTCATCTCATCTATCCTGTGAAGCTCTACCTCAGTGGGTTGGGGCAGCACAGCCACAGTCATGGTGCTGGTGTGCATACGGCCCTGTTTTTCAGTTTTGGGGACCCTCTGGACACGATGAACTCCGGCCTCAAACTTCATCGTCTTGTAGCTCTGAGAGCCACTGATGCTGGCCGAGGCGTGACGCAGACCACCTGGTTATAGGTGAGCAAAAAGTACCAAGATTATGAATCACTCACTCATTTATAACACAAGTGATTTCAGCTTTGACGAGCAGATTCCAAAGTTCATTGATTCATTTCTGCAATTCAGATTGATATGTGCCGCAATATACCACCAAGATTTTATCTGACAATTATTTTCTCGACTAATCAATAACTAGTTTAGTCTACAAATTGTCAGAAAATAGTGAAAAATGCCAAAATAATTTCTCACAGCACAAGGAGATGCATTTAAATATCTTGTTTTGTCCGACCTGTTAAAAACTCAAGTATATTCAGTTTACTGTCATATAAATATTACCAGTCAAAAGCTTGGACACACTTTATCATTCAAGTGAATGTGATGATGTGTCCAAATAATGTCAGAGAAGCAGCAAATCTTCACATTTGAGAAGCTAGAGCCTATGAATTTTTGCCATTTTGTTTGTAAAATGAATAATCAGTTTTCAAAATAGTTGCCAATTAATTTACTATCGATCAACTAATCATTGCAGCTCTACATTTAAACAGTTAAATGACAAAAGGATTTCACTCAAAACATTTTATGTTTTAAAACCTATTTTTTGATTAAAAAAAAATATAAATTTTCATCAGAAAAAACAAAAGAGCAACTTCTTCAGTCTCTTTTTCTGACATTATTTGCAGTCATTCTGCAGTGACCTCCACCTGCATACTGTAGAAAGAGCTCCCCCCTGTGTTTGTTGTCAGTTATCACACTATAAATTAACTGGCTATAATCACAAGTGTGTGTGTGTGTGTGTGTGTGTGTGTGTGTGTGTGTCCACTGACCTATCTCGCTGGTCATGTACTCCAAGATGTCAAAGGACCAGCCGTGGTGCTGAGCGAAGCCATGGTACATGTCAAACAACTTGAGAGGAAAGAAGACAGTATGAGGTAAATACAGGGATACAACTTCACTTTATAAAATGTGTTGGGTTTTTTTGGGCTGCAACTAATGATTATTTTCATTATCGATAAATCTGTAGATTATTCTCTTGATTAATCGATTAGTCATTCAGTCTAAAAAATGTCAGAAAATGGTGAAAAATGTCTATCACTGTTTTCCAAAGTCCAAGACGACGTCCTCAGATGTCTTGTTTTGTACTGACTGAAAGTCCATTGTTTAAAGATATTCTAAAAACTAAAGAATGACTCAAAATGATTAATGAAAGTAGTTGGCAACTAATCGCTGCAGCTCTTGTGTTTTTGATTCCTCATGAGCCCTCTCCGCTGATGTAAAACCCTTCTGTAAGTAGGGGCACCTGGTCAAATATCATTCTTAAAAAGTCCACAATCAGCATGGATATATAATGTTTAAAATAATACATTTTACAAATAAGTACTTCCAGACCTCAGCAGTGAACAGCATGGCCTCCTGACCCCCAACACCTGCCGTGACCTCCAGCACGAGGTCGCTCAGATCCGCCTCCTCCTCAGGGATCAACATATCCAGGATCTATTTAAAAAAAAAAAGATTGATTTAACAGAACACAACCTAAAAACATCTTTGTGATTTTAGTTCTAGTTCAAATGTTGCCAATACAAATCATTATATTTCTACCTTTTGTCTCAGATCCTGGATATCTTGCACACAACCTTCCCTCTCAAGCTCAGCCAGTTCCCGCAGAGCTGGGTCTTCATCTGCCAGAAGGCACAAAAAAAATACAGCATGATCATCATACAATGGGTTTGAATCCAGTGTCTTTGTACTGTAGTCTATCACACTACCTATAGTCACATTATTTAAGTATAACCTATAACAGTCTCACCTTTCAGGAGCGTCTCAGTCTCAGCTATCTCCTTCTGTTTGACGTCCAGCTCTCTGATGCTCTGGATGAGAGGAGCCAGCTGGGACACTTTGGTCCTCTTAGCCCTCAAATCGTCGTCACTGCACCGCTCCCCCTCTGTCCCACTGCTGTTGACAACATTCAAACATTCACTATACTCTGTCTCCATCTTCTTCAGGTAGTCCTGCAGAGACCTCTTGACAAACAGCTCATCCAGCGACAGTAACTTGGCCACCATCAGTCGTGCACCGGTGTGAAGAGTTCTTGTGGTTTCCCCACAGCGATTACTGGAGAGTTCATGAAACCTAACAGGTCTACTGAAGACATTTGGTGAATGTGGCGGCATCAACATACTAAAGACACACTCCTTTCCTCTAGGAAGGAGATTTATGGCTCTTCTGTAAGCCATTGCATAAAAATATTTGGTTTGAAGATTCACTGTATAGCAGCAGAAACTGATCCTGATATTATATGGATCTGTTTTCTACTGAGGAATGAATCTCTGGCCAAACTTCATTCAAAATTTTGATGATTTTATATATTCTTACTTTTCGCAAACGCATATTCCCCCATAACTGCTATAACAGAAGATATACTGTGTCCAAAACAAGCCGACTTTAATTCGGCATACGTTTGGCACATGAAGCAAACCTATAATTTAATGAAATTTCACATTTTGTTATGTGTTCACATCGCTCACAACCACAATAACTTTCTGCCACAACCCAAACCTAAAACTGAGTTTAAAAGCCTATGTTGTTGCGATCACAGGCTGGATTTCAGTCTACAAAAAAAACTTAACTAGAACATTTAAGAGAGTGAACAACTCAAAGAGTATTTCTAACAGTTAGATAAGTATCTGATCTTGAAATCAAATTAAATACGAATAAATGGCTCCGTCAAGATTTTTCCTGCTATCGGAAACACTGCTGTCGTATTAAAGATTTAGTTTTCTGTCATAAATTGTCAAAAGACTTGAAAGCCACTGAATATAAAGACTTGGTACAAATGTATCACTCCTTTACCACTTCGCTGAAGGGCGCAGACATTAAATGTGACACGCATGCGCACTGGAGTTCCTTTTCTTCTTCTTTGATGTTTATTGGCGGTTGGCAAGCAATGAATTGGCGCATTACCGCCACCAGGTGGTATAGCGTGTAGATCAGAGTTTCTAGTATTTACAACATTCATAAAAATACACATATCTTCTCAATCAAATTAGTTAGTCTATGATACTGAAATATGATTAGTTAACATTCATTTCTTGAGTTCTTTTGTAGAATATCTGTATTATGTTTACCTATTTTGAATAGTGTTAGTTGAGTCCAGTGTTTTCAAATCTAAGTCTTGATATTATTGTCTCATCCTGTTCCTTCCTGTAAACCTCATTTCTCCCCCTTTCCTTTGAACGCTGTAAAACCATCGTCCTCTCTTCTCCTCCTCCAATTGCTTTTGACACCTTTCCTTCAAACTCTGCTCAATGATGCTCTTGGTTTCTGACTTGCTGAAGCTAACTGCCAATGACTGTGATTATTTTTTGTGGCCTCCTTTGCAACTTTATCTGCCATTTGATTTCCTTTGATACCATTATGTGCTGGTATCCATGGTAATGTTACTGTAAAAACCCATCATTTGAATACTGTATAATGTTTTGTCTACTGTCTGAATGACTGTACTGTAAACTGGCTAGTGATGAGATTGAATCTAAACAAATGATTGCTTTCAGTGGGCTTGTATCTTTTATCCACTGCACTGGGGAAGTGGACTCAGTTGGCAAACCAGCTTAAAGGTGCATTGACGCCACCCTCTGGACTGGAACGAGGAGCGGCAGACTAGCAGACAAAACAACACAAAATGTAAAAGAAACAAACCCTAACTTGTCTCTGCTAAACCTGTTTCCCTCAGGTATTTAATTACGTGGTCATATGTTTCCTATGTTATTCTCTTCTGCTGACAAATTTGCAGCAGGCTAAAGATCATTCCCATCCATGATTTTTCGACTTTGACGCAACAAAATTAAAAAACCCATTAAAATATTAAAACACAAAGAGTAAACATGTGATAGGACATGAAAAATGATATTTCAATAAACATAATACTATGATTTATATTGCAGATATTAACTTTGTATTATTTTTACAGAATTATAATAGAATTTAGGCTATTATATCACGATAAGCAATGGATGTTAGATGGATGTTTCAAGGGTAGCCCAGAACATAAAGACACTGTCATAAGAAAAAAAAATATCTGACTGCAGGGAAACAATCTGTAGTAGCATTACTGAGAAAACATGCAATTTGTTTTAAGAGATGATTTTATCAAGAACATTTTAAATAGGCTAAATAAAGACAGAGAATGATATGTAAAGTTAGATTATTCAAGTTCCTCCATTACTGGCATGTGCCTTATAGTTGCATGGCTTAATTACACAAAAATGACTGTCTACAACCAGTGCTATCTATATGTCACAAGTTTGCTGTATTTACACATGATTTTCAGAGTATACACCATGTAGGCACAATGTCAACAAAAAACATAAAGTTGTTACCACTAGATTTTGACCCAGCAGTACAGGGCATCTGCAGGAGGCGACGATGCAGGATTTTAGGCCCTTAACATGCAGTTGATATTTAGTTTTGCTGGTGCATACTCATACATAAAATGTATTATGAACCAAATGACACACAGTGAACCTGTATCTTTGACTCTGGTTGTAATTGAAATGTCTGTATGGAAGTGTAAATTGGACTTTGAATGGTCATTGATGCTGGGATCATCATTTAATTAGCATTAATGCATTTAGTATGCTAAGATGTTAAGCATCAGGCCTCAGAAGGTGTTCCTTCTCAACTGACTAACACATACACAACTTCACACCTTTTCTGTCTCTGCCTGTCTGTCACTGGCCCCGGCAGTCTTCCTGTTTCACCTTTCATCTGTTCTAGTTTTTTGTCACCCTTTATCACTGTGTTGTACATTTAACATCAACATGCTAAAACATCCTAGTAAAGTTTTATTAAGAACTGACTGATGATTTGTTCCCCTTGTCTTTAACTTCAATGCACAATATAGATCATACAACTAAAGTGAAAAAGGTAAAGTGAAACAAATGAGGTGCAGTATCTAACCTAAACTGCATCCCCCAACCTCCCTGTCTGGTTTCAATGAAGGAGCCACTTCACACATTCCAGGCAGGGGTGTGAACTAAACTGTCCTGTGACTGACCAGTCTCTCTTTAGCTCTTTTTGTAATGGTGGGATTCCTGAAGAATTTTCTTCCAATGACATCTTTTGTGTTTACCATAGAAAATTACCTTACTTGGATTCAAGTTTCTGCTCAACAGCGTGATGCCACCTGAAACATGGCATCTTTCTGCCTTTTCCAGAGAATTTAAGAATAAGTTGTTGCGATGTGTAGCAGCTTTTGCTTGAACTTTTTTAAAAAAAATTCATTTAATTAATTTCTTGTCCCAAAGAAGCAGAGAAGCTTAACAAGGCAATATACAACTGACAATTTAAAATCAGCAAGAATCTACCATATATGCAACTTCCCCAAAAAAATAAAACCCAGCCAACCCTGAGAAATAGACTGATATACAAACAAATAGACAATCAAACAAACAGAACCATCAAAACACAACAACCCTTCTCTACCTGACCCCAAGCCCAGACCACTGAGTTTAATTCATGCACTGTTGTCCCTAAATGAGATAAATACATGAATTTAGTTTAGTAATGTCTTGGCTATCTGTTTGCCAGCATATTAAGTAACTTTCAACTTTACCCCACTTTTCTTCAATTTTATGATGCATTATTTGCAACAAAGTCATGGAACATAAAACCAAAGAATAGTGAAGTGTGTGCACTCTTTTAAGCTATCTACAGCTGGCATTTCACATGTAAAAAGCATTATGTAACTTCACCATGCTGAACTCCCTAAGAAATATAGCCAATAGAAGTATTATTGTGTCTTCTACAATATTAAAACTTATTGTATGTTGTAGCTGAACATTCAATCCAGCTGAGATCTGCTTATTTCAAATACTTAGAAACTGTGGCTATATGAGTTTTGAAGACTGTAACCTATGTTGAAAACAGGCTTTAAAAACGTTTTATTCAGGGAGGACTTTTCATCTTAACTCTTGTTACTTTCTTTGTGTTATATGTGTGGCACTCGGAGATTTACTGCGAATGAGAAGTGCAGTACAAATTAAATACATCATTTATGTTATCATAATGATCATTTGTTTGTTTCACATCGGATGGAAAAAACTGTGGGACAGATCGCATACTTTCTGACGTCACTGCGTCGAATCTCTGCTCCCATTGGTTGGCGGGTTAAAGGGACTTCGATGTGATTGGTTTGCGCCTTTTGCGCACGGATTTCAAATAAGAGGCAGCAACTGGCGGATTTTCTTGCAGTTGTGTGTGAAGCTTTTAATGTTGGTGTCTGTGAGCAGCGAGCTAGCTCAGCGGCTAAAAAGGAGGGAAGCAAGAGTCAACTTTGGATAACGATATTAACAAAGGTAAGGTGAGAAGGTTCATTTAGTATATTTACAGCCTCAAATGTTAATCTGGTAGTGGTATAATTATCTTTTGGCAACTTTAGCTAACGTTAGTCGAACTAGTTTGGTGAGGTCGCTCGAAAAGCAATTCAATATCAACGGATAACATTATACAGAATTTAAGAGCATATTTAGTGATGATAGTTTGAACTCTGGTTATATAAGAGCTGGTAAACCAAGTTATTTTCTTTGTTACAAGCTAACGCTATATTAGTTTCATCACACTGTACGCGCTTAAATGGAGGGAAGTAACGTAGCGTTAACTGAGGTAAACGTTGATTTATTGACACGAAACTATAACCCGTTAATCAAACGTTTCAACAGATCATATCCCACAAGTAACTTTTGTGATAAACACTAACATATAGCTACATTCAAAGACTATAACGTTAGTCGTCCATCTTCACGTCACAGCTACCCTTCCGCCAAATTTACATCGCGCCAAAATCGTTATTTGTTTTAAAGAAAATATTTGGCGGAAGACTTTCTAACTACATTCAAAGTCTATGTTAACAGTTTAATATCAGTAGAGCCCCATGTCATGTCTCATTTATGCCAGTCCACTTAAATAGCTAAGTTTATTGTAAGAGGTTACGTAGCTAAGTTAGCTTGCACGAGAGAAGCCATGCTGCTCGGTAGGCTTGACAGGCACGAACATGGCATAAAACCTAAAATAATCTTATGTTTTGTCTCCTTTTTCAGGAATATAAATACTGCAAGTGTATATGTTTCATTATAAGAAAGTCACCATGAAGTGCCCTCACTACAAGTCTGCCAGGGCCAACAATATGGAGAAAGTCTCTGCTGTAGAGTCCAAGGTGCTTCACCTCAAAGCTTCACCAGTGAAGGAGCTCACCCCCATCAAACCACAATGTCCACCCTCAGGAGTGACCACCGTGTTGTTCTCTCTCAACAACAACAACGACACCAGAGCGGTCCACGACAAAGAAAACAGCACAGACAGCAGGGCGCATGACAGGACTTTGGAGGAAGGGTTTGAGGACAGTGGCTATCTGTCTCTGCACACCAGTCAGGCTGAGGATCACCATGTGGATGAAGAGGATGACCACATCCAGGGAAGATCCACAGAAATCCTGCTGCCGCCTTCTGCTGCTGCACAGCATGAAAGGACAATATCACCAAAGCCGTCTCCTACTAAATGTCAAGGGAGGATGAGCTCCGGCCGTCATGCGTCTCTGGTGGCAGCCTCCACTCCTGTGGATCGCCCGAGAAGGAGAGCACTAACATACTCACTGTCATCCACTCCCTCTGACCACCACGACGACCCCAATCTACCTTTACTGAAGTTCCAGCGGGCCGTTTGTGAAGAGCTTGCCAAGAGCTATCGGAAGAATAAGAGGTATTATATTAACTGTATAGCCACCAAAGAGATTTTTTTTTATTTCTCCTGCTGTGAAATAATGGAAATCTTCGCCAGGCTGTAATTAGAGGGAGAGTAGCACCAAACAAACCAAATTAATAATGAATGATCATTTCAGATGTCATATATTCTGTGAAACCATGTTAAAGTTTAGGACACTGGGCACTCACCTCCACTATTCCCCTTTATAAAATATTAACAAATTGTCTCAGAATCCACACTGGCAGACACATACTTGAGATGTTTTTGGGTCTCATTCCACAGGATAACTCCAAGATAACACCTTAACCTTTGATTTCTTATTTCAGCTGTACTAAAGGTATATTTAAGGCTGTGATAAGCCAGATGAATTAAAATCGTTTATTTTGTGTCTCAGGTATGACTGGAGCATTGTTACAAAGGTGGCGGAAGATCATCATTTGGAGCAGGTGATCGGACGCCAGATGGGTCGGGAGTACGTCGACATGTTTTCATCTCTGCTGTGCAGGAACATGAGAAGCATCCTGACCGACATTCTTGCCCTGCTGGGAGATATGGACCTCATTAGGTAAACCACTGATGCATCATTATGTGGAGAGAGATTAGCTGACCATTATCTGAAAACTGAAATCTAAAAATGTATATGGGTGCAAAATCTTTAGGGGAAATTCTTCTTAGTTATTCATAGTTACTACTGTTCTCAGTTGTCTATATTCATGTGTTCACCCTTTCTTCTCTCACAGCTGTAAGAAAGTGAGCAGAACATGGAGGAAGATCATCTGTGAGGATACCAGAGCTCAGAGCAGGTGTCAGCGAGCTGAGCAGGCTCTCAGGGTGAGGAAACAAACACAACCACACATTTCCTTTTGCTTTTATCACCACATGCGGCCAGTTCAAGAGAAGGAGCACTTCTCTGTTCCGAATCAAATGTTTGTTTTTTAATAAAGTTTAGTAATCATGCTGGAAATTGTGTTGTTGTAGCAGCAAAATGGCGCACAACAAAGATTATTAATCCAACCATCTCAGCACTAGAATGTACTAAATGGAAATATAAAACCAACAGTTTTTAAGATGGCTGAATATTAAAAGTAATAAATGGAAGGAAGAAAAAACTGCATGTGAAGTTACAGCCCATGGACAGGATGTGCTAACATACAGTCACAATACTTTCAAACAATAAATGTGTCTGATACTCTTTCTGATTCTTTTAATTTTCTAATCATTTTATTTTACTTTTTTAGGAGTCAAAGAGCTCTCGGAGACAAAGCGGTTGTGGTCTGACGAGAGATGTGGCAGTGTCCAGGGTGGCGCTGTCCTGCATGCAGACCCTTTCCTCCTCAAGCTCTACATCCTCATCCACATCCTCTTCCTCCTCCACCCCTGGCTGCGGGGTCAACAGACGGGCCGGTCTCTCTCACAAGAGCAGCACGCCCAACTCCCAATGTACACGCTTCAATGAATATGTGCAGGTGAGTGTTGTTGTATAAAGGCTCATTAGGTGTGGCGAGTAAATTGGAATTTGAAGTAAAACTGTACATTTCGCTTGTTTTAACTGTCTGTGTGTGTATTTTGTTCTTCTGTCCAGGCCGCCAGATGTTTGAAGCAGCACGAGTCTCTGCGTACCTGCAAGCGATGCGGCTCACCAGCGACACACTCGACCGAGTCTCAGAGGGCCACGTGCACACGCCTCAGCTGTCTCTTCGACTTCTGCACCCGCTGCCAGGAAGCTTTCCACGGCTCGACCCCCTGCCGAGTGGTGCAGCCCAGAACCCACTTTCCCACCTCCAAGACGACCCCGAACATACCAGGGAGCGCTCGCAGCAAGAGGAACATCAGGCGCCTGTGACGAAGGTTCACTGAGGGTTTTATTCACTGAACTTTTTAACCGTGCTGGTCATCTTTCTCTGGACTGGCGTTTTTTCCAGCGCTCAATTTCAAAAGCTCGGACAGTTTTTACATGAGCTTAGCGTGGAAGCGGCCTCTGTATGTGCACTGTGGCTATAAGACTGTTACTGCAGAACTCTGGATCTACCAAACTGACTGAACTGAGTGAAGCACTTGTTCAAACCACTACTGGGACAATCAACCAGATAGTGTTATCGGGCTAAAACTGTTGTCGTCAGTGAGCGACAAACACATCTAATGCCAAAAAATGAAAGAAATGACTGATACACTTTAAAATGTAGAATTTTATTATGTTTTAAAATGAAATGAATGTAATTATATTTCTTATATATTGTCACTTTTAAATAGTTTTGTAATTTTTCTTTTAAATAAATGTTGATCCTCGGAAGATCTTTGAATGTTCAGATTTACCTGTATTTGTATTTCCAGTGTATATAGATGTTTTATAAAAACATAAAACTAATCTTTGTGCTTTTGTGCTTCATTGCTACATTCATCACAGAGCTCAGTGCAGCCTAATTAGTGAAAATCAGTCAGTTAGAAGTTTTATTTTGCCACAAGAAGTGACATATTTTCACTAATTTTGTTCCCTTATTAAGTAGCTGAAATGGAGAGCAGTACTAAGATGTGCATATAAAAGATATACTTTATTGTCCCCTTCTGGGAAAGTTTTCTTTATAAATTGAATTAAATTATGAATCCTCTACCAACTACGGTTTGAAATATTGTTTATTTTCAAGGATTATCCATCCATCCTCATTTGAAAAGAGAAAATGTAAATTTTAAAAACATGAGGGTTACTGTTACATGCACTTTTTCATATTTTCAGAGTGTTTGACAAAGAGCTACTTGCATTTCTACAACCTTTAAACCAAAGCAGTGTTCGTTTTCCTTTTACATTTTTTAATGAATTGGATGTTAATTGAATCATGTAAATTTAAGGGAGATTTACTAGTTGAGCTATCTTCATTTAACACTGATTTCCAATCAGAGGATACATGGAAAGATTGTGTAAGATGTAGTTCCACCAATTTAGGAAAAATGGATTAATAAAAAATCAACATATTGAGTCAACTATAACACCTGAACACCACTTGCTGAGAGTTTGCACATAAACTAGTTAGCAAACAGGGAAGTTGAAAGTTAGTTAAAGGCATTGGACAAATGGTTGAAATAGCTAAATGGATAGCTAATGGTATTAGACACTTGAAATAGTTTAAGTAGCTAATGGATAGAAGTGTTGAAATAGCTAAAAGTAGTATACATTGTTAAAATAGACAGAAGTAATGGATAAACAGTTGAAATGGGCTAGTTAGCTGAAGGTCTTGGACAGCTGAATGGTGAAATGGCTTAAAGTAATGGACAAATGGTCGAAATAGCAAGCTAATGGACATAAAAATGAATAAAATAGATATACGTAGTGGTTAAACAGTTGAGTAGTTTGCTAAAAGTGATGCATGAATTGGTTAAAATAGGTAAAAATAATGGATAAACAGTTAACAGTTAGTAAAGGTTGGGAACAGATTATGTGACCTTTTCAGCCTGAGTCATGTCTGGATTTTCTTCACTAGATGGCAGTGTTGTTTTCTCTCACTAGCTTCTGTCTGTGACTCATCAGGGATTCCTCATTGAGTATCCTTTTAAGACTATATGTGAAATTAAAAATTAATAGATTGAAGGGCAGGAAGTAAGGTTTTTACTGCTCCATATGACAGTGCAATATGCATCTTTATACTGCAGCCTCAGACTGCAACAACCAATGAAAAGCTGAGGTCAAATCCCCGGAGCACCTGGACAATTTAATTTTGAATCATTAGTCAACAAAACACATAATAAATAGAATTAAATGGAAACCTGAGATGATGAAGAGTTTTCATTGTATTCTCCTTTTAGTATATATGTAAGCACCACTGCAGAAAATAGAGGAAATCAGAGGAGACATGGTTCTATGTATTGGAAACTATCACACTATTGGGATAAAGCTCTCGATATATGCAAGACATTTGGGAGAATTCAATATGTGAGGGAACGTGATATGAAAGTATTTTCCTTTTAAGGATTATTTGGGGCCTTGTTAGTTGACGAGAATCACAATAACAACTCTTTGTATGTGTTCATTAAAACCTCATTAACGAAATAAAGAAAACAATATAAAACAATAAGTAATATTCAGTAAGTGTTGAGTGTGACTTTCTTGCTTGAAACATATTAGTTCATAGGTTGAACATTATTCAGATTTAAGGTCTGATGACTATATGACAATAAGTAATTTGGGATTACACATCAAGATCTGTTTACTTGTGACAAAAAGTCACACTCGGTCTGTGAAAACATTTGGCTCTGGAGGTGGTTTATCAAACCTGAGAAAATAAGTATCTCAACTCAGAGATTTTTATGGAAAGTCTGTGTTACAAACTGTTTGAAAGATGTGTGTAAATGTTTGGAAGATGTAGATATTTACCAGCCAGGCAATTTGGGAACTATAAAACCCAGTGATTGTAGAGCTTGATCCACATTAGGACAAAAAGTCAGGAAATCTCAGACTCTTGTGAACCAACTCAAAGCATTAAAACACACTTTTTAATGCTATGGTATGTTATTATATGTATATTATATGTATATTATTATCTTTATGGATTACAGACACAAAAACAAGAATCCAAGGGTTAACATGTTAAAGTGAAAAACACTTATGTTCCCAAGATGTTAAAAGACAAAGAAACATAAAGGACATTCAACATAAAATCCTGAAATCCAAAAACACATCACTACAGTTTAAATAAAAAACAATAACACCCACAAACAAATGATAAGAGACAAAGAATAATCACAAAGAAGTAAAAAAAAATTACATTAATTTTAGCATCATGTCAGTCCCCAATGAATGATTTTAGCGATAAATGCATATTACATTAATTATATGGCACTCTGATTCTAATAGTTGTGGTGCACTCACAATGTGCTTTCATTGTACTTCTAATGTTGTATAATGTCTTCCGGTGAAGTACCACCGAGTCTGACTTTTCAGACTGTTGTCTGTTTATAATCATCTCTGCATTTTTCATCACTGATAATCTGACTTGATACTCTTTGACACTTTAAAAGGGAAAATACCCTTTTAAAACAAACACTCACCGCTTTGGAAAACTCCTCTAAAGGATAAAAATAGTGTTGTCAGTTTCCCCTTAAAATAAGAGAGTTTGCATTGAATCAGTCAACGCTTGTTTGGGAGAGTTTTGAAGCTACAAATAGCATCACTGACATTAGATGGTTACCTCTGACATTTGCAGGATGAACCATTTGTCTCTCTGTCTTTTCCCTCTGCTCATCTCTCTCTCTCTCACTCTCTCTATCTTATAGCTTGTGCTCTGTTGTGATGACGCATATAAACATCAGTCAACTTTCATTCATGTATCAGCTCCTGCGTGGATATTTTTTTGTTCAGTGGGATGTCCTGTGGCATCGAAAACCCCGCTAGTTCTAGGAAAAACAAAGGCACCACAATACCACTCCACGTGCGGGGTTGTTAGAGCTTAACATAGAGTACTTTATTACGTCATGTAATCCTCTATCTATCTATCTATCTATCTATCTATCTGTCTATCTATCTATCTATCTATCTATCTATCTATCTATCTATCTATCTATCTATCTATCTATCTGTCTGTCTATCTGTCTATCTATCTATCTATCTATCTATCTATCTATCTATCTGTCTATCTGTCTATCTATCTATCTATCTATCTATCTATCTATCTATCTATCTATCTATCTGTCTATCTATCTATCTATCTATCTATCTGTCTATCTATCTATCTATCTATCTATCTATCTATCTATCTATCTGTCTGTCTATCTGTCTATCTATCTATCTATCTATCTATCTATCTATCTATCTGTCTATCTGTCTATCTATCTATCTATCTATCTATCTATCTATCTATCTGTCTGTCTATCTATCTATCTATCTATCTATCTATCTATCTATCTATCTATCTATCTATCTATCTATCTGTCTATCTATCTATCTATCTATCTATCTATCTATCTATCTATCTATTTGTCTATCTGTCTATCTATCTATCTATCTATCTATCTATCTATCTATCTATCTATCTATCTATCTATCTATTTGTCTATCTGTCTATCTATCTATCTATCTATCTATCTATCTATCTATCTATCTATCTATCTATCTATCTGTCTATCTGTCTATCTATCTATCTATCTATCTATCTATCTATCTGGCTATCTATCTATCTATCTATCTATCTATCTATCTATCTATCTATTTGTCTATCTGTCTATCTATCTATCTATCTATCTATCTCTCTATCTATCTATCTATCTGTCTATCTGTCTATCTATCTATCTATCTATCTATCTGTCTATCTATCTATCTATCTATCTATCTATCTATCTGGCTATCTATCTATCCATTTGGCTTGAGAATATCAGTAAAAAGAAAGCCTTATTGCAGAAGCATTCAATTCACAATCAACAAATTAGACTTGTTTCAGGCTTTGTTTGATGTATCTTCATTAGTAATACTGAAGTTTAGAAATGTCACTGTCAATGTCACCTTTACAAATAGTTCTCCTCACTTTATGTGTTTCTCTTGTTATGTTCTGTGTTTTATATAAATCTTGCAGACAACCTAAGAATAAGTGTATTTAGGCTGCTACTAGTTTAAGTGAGTATGCAGTTTGATATGTTGGTAAATAAGCTTATTCCCTTTATGGTGGAGAGTTACGTGTTTGTTTAAGGACATAGTTTGTCCACCAGAGAGCTCTGACAAGTTTATTTTTCAACTGTAAAACATCCCACTCAGTACATATATTGGTCCCAACTCTTTAACAACAAAATTTAACCCTTACATGCCGTGAATATTCTGACAATGTCTCCTAAAAATATTATAATTGAAATATTTCCGTTTTGCATATTCTGAGTCACTTAAGGAAAAGTCATAAAATTTCAGGCTAAAAAAAGGTGTTTTTACTGCACTCAAATGTAAAAATTGGACAAATTTGTTCTGAACAGTATGTAAGTGTTAAAGGACCTTGATCAAACATTTTTAGGTTAAAGGTGCAGTGTGTTTGATTTAGTGCCATCTAGTGGTAAGGTTGCACATTGAAACCAACTGAATACTCCTCCCCTCAGCGTCCCCCTCCAAGTATGTGGGAGAACCTACAGTGGCTGCAAAACTCATAAAAAAGGTTTGTTTGTTCTGAAATACTGTAGAAACATGGCGGTGCAACATGGTGGGCTACGTGGACGAAGACCCACTCACTATGTAGATATAAAAGGCTCATTGTAAGGTAACGAAAACACAACAATTCTTATTTTCAGGTGATTATACACTAATTAAAACATTCTTGTGAATATTATATTCCATTTCTACCAAGTCAACTCTGCTAGATGCCACTAAATTCTACACACTGCACCTTTTAAAAGACAAATATCAACCACTACATACAGTAGTTATCAGATTCTTTTCATCTATCAAATATCAATATCAGCCTCAAAGATCCAGTTACGTTTGGACTCTTCTCTCATCACGACATAATGCCAAATGACAACAAATGTTCAAGTGTATTGTCCCTGATATGGCTGCACATTCTCTTGGCTTGAGAGGTGACACGTCTGTCGTCCCGAACAACAGATGCAGACATGTTGATATAAATTGAGTAGAGCAGCAGCTGTACACCGAACATGTAAGACAATGTCACGATGATGGAACTAAATGGACTATTTTGTAAAACGTCAGAGCTGCTGATGTCGCTGCGGTGGCGGCAGCTGATTAATCTGCGCTGTGGCCTTTCACTCCCTCAGCAACTCAGGATCCAAAAGATTTATTGATCGGCTGCTGCAACAAGACACATCCCAAACACAATCAGACCTGGTGCTAATTGTAAAAGTCATTAGAGCTGGCTGCCACATCTGCGTGTGTGTGTGTGTATGTGTGTGTGTGTGTGTTAATAAACAGGTGTGCCAGACAGGACTGGTGCACCATGGTGACTTGAATACAACACGCAGGGTTGTAATTGAAGCCTTCTAATGAGCTTTGTTTCATTATTTTGTGTGTGTTTTCCTAACTGCATCCCTCCTCTCTCTTCTTCTCTGTCACTTTTTTTATTATTTTATCTGCTCATCCTTTGAAGTTCACTTTTTTCTGCCTTTTTTTTTTTTTTTTTTTGCATAAATAGCTCATTTCAGCCCCCGGATAGAGGAAATAGATGGGGGGTTGGTGTATGACAAGGCAACATGCGGAAGATGTGAGCTGTTCGTGTGTGAGCATTTTTTAAGGTTGATGATCTTGATGCACAGTGACTTCCGCATGTCACCAAAGTTGAACTGTAAAAGCCCTGAAAAGAAACTGTCACTCGAGCGCCTGCAGGAAAAACGAGAAGGAAGCAGGAAGTGAATCAAGTCCTCAGAACGAGGCTGAGGAGCGAAAAGTGAAGCCTGGCTGGTGACTTGATGTTTTTAATGTGAAGAGGGAGAACAAACATGCCAAGTAGACCTCTGCGGTGCGAACAGGCTTGTAGTTTACGTGTTTTCTACCCTTTCTTCATCCAGAAAAGTTTACATTCTCCTTTACAGCTGCATCCATTCATGCATTTACATCAGTAACATCATTAAGAAGAAGTCAATGAGTGTTCAGACAATCATACAGGTTGTAAACAAATCCCCACATTAGCAAAACTTATTTGGAAGAGGAAATGAGGGCCAACAGGAGAGCAATTACCCAAACTGCCTGTTTTACAGTAAACATCCATCACAGTGTACAGACCGACCTCGCAATTTAACTTTGACCTGCTGTACTTGCTGTAGTTGCGCATACACACAGTTTTCCTGTGCGAAGAGGAGTCATTACCAACATTTTATGTGTTCTTAAAGACCCAGGTTTAAATAATCTGGCTAAACTTCCGGTTCTGTCGCATTGATTTTGATCATTTAAAAAAGACAGAAACATCATGTTATAGGAGTGCAGTGCTTTTAAAATCCCTCTGATCATCTGACTGCTTGTGTTTCTTGCCCCATCCAATTTTGTTGTAGTGATGTTGCTGTGTTCCCCAATTAGCAGCAATTACTTTGGTGTGTACAGTTTGCAGAAATGATGGCCAAAACTACAATAATAAGACCAAGGTTGGAATGAAGATTATAGCTGATTTTAAAAACTGGAGACTGTGGAGACAGGAATGAAAATGTTTGTCCTTTAAAAATACTTTTGTTCATAATGCATGCCATGTTTTTTTCAGTGCAAGTTAATCTACAGTGTGTAAGTTTGCCTAATTACTTTCCTCTGTGCACAGCTCTGGAGTATACACACACACACACATACACACACACCGTGTTTGGTGTTAAAAGGCTGCAGCCGTCTCTCTCTGTCTATTTTTACCCTGTTTGGTCCATTAAGATCAGCAGTGATGAGAGTTAATGAGTGAAGCCTCTCCACAAAGCAGGCAGTAATCACAAATGTCCTGGAGAGTGGACACACACACACACACACATACACACACACACAAAAAGATAGGTATACACATCCACAATGCTTACACAAGAACACACATATTGGCCCGAGTTTTTTTGTATGACAACAAACCAGTCTCTTTCTGGGACAATCGATTACATGTGCACAAAAACATAAGCACGCATTATTGATGTGAAGGCTATTGGATGTGTTTAAAAGCATGCACATATATAAAAGTTACCATATTTGCAAGAAAGGAACCATGCAGTCACATCTGATGACCGTGTAGAGTGTTGGAATTAATAATCAAATCAATCATTTAATTTAATTACTGAAATTAATTTCAGACAGCAAGTTATGTGGTACATGAAATATGCTTCTTACTGTGTTCTCTGTAAATAAATGATCCTTAATACTCTTAATTATAACCTAATGATCTGAAGAGGGGTGACTTTGGATTGATCCTTTATACATTCATGAGCAGCAGTAACTCAAGCTTTTAAATTTTAGCAATATTGAACCATGAAATTCAGGTTTTGATTTTTTTCCCCACAAAAAAATGGATGTACAGCAATAATTTTAGTTATATGATGTCATATGTTCCACCACTTTGATTCAAACTGAAATATCTCAACAACTACTGCATATGTTGCCATGAAAGTTTTTACAGACATTTTTTGGCCCCAGAGGATGCATCCTGGTGACATTGGTGATCCCCTGCCTTTTAGCGCCACCAGCAGGTCAAAGTTTTCACTTATAAAGTGAAATATCTCTATTCCTACATGACAGATTGGCACAAAATGATGTACTGTCTCATGGTTGTCTTTTCCCCAGTGATTAGTTGCTGAACATCAAGAAACCACGTCTCTCTTATAAGAAATGTCTTTTGGTTGAGACGGTGATCGACAATAAATGATAACCCTAATCTATGAAGTGTTTTGGTTTAGTTTCAGTCTGTGTATGTTAACCGAAGTGGCTCTTAGTCTTGTTTTAACACACGTGAAATCAAACCATATGATTGACTGTGAGACTGATGTGAGCTAATGTTGAATCAACAAAGTCCTTAAAGTTTTTTTTCTCCACACAGACTGACACCTTCTTATTATAAAATCATCTAATCTGGGTCTAGCCCTGCAGAACATTGCTTATGACATTTATGAGTCAAATATCTGCTGTCATATGACACTTGTAAAGACAGTGAGTCACGGCAGAGAAAGAGAGAGAGAGAGAGCGGTTCAATGTTAACTTCACACCAGAGTTTAGTCATGTGGAGGACAGCCGGGTCACACGAAATCTGATGCAAATGTTGTTTCCCGTGTCTTTATTGCAAAAATGCTTGGCAACAGTACAAGTAAAAATAAGCATTACTCAACTGAGAAGTAATCCGTGCTGATATGTGTTAAAATCACATCTACAAATAATTTTAGAAATAGAAAAAATGTGGCTTGAGAAGAAAAAAACGGTCTTTGATGGTGACTCTGAACTACAACTATTTACAGAAAATTTACAGTTAGGCCTCCTTGTTTTGTGGATCTGACAAAGCTCCATGTTAAGCTCAGTTTACAGATGTATAAAGGACCAATGTGTAAGATTTAGGGGGATCTATTGGCAGAAATATTGGCAGAAATTGAATATAATATTCACAAGAATGTGTAGTAGTGTATAATCACCTGAAAATAAGAATCGTTGTGTTTTCGTTACCTTACAACAAGCCCTTTATATCTACATAGGGAGCGGGTCCTCTTCCGTGGAGGCCACTATGTTGTACCACCATGTTTCTACAGTAGCCCAGAACGGACAAACTATACACTGGCTCTAGAGAGGGTCTTTTTTAGTGAGTTTCACGGCCACCATAGGTTCACCTACACGCTGGGAAGGGGAGGGGGAAGAGAGCAGTATTCATTTGGTTGCATTCTGCAACCTCACCGCTAGATGCCGCTAAATCATACACACTGGACCTTTACTGTAGCATAAATGATAAATTACAAAAACTTCAAAACAGCAGCTATAAAGGAAGAAAACACTGCAGCAGTAACACTTATTGCCTGCAGGTGGTGCAAATGAAACATTACAGTAGATGTTATTTTCTTTACCTGTAGGTGGCGACATTGACATGTCATGTCTGTTACTTTTCCTTTCTAGAGGTGGCAGGTTGGCATGTGAGGAACTGTTATGACAATGACCAAAGAGCTCCATCTTGTGGACACTCAGCAGCCTGATAAACACGAATGAGTGAGTTTGTGGCACAAAACCAGGAAGTACCTCTAAAAACAGCATCAACCGAGCTGATTTCCTTTGCTACAGGAAAGTGCTCCAAACACTGAGCATAAGAGCCGCAAATGCACATAGGCTGAATCACTATTGTGTCATAGACAAAGAGCAGCAAAACAGGCATTTAACGAAATGTCACAGATCATGACCTTAACTTTGCATTTAGGTGTGTGAGGTCCAGTAAAGTCAAATCATCCTGAGATGAAACTCGTGATGCAGTCTGATTTTGCAGCACAGCCAGAAAGCTATTAAACAGAGAACACCAGAAACACCTTTTTAATGCACTTACACTTAAACTTACTTCACTTACTTCTTTCATCGCCTGTCTGTGATAAACATTTCCTCCTGCACTGGGAGCTATTACAGATCAGAGCTGTGGAAACTGTCAGTTGGATGACTGAGAAGTCTGCTAATGGTGTGAAGCATTACAAGGTGACTGAAAAACATGGCTACTTTGAGATCTTTACACAGTCACACAACCCGTTAGACGTCACACAACTGTCCTGCAGTCCATTAGTATCCAGTGTGGCCCACTCCCACTAAAACTGTGAAATCCAGCTGAATAGGAGTTAAAGGTGTGATGTTATAAGTGATTCTGAAGGCTATAATGTGAATTTAAAATGTATATATTGCAATCCATATTGTGAACCTCAGCTGAACTATGGAGAAACATTTTCTTTATATCCCTGTAGTACCAGTTGAAGCCTATCTCAACTGCCATGTGTTTCCAGGATATATTTATTATATCAACTGTGTCACTACTAATTGTGTCCCAACTCAACTTTTCAACTGGAAGAGAATTTTACATTTTAAGTTTGAACAAATTTGTTCATTTCCCTCTAAACTTAACCTTTACCAAACCAAATTTCTGTAATATGCACATGCATTTTAATCCTCTTTAAAGGGAAAAAATACACACAAAAATGTGTTTTGACATGAGATGAAAAACTGTGGAAATGCACATAGATGATATGAGATGCAGGAAGGGAGAATTACTCTGCTTACTAATCTGTTTGTCTTTATTTCTTATTGTAAACACTTCTTTATGTCAGGTTTTTATGTAGAGGCAGCATGTAGTGTAGCAATCTCACTGCAACCACCTTTCTCTTCATTCTCCGGGTGATTTGAGCTTCCCTTTAAAGCCAGCACGTCTGCCAACAGCTGTGTCATTTCAAGACCTGCCTGAAGAAATACAGCTGAAACATTATCACCCATTTTTTCAGTGGCCCGAGTTCCGGAGGTGTTGCATTTATTTCACCTGTAGACAACCTGAGTTTTAAACCCACCACTGGTGAGATGAACCATGATTTAACATTTGAGTTAGAATGAGAATATATTCAAAAACAGGAACACAACAGTGCAGCCTGTCGACCTTTTAAAGCCAATATCCAGTCAAAACAGCAGGTAGCTTCGCTGTCCATGGTGCTGAAGTTCTTGAGCTGTGGAGGCTTTCTGTTGAGTAACACTTTATTTTACAGGTCCTTTAATTTTAGTTTCCTGGAGTAATTTGCAGGTATTTAATTAATTTTTAGAACATTTTGCAAAAAGAGGTGTAATTTGGTACAAATGGAACAAGAAATATGGAAAAAAGTGTTATGTTAGTTTAGTTGCTAAGTACCCACACTCAGTATATTTGGGTTCATATGTAGTTTTTAATTTGCAAAAATTCTTAATAAATTAGATTCTTAACTGACAGAAAATACTTTGTTTTCAGAGTGTAGTTTTGTGTGTCAAACTACATTTCAGCATGTTAGATTCTTTGTTAAACTTTATAATGAGCGCATTTCCCATATGCTACCAAATGACATAACTTTTGAGAGAAATGTCCTAAGAATTGATAGAGCAGCTACTTTTAGGAAATCATTGAAATTAGTAGAAAAGAAAGGCATCCGTAAAATAAAATGTTACCGAAATTGTTGATAGATGCTCACTCATTATTGTGTTTTTCGGAAATAACTTAACATGCTAATATATCATTTGACGCACAAAACTACACATTGAAAAGTATGTTTTTCTGTCTGTATGAGAATTGTTAAGAATCTAGTTTATTACATTTTTTTTAAAATTAAGAACTACATATGAACCCTCATATATTGAGTGGGCACTTTCCAACTAAACCAACATAACACTTCTTCTGTTTTTCTTACAATTTATACCAAATTGCATCACCCTTTGTGTAACGTGTCCTAAAAATGACTTGTTACATACCTGAAAATTACTTTAAAACCTAAATTTTATTACATTTCCAGGACAGCAGTATAAAAATAAAGGACCTGTAAAATAAAGTGTTATCCTCATTTCCTCTCCTCCCTGACTACTATATTTTGGGGGAAGTGAGGAAAGTGTGCAAAAGAAGGACATAATAGTGAACAGAACTAGGAAAGTTCCTTCCAAGAGCAGATCACAAAACATAACATACTCACAGTTTTTAATTGAAAACAACATGACAAAGCATCTAAAGGTCAAGAAATGAGGAAACCAATACCAATATAGCCATTGGTAACACCTTGCCTTTACAACTTTTTTTCAATTTCACATTTTCATCAAAATTTTTTCAGCCATGTAGTTTGTCTATTCAAGAGGGTGGCAATGAAATATGTCCTAACAGAAAATATAGTGTCCTAATCTCGAACCTGCTTCTCCCTGTACTGGGACAGCTGGTGGCACTTAAATCAGTTTCTAGGTCAGCAAGAAAAGAAGGACGCATTTTAAGGGAAAAGAAACATCAAGTATGTATCCAATGTTTTCATGTCAGTGTCACTGAAATTCATGTCAATCAGCTGACACCCACAGGGAGAACTGAAGGTCACTCGCTGCTTTGCGCTCATGTACGTCAACATGTTGTCACATCCATCTATATGGTCACATACAAGACTTTTTCATTAAGGAAGTCTGATTAGTTGCCCTGAGACAGCAGTGTTTGTTTTAAGACAATTAAAAAGTGGTGAGTTTTTAAAAATCCAATTATATGCCAAGATGAACTGTAAAATAATTGTGGAAAAGTTGCAGCTTGTGGGTTTGTATAATATTGGAGCTGTTTTTTCTTCTTTAAAGTGCTGCTGAACTCACAAAAAGATTTTTACTGTCTCATAATGGTTTGTATGCTGATGCCCCAAAAGGAATGAAGATTTTGGAGAAAAAGCTCAAAGCTCCTGTAGACTTTTTTGGGAAGATTTTAGAAGGAGAACCTTAAATTCTACATGTATTTTCTTTAAAAAATCACACCCTAAAACATGGTATCTCAGATGCAAAAGACAACTCTCAAACAATCAGCCAGACAAAACGACTCAGCTTTGAAAAATAAAACAACATCTTTTATTTGGTGAGTGGTGTACATCACTATATGCGCTAAAGGCAGCTCTATGCACAGTTATAACTTCTTTGCTCTACATATTGAGTAGTATAAAGTGATTATATGCATCTGTGTCCATTCAAAATGTGTTCCTCTAACTCTTCTTCCTCTTGCTCCCACAGTTTCTTTTTATCATCAAATTATCATGTTTGGATTCTCTAAAACAATTCAGTCAGTGCTTAGATTATGATTGCACCATTGAAAATCAATGGGACATCTGTTTAATTCGAATCAAACTCAACAGATGTTCTAGTGAAACATGTCCCCGTTTATTGTCCAATTTTTAAGAGACAATAAATCTATTGGTATGATCATTCTAATGAAACAAAATGAGAAAAATGTTCCATTGAAAGTTTGTGCAACTATTGTTCTATTAAAGGTACAAGGCAATGGTTAAGTTGAACAGTTTGTTCCACTGTAATATTATAAAGTAGTGATTCCACTGAAAGCCAATGGTGAAATGAACTACTGGTTAGGGAAATGAGTCAGAACTCAATCGGACTTATTGTTCCATTCAAAGTTAATTGGACAATGTTTGACTTAAAGCTAAAGGGATTGTAGACTGATGGAAAATCAGTGAGATATTTAATCTATTGAGAGAAAAATGCAATCGCAATACCTCAAATTTAACAGGGAAGTGATTACAAAAGTTATTTGGTGAAATATTTCCAATAATCTTTTTGATGATGAAACAAATACAGTTTGATCCATTTAAATTTTTATAAAGTGAAAACTAATGGTGATAGCTAGACTTTTACTCTATTGAAAGTAAATGCAACAGCTGTTCCACTGATGTTCAACAAGTCAGATGTTTAATTGAAATTTCATGGGCCAGACTTCACTCAAATTAAAGAGAACAGTTATGCCATTAAAAGTCTGGGGAAACATTTCCATTGAAAGTTAATAGAATAATTTACTAATAGAGTTTGTTGCACTGAAATTTTAATAGAGCAATAATTCCACTGAGAGCTAATGATGCTAACGTTTCAGTGAAGATTAATTGGACAAGTGCGCCATTGTAAGTTAATGGAAATTTGGTGAATGAAATTTCATGTGAATGAAATCAAACATATTTCCCAATTTAAAGTTAACCAGATGGTACAGTCTATCCACTGAAAAGCAATGGGAAGAAATGTTACACTACTGAAAATAAATGCTGTTCCATTGACAGTCAACGGGTCAAATGTTTAACTGAAAGTTAAAGGGACACATTTTACTCAGATTTAATAGGACAGTGGTTCCATTAAAAAGTGAATGAAGCTGATTATGAAGCTGATTGACCAAACTGCACGTGGACACACATGTTGCTCAGTGCGGCCCGCAGAGTCTTTGGGCCAAAAAATCTTTAGCGAGCAATATTATATACTTAACATTGCGTGTACATATATATACACTGCTCACTAAAGATTAAGAGAAGATAAGAAGTGTAAACATGTAATGTGTGGATGAATAGATAGATAACCACATTGGAGAACACATCATTGTTGGTTGATCTGCCTTTCGAATGTCCTTTGGATTAATATGGTGTTGTTTTTTGGAATGGGCGGTTTCATGAGGATGACTTGAGGTATTCACTCGAGCACTGGCCCCTCCTCAAAGTGGCTGCAAAAAACAAACACATGAGAGTCGAGACAATTAACAAGAGAGAAGAGAAACAACAGATTTAGCTAAATATATTCATTTGAGACAGTTGCAAATGTACTTTAGGTTTACTTTAGAGGTTAATATATATGGACATTATATGTGTGTGTGCTCTTGAATCTGTACATATATTGTGAGGACACATTTGAGTTTTAGACCTTGAAAATCAGGAAAGTGAGGATATTTTTTGCCATTCTGTGGCTGTACCTACCAGTTGAAAGTTGTTTAGGAGGTGATCTACGTTGATGTCATCATAGCTCTCCTGGAAGGTGTTGGGATCGTCCCTGGACTCCTCGGGGTCGCTGGTTCCAGGGTCTTCTAGGCTGTGTGTGCATGTGGATGGGAAGAAAGTCATTGCATTGAAAATCAACGTACAAAAACTGGGGTGTAGGCATTTTAGGCCTAAAATAATATAAAATAGTCACCTTCATTCCTTCTAATGTATTATTTCTTGGTCATACATTAAAAACATACTGCATGTTCTACAAATGTATAGTTTGACATTTCACTTATTCTGGTGTCATCGCATTCGTTCTGTTTGAAATATACAAGCCAACATGTTGGATGTGTTTTAACTGTCTGTGTATTTTTAAAGCTGTGCATCTAAAAAAGAGGCAGATTTGGCTTAAATTCGGTAAACAAATTGCTCTTAGTCCAACAACAGCTGATTAGATTAGATCATCTTTTCTTGACTCAGATTTTTCCCATTTTGCATTTTTCCTTGTATGCTGTATGGAAAATCATTTACATGCTATTTGATTAAAAAAAAACTATAACAATAAGCAAACATTGCAAAGGCTGCAGAGTTGAATATTGGAGAAATAGTCTAGAACATGGGCTGGGTTTAGACCATCATGAGACAGGTTTCACCCTACTGATGATGAGTTGTTGCAGTAATCATCTGGTTTTGTTAGGAGGCCTGAACTATAAAATTTACTTTTTAAAGCCATTACTGACAGTCTAGCATACCAGACAGCTGCTTAACTTGCTGTTGTTTATTCATCAAAACTGCTTTCTACTACTTTTCCAATCTAAATTTGATTGGAAAAGTCAATCTAAATTTGATTGGAAAAGTAGGCCATGCAGTTGATGAATCACGCCATATTTTAGCTCTGCAAAGCTACCTTTAAAAAGCTGAGCACTGGGTTCATTATGTCATCCGCTGAACTGCTAAAAGTTTGATGGTGTGTCTGGTTTCCAACTGCTGGGTTCATTTTATTCCCAGCAAGCAGTAAATACCAAAGTTAAGTAATAAAGCCAATATAAAAGTGCTTTTAACTGCAGTTCCTCTTTCTGCTAGATGCTGGTTCAAAAGAAATCTTCAGCTATAGAAATCACTGAAAAAAATCTCAACTTCTTCAAGGTCTCTGTATTTTTACAAAACACCAAGGAGTGCCAAGATGACAGCGAGTGTGTAGAAAGTCCAAAATGAAGTTTTAAAATGTTCCTTTAGTATCCAGCTGGTGACGTCGTTTGTCTACAGTCTTTGATTTTAAGTAAATGTTTTCTGTATTAACATCTCATATCTAAAACTGATATTGAGAGATTTAGAAATACTTGAGCCAAATAATATCAGACCTATTTTATGTGCAGCTACAGTGAGGACTGTTTCACTGAGTCATGAAGTTAACCTACTGATACAGTAAGTTTAAGGGAGAGAATGAAATGGACAGAGTCAGATGAGGATGTGGGTAAAGAGGACTGACTCCTACCTTCTCTTCCCTGTTAAGACTGAGTTCAGGTACTTCTTGACGGCCATCTGTTTGCGGAAGCGGCTGTAGTTGTCTGTAAAGATGGCGTCTGAGTGGCGCTTCACTGGCTCCTCCATCAGCTCATCACTGGACAGAGGGAGAGATCATGAAAGAAAAGGATGAGTGTCACCGCGGGTCAGAGGGCAGCAGGTTTCAATGCAATCTCTTTCTTTCTCTCTCTCTCTTTTTCTGTGTGTGTGTGTGTGTGTGTGTGTGTTTCTCTGAGTCCCTCCTGGTTGTATAACATGTAATGAAGCACTGATGGCATAAATTAACCTTTCAAAATGTTTAGTCAATTACAATATGCATCATCAGGCAAGTCAGGTTTTATCATTGCAAATGTCATTGTGTCCTTTGGTGTTGACCCATCACAGAAATCACTTGACATCAAATGATGATACTTTGGTGAACTAGAAGAAACATTCAAAATCTTTGTTAAACTTTTAAAAAGCCTTAACTGATAGGTTTCATCAGTTTTGGAGAATAATTTATTTTGCTTTCTTTTTTCAAGAAATGAATCATCAAGCTCGTTGCTGCATTGTGTGTTTTGTTAGAATATGACAGTTAAAACTGAATGGCCGAAATTCTTTAAAGGTTGATTTACTTTAGAAGGAGGGAAAGAAGATGCACAATGATACTTCCTCAGTTACATTTTCCTTCATAATTTAGTCACACTTATGTGTTTCCTTTGTGTGAATAAAGTTTTTTAAAATGGTGATGTTTCTTTACTATTTTAGGGTGACTTTTTATATCTTCTACATTCATTTACACATTTATTTACAGTCATAACAAAAAACAATGAAATGCTGGCCTTATTTCTACATGGGTTACTTAACTTAAATGTTTTAAATAGTGTTTAACATGCCTTAAACAATTATCCCACAAAGCCAAATTACTTGTTAGTTAATTCTGAATGTAACTATTGTGTGTACTGTATAGACCTCATTCTCAGGAGGATGAGTTGTTGGAGGACATGGCTGATGTTGGCTTCAGAATTAAAAATAAAGCTCAACCGGATTTTAAAGTCTTGTATGTCTCCATTTTATTTTAGGTCAGGTTTGACAAGCAGTTGATGTGGACTAGACCGAGTTGGTGTTGTAGTCTTGACAGAGAGAGAAAAAGAGAAAATGTCGTTTTGTTCGAGAATAAAGGTTTCACAAGTCTAAAACTGGATTTAAAAGAGGCTTAAGGTTCCTAATATGAAATCCTGTTTCTTAACAATTTAGTGGTGTAACACTGTTGAATCAGCCGGGTAATATTTGCCTACCTGACCCGCTTTCCGATCAGAGACTCCAGGTACCTCCGCGCTGATAGCTGTCCCAGGAGTTTGCTGTATCCGCTGGTGAACAGACCGTCTGCGTGTCTCGTCGGTCTGCACATCATCGCAGGACAGTTGCATTAAAATATGGTCACATCTGACACCTTAAAACAACCAAATACGCACTAGCTCCAATTCTGCTCTGGTCTACAGCTTTTATCTTGAATTAAGCTGTAAGAAAAATAAGGCTGTAGCTGTATTGATGTAACAAGGAATGCAGTGATTGTCCAGTCAGAATACTTGCCATCAAAATGTTTTCTGATTTCACTACTTAAAGTTACCAAAATGCGTAAAATCTCTGTGCACAACTGAAAGTGTTATACAGCAAAGCCTATCACAGCATCTGAAAGCCTTTTGAGAAGAAAATGAGATAAAAAAAAAAATAAAATAATGCACGACAAGATTACTTATGTTTACAATCTCACAACAACATCTATATTAAAGAGTTTTCCTCTTTGAAGTGCTTTACCTCATTTTCGTTATTTCATTATTAAGGGAGGTTTATTGCGCTTTCTTAGACAAAACCACTTCGAAGCATTACTATTTCTGAGGCTCTTTTCTATTATTGGCATCAACTGAACCAGAACACTTTGCTGATATTTAATAATTTGTGAGATTAATAATGACAACATGCAACAAAAGTCAAGAATTCTCGTTTGGTGTGAAGATGAATGAACCTGAGCAGGAGTCCGAAGACAAACCTGCTCCAATTCATCTCTCAGTGGTTTGAGTTGGAAAAAGCGCAGGTTTCTCTTACCTCATGGATGTGTATGGCAGACTCAGAGTCCGGGAGTACAACACACTGCACAGGGCTATTAGGAGAAGCAGATGGGGGCCGGTCCGTTGTAACATCGCTTTACACCTGAGGATGGAAACGCCAACTGGTTATTCTCCATTTAATCTCAACACAGTGAGCATACCTGGTAATTTCCCATGAATCTACAGACGGAAAGAAGATAACGCACTATCCTCTACTCATTACCCCGTAAGTTTTATTCACTATCTTAAATTACACGCACTGTTGCAGAGGCAAAAAAAAGAGTATGTAGTCACGAAAATCCGTTTGGACATTTATCTTTGACAAACCTCTCGTTTCATTGTGAATCTTAATAGATCAGAGATAAAGAAAAAAGCGGAATCCAATGCGTAATTACGCATAGCGTGGACATCGGGGAGCACTGAGCATCTTATTGTACCATCGAGATGCTGCAATTCCGTTGCTACCACAGACCACAAACCAAATGTAATATGTCGAGCTGATACTAACATTAAAACAAACAAAAAAAATCTTCAAGCTCAATATTCGGTCATTTGATGAGACTTATCCAAAAACTACCCGGAGTGCGCAAAACGAACGAAAACACAAGTTCAAAACGACCAAAATCGGAGACCACAGAGCACGCACCATATCAAAGAAAATCTAAAACGAAAGTTTTATACAAATTTAAAATCTTACATGTGCTCTAGAGAAAGTTGTCTGTTTTTTTTTTTGCTCTTTCTGCTGCGCTCTCCAAGGTCCTGATCTTGAGCTGCTGCTGTATCTCCAATTCTGTTGATCCGATGCTTCTTGACTCCTCTTTGTCTTTGTGTTTCTCTGCTCGCCTTCAGCTCTGCTCCCATTTTATACACATGAACATTTCCCATGGAGCAGGAGGGGACATCAGATTCGATCAGGGGCCTGAGACGTCAGTAGGTCGTTGCTTCCGTCATTGGTCTTGCTCACGGTCGGAACCAAACAGGCCTATGGTGAAATTAGTGGGGAGCTTTTTTTTCATTTTTTTCTAATTAATCGTCAGAATAACTAACTTATATGACAGGCTTGATGCTGTTGACTCATCTGATCCTTTTCTCTGGGCTTCTCTCCCATCACATCTGCTGCTATAGGAGGGCATGAAGGGAGAAGATGGAAATTGGGCAAAATTCAAAATGTAAAAACTCAGACCTCTCTATACAGATCTATTTAAGTATAAGAAGAAGTACAAGACACAGATTAACCAAGACTATATCAACTGCAAGCAGAGAAGTTAGAGAAAGGGTTTTGATGCTATAAGATAACTGAGAGGTGTTGTTCTGTGCAAAATGAGCTGCAAGATTTACTCTGATATTTCATTCTTTGTGTGTAGCAGCAAGCTTTTGTTCTGATGCTGACCAGTCATAGAGCTGGTGGTGTGTTTAGAGCTGTTTAATAACAAAAACTGTTAAAAGCCTTCAGCTCATTTGGCTGCCTGTGGAATTACAGTACAGAAAGACTAACATAGTGTTGGTTTCTCCACCCTCAGAATTACATGTTGTTGGTTGTGGTACAGTATGGAGAAGCCTACAATATAAATCACAAGCTCTGAAGGATGACATATTTCTAAGTTAACCACAAATTCAATTTCTGAAAGTCATTTGTTGTTGTTTTTTTACATTTTGAGATGCAAAATTGTATGTATGTATGTAAGTATGAATGACAGCAATCTCTGATTCCTTCACATTCTCACAAAAATAATAATAAACTTTAAATTTGCCAAATAGTTCCTTTGGCAACTGTATTCAGGCTGAGAAACCTGTATGTTCTTGCTTTAAAAGAGTTTACTCCAAAAAAGTATTTCCAGTTTCCCAAAAAGTCATCCATGTAAATTAATTTATTCATTTTTTTGTTTAAAAATCAATACTGTACTTTTTTCAGCCCACATCCAAAAGATCATTTATACATTTTTAATGCTAGTTTTCAACTAAATCAACTCTCAATTCAACACTTTGTTAATTCCACTAAAACAGTTTTGCCGATTGCAGTCAGTTGCCTTTATGTCACATTTTAAACACTAAACATCAGTCAAATAGCACACAGTACAAATCATAAAGTCAATATTAGAAAATCACCAAGAACTAAGACTGTCAAATCTGTCTTTAGAAAAACATCACAATGTGATTAACACACATTTCATTGGCTTAGAGTTACCAAACCAGACACATGTAGCAGAATGCTTTTTTAATTTAAAGTATTTTAAACACCATACCAATAGGATTATGTTTATTTTATCTCTAAACTAATGACTCCAACTTTTGCTGCCCAGTTTTCCCTGACATCACTGGCCTTGATGTAAACTTCCCTGTTTTAATATGTCTGTCGCAATTTTGTGTAATAAATACATTTCAATGCAGTGTGTGGGACAGAAGATGTCGTTCCAAGCATAATTTTGAGCTGTAAACATTTCCTTTTATACCTTGTGCATTGTCCTGTCATGACACAAATACTTAATACCACAACAATGTCATCAAAATCCTACTGCAGCCATTTCCTGTATGTCCATTTGTTTACATCCACAGCAGAAAGCGCCACAGATGGTGCTGAAGTCTGAATAAAAACATGAGGTTCTTGCAGATTATCACTTTAAATAAATACAGTCATATTTTTAGAGGGTGTTTGCAAGATACAGACTCTGTTTTCTATTTCAGGATGTGTTGGGCTTTGACAAAAGGACACCACACAGGACTGAAGTGTTTCTCAATCCACCCACAGTGTCCCTGATGAGGCTGATTTGCTCTGCTGGAATGCCACAGCGAATTAGCCATGACGTCGGTCGCCGCTTCATCCATCCATCCATTCATCCATCCATCCAACCATCCATCCATCCATCCATCCATCCATCCATCCAACCAACCATTCCTCCATCCATCTAAATGAGTGTGAACCATTTAGCCAATATCACTAGAGAGAAAAAAGATAAAAAGATGATTGGCTTAGACATGACCTACAGAGAGAGGTTGCAGGAAAAGAGAAACGGCAGAGCTTCTGTAGGTGACAGTGGAAAGAAATTAAGAGTATAAAATGCAATGAAACAAAAGAAAAAGAGGTGATAGTGGTGTTAAATTTTACGGACAAACAGATACAGAGATATCGACTTTAAAATGCATTAAACAAGAATGTTAAAGTAGCAGGAAACATGTACAGGCTGTAGTTGTAATTTTTAAATATGAGATGTTATCCCCATTAATTATATTACTGAAGGGTCAACTGATATGACTTTTTAAACACTAACAACCAACATTTTGTCAGTGTTTAATACATTTACTGTGATAGTATTTATTATTTTGACCATTTTTTGTGGTACCAGCTTTTAGCAACACCAGAAAGTTGCTTGACATCTTCACTGATTCACATTCTGCTCATTACAAAGGCATTTTGTCTGCAGCTGTTTAACTCATCACACTTAATATTGACTTCATATTATATGTTACATATTGTAATTATTGCTGGCATTTTGTTTTTCTTCATATTGTGCTATTTCTGTCTACTCTGCATGTACAACATTTCTCTTGTTTTCCATTTCCACCAGCTGTCTGTCAGATTGTCTTTGTGCTATCTGCATTTGCTCTCCAGCACTCTGATTATTGCCTGCCTGTTTTTTGATCCTGATCTAGTTTTGACCCTACCTGTGTATATCGGCCTCAGCCTGACCCCTTTGTACTTTGTTTGACTGCCTGGATTTTTGTATCCTTGTATTAAGTAAAGACTCTGTGAAAAGTAAGACAATCTGGCCAGTTATGAATCCAGCCGACCCTGAGACTTTAAGACCAGAGATGCTAGTGCTTCACGCCAACACGAACAACAACTCAGTGCTAGTGTGGGGGCTCTTTACATCTGCCTCCTGAGTCGTGCTCTTGAGTTCTTTTTGTCTTTGAACTGTGACAAGAGCCCTCTGGAGTTTAGCTGACTTGACTATAGTCTGGGCTTTACACCATGATGAGGCACAGCTCTCCAAAGGTCTTTCAATGTGGCTGCAAGCATTTTCTGAAAATATGATTCATTTGTTTTTATATGTAGTTGCGTACCTGGTGATGTTAACAAATTTTACTCACAACTACATCATAACAACAGCATCTCTGGCCTTCCCGGGTCTTTCATATCTCCTCCCAGTCAGTAGATGACCCACACCCTCCCTCCTCCTCCTCCTCCTCCTCATCCTCCTCCTCCTCCTCCTCCCTCTTCTCAACGATGATGGCACCATCTGAACCTTAATGTGATCAGTCCAGAGAGAAAGTAGATTACGCAGAAGTCCATGGGAGAAGGAGCTGGTCTAATTGACAGCGGTGATTGGAGACAGATCTCAGCAGGAAGAGGAAGCTGATGGAGGAAACATCAGCGTTATTATGTTGATGTTGATGGAATGTATGGAAGAAAACGTTCCTATAGACGAGTAACAGGCCGCTTCACCTCCGTAAGCAGGAAGACTTAGAGAGCTGAAGACTACATCAAGACTACACCAAGTGCTTGCTCATGGGGGAATATTGTTCCTCTGTAAATTAAAGGGTACGGTCTTGACCTGCTTTATGTGAAAAGTACTGTAAGATAACTTTTCTTATGATTTGGTGCTATATAAATAAAACTGAATTGAATTGAAGACAAGACTGAAATTAAAACAAAAATATAACATCTTCCTTTTTTCTCATATCACTACTGACCAGTGTCTCTACTAGTACTACTGAGCGTACTAGGAGCTACACTACCACTATTACTGCAACAACTACTAATGCTACCAGTGTTATTGTTACTTCTAATATCATTTGTATTGCTGATACAACTATCATCATTATCTCTACTGTAGAGATGTGATTATCATCAGATAATCATCAACATTTCCTGAAATCCTACTATTAGTGCCAAAATACAGTTAAATTACTTCATATATTGTTCACTGCACAGTGGTCTGTATGTTGGAGCTTTGTTGGACTATGCATAAGAAATGATATCAAAAACAGTTTAAACACTGTAAACAAAAGCAGGTTGTTCAAAGTTTAAGACAGTTGACTGGAAATCACTTTAAATGCGGCTCAGTGTCTCTTAGATTCATTCATATTTTGAAAATCCATTAATTGTTCCTGATTTAATTGATTGATTGATTTCTGGACGGGATTACACTGTAGCAAGTGTTATGTTCTGGGTGTTAACAGTTAAGTTCATTATTAAAAGGCAAAGACATTTGTAAACTCACAGAGAACATAATATATGTAATAACAGTGACTGTATACTGGGCTCCTACATTACTGCTCACAAACACCAGTGGAGCTCAATGTGAGCAGTGAGGAAGAGCATGATGTGTGCGATCTTGATGCAGGGAGTTTGTCACTCAGGTAAAATGCAGCACTCTTACTCAATGAACTTTGCAGCTTAACACCTGTAAGTTACACCACAGTTCAGTGGGTTGATGGTTAATGTTCAAATATAGCAAATCATGACCAGAGTAGCTAGAGCTGGGCAGACAGAAGCGCGGTTATCTGGTTATTCTGCTTTTGTTTGACCAGCAGAAAACGCCTTTCCTGAGGCTGAACAAAATAAAAGTGCTAACGAAGGCAGGAGCATTGCTCTGTGTTCATCGTGTCCTCCGATAACGACGATAATCACGGTAATCACAGTAATGGAAATGGTTGGCGGTATTGATACCGTCAGCATGTGTCACCACGTTTTATAGTAAAAACGGCAAATTTCACTGCTACAGTCACCGTCACTACTGTGGAATTCATTATTGTATTGTGTGTGATGACTGAATGAAAAATATTACTACTACTACTGCTAATACTGTAAGAACATAGTAGTACTACAGCTTTCATGGTCAGTTTAAGGGGAAAATATATGCCTTGGGCTGCCACTAACTGCTTGCTCTCTGTGCATTATCTATGTACCCAGGTGCCAGTCAACCCAGCAGAGTACACATGGCAGCTTCATTATGGTTTGCCTGGAATCCCAGATACCAGACAGACTCCTTTGCTGGAGTATTACCTGACCATCGGTTTGCCGTGTGTCAAATTAGTTTGTGGTAATTTGATTTTGACACAGGGCCCAGAAAGGAAGATTAGATCATAATTCCAGCCTCAAAACCCTAACTTTAGTTGATATTGTGATTTAGTGTTGCATATTTTTAGATAATTTGCACGTTCTCTGCTCGATTCGTCCGATTTGTAATCCAGCCTTACAACTACTACTACTACTACCTCTACTGGATTTAGATTAATGCTACTAATACTACAGCCACTGCTGAAGAAGGCCCAACACATAAATATAACAACCACTACTTAAGCTGCCACAAGTGCTATCCTACTAGTTCTACTTTCTTCTACTACTAACACCGCTGCTCTAGTTCGCACTTCAACTTTACTGCCCTATTAACTTCAATTTCAGTTTATTTCAAATGCACATCACCTGAAGATTCTCTGCTGTTAATCTCCGCTAACATTACTTTATGCTGCTATTAAAACAACTTTTTTTTTACTTCTACAGCTCCCAACCAATCAATTAATCAAACTTTATTTGTACAGCACCGATCATACAGATAAGAGCAATTCAGAGTGCTTTACAGATGATTGACAAGCCAATAAAAAGATAAAACAAATGCAGTGCAAACAAAGCAAGCAATTGGAGACTAATGAACACAAGGAAAGTAAAAAGATGAAAATGTAATAAAACCAATAAAATATATTTAAAATAAGATCAAATAAGAATAATATCATATAATAATGACACTACTATCACTAATGTTACTACACACGATATTGCAAATATTACTATTAATACAACAAATAATACTAGTTTTATTGCTATTACTAGTACCAATACTTATTGTAAGACTTTTTTTTTTTACATCTGCTGCCTCTTCTACTATCATTACCACTGCACTGTAATTTGAATTACTTCCACTATTACCAGTGCCACCACAACCCCAACTATTACTCCAACCATTACTGCTAATACTGTTGTACTCATTTTCATTAAAGACACTTTAAAAGATAAATTCATCTATATTTGAAAAAAAAAATCAAAACTATGTGGTCGAATTTACGTCCATGTCCAAATGGTGAATGTCTTTGTAATGAGACACTTTGCATTATGACTCTCTCACCAGCCAAGTGTGATGAGGGGAATCCCCTGGCTTGCTGAGTGCCTCCTCTGCAACACATTATCCAATTAGCAAACCTGAGAGTGACGACTCTGATGGCAGATTATTGCTGGCAGCCTGACGGGACTCATTTTGGTCTCTCTCTCTCTCTCTCTGTCGCTCTGCCTCTCTGTCATGTGAGTGTATCTGTGTGTATGTGGCAGGTGGGAAGATGGAATAAAGACAGAGATAGAAGATGATAGCAAGAGTTTGAAAAAGAGACAAGATGAGGATAGGGCTGAAACTTACAATTATTGTCATTGTCAATTAATCTGCAGATCATTGTCTCAATTAATCTTTTAGTCCACAAATTGTCAGATGATAGTGAAAAATGCCTGTTTTAATTTTCCACAGCTCAAGGTGACATCTTCAAATATCCAAAATCAAAAAGTACTCAAATTACAAGTATATAAAAACATAAAAGCAGCAAATCTTTGCTTTTGAGAAGATGGAACTAGCAAATCTTTGGTATTTTTGTTTAAAGAACGACTAAAACAATTAATTGAATATCAAAATAGTTGCCAATTATTTTTCTGTCCATTGACTAATTGACTAATTATTGCAACTCTAAATGGGAGAGTGACTGAGAGAAAGAGGGAGATGTGAGTAACAGGTGTGAGTAAATGTAAGCAAGTTAAAGCTAATCCAGCAATTTGGCAATATAGAAAGCGACCTAATGAGAAGCTGATTGGCTGCTGTTAAGCATCAGAGAGTACAGTAAGTAAGAATTATATTCACATTAAAAAGATTTTTTTGTTGGCAGTTTTAAAGTATGTTTTGTTGAAATTATTTCTTTGTGAAATTGCTCAATTGATCAAATAGCATCTTCTCTCCAAAGTTGGGGTCATGGTTCTGTCCCAGTCTGGCTCTATGTTCCATGGTTGCCATTGACCACCCGTCCACCAGATGCCCTCAGACATTTTCCCTGTTTGTGGTACTGAGTGAGAGGTGGACAGATAAGATAGATTGTTGATTATATTAAAGGACCACTTTAGATACTGTCGCTCATTGTATTAAACCTTTGTCTAGACATTTAACTGCCTAGTTTGTATACATGTGCTCCTTTGGAAGAGCTAACAGAACTGAGTGTAATCTGTAAGTAAAGAGACATTCTTCAGTTCATTCTGGCTTCCTCCATGACAATAGAGGAACACACCCTTTCCAGCTCTCAAGGTTTCATATTCTGCTCTTGTTGGTCCGCTGTCAAATTTTCTTAAGATACTTTATTTGCACATAAAAAACCTAACAATTACATATTTTGGAACCACTTGCTCTGAAATATAAAAACTTGTGGACATGCACCACATGTGGAAATTGAACTAAGATTCGGCTAAGATTACTGTAAACAGAACCATAATAAGTTATTATGAAGTATAAAAATGGTGACATCCTTATCAAAAATGAACTATGCCTTCTACTAAAGCTACACAATCCTCTAAATTTGTTATTTTAATCACAGAAAATGTTTAGAAATGTTTAATCTGTGTCAAGATCCGCATCACACACATCATGATGGACAACAAGAGAGACAAACAGAGAAAGCATGCGTCATTGTTTGTTCCAGTATGAGCAACTCTCTTCTAACCGGTGGGAGTAAGTGACCATCATACTAACATTGTTTGTGTAGAGATGACAGTATCAAGACTTCCCTCCACAAACAAATGACAGGCCTTTACACTCGTCTGAGTCATATAGGTGCTGGTGCCAAACAGGTTTCCATCTCCCCTGTGGGAAGATGTCTTCTCCCCTTGGCTCAGTGTGGACCCAGTTGGGTTTGGTGATGGATAGCCATCCGCAACCAGAGGAGATTAGATGGATAAATTACAGCTAAACTCCCCTGATGGTGAAACCTGGTTTACTGCAGCAGGAGACAGAGCTGAAAATGGAGATGATAGGTCAACACTGCCGGATGAAATTTGGGAAATGAGCAGCATAAATGCTATTATGCAGATTACATGTTTATGAACATGTACATAACTTCCTCCTAGATGAACTGGATAACAGGACTGGACATACATTGCATTTGCATCGTTTTAGCTACCCAACAAGTTTGTGCAAGTGACAACTGCTAGGTTTAAAGTAGGCAACTAAAACTTTGATTACTCTGGTTTCGTTAGCTTTTAAACACCACCACTAAAACAATGTGGTCAAAGTCAAAAGAATAATTCGATATTTTTTCAAGATGAGAATGATGATATCAATCTCATGTCTGTGCATTAAAGGATAGGTTCACAATTTTTCAAGTGTGTCTTAAAACAACAGTCAGGTGTCCATATGAACAATGAAACAGGTTTTCCTCACTGAAATCATTCCTCCTGCTCATACTGGCTATTAAAAGATCCCCTTCAAATGTGCTTTCATTGTAAGTGATGGGGGCTAAAATCCAGAGTCCAGAGCCCCCATCACTTACAATGAAAGCACATTTGAAGGGGATCTTTTAATAGCCAGTATGAACAGGAGAAATGATTACAGTGAGGAAAACCTGTTTCAATATTCATTTGGGTACCAGACTGTTTTAAGACATAAAAAATTCTGAATCTATCCTTTCAGTATGAAGCTGGAGTCAGGATGCGTTAGCTTAGCATAAAGAGTGGAAACAGGGGGATGCAGCTAGCTTGGCTATCTCTAAAGTTAAAAAACACATCCACTAACAACTCTAAACTGTCTCATGTCTGTGCATTAAGTATGAAGCTGGAGTCAGGATGTGTTAGCTTAGTATAAAGATTGGAGTTAAAAAATACATCCACTCCAAGGCAAATTAATAAACATGTGTCCTTTTTTGTTTTACTCGTACAGAGAGACAAATGTAAAAATGGAAGTTATGTGGCGGTTACTAAGCGAACAAATAAACTGTCAATCAAAAAATAGCTAGTTCCAACATGTAACTCTGCCTAAAATCACAAATTGTTATTTTTACATGTTTGTTCATGCAGCTATAGATTAAACAAATAAGGTAAGTGTTAATAAGTGGCCTTTAGAAGTGTTTGTAGGCAAACTTTAGAACTTTAGAGAGAGCCTGGCTAGCTGTTCCCCCTGCTTCCAGTCTTTATGCTAAGCTAGGCTAACCACCTTTAGCTCAAAGACATGAGACTGGTGTTGATCTACTCATCTAACTCTCAGAGCGAAAGCAAATGAAATTATTAAAATGTTGAACAATTTTTTTTTAAGGTTACTGTGACCCAAAACATTGAATAACTGGATCGCATAATATGCACAACCATGTCAGCACTTTGGATTCCTGCTTCCACTGATCAAAATATTGCTCTGTACATAATTTTAGCATTTAACTATATTTTATTTCACACAAACAGAAACTCATTTTTTTAACTTCCACTTTTTTCTCTCTCTGTTTCCCTCACACACACACACACACACACACACACACACACACACACACACACACACACACACACACTCACCCACACTCCACATACTCAACAGAGCATGAGTCCCTGGAGGTTCCTTTAATGGAGGTCTTGTTTTTGGTGTGCAGCCTCCTGTACAGATCAATTAGACCACCAGAGCTCTTCATTGCATCCTAAATTAACTAAATACATAAATACATTTGGCCTGGATTCAGCCCCATGGCAGACATTACGTACAGCAATTCCATCTCGAGACTTTAATTATCGCAACACACACACACTCACATTTCCATCATTAGCTCTCATTAACCATCAAAACCATACCCACAATGCACTCGGGTCCGGCTCTCAAGGGGACCAATCAGATTACCCTCCCTGCTCGGGAAAACGACGTAATCTATCTATCTATCTATCTATCTATCTATCTATCTATCTGAGGAAAGTGCAGTAGCATCTAACCTGAGTAAAATCTTCATTTTTCACTGCAGACATTTTCACTAATAACATAATATTCCATTAACTCTGTGTCCTGCTTTTGTGCATGCTGGACCACCAGCACACCTACAGCACAAAGTCATCATTAACGTTATTAGTTGCACCTGTGCCTTTCTGCAATGACATGTCAAAATGTCTTGAGAGGAGCTCTTCCTATTGGAATTACAGGTGTTACAGTCACAAAATATGGACTTAATGTCATCCCCGCTGTTACAGAAATCATTGTAGAAAGTTTTAGTGCTCAAAGATCATCAAACCCAGTATAGTAGTTAAAGTTTGATGTCTTTTTTTAACCAATGACTACTTATTTATACTTGGGAGCTTTGAAAGTTTGCATCAGAAGAGTGTTTATTCAGATCTGTGGTATGGATTTGGTTATTGTTAGGATTTTTGTTGTATAGAGGTAGTTGGAAGATCGTCAGGACAAAAGGGAAGGGAGACAATAGTTTGGAAACAGCAGAAACAGTGTGAGGCTGTGTATCAGTCCCCCTATTTTATTACTTTTGGGACCAGCCCCATGATTTGACGTCACCTGGACAGAAATGTTCAAGAAATGGATGCAACACAGTCCGATGTGACACAAGTGGATTTGATTGTGTGACAAACAACATACAGAAAAAACACTTGTCCAAACATTCACAAAACAAAAAAGAAGAAAGAAAACAAAATAAACAGATACAATCCAACATATGACCTGGACAAGCAAAGACAAAAAAACATAAATTAAACAAAATGAAACTAACTATAAAGATAATGCAAATCAAATAAGGTTTTATGCATAAAAAAGAAGCATGACACAAGATAAAAACACTAAAAATCAATATAAAAATACAACATGACCACTAACTACGCTCTTACAGTAAATTTAACACGTCTGTGACACAATTTCAATAAAACCTGAACATAATGAATGCAGGGTTGTTGTATTAGATCACATTAAATTGTACAGGTGCACCTGTAAAGTGGGAAACTTTACTAACTTTCTGTGTGACAAAGAACTGTTTTGGATTGAAACACTACAGGGACATGATTTCTGTGCAGATTCCTCTTTCGCTGTTCACTTGAAGAATTGAAGCCATTTCTCTCTAAGTATGAATGCTACCACCAGAGTGCGACTCTCATCATTTTCCCTCCCCAGCTCCATCACGGTGCGTCACCACAGATAGATGTTGCTCATGGATGCCTAAGCAGCTCTGCAGTAATGAAATCTGAACACCTGTCATGGCAGGATGATCTCACCTCAAACAGCCAAACTGCCGCAGCTAAATGAGTATAATGATGTGTGTCGTGGTTGTGGGGAAGTTAGTTGTTAAGTTACAGTGCTGTGAAGTTAATTTTCTTGTTTTCATGGAAAGGCAGTATGAACAATTTTATCCAATGTAAGAAGAACTTGTCCAATAATTCTTGGAACATGCTCAGAAAGTCTGAGGCAAATATTGCACATACAATATTTGCAGATTACAACATTTCAGCTACCACTTGGTTGAATCTAACCCAGTGCTGCTTTGCCTTTGTATAAGTAGTTTAACCAGAGGTCAAGCTGATTAAGAGAGGTACCTCCGAGAGGATGCGACCCAGATGGGACTCGAACCCACAATCCCCAGCTCCGGAGGCTGATGCCTTATCCATTAGGCCACTGGGTCACCCACAATAAGATTCTTGATTCAATCCCGACAAATCCCCTGTGAAACATAAAGAAGGCATTTTCCTGAGATACTGTGTCTGTTTACATCTGCACTAGTATCCCAGTTTTTGGATCATATTGGGGATATGGCGTTTGCATCGAACATGAGAAACCTGGTTATTCACATCCCTGTATACTAGGGGTGTGCCTGGATACAAATACGTTACTCGGCAAAGCACAAATAGTGTTTTTTTTACGAATATTTGTTTCATACAAATATTTTAAAATTTATTTGTTTTCGGGAAGAAAAAACCCCCGACCATGTCAAATACCAGTGCACAGGTCGATTACATCGCTATCTCAGTCTCTCTCCTCTGCTCCGCTGTTACGTCTATCAGCAGGTCTCAATGAGGGGAGTCACATCCACCTGCTACATGACGCACATTTCCTTATTTGGACATCACTCTCAGAGTTGGGGGTGTTCTCAAGAGATAAAGCTGAGCTACTGACACACGCAAAATGCTCCCAAGGGACCCTCCATAACCTGTTGTTCCCCTTCTCCTTTCCACAAAGTTAGGTTGTAAAAAATAGGCAATAAATGAAAGGTGAAAAGCAAGAATCGCCTTTGAAGTTCTTCTCTACACGTTACATGCTGTGCTGTCTCTGTGTTATGCTTGTATTAATGGGTAGAGGTCTGTCTGCAATGGGGCGATGAGTAAAGTCTTTGCTCAGTAGTCAGTGCACTTGTCTATGATCTGGGAGAGTCCAGTTCAAGACCTGGTGTGGAGACCTCCTTTGTAAGGTAGTTTATTCATGAACACTTATTATAACACTTTAATTTTCTAAAATTAAAAGTGTAATAAAAACAAAAACAAAAACAGGATTTTTAAACCTCTTTCCACTTTTATTTGAATAAAAATACAAATACAAATCATTTTGCTGCCTCAACAAATGCAGACACAAATACAAATACAAATACTGGGCTCTCTGCACATTCCTACTTTATAAATGATTGTAACAGTATCCAGGTTTCTAATCATCTGCACCCAGTTGTGTCTTGATTCCTAAACATCTCAGCCTCATTTCCCTACCAACAGAGAATTTTGAGCAACCTGGATAAGGTGTCTGTTGGACTACTCCAGGTAGCATATCCAGGTTTCTAAAAAGCGGGATATATGCACAATACATAACCGGGATACTCCAAAAACCTGATCATAACCAGGATACTCATGTGCATGTAAATATCCTGTCATCTGGACACAACAAGCTATTTAAACAGAGGACAACAATACATTTTACTGTATTCTGAGATTTTGAATTTTCAAGGAGGAAAACATGATAAATGATTACATGTGTCTTCACCTGTGCCTCAGCTTAGACTGAGAGTTATCACTGGCTTTTCTAACGTCATCTTTAAGATGTTGCACCGCTGCTCCTCAAGGTGAGGGGCAACCAGAAATCACCAGAATCATTTTTGAAAAACTGTGAAAACAGGAAGAAGAGAGAAGAGTGCAAGTGTGAGTCAAAGAAGGATATACTGAATGCAATGATTTGTTTGATCAGTTTGAGTCAGACCTTTGAAGACACACCTGATTTTTTTTTGTATTTCCTTCCTTTGCTCAATAACGTTTCGTTTTTGATTCAATAGATAAGCGTTCTCACTCTCTTTTTATTTATTTATCTCTCCTCTCTCTTACACACACACACACACACACATGCTGCCCAGGGAGCTCCGCTGATATCGTTTGGGAGCGTTAACTCGGTCAGATCCAACTGTGTTGCTGTGTGACGTTCATCACATCCATCAGCCAGCCATCACCCAGACTCCTGATTTTCCACCCAGATATAATCTTTCATGACTACCTTTTGTTAAATTTGATTTTTTTAGATGCAGAGGGAGTTAAACGATGATTCAGTCCAGTCTGCAGCTGCTTGTTTCGTGTTGTTGACAAACAACATGAAACTTTATTTTACACCTGCATAGATGACCTGATTATCTTTTGAAGCACTTTGTTGCATAAATACGCTTATTACAGGATGTTGATATTGCAACCATTGTAACTAAATTACCTTTATTGTAAGTTTTTTTATTTTTATTTTCAAACAAATCTCACATTCTACGTACAGATAAAATAAACACCATTATACAAATATATATTTCCTGAAAATAAATCCCATAATCTAATAAGTAAAAAGAATGTAAAATAGTTAAATAGTTTCTGCGCATGTCTGAAGTTTGGTGTGACTTTTAAGAGATCCTGTTAATTACTCACCACTTCCACATATAAATATCAGCTTATTTATTCTTAATTGGGGTGACAGTGATTCTCTCTGCAACATTTATTAGTGTCTTCCACATTTAACCGTGTTATGAAGTCTGAAAGTCAAGTAAACCTCCCTGTTTTTAAAATGTGTGTTGTCTTTGCGCTCAGACTTCTTGCCAGGGGCTGACATCATTTTAAGGTTTGTTTTCATTTCATCAATAATATTTATTGAAATTAATATGACAGTAATTTAATTCATTGTGCTGTTAGTTATGTTAGCGAAAAAAAGTTGTTACTCAAAATCCCATGAGTGGAATAAATACATCCAGTCAGCTCATTAACAGCATGACTGGACAGATACCACAGATATCTGGAGGGTGACATACTTTATTTCCTCTGAAGTTCCTCAGGCTCTAGAACATTGTTATATATATATGATATTGTTATAAATAATAAGCACTCAACAAACAAACTAACTCCCTAAATAAATAAAAAAAAATATATACATAGAAAAGGGTGGTTCCACAAAACTGGAACATTGAGCTTAAGAGCAGTGGGATTGCATGAAGACAGAAACACATGCACAAAAAAGAGCCTAGTTCCAGCCTTCCTCATGGCCAGATCCTCCATCCTCCCTTGTCTCATGTGACAGGCCAACCAAACATCCTCTATACATACACATATGCACACATGAACACACGCACATGCACATATACACAACATACTCAAGCAGATATTTTATGAATATTGTAATATACTGTAATATACAGCTCTCTGGATGAAGGTTCCTTGATGAAGGGCAGCCAATCAGCAGCGAGCAGGAGGGAAGCACAGCGCTGATTGGCTGACTCGCAGAGGAAGAGGATGTCGGGACAGCAAAAGATGTCCGCGGTCGTTTGAAAAACCTCCTGCCAAAATCCTCACTTTGGCACCGGATCCGAGCAGTTTTTATGTGACGACGTTGTGCTCAGGCAAGACGCATTCAGAGGAAAGACAAGGACTCCGCGATAAGAGCCAGATTATTCCTTATTATCAGGTTGGCGGTTAAGATGTCTCTCTGTAGACTTACAGCTAGCTGAAGCTAACATTAGCTAGCATGCTAATCGAGCCACTGAAAGCGTCAGCATGCTAATCTCTCAATAACAGCTGTCAGCATGTGTTTTATAAAACGTACAGCTACAAGCTGCCTGTCAAATACAGAGCGATGTTTGGGGGTAATATCTGAGTTGAAAACGTCCAGCTAGCTGCCAGCATGTAGCTTCTGTAAGAGTCAACAGCAGCATGAAACAGTAGAAATAATGTTGAAAATGGTTATTTGGTGAATCATTTGTATGTCGTATTTTACTGAGGCTCAACTAGCTAACCTAAAGCCCACACACTGGCTGACTAAATGATATTCAATCAGAGACATTAACCATTAAACGTATAGAATTTAAGATTAAGCTACAGTTACAGTCCTCCTATGAAGAAATGAAATTGCTTGGTGAAAAGGTGTTCCTAATATTTTGCCCTCCTCATGTATGTTAATAGAGTGGACGAAATATTAGGAACACCTTTCAATATAATGCACCCCAGTACACCAACACCACCCACTACGACCTCAATAATAAACATAAAGTAGAATTATCATCTTTCTGACAATGTCAACAAAAACTGAAAATGTATTTATATGTATTTGTAAATGTAGAATTTATGGCAGAGCTGTTGTTTTGGATTGCTTTACTTAGTAAAGTGGCCGGTGAGTGTATATATATATATATATATATATATATATATATATATACACATATAGTGTGTGTGTGTTTCTGTGGGCTCTGAGGATGATCTTTTAAATATCAGTGTGTAGGATTTCAATTAAGTGTTTATCCAGTTGCTCATAGTTTTGGTTTGCCAGGTGGTCCCATATGCCACATAGTAAAATTGGTTCAATTACTGATTTCAGTATGTTTAGCCAAATTTGGGTCGGTATAGGTAGGGCTTTCTAGATTTCTTTTAGGGCACAGAAAATCCTCCTTCCTTTGTTTTAGCAGGTTCCTGTTGCATTGTTAATTATCTTATTTATATGCACAACAGCGGAAGAGTGCAGTAGAATATGTTAAATCCATCAGCTTGTGTTGCAGCAGGTACATTAAAAAAATTTGTAAACATTTTTCTGTCTTCCTCATCCCTTCTTTTTTCTCCTAGAAATAATGCTGATATCTGGAACTCATGTCGGAAGTCGTGTATGAAGAGACAGCCACGATGATTGCCGCAGGGGAATTGCAGTCGTTTGTCCCGTTTGGCCGTGAGCACTGCAGGAACCATCCCAACGCCTTCAACCTGCAGCTCAGAGAGCTCCAGCCTGCTTCAGAGCTCTGGTCGTCAGACGGTGCCGCCGGCCTGGTGGGGTCCCTGCAGGAAGTCAGTCTGCAGGAGAGAGAGAGGGTGAGGGGAGCATGGCATACTGTTTACATACTACTACTAATATTACAATTATACAAGCAATTCTGTAGGTACAATTTCTAAAAACACTAAAAAAGGGAGTAGAATGAAAGAAGGTAATGGATTTGACATTAAATATTGTTTTTGGTTTGGTGTGGTATTGCTTAAAAATATATACCTTGCACAGCACTGAAAGTCTTTGTTTCTAAAAGTAACAGTAGTTGTTGACATTAACTGTAATAGATAGTACTACCAAGTTAGTAAAAGTAATCCTGCATCACTACTTTATTCATGAAAGCAATACTTGTGTTTTTGTTTTGTTGAGCTGATAGATGTGATTTTGATTGGCAGGAATGCTGGCAGCTTAGGAAGGGCTGCGTGGGAGTCAGGGAGGAGGATGTGGAGTTTGAGGAGGAGCTCTACACAGCAGGAAATGTGGTCGTCTGGAGCCAGGGCAGTAGGACCCAAGGCTCCAACGTATACAAGGCCTTCACTGTCGACAGCCCAGTGCAGCAGGTTGGTCAATGAATCATGTTTTCAGACTGTAAGCGACAGCAATGCCATTCAAATGTGTGAGGACGGATCTGAGAGACTGTTGATTCCTGTTCTGAAAATTGTCTGAAAATTGACCATAAATATTCCATTTTGAATCTCATTTTGTAAAATAACACAAAGGCCACTGAATAATTTGAGTGATACAAGTGTGTGAATGAAATTATAAGAATGATTTTCTTTTGTCGTATAAGTGGCTTCTGATATGATTGCACCAATATTTTTAAAACTGCTGATTGTCAGGATGTATCATTTTTCTTTTGGGCAAAACTGACACTGTTTTTTATTCTGTTTGCAGGCCTTATGGTGTAACTTCGCTGTTCCTCAAAACAAGAAAGATGGTACAATATCATTAAAAACTTCACAAGCAAGTTTATCTGTTAATTTTTTGCATTTCTATTGATGCTCATATAGAAGATACACTATCTATGATGTTTTACAGAGGAGGAAGTGGAGCAGACGGTGTGCATCGTCCAGAGTAGCTGTGTCAACGTTCACACTGTGACCGGGAAGGACTTCATCTCACCACTACCCTTCCAGGTGAGGGAGAGAAACACCGGTGGGAAATCTTTTATCCCAATCGAAGGACATGAGTCAAAGCTTGCAGAGGAATTCAAAAGTGTGCTAAATATTTGATGTAGCTCATCACAGACCAGCCAGGTATTCGAACATGGTGGTGATGTGTGCAAGTTATAAACTTCATATTACAGGGTTTCTGGATATTAAAAATCTGTCAACTTTAATATCCATAAACATGTTGGTGCTGCTGTTTTAGTATATCACAGAGAGTCTTCACATGCCAACCTACAAGTACATTTTCTGTATATAAATCATTGAACTCCATAATGCTTGATTATCCTTAATAGGCAATATTTCAAAATCTGAGTCATATTGTATGACGTGTGATTTTTGTTGGTGCAACATCAGCCTCAGCAAAGCGGCCATACCCACTGACATTTATATTCCACTTAGTATAAAGTCCTCAGCTTTTTAATTGTACATAAATGCTCGATGCTTGCTGTATGTGTGTGTGTGTGTGTGTGTGTGTGTGTGTGTGCATACAAGCATTAGTCAGATTAGTCATATCCTCCAGAGCTGAACCATTGTCTGCTTAACCAATAATAATGGAAAATTTGGATCGCTGACAATAGGAATGAACCTCATCAATGTCAGATGTCTGTATTTAATTGTGTGTGTTGTGCGCTGGCCGGTCTGGAATGAGCGTGTGTGTGTGTGTGTGTGTGTGTGTGTGTATTACTGTTTCAATGTCTATCTTCTTCTGTGTGTCCATATGTTTGTGTGTGTATTGGTCCCATTAGTCTGTTGCACAGCAACATAATGTGATTTGACGATGGATGTTTTTTTTTTTTTTTTTTCTTTAACCTGTACGTTGTAGCAACAGTATTTGTGGGCTGCTCAGAGGAAATCATGTTTTGCTCTCATGTTCTTGCTTGAGGCCTATGAAGGTGGTGATGTGTTGAATATTCACTAGGGGCAAAGATTTGACACCCACTCTCATTAAATTATTGAAATCATTAAAGTGGCAAAGCAGGCAACATGTCGGTGTTGCGAGCAGACTAAGAAAATCCTTGTGAGAGTCTTTGTGTCAGGAAGCATCCCCTCTGCTGGAGTTTCCTTGACACTGAATACCTCCGGGTGCTGCTCTCTTCGGATGTGGCAAAGAAGAGCATTTCCTTATTAGGTTCAATAAAAAGTCATATTATAAAATATTACAAATAGGCCTGGAAGTAACAGGTATTTTCATGATTAATTTCTTGATTAATCGACTTTTTGATCTGTAAAATGTCAGAAATCCAGCAAACTTTATTATCACAGAGGGCTAAGAAAACCAGCAAATATTCTCTCAGATGCTGGGATCAGTGGATTTGGCTAACAATAACTACCTGACATTCATCTCAACATAATTTGATGAACTTCAGGTAATGATAGCTAAACTTCAGCTGTGGTCATTTCAGCAACTTTTATTTTTTGTAGTCATGATGGGTCAGTTTAAAGAGAAGGTGCAGTTCTGGTTTTAAGTGGAAGGACCCTAAAATAGCAGCATTGCATATCAGGTTGGAATATATTCATTCATTCATTCATTCATTCATTCATTCATATTCATATATATATTTAAATGTTACAGATTTATGATAAAATACTGAAGCTGAAATCAAGATAATAAAGTTTTTTCTTAAATTTGTTATGAAATTGGAATCTAAAGTAACTTAAAGTTGTCTTTAAGTCATCTAGAAGTTTGTCAGTCAAGTTCTAGAAATGATGTTTGTTTATGAACTTTATCATTTAAAGGTGAAATTATTATTGTTGTCATTATAACACAGTAACATAAATGTTTGTCTGTCTTCTCTGATCTCCTCCAGGTCTTAAACGTCTGGGCAACCAAGTTTGGACTGTTGTTGGAACGAAAAAACACAGCGACTGACGCACAACTCAGCTCCCCCGGGTACACGCTTAACGCTGCACCCTCACAACCGTGTACATGCACAGACTGATGCGGTCACGCAAACCAAAACTCAAAACCTGGAAAAAAAATGTGTTTTTTTGCATTTGTTATCCTTCGTATTAACCGCCTCCACAACAAACACTGGTACTGATCTCTTTTTCTCCACAGGGAGCCTCTGCCCACAGTATTCAGCATGCTGCATCCTCTAGATGAGATTGCACCAGTAGTGTGTAAACCTGCAGGTAAAAAAAAAAAACACACTCACTTTCCCCTCTCTCTCTCTCTTTATTTTCTGTGAGTGAGTTATCGCCACATATTGGCCTGAATTTCTGTTTGTGTGTGTTTTCCAGGCCAGTTTGAAGGCTCCCGTGTGCAGTATGCATCTGACTCCACCATGAAAATAGTTTTCAGCTGCTGTCAGCCCTCTATAGTCGTCTCCTATGACACTATACAGGGAATACACTCCGTCTGGGCCCTGCGCAAGGTCACACATGATGTGAGTGATCACACAGATACACACTAGGGTTGGCCCAATATGGCCCTAAAATAATATCATGATATTTCAGGGTATTTCTGCGATGACAATATTCTTGACGATATGACAAAATTCTCCTTGCGGGACTTTTGGCTCTCCTCGTACTCAACCAGGTGTTTCTGCTTGATGTGGTGAAATAAGTTTGTTTTATTGCCACCATTTGTTGTCACAGTCTTCTTAAACTTCTTACATATTACCACGGTTTGTTGTACATCTAATCTTTTGTAACCAAACCACTTCCACACTACTGAAGTCGCTCCTGCACTGTGGAGCAGGTAGCAATGCTACTTTCGCTTTCAGCCATGCTTGTTGTTGCTGGGCGTAACGGTATGACGTCGTTACGTCAACAAGTCGGAATATTTCCATTATCACAATATGACTTTTTTTATCATATGAAAAATTATACTGATATTATCATGATTGATAGAATATGGCACACTTCACATACACACCCATTCACAAAGCCTACTTGTCCCCAACCTCCTCTTACCTCCACCAGGAGCGCTCTACAGTCCTGCGGTGTCCGACAGAGTCAGTCGGTCTGATGGCTTCGGGCTTCCTGACCTCCCACCTCCGTAACATCTCCCGTCTGGACACTCCCGGTGGCAGTGGGGCAACTGGGCTCGGTCCTGGAGTTGGACCAAGGTAAAAGTGTTGTCCTCACTTCAGTTTGTATGTGAGATCTTTTAGAGTCTTTGATTTTCAGATGGAAGGAAACCAGTCCGAGGCATCAACACCAGGAGCAGTAAAATACATACACAAAAAAAACAAACGTAGGATTGAAGATGATTATTCCTGCCAGACCTACAGCACTGACTGTAAAATAACTAAAAATAAAGACAGTAAACATGAGATTGACAAAAACAAAATCAAGTACCGAAACTAGAAAAGAATAGGGAAAATTATTCAAATTTTAGGTAATGTCAAATATTTGGTCACATGACATTAGTTGACCCTTGAAATCATCTCTGTTCCCTTACTGCTGTCTGACCCCCGTCCTTGTTTTCCTGCTTCTAGTTGTGCTGTTGGTACCAGCTCTCCTCTCCACTACAGTGCTCTGCACAGCCACCAGAACAGGATCATCACATCTTCACCAGGAATACACTCCCGTGCTCATTCCCCGAGTATATCCAACATGGCGGCCCTCAGGTGAGTAGAGGTCCAGAGACAATTCAGGAAACAAATCAGTGACACAGATGAACAAACAGGTACTTAAAGTTTTAAATATTGAAGGTGTGGAAATAAACTTATTTTCACATTGTAATGCATTTACAGATGACTCAACTGCTGACTGAACTTTGCAGCCTGATTAAAAGGTTTTAATTGTAAAGGTGCTAATTTAGCTTTATTAGCTTATCTGATACATTTGTGAAGATCTAAATGCGTAAAAAGTAAACCCCTGCATGGACACAATATTAGCTCATGCTCAAACTTAAGACAAATCTTAGCAGAATCCAGAGTTATAATTTTTTTGCAGTCTGAACACATTTTAGGTTGCACCCTTTGCAGTTGGGAAAAGAGGGTCGACACCTTTCCTGTGGTCAAAAATGCACGTGTGTTTTTGTGCAGAAGAGCACAAGATACAAACAAAACAGACTTGTTTATCAAACACTCCTCTGCAGCAAGACTAGAAAAACTCCACAGTGTACCTTTCTAAACTTGCTCCCCCCCCCCCCCCCCCCTTCTTCTCCCATTTTCCCCTTCCAGCCGCGCTCACTCTCCAGGCATGGCAGCCCCGTCCTTTTCCAGCGCGGCTCGTTTCAACACGTCTTTCCACAGCCCGTCCCCCAGGGGGCACCATGGCTTGTTACCCTCTGCCAACAGCAGCATGAACGAGACCGTGCTGGTGCCGGAGATGGAGCCCATCATACCTGACCTCTGCATGGAGCAACTGTGGAGTGAGACAGTCACTGCTGGCTGTCACAGGTAATAACCAGAACCGCCCCCTATTGAGAACAGATGCACATGATTCATTGACATCAATGACAGCCGGTTATTGAGAGTTTATTTTAATGTGATTTCAACTCTGTCCCCCCTAATTGATGATTGATCGCTCAAATCTTCACTCTGGCTAATTCGATGATGTAAGGATTCCTGGCTTTCTAAATAATTTCAGCAACTGTTGGGACGCTTAGCTTTTGGCTTATTGTATAACCGTGCAACATTGATTTTAAATATCAGAATACCAGAATATCACCGTCCATCATTATTATTATCAGATTTTCAGAAGTGTGCTCTGTGTTGGAAAATAGTTATGAATAACTTGAGATTACATTCAATATTTGCTTATTTCATTTTTAGTTTATTTAGATATGCACCCTTCTATGTTCTGTATGTTTCCTTTTTTGTTGTTTCTGTTTAATAACTTTTTTTTTTTTAACATAAAGCTTCATTTGTTTTTTTTTCAGGGAGATGAGCAGCCAGGCATCTAAGGTATTCTTGACCTCTGACCTCTGTGAGAACTACTACCTCTGTTTCCTGGTGGAATCTCACCAACAACTCAGGTCAGAGCAGACATACATAATTTCTCCTCTTTTGTCTACATAATGTCAGAAAACTGTTTGGTCTGATTCTCACATTTGAGAAGCTGCAACCAGCAAACATTTGGCATTTTTGCTTAAAAAAATGGCTAAACTGATTATTTGATTATCTAAATAGCTGCAGATTAATTTTCTGTTGATCAACTAATCAATTAATTGATACAATTAATGGTTGTAGCTCTCTACATATTTATTATGAAACATAGGGGTCCATAAAAAGTCTGGAAAAGTCTCAAATACTCTAAATCTAAGGTCCTGCAGAGCAGTATCACAGTTACAGTGGAAGCATTGATCGCTCATGTATGTAGAAAAGAAGACAAACCACTCAAAAATAGTTTGTACTCTCTCTTTAATCTTCTGTCATTGTTTCCACAGATGTGTAAAGTTCATTGAGAGCAACGATACATCTCAGCTCATCTTCGCCTCAGTCACGACCATCGCTGCCAAAGATGCAGAGCCTCTGCAGGTAGATAACGATGTTTAGGCGTAATCGGATTTACTGAGAGTGGGCGAAGGCCAGTGATAAGAAGTTTCCTTACCCACACGATTTACTAATTTATTCAGTTAAGATTAAGATTTGATTTTCTATCCAAATTTTATTTTTTACTGTAACTTAATGTCTTTTCATTGGCATATTTGTTGTATGAAGAATTAACAGTTGTGCTGTTCAGTTTGATTGTGTAGTTGCACAGAACTGAACCAAAACTTTGAGGCCAATAAATAAGTGAGTGATGCATCAATTTGAGTCTCAGTATATAAAATACTGTATGTATATGCTGATTTATGAAAACAGTGCTACAAACGGACCCCTCACCTCTCATTCTCTCTGTATTTGGATTATCTGTATGGTGTTTTTCGCCGGGGTGTTGGATAAGCATATGTATTTAAATTGTTCGTGGGAAGTGTGAAGTTATGAATATTGCGTAGGAGGCCTTACTGTATCCTCTTTAATGCATGCGGATGTGTATGAGTTCCGTGATGTAATTGGGTCTTTACTTGTTTCCATTACCTACAGAATCACATGTGTATATTTAGCTGAGCTAAATCTCTTTCTCACAGGACTTTATTCAACACGTATCATTAAAGCAGAAATCCTTATGTGATTACAACTAGTCTTGATCACTGCATTTTATTGATTTATCAGTAAAGTTGTGATCTGTGAGCTAAACCGTGCAGCAGCATAGTTTTTTTTAAATTCCAGTTTACATATTTATAGAATACTGTATTAGGTTAGGTTTTATGTTTTAGTTGTAATAGTCTTTCATTTGCATTGAAATAATAATTTCTGCACACAGTATTGATCAAAGACAGATGAATACAAGGTCTTCCTGTATCTGCACGTCTAAATTAACACATGTAACTGTCACACTAATCACATCTGATATTAAAGCGTATTGAGACCAACTAGAGATATTAAACTGAATGCAAAAGATGTTTAATAAATGTGACTATTGTTAAAACAAATGCTGAAAGTCATCCAACAAACTGAACAGCAGCATTAAATAATATTACATTCAATAATACTGAGACGTATTGTAGTGCAGATGGTCTCATTTGTTTTTTAAAATAGTGTTTGCAGGAATTGATCTGGGATCAGGTCTAGTTGTTAAACCTGCATGTTGTTAAGGAGGCTTTTTGGTTGTCTTTACTTGAATTTTTTGAGTATTTATGGTGTAGCAGCTTTTGATAAAAATGCAATAAATGATTGAAATGAATGAAGAAGAAATGCAGAAATAATGATGAACTAACCCAGACTAATGATATTTAGTTGTGCAGTGTTTGGATTCTAGTGTGACTTAACTTGATCCTGACAATAACTCTTCTCTCCTCAGAATATAGACGCCATGCTGGTTCTAGAGGCCTGTGGCAGTCTGGTCCTCTACACAGGAATCACCAGGGTAAGGTCGACTCAAACCGCCAAGATTTTAGTCAGATTTCTTCCTCAGTCAGTTGGATACACAACAAAGATGACAATTCATTGATGGTACTGGTTTTTGAATTGAAAAGGCATAAAATTCCTGTCTCGATGTTCCTCTAGGTGAGTAAGGTGTTCGTCCCCGGCCTCCTGTCGCCCACCTTCAGCCTGACCAACCACCTTCCTCACCTCAGCACCCCGCTGGAGAACGTTAGCACGCCGGCTAACGCTGGCAGTAGACACCTCCAAAGACTGGATGAGGTACTGCCATGTGTTGTAAACATATTGTTCTTTATACAGTTGTTGTTTTAATGATTTAATTGTGACTGTAAAATAGGCTACAGGTCATGTAATAGGAACAGGTATGTATAGGTGCAGGTATTTTTTGTATGTTTTTGCCAATGTAATTTTACTTTACGTGCAAATTACTTATCACCATCTGTACATTCCAATTTCTGGTGTCTTTATATTTTCAGATATAAGTTTTCCTCCTCGCTGCCATTCAATCTTGTACAATCTGAAAAACAATTTCCACAGAGCAAGATAATCCGTCACAGTGAACATGGAGGCTTGATTTAGTTTCCTGTTTTTATAATTATTCCAATTTACTGAGTCGAGTGTATCCGTGCTCCCCCTTCTCTTAAAAACATGTTGCTTTACAATCTTTATTATTACATCCATGTCCATCCTGTCTACTACTCACATCACCTCCAGCCTTTTGCCCTCTTTTTTTTCTCTTTACTTTTACTTCATCCTTTCATTTCTTTTCCCCTCTCTTCCAGGCCGCGATGCCTTCTCCGGTGTCAGAGCTAAGAGGTCCGAACATGAAACACCATGAAGCTTCATTTTTGGAAGATTACACCTTCCAACAGGCCACGCCTTACATCCATGCCCTGCGGGACCCCGTCTGCAACCGGGTTACTCTGGTAGGATTGTGTGTGTATTTTCACACATGTTTACTGTTGCCCCCTGACTGTGCTCTGGACAGATGAAGATAACAGAAGTTACAGACATATTTGCAGCAGTATAAATCACTGTGCATGAACTCTGGGAACTTTCAGAGACAGTATTCATGTCTCAGCACTCAACGTAGTTTGCTTTTCAATTATGACTGATCTGTTTAGACACTCGTCTCTTGGGGGATATTTTGTTAACTTGAATGTCATAATGAAAACTGAGCTCACAAGATGTAGTCTGACTTCGAGAAACTCCTCTTCTGGTACATACTGTAGAAATTTAACTGGAGGTGGATGAAGCTGAATGTCCAAATGCTAATTTTAACCTCCTGCGGTTTTAAACTGTAACATTCAAAGTAGAGCTGCAACGAAAATGAATCAGCAGCTATTTTGATAATCAATTAACAGTTTTGAGTCATTTTCAAGTGAAAATGCTAAAATACTCGGGCTCCAGCTTCTTAAATGCAAATATTTTCTGGTTTCTTTAGTCCTCTATGATAGTAAACTGAATATCTTTGGGTTGTGGACTGCTGGTTGTGACAAAAGAAGACATATGAGGACGTCACCATGAACTTTGGGAAAACGTGATTTATAGGCAAAACAACTAATCGATTAACTGAAAAAATAATTATAAAAATAATTATAATTATTATAGTTAGTTGCAGCCCTTATTCAAAGGGAGAAGTTGTCTGCTATGTAATGTAATGGAGGTTAGAAATGCATGAATGGAAACTTTTCAGAACGAATGCAGCTGCAATTATAATCATTCATAGAAAACAACTCTGGGAGTCTCCCTCAAGGTGTTGTTTCTAGTTGAAGATGTGTATGTTTATGAATGTGTGTGTGTGTGTTTGAGTTCAGTAATATTTGTGAATGGGAGCCATAGAGCAGTGAGTTCTGCCTCCCGGGTCAGTCCTGTCACACATGGTATAGACAGTCTCTTCAGCTCTGGGACTCTACAGAACACACACACACTAACAGAGCTTTACTGTTTTTTTTTTTTCTCTCTCTCACACATGCACTGTGTAAAAGTGCAAATCAGTGTCTGCAGGCTGCTGCTCTGACATATTACCTCCGTTCATTGATTTGCTATTTGACCCCTCGACGCGTCAATCTGTACACTAATTGTCGGCTAATGCGGCTCACTGCAGTTTTCAGAGCACTGGCTACTCTCGGTGTGCTGTCAGGTTAACAACAGTTTTATTTTCTCATCATGGTTTCTCTGTTATTGGTTCAGCAGTGCTGTGAAATGACGACAAGAGCGGGACCAACCCTGCTGGAGAAAACGGGACTAAGAATGATGTGGTTTAATTTTTCTCTGACACGCAACAAACTCATGTCTTGCTGTGTTGAAATAATTTACTGTAATGAGGTGTAAAAACCAAAATACCTAGAAATTTATGGCTGCACGTTCACAGCTAAACTGCTCTGTGATCATTATGACTACCTTAATGATTTTAGGAGCAAAATAGTTTGACTCAAAAGTTGTAATTAGTCATAGAATATTCAGAATACTATATTCAGAAGTGTATTTCAGTTTTCAGGGAAATTTCAGGGAAACATATGACTGGTTTTCTGAATGAAACAAATATCAAGGGATTTATGCAAGTGAGATACAATTATTAGTGAAAAGTTGGGTGTTAGTCATGGAATAGTGACCTGATTTAGTTCATCTTAAGTCAGCCAACATGACTATTTCCAGCTACAGTGGATGTCCTGTTGATTTGTGCCGATGTGAGAAATGTTTTCTGATCCCCACTTTGCATTCATTTTGTTTTTGTAAAAAGACACAGAAAATATCAAAGGTATAATGGATAACACACCTACAGTAAATGCGTTTGCTCGTGGGGAGTCAGCGAATCCACACAGAGTTTTAATTTAAATAAAAATAATTACAAAAAAAGCATAAAAAATGTGTTTCTGGGTAGGCTGCACAAATAAGTAAGTTTCCGCAGGGAGTGGTTATGGCTTTCAATGTATACAAGGAATTTGACTCTGGTTTCTAGTGGCTCTCGATGTCTCTACAGGCCGAACGTCTGGTCACACCCCAATTAGTGACGCCAAATCCATCAGCTGTAAAAAAGCAAAACGTCTGCCGTGACATCACTGATTGGCGTGATGCTTGAAAGTTTAATCTGATAGAGAGAGTAGCAGCGGCAGCAGTTTTCTGCCCCCCGTGCGATTCACTTTTACTCTTTAATTGTCGGTGTCTGGTACACCTGGAGACAATGAATCATCACACGCACCAGTTTATTTTCTTATTAAGCCGAATGTTCGCTTCTGTGTCGAGGGATTTCATCGCCGATAGGTGGCCTTTATCACTGAAGTCATTTTGACATGGCAGAGGAGGAGAAGCACAGGTGTAATTTGTGACGACTGAATTGCATTTAGCTGCTTCGGTTTCAGGAGTGCTGGTGTTGTGTGTACTTTCATGGCTTACTGGGACGCTTGAATAGAACGGAGACATCGGTAATTTTATTAACACCTGTGCTTTTCCTACCAGGCTGCTGTGAAAAAGGCCTATAAAGATGTTTTTTTTTAAGTAAATTCTGTCCGCTGTAGGACAAGACTTATAGTTAAAGGTAGGATTCACTGCTGATAGTTGATTACAACAGCACGTCCGCACAAACAGAGCTGATCCGGTTGTACTGCACTGATATGATATATTGAACATATTGAACTGAAAGTGTATAAATTGAATTTGTGCACAATCTCTCTTTCTCTCTCTCTCCAGGAGCTAAGCAGTGGCACGATGCTGAGGATCTCTATCCCAGAGATTGCGACCTCAGAGCTGGGTGAGACACACACGCACACACACACAGACACACACACACACACACACACACACACACACACACACACACACATATACACACACAGATGGCTGAGTCAGAGCAGTTAGGTCCTGGAAATTAGGTTTAAGAGCTGCCTTATGTTGTTACATGGTGACGTATAATCTTGATGTATTGAGGATGCCATTACAAGGCACGTACACACACACACACACACACTCACATACCCTCACCGCATCCCACTGATAATGATTAAACCACACAACATCAGTAAAGTTTCCATGTGAGGCTCTGAGCTTTTTTTTTTCATGTTCATTCTTTTAATCATTGTTTCTCTTCTTAATTGTTTGCATTGTTAGTTGTGGCAAACACGCCAGTTAAAAATGAACTGTAAATAAATTATTCATTTAAGTCCGATCTTTATCATCTCCCTTTGATACTTTGCTGCACATAAAGGAATTATAAATTAACCTTTTAGCACATGTAAATAATTAACCACTCGGGGAATAGGAGCGGAAGGCTTACGTGTTTGGATGAAATGAAACACGTATTCACACGGGGGGAAAGTACTGCGTGGGAACTTTAGTTAATAAGCAAATTAACCCGCAACCTCACTGTTGCTCGGGTCAATAAAACTCACACTTCCCCTTCTAACAGACAGCCCACTACACCAGTGTGTAGTGGTTAGGCAATGTGCTTGTTTTTTAGGTCTATGAGTACAGTGCATAGACCCACGTCTGTTGTTATTACTGTGAGATTCATACATGCACCTCGTTATTTGTGCTGAGAACCACAAGCTTCACGTTAAAGTTGGTCACTCTGTTTTCCTGCAAAGCCATTAACATCCGTCAGCAGCGTTAATGCTTAAATTCCCATCCATTCATTTGTGCTCGGTAGCTTCTGTGCTGCTCTTTTCTGAAACAAATGTGAGTCAGCCTCTTTGTCGTTACCGAGCAAACCGCTGATGCCAACAACCTCCCTTCTTGGCAAGTGCAAGACTCAGTCTAGCTCCAGTGTGACGAGGGAGTCACTGTTACACAAAGTTTTTTTGCTTTGTCAGAGCTGATGTCTGTTTCATCCTGTTCAGTTCTTCAAACTGACCTTTAGACAAAAAGGAATAGAAAAACATATGAATCTTGATTCCAGTTATTTTTTTTAAAGATATAATAAACAGCATTCATGCAGTTGTACCATATTTTATGAGTACTTACAATTGGAAAAATACAATGGAAAGTATTTTTAACAAACAAAGTCTAGACCTCTCTTCACTAATCATGTTGTTTTAGATGGTTAATCAATTGCATTATTATTATTATCAATATTTCTATATTAACTCTAATGTTGCTCTGTATCTGCTGTGGAGCTACAAGTAGTTGTTTAACAGAAATTAATCTGCAGCTATTTTGATAGTTGAATAATTGTACATTTTTTGTTGGTTGCAGCTTCTCAAATGTGAAGATTTGAAGCTTTTTCTGTATCATAAATGATATAAAAGTGATGATCTTTGGATTTTGGACTGTTTATCGAACAAAACAAGACATTTGAATTTGTCACCTTGGGCTCAAAGAAATTCTAACAGGCATTTTTCATTATTTTCTGACATTTTATAGACAAAATGTTTAATCAATTAATGAAGAAAATAATCTGCAGATCAATAGATAATGAAAATAATTGTTAGTTGCAGCCGTAAACTGTTGGATGTGTGTATACAGGCAACTGTTTGCTAACACTTTCACCATATCAAGTTTATGAGGTAGTAATATCTCTAGGGCTGCAACTAACGATTATTTTCATTATCGATTAATCTGTGGATTCTTTTTTCGATCAGTCAGTTAGTTGTTTTGGTCTATAGTATGTCAGAAAATGGTGAAAAATGTTGTTTCCTGTTTCCCAAAGCCCTAGATGTCCTCAAATGTCTTGTTTTGTCCTTAAAATAGTCCCTAACCCAAAGATATTCTGTTTACTGTCATAAAAAACAGAAAATATTCACATTTTGAAAAGCCTGAATGAGAGAAGTTTGACATTTCTTTTCTTTAAAAAATTACTTAAAATGATGAATCGATTATCAAAATAGTTTGCCACTAATAGATTACTATGACTAATTGTACAGCTCTAAATATGTCAATGTTGTGTTTACTGTTTGTTATGCTGCCCTCAAGTGGCCAAAAAACAAAAAGAAAATGAGCTTTAACTTTGTTTCTCCTACATGTTGTGTAACATGTTTGTAGTCTTGTTAATGATAAATCAGACAGTTTTATCAGGTTTAGAAGTGAGTATATTCAGACTGTGGCTCTCTTACTAAACATTTCGACAGGTAACTTATAATTGCTTCTGTAGTTTTCTGTGGATAGAAAAGTTAATTTGGATGAGCAAAACGGACAGCTCAGAATTTCTGGAAATGACTTGTGACTCTATTCCCACTTTGGTTTTATGTCTCACTAGCAAAAATTAGCTGATGAGCAAAACACCTGCTAATTAATACACATTGCACTGACAATGTTTTCTTTTCTAGCTAATTAAAGCAGAGGTGTATCTCTGTTTTTGTAATGATTACAACTAGTTGGTCTGAATGAGAACCAAACATCTACCCTGACCATGAACTGTCAAGTTTCTTAATCTCTTAATCTCTCTTCTACCTTTTGTTGAAGCTCACCTTTTTGTGTTATTTAAAAGTCTTCAGCGTCTCTAAGGTGTGTGTGTGTGTGTGTGACCCCGTATGCCTCGTGTGTGTGCCTACCTTTGTGTCTTTGCCACAAGTTGCTCCCCATTATTTATTAATCAATTCTATAGACAAGACTTTCTCCCTCTAATGAAATGGCCTTTATCCACCGCTTGCCTGACCTTTCCCACTCTGGATGTCCAATTAAGATATCCTGGTGACGTTGATTAGGAATCTGATTGGTCAGAGTCGTTAGGACACACAGTAACACTAATTACTGTTGTAGTGGTGGTGCTTTTTTTAAATTTCCTTTCCTTTTCTTTTCTGCTATTGAAGGTCAAAGCTGAATATTATCATGAGAAAGATAAAATCTCATATTAACATATATGAAGATATGATTTTGTTTATTTCAAGTTAAGAGAAAATATGAAAGCGTAGTAAACTATGCTCTTCTCTGGCAATGTGCTTGTCCAGAATTCACGCATTTGTCAGAAATGACTTTGTCTCTTTATCAAACCAGTTGCCAGAGATTCAAACCATCTATGTTGCTGAAAAATGTTTCCGCGCTGTCTTCAGAAGTCCTCGCTTACATGTGCTTTCAAATATCTCTCAAAATGTCTTTTTTTTTTGTTCATCTGCTTTTCTGCCTTTTCCTTTTTTGTCTCTGATTTCTTTCAGTCAGGAAATGTCTTCAGGCGATTCGTTTCATCTTGCCCAAAGAAGCTGCCATGAAGGTTTGTGGAAGTGGCGGCCGATTTGACTGAGTTATAAAGACCTTAAAGTTTGACACTGGCTTGACGGGCCAAACCCCAGGGTTCATCTAACACCTTTTCAGACATGACATTATTCATTAATTGGTAATGCCATTCCAGTGAAGGTGCTTTATGGGTAACTGGGCACACTGGTGTGTTTTAAGTATTCATGAACCCTGATGGAGTGATTATTTCTCGTACATACAGAGAACAATGTAGAGAGAGACTCTGCCATGAAGTTGAACTCCCATACCAAGCCTGCATCATTATTTACTTTATCTACCTTATCTATATCTAATCTATCCGTTTCCTTTTGCTAGATTAAGAATTTGGTGATAATTGAGAATTTGTAATTAATCGAAGGTTACATTACAATTTAAAACAAATATTTCAAGCTCTTTCCAGCCAGTAGTGAATATATTAACTTATAATCATGTAATTATGCAGGTTTTGGTGAAGTGGTATAACATCTACAACGCCCCCGGTGGTCCCAGTGCTCACGCAGAGTGGAACTTGTTCGTCACTTGTTTCATGACGCTGATGGGCTACAACACTGACCGCCTGACCTGGACACGAAACGTGAGTCCGTTATAGAAGCGTTTTCCATTCTAAGCCTGCAAAATCTTATTTTAACTTTGATCGGTAATTCCCGTGTCCTGACCTTGATCTCTTGTCCTCTCCAGCTGCATTTTGAAGTGCCTCTCTCCCCGGTGATTGCTGCCAAGAAGGCTCGTCCCTCTGACGGAGGCTCTGATGAGGTGTGTGAATAATGCATCATGTGTTTTGATGTTTATAGCACAATTGGCACCGACCGCTATTTTTGTCGTCTAGTTTAGGACGCACTGTAGGCTTGCAATCTCTGAAGGATATCACATGTTTGTGCTAAAGAAAGGTGTGTGCAGCGTTTCATTTGGAGCAAACTTAATAAAAGGGAATGCTTCATAATTATAGTGGGTGTCACAAGATGATAGAATCTCAAACCTAAAATGTCTTTTTGGAAAGCTTTTTGAAAGATAATTCAATTTTAATACTTATTTCCAGACCAGGAAAACATTCAGGAAATGTTCTTCATTCCTTCATTCCTCATTCCTCAGTCTTCATGATCTCAGCTACTATATCTAGATGCTCTAAGGTCATAATAGTGAAAGCAATCGTTTATAATCGCAAAAAGATAAAGTTTCCAAGACCGTTAATAGTGATATAAAATATATATATATTTTGGGAGCATCCTGGAAGTCATTTAAGTTTTCACTAGTTAGAAGTTTGTTGTCACCAGTATATGTGGCCCAGTTTGGAAGAAGTATTAATGCCAGCAAGACACAAGTGAAGCTTGTGGCTATCCTGTCCACGTTGTAAGGAAAGTCAGTCAGAGAAATAATTTGGCTTTCATGATTTACCGCTTTGTAATAAAAAGCCAAAAAAAATTAAAAAGTCATCCTGACAGTCATGGAAAGCCCAGAACTGAAGGCAAACTGTATTAAACCCAGCGGAGAGTTTCCATATATGTCTGAAATAAGCCTGTGACGTAACGGAGAAGATGACCGGTCCTAAACATACAAACACGCTTTTTAAAGATATTCAGATAAAAGGTGGAGGAGGGTTGTTAAGTAATCTCTGTTTGTGTAACACAACAGGTCATGTCAAATGTCAATCAGCTGGAGGCTCAGGCTGTGCTGTGTTGGTTGTTCTGTGTGTGTGTGTGTGTGTGTGTGTGTGTGTGTGTGTTTGACCTGAGGAGCTACATGAGTCAGATTAAACTGCTGTTGACCCTCAGCTTGTGACCTCTGTGTGTGTGTATACGTGTATATTTAACCAATCTGAACAATATTGCAGCTTTTCTTGGAGATCATTTTGCTGTACACATGTATTCATTTTATTTATATGTGGTTATGTGTCTTATATCCAAAACAAAGATTGGTCAGATCCATCTTTTTTACTGACATTTACCCCTGTCCCCTCTCTCTGCAGGACTGGGATTATTTGTTGGGGTCTCATTACCACCGTCAGATGAATTCCCAGCCGGTCTGTGGTCCAGTGGACTCCAGTGGCTCCAACACAAGCATCAACACAGATCTAGAGGGCCCGTCCTTTGTATGTAACTCACTCTCGGTAGATACATGCACACAGTTTCATTACGGTTCTACATACTTGGTTAGATCGCGATGGAATAGATATTTATTACAGAGGAGATCAATACGACTATTCACCTCCAAATTATGACTTCACAGGAATATTTCACTCTTTTCTGGGGATTCCCAAGAAGCTTATTCTAATTTTTGAAAGCTTTTCCTTCATACTCATTTGTTTATGTGGTTGTATTACAGAAATTCCTTCTTTGAGGTGAAAAAAAACCCACACTGATTGTCTGATCTTTTACTAAAAGAAAAAAAAATATTCAGACAACTCTTGTGGAACTTGTTGAATACTACTGTAGTTCAAATGCTTTTCTAGCTGACCATGAATGCAAGTCTCAGTGAAAACATTCAGTGTAGTCTTGTCATTTTTAGTCCTTTTGATTTTGTTGTTTAAGCACACTGTCAGTTAAGCTTACTGTGATATAGTAGAATAACAACATCCCCTCTCTTAGCTATTCTGTGTGCCACTCTTTGTCTTTTACACAACTTTTCCTCTCTTGTCTTTTCTCGATCTTGTTTTTCTAGGCATCTTCTCCTTCCTGTCCGTCTCTGAAGTTGGACAGTTCAGCTCCTCTCTTCCCGCACATTCCTGCTCTTTTCTATGTTCTCCACCTGCTCTATCAGGAGCTGCAGCTGGATGAGCTGCAGAGAGGAAGAGCCTCGTCTCTGGTCTGTCTGCTGCAACAGCTGGCCAGGTAACCACCTTTGTGTGTGTGTGTTTGTGTGGTTTGAATATTTTTGTCATGCTACAGATAATCTAAATGGTATTTGGCTGGTTCAGGCTGGCCTGGTGAGTAGAGTGTGTTCGTACTATCTACTGTATTTTATGAATTGATATGGGGTGAAAAGTCGCGCTCACATAGAACTGAATGAATATGAAATAGTAGAAAAAGCTGTTGCTTTATTAACATTAGAAACATTACACAACAGAGACGGCATGTGTGCCATTTATCAGAATAAACAAAACCTGGTCCACTTTTTCCACCAACTACATTTAACCAACACCATCAGAAGACACCTCATTGTTTCCAGTGAATGCTCGTGTGTAATCAAGGCTCTTGTGTACAGAGAAATAAACTTCAACAGGTTGTCAAGTGACCACTGTGATTGGTGACAATGACAATAACAGAGAAAGCTGAAGTGGGAGAGTGAAGAGCTCTTCAGAGTAATTGGCCTGTGTTGGTTTTATGTGGGCGGTTGTGAAGTATGGTGCAAATTTTTACACTCTTAATGCTTTATCAGGCTAAATGGTGATTACTACAATTATCATCCAGATTTTTTCATTAGATATTGTTCAGGAGTGATTACATTTTTTTTTTTAACACTTATCTCAATGATTTAAGGGAGAAATTGGTTTTAGTAATTTAAGTTTTCAGTTAAAAGATAATGGGATTTCTGGATGTTACAATTCCATATGTGTGAATAACTTACTTTAATTATCACATGCAGATATTTTGGAAACAGCATAAAATGTAAGATATCAGAGTTTTTTTTTTTTTTGATAATAATCTTTATAACAATGTGAGCATATCTTTATCTTCAACAATATTACATTCCCTATGATAGAGGGAATAGAGTTGACCATTTTTGCTTGGATTGGAAAAGTTATAGAAATGTTAATAGTATCATTTATTATCATATAAATATCATCTTTAACATGCATCCACATGAGTCGTTACATATCTTGGATAACCGTATGCTGATTGACTATTTCTCTAGTGTATAACAAACATGCACACACACACACACACGTACAGCTGAAAATTGTGTGGGAGTGAGAGCTCGGTAAAAGGGATTAAAAACTATTGATTGTTTGATGTTAAACAGAATGCTAATGACTCACAGCTGTTGAGTGAGTGTGTGAGTGTGTTTAATTACTGCTTTAAAAAACAAGTTAAATGCCACAGATGCTCTTTGAGAATGTGGAGCCATTTTTAACTTAGTGATAAAAAAAAAAAAGAAAAATTGAAACTTTGCCATCATGACTCGTGGAAATGTTCGTTTCCTTCACTATGGTGGAGTTAAAAGAAGAAAAGTCTCACCCTCAGACCCTCTTACACTGAAGATATCTTCACTATTGTATATATTAAGAATCGTAATTGACTTTTCTGCTGCCTTGACCTGCCTCGTGAAATGTTTGTGATATATATTTATATATCATAATTATCTTGTTTTTGCTCGCAGAGACCTACAGTTGGAAGAGTATGTGGATCTATATTGGAGAGACTACCCTTCATTAATTAGTGGCTTCACTGAGAGCTGCCTCATAGACCAGGGTAAGACCCATTTAATGTTCTAATAATGGTATCAAACCAGGAAGCAGACTAGACATGTTGTAGCGGAGTAGACAGACAGTCGGATGGACTGCCGCTGATGAAGTTCGGCTCTACAGTCCATTGCGGTCCTTTGTATATTTATAGTTTCTTGGATGTAAGAGTTAGGACAAAATATCACTTTATATAATAAATCCTATATAGTAGCCCTGCAGCATCTTTGTGAAGCTTCAGTTTTTTGATGAAATGTTCCACTTGTGTCCGCTGTTCCTCTTCGTCAAATATAGTTTTTAAGGGAGGGAAAAAAGGGCTTAATTGAATGGTCGTTCATAGGTGTTTATGTGACTTTGGCCACCTGTGTAGCTAATTGGTATTCAGCTTGTGTAGTGTGCATGTAATGGCAGCTTGCTGGGGAGGGACGAAATAACATGAAGATGGCATGAAAGAGAAAAATTACCTTTGCTGTAACTGCTCATAAGAAGAGCAGCTATCACTCACTTTTTTGCTTAATAACACAAAGTAAAGCTTCAAAAATGATTACAAGGTTGAATTTAACATCTCTGATAGTCCAAGAGCTGCATCATTATGAGGTCGTATTTATTGCAGGACTATTTTTCTTTGACTGTCATTTAAAAAAAAATACATTTACAAAGAATGACCTCTCATTAATTAATTCCCTCTATCTCCTCCATATTTCTTATCGTTCTTTGCTGTTTCTCCTCTGCTCTTCTCTCCTCAGCTCTGATTGATCAGATGCAGCGTCCGTCCTTCCTACGAGCAGAGCCTCCCTGTGTGTTCAGCTGGCTCAGCAGCTGTCTGAGAGCGGAGGAGACCCCCCCTTTCCCCTACCTGCCCAACATCTGTTGGAGGACCAGGCTACTGGTTCTGGTATGACCAAATATCCTCTGTTTTACAGGATAAAGTATTTAAGTGTTTGTTCTATCTCTATTTGATTTTTATTTACCCTGATCACTAATATTCACAGGTATTGACGGTGTAGTATATAAAAAGCTTCTATTTCCACCCTTTAAATGTACAACGTGCATCCTGTGATTAAAACCAAAGAACGTGGAAAATCAAACATGCAAAGTGCAAAAGAGCAGATAGGTGGAAAATCACGAAAAACAACATTTAAGTTGCTTAACCTTGGTCATCTTCTGCCATTTGTTTTTTGGTATTTTTCCTTTATTTGCCTTTATGAAGGCGGACAGCAAAGCTCCTCAGCTGCAATCGAGCTGGAGGATGTTGCAAATACGTGGTGTTTGTCTAAGAAAACCAGACCACAAGGAATCCCAAATATTTTTGTTTTTAAAGTACGCCGTGATAAACTAGTTTTTACTCTGTATAGAGTTTGCTTTTGGGTTTTATCTGCTCGCCAAAATTATAGTTGTGTATTATCTGAACACAGAAAGAGTAAAATAGAAACAGAACACAAGACTTTCTAGTTGCTAGAGTGATAATATGCAGCCATACTTCCATGGTCCTTAAATAGCATTAGCATATACAGCAGATGTATTTATGTGGCTTGTACAGTGTGTAGTGATGAGGTACAGAGGAGTTAAAGTTTGCTTTGTGTTTAACATTGTCAGGTTCTGTTGAATAGTTTTAAACTTGATTTTCCACCCTCTCTAAGGCTTTCTAACAAATGTGTGTGTGTGTGTGTGTGTGTGAGACATCGAGGGTAACGAGTTCAGCTTTGATTGAGACACAGTCAGATAATCTGTTTGTGCAGCATGTCTGTGATTCTTTTTCTGAACATAAAGAGCAATTACGCCATGGTATGGACGGTGATCTGTACATGTATGTGTACGGGGCGCTGATGGATTCAACCTTCACTTATCAAGGAAGGAATGGCACTTGAAAGCAAGTCTTGTCTCCGGCTGCCATTGTTTCTCTAGAGGATGACGGAGGTGATGACGACAATGAGACAGACCACGGGAACCAGAAGTCTTTGTTTCACTTCATTTATTCTATTTGAATCACTGAACAATTTAGAGATGTGGGCGGAAATTTAGAAGTCTGGTCCAGGTTAACACATCTTGAAAATAGCTTAAAGTGAACACGAATATGGTGAAGCTCACACTGTTAGAGGTGCTGATTTGGACACAGTTGTCATTTTTGATGCTATAGTTTTACGTATCCTTGTTCTTTATTTCATTTAAAGTTTTTCTTTGTGACTTCTATTCCTCTGTTTTGTTTGACATATCTCATGATTTTTGAGACTTCTCCTGCCTATTCTACCATAAATCAGATGATTAAAACACCTCAAATGATACTTAAAGGGGACATAACACACTTTTGTGATTTTTCGTCATTTACAGTATACACTGTTATGTCAGATGTTGATGTCAAACATAGTCAAAGTCCCAAACTGGAGGTGAACGTATATAAAAACTGCCACCTTCAAGTCAAAAGCCTGCTCTGACCGCTTCGTTTGCAGTGTTACCTCTACTTCCTCCTCGTGATGACATCAGATTGTTCGCACATGCCCACAAATGACTGTCTGTTCTAGGTTGTTCCATGTGTTGTTCACGTTGTCCACTCGCATATTTGGGATCGTATTTGGGCTTGAACATGTACGGATATATTTGAGAAGTTAATACTTCGAGTGAAGAACCAGAAAAGCAAGTGAAATTTTTGCTACTACCAATCAGAGCAGAGTGGGCTCATCAGGAGGGCGGCCTTAAAGGGGCAGGAGCTAAAATGGCCTGTTTCAGACAGGGCCAGTATAAGATAAGTTAAGTTAAATGTAAAAGATGCAAAGATATTCCAGTGGAGCCCCAGAATATAAATATAGACATGGAAATGTGCATGTTTTGTCCTTTTTTTTTTTAAAATTTTCAGTACCAAAGACATAATTTAGTTAGTTGCTGCTGTTAGTTTTTTTTGCCTGTAGATGGTGTAGGTTGGGCTGAAACTGTAGGTCTACAACTGTTGACACTGCAGCTGGATAATATCGACTCGGCTGAAATTTGGGTATTTTGCATCAATGGCACTGTGAAGGAGGTCTAGACAGGCTGACAAGGCCCTCATGCAGGGCTGCAGTCTGTGTGTGCATGTACAGTATGATGTTAACACGTACTAGCTTTAGCCTTTATGCAGTTTCTCTTAACACTATTCTGGCTCATTTTGTGATGGATGACATGTCTGCCAGAATCTGCAGTAGGAAGACGAATGCTATTAGTAGAAATGGCTATTGAACTAGCCTTCTGGTTGTCCTCTATAATTCTACAATGCCTTCTGAGTTAAATAAACTTTGTGTCTCAATCTCTGCCAGACATTTAGTTGTTGCTTATCAGTTGAAACGTTAGAATGATGATCCATCTTTAAATCCCCTTCCTCTCCCTCCTCTCCTGCATCTTTATCCATCATCTGTACCCACTTACTCGTCATCACTTCAGCATTTCCAAAAAAAAGTGATGTGCACATAATGCTTTGATTCAAAGCTGGAAAAAATGATATATATATATATATATATATATATATATATATATATATATATATATATATACACACACACACAAAAGGAAGAAAAAAAACTGATATAAAAACTGTGGTCAAATATGATTTTCAACTAAATTTTTGTATATGTACAAATGATGCCAATTCTGCTTTTTCCTCTTTTGTATTTATCTTTATCTCTGCTCTTTCTCTTTGCTTCTGTGTTTCCTCTCAGAGTTATGCCCTCTACATCCTTGGAGATGAAAATGCCACTTCGACAGACGTGTCAAAGTACCTGGTCAAACTCTCCGCAGGTCTGTGTGTGTGTGTGTATGTGTGTGTGTGTTTTCGTGACCAGCCTTAAAGATCACATTACCGGTCTTTGATTGCCCTTTGACTGTGTTTGTGTGTGTGTGCATGTTATAATTCATCGACATCCAGCCCTTATTACCTGTCAGTCCTGTAGTTCCCTGCTTCAGGGCCCAGTGACACAGAAAGAAAAGCAAGTGACGCGGGTTTGTGTGTCACCTGATTTCCTGTATTTGTTTTTGCTTTGACAAAAAAAAAAAAAAAAAAAACCAATACAGTGCTGAGGTGACAGCAGTTCCTGCAGGTATTTGATCAGCCCTTTTTCCACTGACACAGAATTGGACATTGACTTTGTAGGCGGTGTGAGAGCATCTGTCGGCATTTTTCAGTGGCAAAACAAAACCAAACAACAACAGATGTCATCCCACATGAACACAGCCCTCCTCTCACCAGGAACAAAATGTCATCTTGATTTAACACCTAATTTTAGTGCCCATTCTTTTAATTAGTGTAGGTTTGAAAAAGCTGGAATAATAAAGCACAGTTTCCTTCAAGAGGTGTGAAAATCTGACATTTGAGATCACACAAACAGGAGAACAAATTAACGAACCCATTGACCCCCACCGTGACACTGCCCTCTCATCTTAAATATCTCTGTTATCCTTTCCTTTCTCAGGCCAAAAGTCCCATGTCGGTGAGCCGCACTACAGAAGGTAATTCAGCTCACAGCAATGAGACTTTTTTTTATTTTTCCAACAGCTACAGTAAGAGGATTAGCTATATATAATACTGAAAATTATTGTAAATCAGAGGCTTTGTGTTTATTTGTGTCTGTATATTGCACAAAATACACCATTGTCGTTTTAAAAAGCATGCAAATATGAAATAGAAAAATGTTTTTAAGCCGCTATTCTTGTACAAGTAAAGGTGGTTTTGAAATAGAATAGCAAAGTTATTTTTAAAATGTGCATTTCAATAGATAATATTTCTTTCTATTGTGTTCCATGTGTTTTTAAATTTACATTTTTATGTCTATTTATTCCAGACAGAGCAGTGTGAAGGTTAAGGTTTCTGGTGAGAGTCTGGCTGAGCAGCTGGTTGTCTGGCTCACCTCAGAAGGTAAGACAAACAGGTCTTTTTTTTTTTTTTTTTAAATCTTTTATCTTTACAGAGGAAGTCGTGCTGAGGCCATATCCTCTATTTTGGCACCACTGTGGTTCACATGAACGCAGATTTAGACACCTGTCAAGTGTAACTACAGTCTGAAGTGTTAGGAAAGTCAGAGATTTTATCTATGTCTGGGCACTTTTTAGTATCAAGTAGATACATCATAAAACAAGTTTTCAATATTTAAATGATCTGACAGTGATTTGATAATGTGTGTAAAACATATTAACACATCAACTGTTGAATGGGACGTTTTTGTCCACCTGTTATATCGTGTTTGGTCTCAGATTTGAAGTTCAACCTGTCTTCTTCGGCCTCTAATGAGGACACAGCTTCTTGTTTGACCAGAGGAAAAAAAACCACCCATAACTCTCCTTTCACTGGTTTAGGTTTCACTCTGAAGGACCTGGAGTCAGTCCCGTTTGGTGTTGCCCTGCCCATCAGAGAGGCCATCTACCGTTGTCGAGAACAGCCGTGTTCCGATTGGTCAGAGGAGGTCTGTCTGCTGATTGGACGGCAGGACCTGACCAAACAAGCCCACAAGATGACCCTTGCCAAGAGTAAAGCTGTGAGTGTAATGTGGCCAAAAGCTTTTCCCTTCAAAAATTTTGGGTCACAGAATTTGCAAACACAAAATATTAATCATGAATTCAATAAATCCCTGCAACATTTGTGAGAGCTTCCAGTTTTGACAAATACACACAATATTGGGGATTTTTTTCCCCCACACACTGCTGTTTTTGCATAAAACTTTTGTCTGTAGGTCTCAATCTTTAAATTAGAATGATGCTGATTCCATTCATGTGTTGATAACCTATAGGTGTACAGATTATCTTATTGGCACTGGCACAACTGCTATTGTGGCCATATGTAACTGTGTCATTTAAGTGTGTGTGTGCGTGTGTCCAGTCTGTAGGCTCAGGTCTGTCATTGGAGCCTCCTGCGACTACAGAAGCAGATGAGGAGGAAGACGGGATGTCCGACATTATCCAGGAGGTACCAGAGTCACTACTACTAGTCAACACTTTCTGTTACTGGCCAGTCGTCACCCCAAAGATGATCTTTTCCGACCTTAATTAGTAGAGTGCTTGTTGTTGATACTTGGATGTTGAATATTACAAATACTGTGAACTGTTGAAGGTACAAAAATACCAAAGGTACGTCAACAGGAGTTGCTGAGAGAAAATTGGATATTCATGCCCTCTCTCTCTCCTCTCCAGGTCACAGGACTGATCTGGAGTCAGGATCTGAGGGTCCAGGAGGTCAGGAGGCTCCTGCAGAGCTCCAGGCCAGTACGAGTCAGTGTTGTTCATCTACCAGAGGTTTCTGACCATGAATACATAGAGGAGAAAGAGAACAAGTGAGTATAATGTGTGAACGATATGTGTGTCCTGAATGTCTTAACATAGTACGTTTTCAAATCAGTCCATCTTTCTCAAACATTTTCATTGCTCACTTTTTTCCCCCAGTGTGTACATCTTATATTTTGTCTCATGCTCGTGTCTGAATTATGTTTTAACATCAAGAAATCATCGGGATGCCGGCTGTAAGCAGGGATGGCAGCTCTCCAGTCAATTATATACTGTACATTTTTGTATTTTCATCAGTTTTAATTCCCTGCTCTCTCTTTCTTTTTGTCCACGTCTTTGTATTTCGTCTCTCCAGACTCCTGCAGTTGTGTCAGAGGACCATGGCTCTCCCAGTTGGCAGAGGCCTCTTCACTCTCTTCTCCTATCACCCCGTACCAACTGAACCTTTACCTGTCCCAAAACTCAACCTGACAGGTAATGTGGTAATGCTGAAATATTCACATTCTCACCCATGCATATGCCCTGGTTTATATGCCCATTTACTCATTAAATTTATTGAATATTGTGAAATTTTAGAAAGTGTGTTCTTCTCATGAATATAACCTTAATGTACTGCAATGTTAAACTACTAAGTTTTAGTTCCTCTCTAGAAGAAACTAAACACCCAGGTGTTATTTATGTTTATGTTCTTTTTAATTATATTTGTTTCATCAGAAAAACTTGATGTTCAGAGCTTTTTTAAATCTGAATGTGTTTTTATATTTCTGCCCCAGGTCGCGGCCCTCCTAGGAACACCATGGTAGATCTGAACAGCGGGAACATTGATGTTCCTCCCAACATGACCAGCTGGCCCAGCTTCCATAATGGTGTAGCAGCTGGACTGAAAATAGCCCCTGCTTCACAGGTCGGTCTGAGACCACAGCTTTTTACTACCTGCTCTTTTTACATACCTACAGCTGGTGATTAACGTGCCTCTGCAGGCTGCCCTGCTGGATTTCAAATAAATTTGCTGCTGATACCCATAGTCCTCATAACAAACCCAAATATTTTGTTGACACTACCTGGCTGAAGTTTCCACTTGTATACAAAAAAGTGGTCATTTACGATCCCTTAAAAGGTTTTGAAATGTATTCATAGAAACTGGTGCCAGTTTTTCAAGTTTGCATTGTAAATTTTCTCACTCTTCTGCAGTAAACAAAGTTTTGTACAAATATACGTGATGTTCTTTTTTTTTTTTTAAGGTGGACTCAGCCTGGATAGCCTATAACAAGCCAAAGAGTCCAGAGCTGGCCAATGAGTACGCAGGCTTCCTTATGGCCTTGGGCCTCAACGGACACCTCACCAAGCTGGCCACGCTCAACATACACGACTACCTCACCAAGGTACACACAAGCACATGCACATAAAAGCATACATGTGCAGGAACTATAGCAGCGTTTACTCCCACACTGTACTTTGAGTTTCACAACACACATTTAAAGGACCCGTGTGTAGGATTTAGTTGCATCTAGCTGTGAGGTTGCAGACTGCAACCAAATGAATACACCTCCTCTCACCCTCCCCTCCCAAGCATGTAGGAGAACCTACAGTGGCTGCGAAACTCACGAAACACGTGAAACGCCCTAGAGCCAGTGTTTGGTTTGTCTGTTCTGGGCTACTGTAGAAAAATGGCGGTGTAACATGGCGGCCTCCATGGAAGAGGACCCGCTCCCTATGTAGATATAAAGGGCTCATTCTAAGGTAACGAAAACAACAATTCTTATTTTCACGGGATTATACACTAATTAAAATATACTTATGATGATTATATTCCATTTCTGCCAAGTCCGTTCTGCTGGATGCCACTAAATTCTACACACTGCACCTTTAATCCAGCTTTGCCATTTTATTACAGCAGACAAATTCCACATGAATATTATATTCTATTTCTGCCAATAGATCCCCCAAAATCTTACACACTGCACCTTTAATTTACAACCCTATAAATGGAAAAAAAAAACAAAACCAAAGAAAAACAACCCTAAAAATGTACATGGCCAAAAGCATTTTGATTTAATGATTTCTTTTTTAGCTCAAGGCTCAGTTTACAGTACACAATTCTCTAAATTACTGTTTCTTATTACAACACACACACACACACACACACTGGCAGTACACACACACACACCAAACAACACAGATTTACAAGAAAGGAAAACAAATATGAACTTAAATACCGTTTACTCAAAGATACGCCCATCTAAATTCATTAACTTGCATGCACACACACACACACACATACATTCTCTCTCACACACACACCCACGTATACACACATTTTTATCTAAATGACTAAATGAGGGACATAAACTCGAAGCCAGTCAAAGCGAAACTCTGCCCTCTGAGAACTTTTGAAACAAGGCGAGTCCTTCCCACTTTCAGGTAAGAAAAACAACAGGATGCTGCAAGCCAAATCTTTTTTTTGCTCTAGCAGTATAAAGTCAGTGTAAAGATGTGAGGCGAAGATAAAAAGGAACCACCGCACCAAATCCATGCAACAAGTGCCCCCACTGGGTATGAGATTGAATCGTTTTCGGTTCCCGTTTTGAATCAGGACGTGAATTGAAGCGGGCAGTTCATAAAGATCACAGAGCTTTCCTTGTTAGTCATTTCTCTATAAATGAGATGTACTGTAAGAATGTTCTCATACAGGCTCTCAAATACTTGAAATTTGGAGAACCTTGATCCACAGAGAAAGCTGCAGCTCAAAAACAATTTAGTTCTTAAATGATATTTGATCTGCAGGATTTTCTTGAATCTTTTTCTTTGCCTTATAAGGATCTGCTTGTTTTATACAGTTAACCATAAAGATTATTGTATGCACAAAGCTGAAGCTGAGTTAATATTCTATGTTATGAATTCCACCAAAAGATATATTTTTTATTTTTAGCTTTAATTCTATGATTTAAAATAACCATACAGTGCCATCAGACTCACCTAATTCATCCATTACAACTGATAACTTTTGGACACAGCTGTTGACAGCTCAGAATAACACACACTGATTCACATTACCAAGAAAACAGCAGCAAACAATTCTGAGCTGACTGTAAAAGATGACAGACAGTTGTGTGTAACTGCCACACTTCAATCTGAATGAAAGCCATGAACGTGATGAGCGTGGTTGACAGTGGAGCCTGTTTGTAGCTGGTGGTTTTTTGTTGGTTTCTATTCTCGCTGTAAGACAGAAATTACACTGACATACTTTGGATCAGTTCATTAGAATTGTGTATGATAGTGGTTTAGTGAGAATATGGAGGTATATATGTGTGTGTGTGTGTGTGTGTGTGTGTGTGTGTGTCCCTTGTCCTTTTATCTTCCCAGTGTGTTTCCCCTGTTGCTGCAGCATTTTACAAAGAGAAACCTAGCCAATGTTATATACTTATTTTATATATTACACACAAACACACACACACACACACCTACGGGTAATCCACAGGGGTCTAATGAAAGCTGTCAGTCATGGTGCGCTGGTGTGCAAGCTGATTGGACCCCTCAGATACCAGTTAGATATTAGTCACAGTTAGAGCTGATTACATCGGGAGTCATGTGTTCTGTGTAATACACAGGCACTTGCATCACACTTTATGGTCTGATGTAATTTGATGTCTACATTTAACTAAAACTGGCCATTCTTTGAAAAATTAATGTAGTTGTAGAAAAATATTTCCCTCGGATCTCACCTTTCATAAAAGATTACTCACTTGTTTGTGTGCACTTTGCCATCTCTCTGTCCTTGTTGTTCTGTCAGGGCCATGAGATGACCAGTATTGGGCTCCTACTGGGCGTGTCTTCAGCCAAACTGGGCACCATGGACATGTCAATTACCCGCCTGCTTAGTATACACATCCCTGCCCTTCTGCCACCCACCTCTACTGAGCTGGATGTACCACACAATGTTCAGGTAAGAGTGAGTTTGCATGACTAAATACCTTCAGTGCCATTAGAGCGTCTGCAGAGTGTGGATTTCACAAATATATACTACAAACCAGAAAAATTAAATGTTTCCTTCTCTTTTGTTCTATTCTGCAGGTTGCTGCTGTAATTGGCATCGGGCTGGTGTACCAGGGAACAGGACACAGACACAATGCTGAAGTCTTGCTGTCTGAAATAGGTGTGTGTTTGTCTGCAAGAGACAGACAGATGACAGAGACACACACACAATGATGCTTTTTCGATCCAAGACCTGGATTGAGTACAAGTGTTTCAGACGTGATAACAATTTAATATGGCGATCTCATGTCTGAACAACAGCCTGAGTCGGCGGCATGGCCGTTGATCACAAGTCTGAACTGAATGCTGACAAATTAATGTGAAAGCTGCAGCAGCACAAACTGACACACACACACACACAGATTAAATTTACGTCTTATTCCGCCCTCTATAATTCAGTTTAAGAAACCATAAAACTGTGAATTGGTCCATTTTTTCCTAAGATTTTTTTCTCTCGTGTCAGATTCGTCTATGAAAAAGATTTAGTATCCAGTTGTGGTGCAGGGCAAAGGGGGTAAAAACAAAACCTTGCCAACCACAGTTATAATCAGAGCAGCACTCCTTCCCTTTATTTTTGATTTTCATTCATTCCAACTGCATGCGTCATCATTCTACGCTTGTGCTCTGTCAAACATGATAAAATAGGCTGAAATTGATGAGGAAGTAAGTCCATAGTCATGGATTATGTAGTTCAATATCAAGACAGAAGATTACATTTTTCTGTGTGCGTGTGTGCATGTGTGCGTGTGTGTGTGTGTGTGTGTCTTTCAGGTCGACCTCCTGGTCCAGAGATGGAGTACTGTACAGACAGAGAGTCCTATTCACTAGCTGCTGGACTAGCCCTGGGCATGGTCTGTTTGGGGGTGAGTCACACACCCAATCACTGCAGGCAAAAGTGACATTTGCAGAAACATCTTAATGTTGTTTTAACCTGCTGGAGGTTTCGGGTGGGTGGGGTTCAGATCAGAAACTGACAGTTGAACTTAAAATATTTATTTTGCAGCATAATAGTATGTTGTGGTAATACTATCTCCCTCTGGAATTCTCCTTGAATAATAGTGTTTTATTGGTTCAAAATGGCAGCTACAGAGAGAAGCCATTACTTTCTCCCAAAACCTGTTTGTTTACCATTAATATTTTTATGCCGTTGGTTTTGGCCAGGCATCCACAGTAAAAAGAGGATTAATCCACCATGTCTTTTCAAATGTTTTTTTTATAGCAACTGAAGTGTGTTAGGTTGGATTTTCATTGAATGTGAAGTCTGACTAGAAAAAGTAATCAGAGATGAGAAACCAAAGTCATCTCCTTTGAGAGAAACCTCACATAAAACCGTTGTACACTTAGTGATACTTTGTTTGCATGCCCACTGAGAAAAAGGAAAAGCAGAAGTTCTCACACAAGTGTACAATGACCTCTTTGTCTTGTCTCCTTGGCTTTCTTTCTCTTTTTCTTGTTTCCTCCATATTGGAATGACATTATCCTTCATCATTTCCTGTTATTCTTTCCACTTAACATTTTTCACCTCGTCATCTCTGCCCCATCTCTCCTGACTTCCTTTACCTCTCAACTCCAACACTCACACCTTTATTCCCTCCTCTGCACTGTTCCCTCCACCTCTTCACCGTCCTTTCCTCTTCCCACTCATTATTTTCTCTATTCCCATCCTGCTTCATGTCCTCATTCTTCCTCCCCTCTTCCTTTTTTGTTTTTTCTTTATTTTGGTCATCATCCTCTCTCCTTCCCTTGTCTGTCCTTCCTCCCTCCCTGTCCTTGCAGCATGGCAGCAACCTAATTGGGATGACAGACCTGAATGTTCCTGAGCAGTTGTATCAATACATGGTGGGGGGCCACCGCAGAGCGCAGGCTGGGGCCAACAGAGAGAGACACAAGTCCCCCAGCTACCAAATCAAGGTAGATCCACAAATTTCTCTATTTTTGTTTTGTCTATTCCTGCAATTTTATTGCATTGTACTGTAATAACTCTGAAGTTTGACTTTCTTCCATGTTTCTTTAGATCAAGCAAATTATTCAACACTGTAATAATAGCATTTGAGAGTATAATAACTTTCCTAACACTAACATGTCTTGGCATGTTTATTACTGGCCGTGTCCCTTGGCTAATGTGATGTTGACAGAGATCTCAAAAGAAGAGCCAACTTTGCTCCGACAGTTTCATGATCAAACAACATAGCACCAGTCACAGACGTTGATGGTGTTGTTTTATGACAGTGGTTTGCTGGTGTTAAACACACCTCTCCATGTAAGGTGTTACCGCAGCCCTTAACGAGCTTCACAAATGTTGAAATTAGTTATGTTGGCTAACTTACAAACAATTGAGCTTTCACCAAGCACTATCAATGTTTGTTCCAGGAGGGAGACACCATAAATGTGGACGTGACGTGTCCAGGGGCCACACTAGCCCTCGCCATGATCTACCTCAAGACCAACAACAGGTGAGAAAAGATTACAATTACTTAACAGCTGATAGGTCTAACCATTTATCCAAGCATAGAACTAATTATAAAAACAGGATGGTATTTCCAGAAAATAGCATGTTGCACCTCTGAGCCATCTTGTCATGAATAACAAGCTAACACCACAGCTATGCAGTCAGCCAATAAGGCAGTGCCTGTCCTGGTGTTGAGTTTTTAAAATATGGCGTCAGCGTTGTCTCATTCTTTTTTACCCATCTCTTGTCCATGTGAACATCGAGCAGAGCATCCTAACCTGCCTGATGGAAAAAATCTCACTGCCCTGTTGTTACATTACGCTAAGGAAGAACAAGTTATCTTTCTGTTATTGGTCAAGAGGTTCCTGTCTGCTTCAAGGCTAATATGATGCTGTCTGTCTTAGGCTGACAGGTTGTTGAAGGAGGGTATTAACACCTCCTTGTCTCTTTCTGATTCTGTCCACTAGGTCGATTGCTGATTGGCTGAAGCCTCCAGACACATGGTTCCTGCTGGATTTCATCAAACCAGAGTTTCTGCTGCTGAGGGTTAGTGTAGCACTAGCTGTGTGTGAGATCATTTTTCCCACCTTTTCTTCATCCGGTATACCTGTCTGCCATAATTTAACGCTCCTTCTCTCGTCCTCCTTCTTGTCTCCTCGCTACTGAAGACTCTTGCTAGGTGTATTATCATGTGGGATGAGATCCTCCCAAATACAGAGTGGGTCAAAAGTAACATACCTCAGGTGAGAAACTGCACACACACACACACAACTCTAAAGTTTTACATTCATACCAGCTCCTGAAACCTGGTCATTTGTTTTGTATTCAGATCATGAGAGGGACTTTTGACCCCTCTGAAGACATTAACATGGAGACGATGGCGTGAGTATTTAGGCATTTCATTTTTATCACAAACTCTGGGTTAAACCTTGACCAACATACCTCTTCAAGGGAATTGAACATAACCCATGATTCTTCAACTTCTGAAGTTGTTGTAGTGATGTTCTCCACCATGAATGATCATGTCATGTGATTTGTTTCTCTCAGCCAAGCTCAGGACTACATCACAGCCGGGGCCTGTATGGCACTGGGTTTGCGATTTGCCGGCTCTGCCAATTCCGATGCCTTCGACTGCCTCTACGAATTTGCGAGGACCTTCATGAAGATCATGTCTTTCTCTGGTACAGCAGCTGTGGTAAGTGTTTACATATGTGTATATGTTTACATTTGTACTTTGATGTGCTGTTAGAATGACCTCACGAGATTGTCAGTCATGAAAAATGTGTTGCCTCACGTACTCCTACTTCAGATAATGATTTCCTTACTTTCCGTTTTCCATCTGTCTGCTGTATGTGTTCAACATGTGTGCTGGCTCCCAAAGCAGACGGGATATTACAACCTGCAGACCGGTCTGTCAATGATTCTGCTGGCTATGTCCATGGTGATGTCCGGCACCGGGAACCTGAAGGTCCTGCAGCTCTGTCGCTTCTTCCACAAGCGAACCGGCGGCGAGATGAACTACGGATTCCACATGGCTCATCACATGGCACTGGGACTGCTTTTCCTGGGAGGGGGCAGGTGAGACGAGGTCCTGCCGTATGGTCACAACAGCTATGTAAAAGCAGACAGTTAATAAGTGACAATGTTTATAAATGATTAATCATTCATTTAGTTCATCAAGTAAATAATACTCAAAAATTATCAAATATGTGCAAGGACGCCAAGTGTTGAAGATGCATACAGTGCTGTATACAGTAATAGTAACGCACTTCTCTGTACTGCTGAGCTCTACTGTCACTGTCAAACAAAACAAATAACAAGAGTTTATGTGTTTTTCCTCCTTCCATCATTTACAATGATATGAAATCGACATTGCATCTTTGATTAATTTGACAATTATTTTCTCGTTTTGTCTATAAAATGTGTAAAAATTGTGAAAAAATTCACAATTTCTCAGAGCCTACGGTGATGTCTTACTTGGTTAAATTTACTTTAACCTAATTATTTTTAATTAACTAATATATTACTTTAATATGACAAAGAAAAGCAGCAAATTGAGACGCTGAAACCAGAGAATATTTGTCCTTTTTGTTTGAAAAATGACAAACGATTATTCCATTATCAAAGTAGTTGCAGATTAATTTTCTGTTGATCCCCTAATCAATTAATCAGCTGATCGTTGCAGCTCTAGTCAACCAGAATTTAAGCTTTTCGTTCTGCTACCTACTTTAACCTCACCTCAATTTCGTGTCCAGTACTATTGTGTTAAATTAGAAGTTCAACCAAGGACATACCTCCTCCGTCATAACCTTTCCTGTCTCTTTCATCTAATCCAACCAGCATTTTTCTGAATTGTGCTGTAGGTGGAGAAAGGCTGAAACATTGTGTAACTGCCCATTAAAGTACTACATACCAACTATTCATAGCTGCTAGAGTATTGTTAGCTGCTGTTGGGCAGGTTCCCACTTTGTTATGCACATGATGTTGCGTATATACTACCTGTTACCTGTCATATAACACCTGAAATACTGTATGCCAACAAAACTCCAGCTCACGCACACACACACATGCAAAGACACACCCATCGCATTTAGTGCTGCTGATTCTAGGAAGCACCAGGTACACAATGTACACAAACGTGGCATGTGGCATGTGGCATGTGGGTGAGCCACACAAACACACACACACAAATCTGTTTTGAATGCTGTATCCTGCATAATGAATGACACAGATACACACATGAACATGCGAATAAACAAATACGCAACCAAACCAGGTTTCCTCCAACCACCGACCTTGGCTTGTGTATTTTCGAGTGAAACTCCCACTCTCTCATTACATGTTTCAAATGTCTCTCCACCTACAGCTGTAATCAGATGAAACTTTTGATTTTATTCTGGTCACATTTTTATTTTAGACCTTCCAGCTGAAAGCCCACGCGATAGCGAGGCCTCAATTTGAATGTCACCACCTTGTTTACTGTGAGTTGTGTTACGAGGTTAAAGGTCACGCCGGAGAGCAGACTCACGCCATGTCATTGTTGAATTTCCTTCATTCTCTCCCTCTGCTCGTAGGTCATTCAGTCTCTCATCCGGGTGCATTTAAAGTTTCTATTCACATTTGCTTTACGCACGTATAATCATTATCGCTAAATCGTTGACATTCTATTTTTCATTCATTTTCTCACCTGTTTTTCCTGCTATTCTTTCTGTTATGTCTTTTCTGGGGGTTTTTTCCCCCTCCCTCTCTTTCTGTCTGCTCTGTTAGTTTCTCTTCCCGTTTATTCATTTTTTTAGCAGGAAACTGAAGTGAAAGTAAAATTTTTAGATTAAGTTTTCCTCTCAAAGTCACAAGTCACTAATGATAGCTACAGCATACTGTAGTTTTTGTTCAGCTCATGTCGACGCCTGAATGGAACCTTCCTTTTTTTTGAGTTTGCATGTTCTCCTCATGTTTGTGTTTCCTCTGGATGCTCTGGTTTCCTCCTACCTCAAACACAAGCATATGTCATTTTATGAATACTCCTTCTGCGTTTTGGCCTTAACCAAAGCACTGGCCTCAGAACTGGAGTTGGATGCTGCACTGTGGCTGCCCACTGCTCCTATATAGCACATAGTTAGTAAATATAGGCTTGTAAAAAGCGATTACACATCTATTTCTTTTTTCGCCGCATACACTGGAATTTCATTTATCAGAAGTTGAAAAGGCAGAGGTGGCTTAAAGGTCGAAGTGAATAAATAAAGTTTATAAGAAAAAAAAAAGTTGAGCCCTGCATAAAAGGAAAATGACTCAGAAGAACTGGTTGGTAGTTAAAAATCCTCTTTTTAACTCCTCCATTTTCCTGTTATTGTTGCAGCAGTGGTCCAAACCCTCAGAGGGCAGGAAGTTTCTATATCTAATTTTGCTGTTAGTCAATTTGAAAGTTGAAGTTTCCATTTATTGGTCAGAGAAAATCTTTGAAGTTATTATTAATAGTATTAGATTTTTTTTTTTTTTTACTTTTGACCTCTGAAAACAAATCAACATCCGCTCTCCACCCGTCTCCACAGGGTGTATTTAGAGTTTAGTGCGGACATGAGTCTTGAGATGTTCGACCAAAGAGTGCTTTTTCTGTCTCAGATTGTTTTGTTTGAAGGATTTTTATAGGCCTGAAGGGGTCAAAATATCTAGTTTTGAGGAAAGTCAGAAAGAGTACAAATAAATTTGTGTAAGATGTGTCTACTTTTCTTCCTTACACTTTTAATCGTCATGTGACACTTTCCTGAGAAGATTCCTAAAATGAAATTGGTTTTCTAGACCATCAGTAAAAGTTTCCCTTCTTTGCTGACCAAACGTGGCAGAATACATCTTTTATATGCCTGTTAGGACGCCAGCAAGAAGAAAGTTTAGCTTTGTATAGAAAATTCTCACTCAACACAATTAATTTGCTTTAAATCCACCAACTCGACCAGAGAACAAGTATAGTCGTTGTATTTAAAGGTCAGACCAATACTGATAATAGAAATTTCTGTCCTGTAATCAGCCTTAAATGATTGCAGTTTTCAATATTTAACTAGCCATTGAATGCCAGTGCAATTGATTGTTCCATGCATTGGCCATTTTATGAAATTCAATAGAAAATAATGGGAAAACCCCCACTAAATCACTCATTTTTCAGTAGAAACAGAATAGAAAGTTGGCTGAAGTATCTGTTATTTCATAAATGTTTCTCTTCCAACCATCAGAATTGTCAGTTAAAATTTGCTCAGTTATTCATTGCAGAATCCTGGTGAATCTGAACCAGATTGTCCCTAAAATATGTCTGCTAATCATCATCTTTACACACTGAAGGTCTTTTGAATTGTTAACTTGTGGGAAAAATAGTAATATTCAATGTGGTTGTGATTCTCAAACATGCAGCCATTTAAATGAAGAACAACGACCCTTTACCTCAGTTGACTGTCAATAAGTGCTCTCACTAGTAACCTTTCATGTACAAGCAGCCTTTATTGTCTGACCCGACTTTATTATAATGGCTCATTTAGTAAAAGTGCACACTTAACCGCCAACCATTATGGTTAAGAGGCTCTGTTGTGGCCTGTGATGACGTTAACTGGATTACAACACACACCTGGTTTTACAAACAGAGAACAGAAAAGCATTGATGGTTATAATCTGGAATAATGCCCACAAAAACTTGTGTGTCCCAAGTAACCTTTACGTACACACTTTACCGTTACTTGTGGCAAGTGATGAGAGTTTAATGATGTTTGTGTGAGAGAGAGTGATGTGTTTTAAATATTTGTCATGTCGTTTGATGTTAGGTACACCTTGAGCACCTCCAACTCAGCCATCGCCGCGCTGCTGTGCGCCCTGTACCCCCACTTCCCCGCTCACAGTACCGACAATCGGTGAGACACATACACACACACTATGAAAGCATGACCGTGGTAGAATACGTATACTATGTTTGGTTCAGCCTACCTTTCATCCCATGAGGGGGATGTTTACTGTCACAGACGGTTGATGTGTGTGCAGATGTGAACTTCGTGAACCTTTTGATTAGTGAGGCCATCACAGCCAGCTGCGGTAGCATATACCTTGATTCGACTAACATATTTAAAACACTGACAGCAAGTATTTTGTGCATATATTGTTTTCACCCTTCAAATTCCGAAAGATTCCATATATATCATTATATCATATATGTATTTGGGATATATATATCATATATCCCACATTGTGTCCCTGTTAGGGTAGAAAATCGTTTTAAAACAGAATTTACAACATTAAAACTCCCTGCAGCTCCATGGAAACTAGATAAATGAAAAACCTTGGTGGACCATGGATTCTTTAATGCAGGATGGTGTACCTTACCTTTAACGGTAGAGGAAGTTGTAATTACATCATGCTCACAGGTGATTTTTTTTTTCTCATAGATAATTTTATTTAAATGATTAGTGAAATCCTTTAAATAAAGGAGAAAAGGACACCTGCACACTGTCCTCACTTGCTCAACATACTTTGATATATACAACGTTTCAGTCAACAACCTTCTTCAGGTATAATACCAAACAGTTTGGTAAAAGAGAAGCTTCCATCATACAGCAGAGTAACAATATGACTGTTTTCTTGTCATTATTTTATTTAAGGGCAGTACTCTAGATATGGCTGTGTGTTGATGTTGCTCTTGTTGCTGCAGCTACCACCTGCAGGCCCTGCGGCACCTGGCCGTGCTGGCTGCGGAGCCCCGTTTGCTGGTCCCTGTGGACGTGGACTCCCTGAAGCCTTGCTACGCACTGTTAGAGGTCACCTACAAGGTAAGTTAATCAAGGTTATGTAAGGTCAGACTGACAAGATAAACCCTTCCCATAAGCAAGACGCTTGCAATCATGGGCCGTAGTCACAAACATACTGAGAATATTTTTAGAGAGCTCCTGACTTAGCCTAAAAATTTCTACTCTAAGCAAGGAAGGGACAGAAACTTTTACCTTGTGAGGGGGTGTGGTTGACCCCGTTTCTAGGTATGACTCATTCTTTTGAAATGTGTGATTGGCTGATCAAAAACTAAAAAGAAAAGAAATAAAAATGCACTCTTAATGATAATGGGTATAGAATGGACAGTGAAATTGATAGGCCTAATCATAGAATTTAGTCTCTATTAAGACATGGTGTAATTATAAATACTATTTTATGTAATGAACATCTCTGTTGATTAAATTGTGAGCCATACTAGAAAAGTAGCCTATGAAAACACAGGCCTACTTGTGCAGCAGCCTATACACATGCTGATAGTTGTTATATTTATTTACCATGTTGGTCATTTTAATACTTAATCTATTTGGCTTAGAAAAGGTCTCAGTTTTCATCAATTTCTGTGACTGGCGGCCAGTTTATACAAGTTGCAGTTTTGGTTGGCGTGTAAATCTTTTTTCCAGCTGCCAGCAAATTCCAAAATTTCCCACCGGCCAAATATCTTAGTGTTGTGATCACTTTCATTTCTGGAGTTATAGTGTTATTACAGTGGGTGGGAGATGTGGTCCATCTCAATGAGGTGGACCACAAACATCTCGATCACGATCTAATCTGTCAGGTTTCATAAACTCACCGTCATTCAGCATTTGGAGAATATTTCTCCTACCTCTTTGTCTTTCTGCCGTTTTCTCCTCTGTTTAAGAGACTCTAAAGCCTCTTAAAAGTCTTCCTAACAATTTTTCACATTAGGAGCTCTCTTAAGAGCTAAGATACTGTGTGGACAACTTTTATCTTTACGAGGATCTTTTCTTAACTGTAAGGGGAATTTCTTAGAAAATGTCATAACTTTCTTAGAATTTCGTCACTCTTTGTACTAGGAAGCTTTATGAACACGCCCTCAGAAGTATTAATATTTGAGAGCTGATCGGTGCCTATTCTTGCATACAGATGAAGTTAAAGCTTTGTTTAGTTTCATGTCTTAAAACTCAAAGTACAGTTTGTACTTTTTCTCTCACGTAGCATGCACTTGCTCCCTCATTCTCTATTTATGTCACACATGCATGTAAAGATGCCCATTGCTGCATTTCCTCTTGACAACTTGTTTTACATTCGTACACACATGTGAACACAAGCTGTAATCTACAGTATGTGCTGCTTGCAGTTCATTTCGAAGTGCAAAAAAAAACACCACATTCTGCTCTTCATCAGCTGGACGGCTTCCAGCTCAGAGACTTTTTCATCATTCAGTCAAACCAATCTTTCTGCTCTGCTTATGAAATTAGGTCAAAAATGAATACAAAAAAAAAAAAAAAAATGCAACTTCCTCCCACTATAAAAACAACAGCATTAGATCACATTTCAATGTTAAAGCATGACTGTTGCTCATCGTGTCACCAGTAATTTAATATATTTTATTAAATTTACCAACTAGTTGCTCAAGGTAGTGAGTGAACCAACGGATGTTGTAAACTTCCTGCCTTCAATTAACCACAGACTATAAAAAAAGAGGTTTTCCAAACTTTTGAGGCCCGCAAGATGCCTGGATTAGACAATATTTGTCTTTGCAAGATCCGTAACGCAGAACACATACCAAAGAAATGGAGACTTTACAGATGACCATATCAGAAATTGCAGCAAACAGACAAACCAGATCACTGTGATAGTAGCCTATGAAAACACAGGCCTACTTGTGCAGCAGCCTATACACATGCTGATAGTTGTTATATTTATTTACCATGTTGGTCATTTTAATACTTAATCTATTTGGCTTAGAAAAGGTCTCAGTTTTCATCAATTTCTGTGACTGGCGGCCAGTTTATACAAGTTGCAGTTTTGGTTGGCTGCCAGCAAATTCCAAAATTTCCCACCGGCCAAATATCTTAGTGTTGTGATCACTTTCATTTCTGGCGTTATAGTGTTATTACAGTGGGTGGGAGATGTGGTCCATCTCAATGAGGTGGACCACAAACATCTCGATCACGATCTAATCTGTCAGGTTTCATAAACTCACCGTCATTCAGCATTTGGAGAATATTTCTCCTACCTCTTTGTCTTTCTGCCGTTTTCTCCTCTGTTTAAGAGACTCTAAAACCAGTAATTTAATATATTTTATTAAATTTACCAACTAGTTGCTCAAGGTAGTGAGTGAACCAACGGATGTTGTAAACTTCCTGCCTTCAATTAACCACAGACTATAAAAAAAGAGGTTTTCCAAACTTTTGAGGCCCGCAAGATGCCTGGATTAGACAATATTTGTCTTTGCAAGATCCGTAACGCAGAACACATACCAAAGAAATGGAGACTTTACAGATGACCATATCAGAAATTGCAGCAAACAGACAAACCAGATCACTGTGATAAATGGCCAAATATCCTAAATTCCACTGTATGAGTAAAACTGCTCAGGATTGAAGAGCAAAACGGTAGCTTTCCAAATCCAGTAACGCCTGTGAAATCAGTCAATAGTTCTGGTTCCTCTTTGTTCCTCTTCTTTATCTTTCTTTGCTGGAGAGGAGTCACTGTGGTGCAGTCCACATTGGTTCAGACTTCCTGTGTTGCGTGACCTTGCACAAGACTACAGTGTGTCCATTCATTATGGCCACAGTCATGTGCATCATGTGCGCTCTGTAACGTCCATACACTGGCAGTTTTCCCCCGTTCCCCATTATTAGAGACACTTTTAAAAACAGTAAGTTTAAAAGAAACAACCATCCATAACTGTTTCACCAGAAAATCAGATGCTTACATGAGGATTACTGTAGATGTTTTTCTCATGTTCCATATTTACTCAGCTATGATTTACTCCCCAGTCAGCCCCAGCTTTTTCAAACTTGTACAGTGCACAAACATCATTGCGACACTGTAAATGTATCTTTCAGATGCAGTAAATAGCTCCTGAATTATAGGAGCAGTCTTTTCTAAATCTCCCTTTGTGATGTTTTGTTGCCGCTCTGTGTAGATGTGGCTATTTTAGAAGTCTCACTTTGTTCTCCAGTTTTTCTGCAGCACTGTGACTCCCTGCTTCCTTTTAGTTGTAGCTTTTTTCTTGTTAAATATTATATTACTGACTTCTTATTGACTCGTTTGAAAGACAAATGTGACACTTTTTGTGTTCTTCCTCATAGCTTTTAATGAAAAGTTGGCTACGGTGGCTTCTGGTGTGCTAATGCAGAGTATAAACTTAATTATTAGGGCTGCCACTGTATGACTAATGCGAAACAATGACAAAAGTTCACCTTCATTGGGAAGATAGGTGGTAGTTTTATAGAAGCATCATCTGGAAAAGGAGAAAAGTGCATCAGCAGCGCCTCATGCTCCGTTCAAAACTGGGGAACACATAGTATGAATATACCCAGCAATAAGCCCAGCAAAATCTATATTTACAACATTTTATAAAGCCAGGAATCGTATAAAAAGATTTAAAATATCAAGGTCAACACAGCAGGATGCATTAAAACCACCAAACCCATCGTTTTCTACGTCGACCACACTGGGCTGGTCTTGATGTGCGTCATTGCGGGTTGACGTGTGTCGTGTCATCAGGAAAAACCACTGTCTTATTTCTCTGCAATGACACATGTAAAGCTTCCAGAAAATCAACAACTGAATCTTACTTGCTTCCTAGATTGGTACATTCTGGCTACTTTGACCCCCTTTTTTTTGTCTTTATGACACGTCCAGTGTGGGTCACTGCACATTAACTGAAAGCATTCGTAACCACAGTGGATTTAAGCTCCTTGTGTTCGGGTATTTCCACAGGTGAAGGTTGGTACACATTAACTGAAAGCATTCGTAACCACAGTGAATTTGAGCTCCCTGCGTTTGGGTATTTCCACAGGTGAAGGTTAGTTCAAGGTTAAAGAGAAGAGATTGCTGTGTATAGTTACGACCGCCTCAGACGGCACTCCTCATTTTAATTTATTTCACAGCAGAAAGCTCAGCTTGACACAGTGAATGACAATCACTCATTCGTCACTGCTTGTGAGAGAGAATGTATTTATGCACATTTTATATGCTACTTAGTAAATGGGAGTATATAAATCAAATTCTAATTAAATACATTTTTTTCCAATTTAAATATGAAAGAAGCCTTTTTAGAGACAATTCACCTCAATTCTGTCAATATTTGGTAAGTTTCGTCCCTCAGGAGGCAGTTTTTGGCATTCTGCTGTTCTGTAGTGCTTTTTCATTGAGTGTTTAAGTACAATAAGCTGTTTAATTCCTACATGAGAAATACCCAGATATTGGTACACTTATATACAGCTTTAACAGATCTTAAGGTTTCACTTTAAAGGGGACGCATCTATGTTTTTATTATCTTTGCATGACTTACAGTTAAAAAAAAACACCTTATTTATCTTATACTGGTTCTTTATGCAGTCCTTCAGTTCAGCCTGTGTCTGAAACAAGATGTTTTAACTCCTGTGTCTCTAAGGCCCCCCTCCTGATGAGCCTACTCTGTTCTGATTGGCCAGCTGCCCCTCTATAGACTTCCAGCAGGTTGGCAGACTACGTAAAACAAACAGTAGTATAGGATTTCGCTCTTTTTCTTGTTCTACTTGAAATGGAAACTTCTCAAATACATCCATACATGTTCGAGCCTGAAATATGAGAGTGGACAACGTGAACAACCCATGGGACAACCTTAGCAACAACCTTAGCAACAAAGGCTACAGAACGGACGGCCATTTGTGGGCATGCGTGAATAATCAGATGTCATCACGAGGAAGAAGTAGAGATAACTTGCCAAACTAAATCTTCAGAGCAGGCTGAAGCCCTGGCTTTTGACTTACAGGGAGCATTTTTACATACATTCACCTCAAGTTTTAGAACTCTAACTATATTTAAAAGACATCTGACATCATAACACTATAAAATAAACAAAATCACAAAAAGCTTGATATGTCTTGTTTAAGCTGTGAGAATGTGAAACTGCCTACGTGGCCCTTTGTTCTTGTGCATGTTGTAATGACGTCATTTCCTCTTGTTTCAGGAGACCAAGTGGTACGACGAGACGACAGTAGAACTGATGGCTCCCACAATGCTTCCTGAGCTGCATCTGCTCAAACGGGTAAAGCCTGAACACAACACTTCACAGCTTCTGGACTTTGTAGTCCAGTCGAAACTGTAGACTGCTTTACCTCTCTGCTGAGGATTTATGTGATTAGTTGAGTTTAAACAGTATTGATTCTTTACACCACCCAAACTATTTGTAGATAAATGAAGTACATCCTAATATCTTCTAATTTGTGTTTATTTACTGCAGGTAAAGGTGAAGGGGCCACGTTACTGGGAACTGTCCGTAGACCTGAGCAAAGAAACACAACATCTGAAGTAAGTGCACCATCTCTTTAAAGTGTAAGCAGAGGTTTAAAGGTAGTCACTCAAATGAAACCACTAAAAATGCAGTGTGAGAAAATGATTATGGACCACCTCCTTTGTCTTCTCATGACACAGATGGATTAGAGGAATCCACAGGGGAAGCTCTGCTCTCATTTATTGATTTAGTTGACTGATTTGAAGGACAATCATTCTCTTTCTCTCCCTCAGGTCCATCTTGTCCAGAGATGGAGTGTTGTATGTAAAACTAAGAGCTGGACAGTTGCCCTACAAAGACGACCCTCAGGGCTGGAAGAGCCTGCTGGCCTCCAGCGTCAACCATCGCAACTCTGGTGTCAGAGCTTTCAAGGTAAACTCATGAAGATGTTGTATATAGCAAATAATGCCAACAAGCATCGCCAGAAGGTTCCTGTAGACCTGGTTGATCTGGGGAACTTTTAGAGTGTGTACAGACTGAATGTAAATCAAATTTTTTGCTTTTCTTCCTGTGCATAAATTTGTTTTTGTAACTGTGTTTATTTGCATGCACTGACACCATGGAAATAGTAGTAAATAGTAAGCAATACTATTGTGTGTCGAGTGTGATTCTGTATGTGTTTTGTGTGACAACTTGATCTCAATCTGATATCAAAACTTACAAGAACAGCAGTTTTTTTTTTTTGTTTTTCTCTCTTCCGTCAGCCCTTATTATTGTCTCTCATGATGTCATGCTGCGCAGGTCAAGTGTGAATTTTCCATTTAAACTGAAATGTTTTCAGTTCGTGCAGACACATCTTCACCTCAGTTTGCACCACATACAAACAAGCTGTCTTGTTTGCCTTTATGTCTGTCAGCTGAGAGAAGTTGGCCATGGCTATCAGGTTCAGGTTCTATACATGTCTAATGTTCAGGCCATTGTTAGACTTACTCAGTGATGTGTTTTTGACAAATCAACCGCTCCAACACCTGCATCAATAACCTTTGTTGGTGATTTTCCACATCTTTCAGAATGCCGTGGGTGTAGAAATTTGTGTCTGTGATTTGTTTGATTTCTCTCTGTATGATGGCTAAACACCCTTTTTACTGCGGATGTTTCAGATCGGAACATTTTCTGTGGTCAAGCTGCATTGTAGCTGATGGAAATTACACGAATGACACGTTGGCAGAGCTCAGATGTACATCACGCAGTGTTTTAGTTTGGATTTTGCCTCTAGTATGGTTTCCTTTTAATAACTGGGTTTGAAACAGACGACACATTTTAAGAAATGAGTCTGCACCGTCAACAGACTATAAATAGTCGTGAATGGAATTGAGTTGACTACCTCCCTAGTGGTTGCTACAGTGTCCAGTCTAGACAGGTTGTCACTACAGGTTCGGCAGGCAGCTGTGTGGTTGACAGACTATTACTGGTTTCCTGATGGTCTCGGTGTACGCTGTCAATACACTCGCAGGTCTGGAGGGTTTTTGTCATTCATCTCAGTTCCTTTGGGTTTTATACAAAAAAAGTGTCTCTTTACCCCGCCTGTCTTTTGCATCCTTCTGCATTTCCTTCTATGTGTTTGTCTCAAAATCTAAATAATTTTACAATTCCCCCCTGTGTGTGTTTCTGCAGCCTGAAGCCATCTCTACGTTCACCTCCGAGCCCGCTCTGGTCTCCTTCGCTGAGTTCTTCTGTAAAACATCTGAAGGGATGAAACACGTGAGTTTAACACACAGAAGTCTGAAGCCAGTTTTACTCCATTAGCTAAAGTTATTTGCCGTCATTTTATTTTCCTGGATGAATATGAGAGAGCCTTTGACTTGTTTGTCTAATCATAAGTAATAAATCTGTTGTCAACTCTACCAGTCCTTAACGATGTGTTATACCGTCATTTGTTCATTATCTTAGCTTCAAAGATGCCAGCTCTGAAGTGAATTATGGGTTACTGCTTTATTTCGAACCATACGTGTTTATTTTATAACATAAACAACAGGTAAAAATAAATCACTTCATGTGAAATAACCAGGTTTACTCACTCACCAGGTTCCCAATCGTTATGAGATTTGAAGGAAGCAATTTATTTTTGTAGGATTTTGTCTAGACAGCAAAAAACGGGGAAGTCTTAAAGAGTATATTTTATAGCTTTATCGTACCTGTTTGGCTTCAGTCTAACTGTAGTGGAAATAAAACAGTTTTGCCTTTTTAGAAAAACATTAACGAACCAGGAAAGAGTCACGTTTTTTAGTTCCTGGAGGTTCAGTAATGGAAAGTCACAAAAAGGAAAGTTATATCAGCACCACGATGGAAACCGAGCAGTGATTCACACTTTGAACAGCAATAGTTTTTTATTGTTTTGTGGTTTGTCGAGCTATCGGGGCAGAAACTATCTGCTCTGTTGACACTCTGCTCCTTTCCTCCCTGCCAGCTAGTGGAAAACAGGGGGAAACACCAAAACATGTTGATTGTTTTTGTTAAAACCAAAATATACCTTTTAACATGCACCAAGCATTGCAGCTAATATTGTGTATCCTGATTCAGTTCTTCTTCAGGGTAGTGTTTATAAGCACCCTAATAGCTAAATGTTAACAAAACTATGGAAACTGCCAGAGCAAACAATACAGAGGGTGATGGGTTGGTATGCATCATGTGTCCTGGCTAAAATAATCATAAATACTGGGATATTGTTAATAACATTCTCCTAATTATCATGAAAAATGCATATTCCAAGTTTTAGTAAATGTTTATGCTGGTCACATTTATCAGTGTTTGATATATGATATGCTTTGCTTTCCTGACATGAAAATACTTACATGCATGCAATCATGCTGTGTGTGTCTGTAGTACACAACATCAGTGTACGATCTCACACTATGGAGTGAAACTAATTCTACAAACAACCATATCATCCTTCAGTAGACATAAAAGCAAATGTGAATTGTTGACCAGACTCTCTGTCTGTGTTTTGTTTACATACAGTAATTGATTGTGCTACATTATGTTAAATGAACTGATACTTACTTATTAGGAAGAAGCAAATGCAAAACAAGTTTCCACAGCGATGTATGTGGTCCATACAGAAATGTTGGAAAAGATTTTGAGAAAGACATTCAACCGTGACTTTGACTCAAAATGTCAACAAAGCTAAGTGTCTGCAGCCATGCAGCTCTCTGAGGCTGTACTTTGGCACAGTGTTGCTTTGAGCAAAAAATGCTATCATCAGGATGCTAACATGCTGCTGAGGTACAATGTTTACCATCTTAGTTTTGTGTGTAGCATGCTAACATTTTCTCATTAGTATTAAACACAAAATATTGACCTGAGGATGGCATCTTGGATTATTATAATTCATCCTGATGGGAAACTCAATGTCTGTACCAAATTTCATGGCAATCCATCAAATATTTTTTGAGATATTTCACTACAGGAAAAGTGAGGGGATCATCAAAGTCATTAGGATTCATCCTCTGGGGATCATGAATGTTTGTGCAAAATTTCATGGCAATCTGTCCAATAGTTTTGATATTTCAGTCTGGACCAAAGTGGTGGTCCGACTGACGACATCCATAGAGCCATGCCGCTGAAACAACTAAAAATAGATTTGTTAACAAGATTCAAGGGGAAAAAAGCCTTAAATGAGGTACCAAGTGGCAGATTTTGACAGCTTTAAATAAAGGCAGCTTTACATGTATACATACATACACTGGCTAATTTTAGGTGTGTTACAGACTTAAAATAGATTGTATAGATTATCATGACTGATGCTCAATCTGCTTGAGAATCGCTTGACTCCTATTTTCTGAGTAAAGAAGCTGCTTCATCACGGCTTCAGGTTAATTGGTTGGATTGCATAGAGGTCACTGGTTTCATTTTGCACACTGAATTGAAAGGGAAGTAATCATTTTGTAGCGTAACATTCTGTAATTGAATTTAACGACAACAGGAAGAGGTTTCTTTGCTGTTTATCTGTTCTCATCAGTGCAATCATACCAGCTCTGCCTGCCCCTTTTTCCTCTACTTCTTCTTATTTATCAAATGTGAATATTTTCTTTGTTTTTAAATTGAGGACATTGTGTTTTCTGGCAGGTTAATTGCGAGATTTGTTGCCGTCTGGGTTTTAATGTGGTGTGAAATATCTCTATGTCTAGATCTGAATGTACAAGTTGCCTGTTTGACTGCATATTTCTCCTAGTCCTTACAGGTTTGTGAAAATAGCTTTGAAAGTATATGATTTGGTTTTTAATCAGTGTACACTTTCTAAATATGTCTCTGCCGCAGCTTTATCACTGTCTGTGCTCGGATTAGTTTGTTCTGATGGAAACCCCGTGATTGCTGTTTATAGCTCATTTAACTAGGTTTCTGTGACTTGAAAAGATGAGGAGTCATGAGCTAGGCCTTATCCAATGTACAGTTTTGATGATTTCCCCGTTTGACACCATTAGATGTACATCTTGATTCCTTCAATTTCATTGACAAAATCTTCCAAATCATTTGAAAGTCATTATGTGTATAAATAGCACAAACTAAAAGCACACCTAATGCACTCACTGCATGTGTGTGTTCTCACTGAAATGCCAAAAACTACTTGAAAAATAAACTCTCACACACAAAGTGAGAAGAAATTTAACAGAGGTGCTTGCAAATTTACCCTAAGATCTGCATCTGACTCGCATGATGTGTGCTCCAATGGAGAATTGCAAAATGTTTCCGAATTTCACCCTCATCTATATCGAAATGCAAAATAAACATGGATCTGACAGAGTGAACTTGATCATTATCAAGAACTCGAGAATGTGTAACACACTGAAAACACAGCAGAAAAGGAGGATAATTGTTGAATGCATTAAGGAGAGAGCATTTGAGCTTTTAGTGCTGTCATGGACGGATTTAAATATTGTCAAAATGTTTGTTTAAGAGAGACTTTGTGTAATTTATGCACCAACCTGTCTGTGGTTATATTCAGTTAACACTCACACTCATTCATTCTGTTGTGTTTGCAGAGAGAGGACACTCTGGTGTTGTTCTCGGCCATGCTGTACGAATGTGTGACGCAGGAGTGTCCAGAGATGCTGCCCACATACATCGCTATTGAGCAGGTAACACAAATACATCCACACACAGTGAGTGAGCTGGATGATGACTCGTCCTCCTCACTCTTACTTGTCACTGTTTTAGCATTTGTTGTGCAATTGCATTACCAAGAAATGTAAAATTTAATTGTGTAAAATTGCCAAAAACTTAAATAAAGCGGTGAAATGAAATGTTCGCTCTGATAGATTACCTATCTCAAGTTAGTTTTCCTGGTCTCCGTGTTTATTTGAGAGTTCATAATTGAACTGAAACCAACAATTTCGAAATAGCAAATCAATTTTAAAAACTTGGTATGCATTGGAGAACGATTGGCACTAATGTAAACCATGTGCAGTTTGTGGATAACAGGATTTAATTTTAGCCTTAGTGAAAATCAGTTGAAATGTACAGCAGTTAAGTCTGATGGTTCTGGATCTGTAGTGTTTTAGCATTAACTGCTGCTATACCAACACATTGCGCTCCATGACAAACCACAAAAATTAAGCTAAAAAAACAATTGTCAAACGTCCCAGATCTAAATCAACACTGACTGATTAAACATGTGTTGACCCATGTCGTTGCCGGTGTCTCTCAGGCGGTGGGCGCTCTGCGAAGGGGTGACCTGCTCCAGACTTTCCCCCTGTGGCAGATGCGTCTGGTGGTGGAGCTGTGGGACAGCAGGGTCCTGCGAGGTCCCGCTAACCGCCACGATGCCCTGCTCACCTCTGAGTTTCTGCCCGTCATGAAGAACATAGTGGATGTGGCACTGGACAGCTGGCTCAAAGGTGAGGAGGGGTGAGAGGGACGGTTGATGGGTGATTGATGGATGTGAGTGAATAAGAAGGTTGTTTGGATACATTGAGAGTGCTTGAATAATTAAATTTAAAATCTAGTAGCAGGAGTCATTTATCAAGTAGAACAGTTTCTTTAATTGAGCACAGATATTCGTAACAGGGATTCAATTTAATAAAGACATTTCAATTCACAATCATTAATATTGGATGGATGGATTGCACTACAGCTGAAACAATTAGTCAGTTGGTTACCTTGCTAGCTTGTTGTTTTTGTTGTCTTTGTTCTGAAAGTTCTTTGAGAAATTTACAATGTAATACAAAAGCACGAGGTTGTGATATGTTGGACAACCTATGGTGGCCGCGAAACTCACGAAAAACACTAAAGGCCCTTTGTAAAGCCAGTGTTTGGTTTGTCCATTCTAGGCTACTGTAGAAACATGGCAGGTCTTCTTAAATGTTTGGTCAAATTTGATATACAACCTGACCTAAAGCCAATTAGCTTCCCGCATGCATTGCACTTTGACTTTTTGTTTTCTTTAATAAAGTGAAGCGTTTACTGCGATCCACCCTACTATCTAAACAAAACGACATGATGTTGCATTGATGCATCGTGTAGACACGTCCTGGTAGATATGAAGCCTTTGTTTGCAATAATAAAGGGTAACCGTGTTTAGTAACCAACAAGCCAAAACAAATTTTTTGATGGGTACCCGGTTCTTGGCATTTTCGTTTTGGTTCTAATTTGGAACTAGTTTTCACTTCCCAACCCTACACCCAATGCAACGGCTCATTGTGTTTTTAATAGTTTTTGGCAAACGGACAACAACAGATGTCTATGGCACAGAGGAATAAGATAGTAGATAGATAGTCTTCCAGTGTATAAATCCAATGCCTTGATGACTCAGCTGGGAAGCCCCCCCTACAACGCTGGTTCACATTGTCCCCTTGGCAAACCTCTCGTTCCACAGGAAACACTGGTGTTCATGACGCCTCTTGGCACTGGCAGACTGTTCAAAGGAAAACCAAACTACAGTAACTTGATCTCAAGTATCAGGAATGTTACTTTTCTCTGGAACTCATCCATGAATGACATATGTGTCTTTATAAAAATGGCTATTTAAAATCTCACAATCTGATTGATTGATAGCTGTTGTATAATGAGCGTATGCTACAGCTATGACATTTAATGTCCTTTTACAGTTCTATTTGTTTAGGAACCGATAAGCAGAACCGAAATTCAAATTTTTTGATGGGTATCCGGCTCTTGGCATTTTGGATTCGGTTCTAATTTAGAACTGGTTTTCAGTTCCCAACCCTGCACCCAAAGCAACACAGTGGCTCATTGACGTGTTTTTAATAGTTTTTGGCAAACAGACAACAACAGATGTCTACAGCACAGAGGAATAAGATATATCAGGCTTTGGATACACACACACACACACACACACAAAATACTTGTTAGAAGGATGAATTCATTGTTGGTTTGGCTCTGCACATGAGATTTGTTGACTAATAAAAATATAGAAAATCACCAGCCTTATCCTTGAAGCTGGTTCCACTAAAAGCAGCAACCAGTGTCCTGCAAAAATCCTTTTTTTTCTGGTGCCCAGATGATAAACTAGCCTGCTTCATTTAATGATGAACAACAAACTTAACGGACAGATACAGTCGTAACCGTATTTAAATGTGTCCTCATATTAAGAACAAAATTACACTGAATATGTTTCACAAGCGTCACTTCTCTGTTTCATTTATTTTCACCTCAACCACATGAGATAAAAAAGTACATTTTGGCTTCACAGAGCAGCAGTGTCACCGTTTGAGCATTTCACAGGCTGGATGTGTTTCAGCTTGTTTTGTAGTTCAGGGTGTAGCATAATAATGTCATAGTTTAGAAGTTAAACAGACTGTGTATACACTCAAACAAACACACATTCCATCACTAATGTGCATGCACACACACACACACAGTAATAATATCACACGGAGAGGCGTGGGAAACAGGTGAAGTAGTCAGACCAGACTGCAATCGTGCACAATGTGTACAACAGTTCAAACAGGCCTTCGGTCTCGTGTTCATGAAGCCTTTTGGCTCTGGCAGACTGTTCAAAGGAAAACCAAACTACAGTAACTTGAACTCAAGTATTAGGAATGTTACTTTTCTCTGGAACTCATCCATGAATGAAATATGTGTCTTTATAAAAAATGGGTAGTTAAAATCTTGCAATCTGACTGGTTGATAGCCATGGTATAATGAGCGTATGCTACGGCTATGACTTTTAATGTCCTGTTACAGTTCTATTTTTAATTATCACTCCACGGCTATCGTTAAAATGTTGGCCCGCGATCTGTAAGCAAGCAGGGACGACGCAGAGCTCCACCAACCATCGTCTCTGCAGCACCGCAGCGCTGCAAAAGCTTTCGGATATGGGCCTTGAAGCAAGAGAGATCATGTCTATAAGCGGGCACAAGCGTGAGAGCTCTCTCCAGAACTATTAGTTGACTGAAGCTCCCACACCAAGCAATGCATCTCCTACCAAAATGAGTAGGCCGAATGTTACTGCAAACAATTCGCAACGTGACCCCAGTGACACCGGACAGTTTTTCCAACAATTAATGGGAAGGTTCAAATTAATGTGAATAAATAAATCACTGACTAGCTTGAGCGTTAGTTTAGCAGTTTACTTTCAGCTTAGCGAAGGGGGTTGTCACAAATAACACCACTTAGCTGTGATATACTGTAATCACAATATACCACGGCTAGTCGTGAGATATTGCTTAATTATAGACTGGGATAAATTTTCTTCACACATGATCCACAGCAGGGTAGCGAAGATTAATCGATCGACAGATAATTAATCTCCAACTATCTTAATAGTTGTTTTAGTCATTTTTTAAGTAAAAATGTCATTTTGTGGTTCCTCAGGTGTGAGGTGTTGCTGCTTTTCTTTGTCATACATGATAGTGAAACTGAAAATCTTTTAGTTTCGGACTGTTGGTTGAACAAAACGAGAAATGTGAAGATGTCACTTTGGATGTTGGGAAAATGTAATGAACATTTTTCACTATTTTTGGACATTTTACAGACGAAGTGATTAAAAATAATCGTCAAATTCATCTATAATGAAAATGATAATTAGTTGCAGCACGAGTCCACACTACAGAATCGTAGCAGAATGTGAGCAAATTGATTTTGTTAGATGGTTTTAAGGCCAAGTATAATGGATATCAGACATTGTTCCTCAAATCATTAAAACTCACAATTAAGATAAACTGTTGATCACATAATGTTGCATATTACAGTCTGTCAGTGCTGTCCTGTCTGCTTTCCTTTATCTTTAGTTCAATCAGAAATATTTAAATTAAATTTGTCCTAAGTACAGAAAAGATGTTTTGTGTTTGTTTCCAGGTGAAAGTAATGTAGCTCTAAGTACACCTATTACATAAGAACACCCAAAGTAATAAAACCTGTATGCTTTGTGTGTGTTTGCTCTTCCAGACAACAGTTCAGTGCTGAGGTCCTACATGAGGGGCGAGGCCCTCTCTAAGAACGCCCAGTCCATTATGTTGGCCTGCTTCCTGGTGTATCGCTCCATCCCCTGCCTCAGGAACACACACGCACAGCTGGAGGGTAAAACAAACACATTTATACATTAAACTAAACACTAAAAGCTGCAGCTGTTTACAGTTGGATGACCTTTTGTATGCAAATACTGTCTATACACAAAACAGAAGGCATTTAAATCCATCATGCCGTTTTAAATCTCACTGATATAGACCTGCTCTCATGAAATCACATGATTGAGTCCAACACCCTGCAGTATTCCTACAGAAAAACACCAAACCACCAAAGAAAATGACAGTTTCATTGCTCACTTGTGACAGTAACTGTTGTTTTATCCTCTCTCCTTGCAGGCTGCACTTCACTCGGGGATTTACTGTCACGTAGCAGCCGGTTGGGCATCCCTCTCAGAGACCTGCTGAGGCTGGTACCCGTCCTGCTGGGCTCTGCAGCTGGACCACAGACCCTGCCAGGCTTCCCTTTGCAAGCATACTGATCCCGATGCTCAGCACTAGTCAACTGGCTAGTAACCTCTCATAGACGCAGTTCACAGCCTTACGTTCCCACTGCCAGCACAGGTAGGACAGATGGCTGATTTCTACCTGTAACACCTGCGGGTGTGCACATCATCATGGGACAAGACGTCACCGTAAGACGTCTTGCGTCTTATTGCCTCACTGCGACCCGGCTGCCTCTGAGAAGAAATGTTTGGAACATACAGACTTTTTCCTTCTCAGCCTCTAGAAAATGGAATAACTAATATTAAAGTTTTGTAATATAATATTTCTATTTAGTTTTTTTTACAACATAAAGAAAGTTTAGGCTGCAATGATGACGCAGTACTCGTGCCATTTTTGTGGTACAATAAATCCAGAATAAGGACTGTTTTGATGCCTATAAGTCAAGCCACAGCCAACTTTTCTACACTGACAAACAAGGACAGAAAGGACTGATCAGTACAACACGAATGCAGTCGGCTGTAGTAGTACCAGTGTCCATGCTGCCTGTGAGGGCTCTCCTGAGTTCAGGCCCCAGTGTTAAGAGGATGAGAAACCTATGGCAAGAAAATAAAATAGAACCTGCACACTTGACGATTACTGTGGTTTATTTTGCGTCTTGATATAAGGCTCAGACAGCCAGCTCTTGTGTAAACCAGGATGTCAACTGCCTTTGTTCTCCTGTCTTTAGTTTTTTTTTTTTTTAACTCTAGTTTGAAGGAAATCTTTCGGAAAGCACAGATGCATTTCTTTGGAGTCGTTTTAGATTTCTGACAAAGACCAGCTGAGGCATTCAAACCACTGAGACAAAACAACGCTGTATTTTTTTGTTGTGCTGTATTCTCTCATTGGCTGAAACTGGTCAGCCTTCTTACAGCGTTGTTTATCATGTGTTGTTCTTTTTTATTTTAACACAGATCTGATTGTTTTGTTGCCAATGTTGCATCCCTGAAATCAAGATGAAGTTCTTTTAAAGTGAGTCGAGGATCAAAACGGGCTGTTGGTTTGTCTTTGGGTGGTTCCCCACATGAAAAGAGTCTCCAAATCTTCCACTGGTATTTCTGTAATAGAACAATGTCCTTAAATAAGACTGCATTAATTTACTCTACTTTTGCACTTAGTGGAAAAACAGTTGGCTTCGCTTATGTGTCTTTTACTCTGGTTGGTTAATGAATTAAATAAACCAAATAATGCCTTTTTAATTTCTTTGTGATTCTCCACAACAGCTCTGATACAGTCATTATCTCCCGTGGCCTCTGCGCAAGCTGTCAGCCTCTATTGTTCAATTTTGTTGAGACTTTTTGAAGAATGATATAAAAAAAAACAACACTGGTTGGAAAGAATGCAAATAACACAAACACACATTTTGTTTGGGGAGATTAAAAGCAAAGAGCTTTTATTTCGCCTCACAAAAGAATTAAAATTGAGAGAAAACAGGCTGGGTGGATAGCTGCCACATCACCGCAGGGCAGTGGTGATTAAATTTAACAGATATCAGCAGATATGCAGGTGTTTAACGAGAGGGCAATCGGAGACAAGTTAGCTTTGTGCGTTCACAACAAGACAAATCTGTTTGGATGATTTGTTCAGAAAACCTGTTTTGTCACTTGAAACTTTTAAAAAGTCAGACTGTTTTTATGATTGCACATGTTAATGACCATGAAGGTAGTCAGAAACTAACCGCTGACTGAGTGCTGCTGTGTTTGAAGAGAACGTTAACAAGACGATAAAAGTAATCTGAGTGGTCAAATTAAAATTGTAAAAGTTCACGAAAAACAGTCAGCAGCAGCACATACCAACACATACCAGACTGATAACATAGATAGACACAGTTGTTAGTGAAAAGTAAATTTATCCACAAAGTCAGGGTGAGTTCTTCTTCATATTCGTATAGTTATGTGATGCTGTTGGATTTTCTGAATCTGAATGTTTTGTTTAGTCTCAAACTTTGAAACCAAGGATTGTGGGACTTTCCTACCAGCTCATGAACGCAGCATAAATGCCTAAAACTATCTGATGCTGAAAGTGCAAGATCGTCACCAAAATTTAATCGACCGTTCCTTGGGCTGATGCCTATCTGCCCCATTAGATTTTCAGCCAGAGCCGTCTAACTTATTGAGATTTTACCAAACAGAAAATGAAAACATGAGTCTCAGACTTGCTTGAAAGAAGATAAATGGTGTCTGGTTTTGATTAAAGGCATGTAGCCACCTGGATTTCACCAAACATAAGCCTTTAAAATCTATAAAAAGTCTTTAATTTTGAGTGTATGGAAACTCTAATGTCAGTGTAGTTAGTGTGTGGGAGGCTGTGCAGAGTCTTAGATCATTGCTAACCAACAGCTCTGAGAACATTCCAGAGCAAATGGAAAACATCCGAACAAACAAGTGGTCCACACCCTCCTCACAGAGCTGAAACACATAGAGCAGCTGCTCACACTCTGATCAAACTCTTAAGAAGGAAGAATTTGTTTGTATACCTCTTGATTTTGTGTGTGTGTGTTTGTGTGTGTGTGTGTGTGTGTGTGAAATGAGGTAAGATGAATGTTTTCTGAGGGCTCATTCACCTAACTCAAAGTAAACATCTACCAACAAATGGCAGCAATTTCCATGATTTCATATGGGAAAACTTCTCATTAGTTACAGGTAGTAATTGGCTGCACCAAAGCAGGTTATAATGATGAGCCAATAAGCGTCCTTTCTATCTGTTGGGAGTCTGCGCTCTTCCTCATACTGAGGCTAATTCTGCCGGTTTGGGTGGATAAAACAGGATTCAAGGCATCTGTTAAGAGCTGAATATGCTGGTCCACCCACGTCTAAACGCCTATGTGCTTCCTGCTGAACAACACAGTTAACAAAAGCTTCTCTTAAGGGTTTTCTTAGGATTTTAACCTTGGAAAGGCCCAAAAATAGCAACCAGACATGATTCACATTCTTTTTATAGTGGAGAAGAAACTTTCAGACCCACACGTACCTGACTTTTGATTGTTTTGGGTTTTTTTTGCCACAAGAAGCCATTTGTGGTTATTTCTGTTATGTTTTTCTGACATGCTTCCTGGCTTTTATCAGCACTCAGAGTCATTTGGGAGTCCATTTGAGGCTCCATATTAAAACCAAAGCTATGTTTTCTCATCACAGTCAGGCTCTCTTTTCTGTATATATTCTGTTGTATGTAACAGCTGACGTGTGTATCCCCTTTTTCGTGACAGACATTGTAATAATATACCTCTTATTGTGCTCAGCAACACCAAAATCAAAGTGGTGGTTGAAGAATTTAAAGCGCCTGAAATCTCGTTCAGCTTCTTATTACAAGCTTCTACATGAACACATCATTTTCTGCCAAACCTTTGGTTATTTCACATTTATAGATTTCTGTATTTCTGTTTTTGTCTGTGCTCTTTTCACTGGTTTGAAGGGGGGAGGGACCCACTTGGGAAAAAGGTGATGTCATGTACTTTGGTGCACCAATCAGGATTTAGCAATATTTGAATAAAAATTTAACGAGAGTTGGGGGATTGTTGCTTGTGTTGCTATGGACATACAGCAGACATATGTCCGCAGTTGTCAGCTCTCTATTAAAAAACACAAGACAACAAAACATAGGCCTGTAAAATGTAAAAGCAAGAAAGAAGAATGCCCCTTACAAATTCCCAGAGCCCATGATGTCTTCAGTTTGTTTGCTCTGTCCGAAATCAAAACGTATAATTCATTGACTTTGATGTTTAATTAACTGGTTAATTGTTGCTCAAAGAAATCATACCAATATATTACAAATCATTCAGTAATTAAAGCTGCCCTTATCAATAGTCTTTAAATGAACGATATCTCAAATTACTGTGTAATGTGAAAGAGTTCTCTTGCAGTGACAAACCTGCAGAGTGTTGAAGTGTATTTTAGCTCATTGTTTTGGTTTTCTGTCCTGAAAACTCAGCACTCATCTACCTTGTTGCAGACACAGCAGGCAGCTGTTTTCAGCGAGGAAAAAAAAAGCACCAGCTACAGACGGCAGACAGACAAAGTGAGCTGGTGAATGTCGTGAAGCATTTAGCAGCTAAAGAGCCAGATATTTAACCCAGGAGTAGGTGGAGACCAAAACAGAGCTAAAAACAGTCCAATATTGGACTTACATTAGATTCAAGCGGCCAGAGACATGATTCCAAATGAATGATATTATCACTCTGTCTTAGCTGAATGAGTCAATAGGCAGCTGTTTGCTAACATGTTTGCAATGTCAGATAATGGATAATGTTCTACTGTTCCAAGTGCCACCCCAAAAATCAATAAATGTACCTTTAATGCTCTAAAATGTTGCACTAAAAACAAATTCAGAGCTGCAATGATAAGTCAATTAATTGATTAGTTGCCAAATATTATATTAATCACTAACTATTTTGATAATTGATTCATTTTGAGTCATTTTTTTAAGAAGAAAAGTCAAAATTCTTTTTTTCCAGCTTCTCAAATGTGAATATTGTCTGGTTTCTTCAGTTTTCTATGATAGTAAACAGAATTTCTTTGAGTTGTGGACAGTTGGACAAGACAAACAAGACATTTTGAGGATGTCATTTTGGGCTCTTGATTGACATTTTTCACCATTTTCTGACATTTTATAGACCAAACAACTAATCGAGAAAATAATCAACACACTAATCGAAAATTAAAATAATCGTCAGTTGCAGCCTTCCACAAATTAAACAAATCTCATCATCACGACCCCTGCCACTTTCATTGACCTTCCTGCTCACTATGCCAACATGCTACCCATGTAGTATAATGTTTAACGGGTTGTCCAGTATCACAGCTGGGCCTCGATGTGTGTGCGGTTTCCTGGAAACACGTGCTGTTTCAGTCAACATGTCTTAACAAACATTCCAGGGAAGTGTCACATGACATTAACGAGTAAACTGAGAGTCCAGGGCCAACAGGAACCGGGGCAGCCTGTCGTCGTCTTGGTGTGTCTTTAAGATGATCAAAGCCTTGTGGTTTTAATAGTCCTGGTTTCTCCATTGAAAGGCTGATCTTCTTTCCTGGACTTGAATGAGTTGCTTGTGTCCCTGCTGTTGTAATGCCGCAGGGTTTCAGTACGTTATAAGGAAACGGTAGAAAAAGAGGAGTCAGATCTTTCTAGCGACGCTTCGTGCGGACTGTGAGACACTTTGTCTGAAGCCATGTCTTGTTGTCTGAAAGTAATTTAGTGCCGCAGCTGATTACAAGATGCAGTTTGCTTGCGGGTACGCATGCCTGTTCATAAAACGTGTCTTCAGGTCTTAACACTCAATTTCTCCTCTCACGAAAAGAGGCATTTGCCTGTTTTGATACCTGGTGGGGATAATTTAGTGAAACCGAAAGACTAAAACTTCATTTCATTACCCTTCCTCTACTGAATTAAAAATACCAGCCGACAACCCGCAGCAAGACTTAAACAGAAAACACATTTGATACAGGCTTGACTCCTTTAAGGCATGTTTGTGGTGTTCAGGAACAGTAGTGACGATGAGGTCCTGTGAAATGTGTCTTCAAGGCATCTTGATCCTGACTGGAACCAGTCCCAACTGTATATGGGCACCAGACAAAACAACCTGAAACATTTTCAAGAGAAGTGGAAGCAAATACTGTATAAATAATCTACAGTATATCAAAGAGGAAGAACAAGAGTTGCACCAATTGAACCAAAACACGTTGTGGACTTTCAGCCTCACTGGCAGAGAAGCTCAAAGGTTGACGACGGCAGCCCATTGACAGCGATAGTCTTTCTCCACCACTGTTGTTTGGTTTGCCTTTAAGTTTTGCAGTATTCTCACATGACATTCATGGTCCTTAAATGATAAATCCCAAAGATTTTAATGATCTCCTGACTCAATTGAAATCAAATGTCATTAATAAAGGTTCCCATGTTTCTCACTTTCTAAAAAGCCATCAAGACTGCAGTTATAAATGTTTCTAAGTTATTAATAATGGTTCTTGATTTTCTCAATTTCTGATAATATAACCAGCAAAACTGTCAGTCATTTGCTGTTATACACCCACCAAGCACTTTATTAGGAACACCTGTGCAATCTAATGTAATCCAATACAACAGCTCTGCCGTAAATTCTACTTTTACGAAGCTTATACATTTTCAGTTTTTGTTGACGTTGTCAGAAAGGTGAGTATTCTGATTCATATATATTATTGAGGTCGTAGTGGGTGGTGGTGATGTACTGGAGTGCATTATGTTGAAAAGTGTTCCTAATATTTTGCCACCCACATGTATGTTAATGGGGTTGACAACATATTAGGAACACTTTTCAATTCGTAAAAGTAGAATATAAGGCAGAGCTGTTGTATTGGATTGCATTTGATTACACAGGTGGTCCTACTAAAGTGCTTAATCAATCAAAGGGTTCTTATAGTCTGCAGTTGTAAAAATGTTAAGAAACTGTTATAAATGGATTTAAGTCCAGATTCCCTGCAGCTCTTTTCCAGAAAGTACGTGGTCAAACAATCCATTGGAGAGTCGTACTGATGAACTAACAAGCTAAAAAGACGAAGCCAGTTTGGTACTGGAGGAGGATTTTCCACAACCTGGCAACCCAAAAGATATTCTTATTAAAGGCTTATAAATCATCTGTAAAACATTGTAAAGCATTAATGATGAATACCTATGGATCCCTTTATAAAGGGTGGCTTGTCAGAAAGTTGTGCCAATTAATTTGTGTCCTTAAAAGCAGTTTTCTTTGCTATGGTCTAAATGAACCAATCAGATTCTTCCTGCCTTCCTGTGTCTGAAAGTACTTTGAGACGCACCCTGCCTAAGTGTCCTTGAGCAACGATCATTTATCAGTTTATGGGGTGGTCGTGACTCACATAAGGCTTCCTTGAAACAGATTTTGCGGATTTATTGTAAGTCTCTCAGGATAAGATTTAAATGCCTAGAAGAATGTAAGATTGTGTAAGACAGAAAGAGTTGTGTTTTGTCCCAGACGACACTGAGGCATGTGTTGGGAAACAGACAGCTGAGTCCAGTGTTTATAATAACTGCCTGTCTGTATTGAGCCTGTGGGAAAAAGAGCACTGCCTCCAGGAAAAAATCCTGTTGTTTGTTTACACAATAAGCCAAAGTGTGTCACAGTGAACACGCCCTCGGACTGTGTGGCTTTTCTCATGTCTTAACTTTAAACACAAGAGCATCTAGTGTTGAAGTGAATCTTGTTTTAACCCTGACCTAAACAAATTAACAAATGACACTTTGAAGGGCTCGGATCTGACAGCGGACCACCAAGGAGCCAAAACTTAGAGAAGCTTTATAACTTCAAGGGAATTCTGAGGTTGTCCTTGTCTTTCCAGTACATCATAGCAGCGGAAACAACAGAGTCAACATTTACAGATGTCTTTTCTCATTCAGTCAACTGGGCAAATTATTGTACAAGTAACTGATTAACAGAGTTTGACTTTGATTTTAAGATGTGACCACTGTGTGAAACTAAATTAAAGAGAAATGAAAATAAAAAAACACATCAGTGGTGCAGAGCTTTGTACGTACAGTTATTGCCTTACATCTGTAAATATTAAAGGTGGAGAAAGTACAATTAACTTTAAGTATGAAAAGTTTATTGTAATGTAATTGCATTAGTTTTAAAGTATGTCAGCCCTCTCTGTCCCTGCACTTTTATAAGTGAAATCATAAATCTATGCCTTTGTGACTTCATTGAAATCATGCCATTTAGCCATTTTTTCTTCTCGATTCTTAACTTATTCCTGTATTTTATCAGTGTATTAATCTTTGTTTTTGATGTGAAGCACTTTGAATTACTTCTACTGTATGAATTGTGCCATATAAAAAAATCTGATTGATTGAAAATGATAATTTTAGCTTGCTGGAAAAAGCTACAAGACAACTACTACCACCTAAGGATATACAATGATCTAAAATGATTGAATTACCAACATTATGAATCTCTTACAGATTTATTATTACCCATATTGCAATTTTAAATAAATGTCAATAAACTGACGATAGTTACACAAACCAATAACATCTACAGCAACCAAAGTTCAACCAACCAATCAGCCAGCAGCCCTGTGTTTTAAACTTGTCATACATACATTAAACAGGACAAACATATCAGAAGTGAACCAACATGAGAAAGGAAATACATGCCTTGACATACATAAGGACAAATATAGTGTTACATTTATTGTTACTGCGGTAAGAGACGTTTAACCCCCTCCTCCCAAAACTGCAAGAAACTGTAACATCAGCAAACCCTGTTAACCACAGACCAGTGAAGATTCTTCCTGCTCTTTATGGCCAAATAAGTAATACAAACTAACTTTGTTCATGATTCATAATTTTTGTATGAGGGTGTGTCTGCATTATCTTGTTGGATATGAAAACCACTTTGAGCAATAGATGGGAGGGCTTTATGAACACATTAGACACTGAAAACTGATCCGACTTACAATAGTTTATATTAGTTATTAAGACCCCTTGTCAATATGTGATTTTTTAAACTTTATTTTATCTTTTAGAGAGTTGAAGAGGCAGAATTACCCAGAAATTCACTGGAAGAACCCTTAGATTTATCTTGCAACTCCTACTGTACGTTGGGAGCCACTGATGTGGGTAATATGTGCTGGTTTCACCCTTTATTCTCTTAAGTTTCAGTCCACAAAACAAAGAAATTTGGCGGTTTGTTTTCAGAATGATTAGTAGATGACAGTGGGGTAATTTGTGGTATAAACGTTTTGAAATATCTGTAATGGAAGGAGTTCATAATCCCTGCATGTCGTCACATCTGTACTTCCCTCTCCTCTAACGTCGGTTTTTCTTCACCCTACTGGAGGTCAACACAACACAAGCATCAGTTACATCAGCTCCGGTGTTTCCACACAGTTTGCACTTTCAGAGAAAAAATGGAAATCTAAACAGGAAATTTCTCACTTTGCATTTATGCAGAAATTGGGCAGGGTTCATTTCGGTTCACTTTGTTAAATACAGAAGTTGTGAGTCCACATGACAAAGATCATATCCATCCCATTGAAATGTGAGTGAGAACAATTACCGCATGAGGATACCACTTCCAAACATTCAGAGAAGTGAAAAGGAGTCACTTTCCTCTCTTAATGGCTCAGGTCTTGGTGCCTTTGAGCAAGGCATGAAAAGCAAAACGAAACAAACTGCAAGGAAGTAACCCCAGCTTTAGCCACAACTTCTGCTTTTACTTCCTCTGTGTGTGTGTGTGTGTTCATGAAAATGGGCGGTACTTCCCTGCCTGTGTATGCATGGCAGCTTTTAATATATCTGCATACATGTCCTGTATTATTAATATGAAGCTGCAGGGGAGAAAAGAGAAGGACAACCTCTGCATGTGCACAATATGGATTATGTTATTGCATACATGTTTTTTTTATTTAATTTTTTATTGTTTATTTGAATGGTTCATTTATTGCTTTTAGTGCTTTATTTTGTAGAATGTAGTTTTATGTTGTCTTAATCTATGGTTTTATTTTATGGGTGATGTCTGTTCTATGCTCTGTAATTAGCGTGTGTTGACACTGTAATGTCCATGATCCTCTTGGATGAAGCTTGAAGCTTGTTGGTTGGTATGAGAATAGGCCCCTACATCAACTGTTTTTCAGACAAATTGCTACAGTATCGTCTTACAAATATGTAGGTTTGATTTTCAAAGCTTGAACTCCAGGTGGGTGGAAACAATGACTTGAAGACCATCTGCAGTGAAAACACCAGCCAGGTAAGGTTCTCATGCAGAAAAATATACTCATAGAAAACTGATTTGCAGGCACTTTCCTTGTATTTTTAGCCATGCTAATAGTGTAACTCCAGTTGGTTAGTCCACCTCTTTTAAAATATCTCAGCAACTATCGGATGCATTGCCATGACATTTTGTACAGACACTGATGGTCTGCAGAGGATGAAACCTAATAACTTTGGTGATCCCCTGACTTTTCCGCTAGCGCTACTAGACGTTTGCTTTGACGTTTGTGGGGGTTTTTTTTAGTGAAAAGGCTTGTCAACTATTGGATGCATTGCCATGACATTTTGTACAGACATTGATGGTCTGCAGAGGATGAAACCTAATAACTTTGGTGATCCCCTGACTTTCCTTCCTCTAGTGCTACTAGGTTGATGTTTGTGGGGGTTTTTTTTCAGTTAAATGGCTTGTCAGCTATTGGATGGCTTGCCATGAACTTTGTTACACATGATCATACTCCCCTTCCTCAGGATGACTTTCATCTAGCGCCATTAACTGGTCAAAATTTTAATGTGTCCAGTACTTTGGTTTATCACCAAGTTTCTGCAAAACAAATGACATTCCCATCAACCTTTGGTGTACTTTGTGTTTAGTGCAAATTGGAATGTGTTAGCATCATGCTAACACACTAAGATGGTGAACATGGTAAACATACCTGCTTAAAGGATATGGATGGCGATTTTCTATATTTTTCTTATTGTCAACAAATCTCATATGCTGAGTGACATGCCACAGAGAGTTTGGGCACATTGTTTCACGTTTTCAGTCTCTGGAGAGTAGTTCCATGTAAGGCAGGCGCCACTGCACTTGTGGGGACGCGGTTCTGTTTACAGAGCTTTGCTAGCTTGTTGTGCTACATATCACAACCTCTTGACTTTGTACTACATTGTAAATTTCTCAAACAATAGTGCAACAGCCATGTTACTGTACACGGAGCTACTCTCCGGTGACTGAAAACATGATCGCTGTTATTCGTCTTTAGAGCCGTTTCTAAACAAACTTCCAAACAACAAACTCTTCATGGTGAAGGAACATGTCAACCAGTGCAACGGTTTGTTCCAAGCACCGCTGTGCCGAAGTGCAGCCTCACAGCGTGGATATCATGGCTTTAGACTCTTCTTTAAAGTTAGTCTCAGTTGAAAAAAAAGTTTTTTTGTCTTGTTTGGGTGAATAAATTGAACCTTGAAGCTTGTTAGTCAGTATGAGAAAGCCTCTGCATCATCCACTTATGGGACACGATACTATACTTTTATTTTATCCATTACTATTACGCAGTAGTGTGAGATTCAATGTCAAATAAACATTTTTAGAAATAAATAATTAATTTAGAGTGTTTGGACTCACAAATGGGGGAAAATGATCGCATGACCACCATCATAGTGAAGACATAAGTTATCACCTTTCTGACAATGTCAACAAAAACTGAAAATGTGGAAGATACTCTTGTATTGGACTGTATCAGATTAATTGGTAGTTTGTACCTATAAAAAAAAACACAATTTTAGTCGCTTTTCCCTGTATTTTTATTTGTACATTCCTGTATAATTGACCTGTAAGTATGTTACTGTTGAAGCAGCTCATGATGAGTTAATGATTATAATCACAGTGAAACAGGCTGTCTGAGTTCACCTGCATCCATTGTTCATAAATGTCAGTGATAGGTGTGTATCTGTTATTTACATTATATCTGTCAGTGAATGTAATCTAGTTAAACACTTATGGCAAACAGAGAACTCCATTCATAATTAGGCTTCCCGTTGCGCAGCAAAAGAGGGGAGGGAGGAGTGACAGGAGGTGGGTGTGACCAAAAATACGAATTTGTATTACATGCAACTCTCGCAGACAGCTCAGTTTCAATGGTGGAGCTGCACAGGAGCACCCTGGTGCAGCAATTAAGAAAGTTAGTGAGGAGAGAGAGAGAGAGAGAAAGCGCGCACATGGTTTGGTGTGTATTCAGGATGACTTTTATTCCGCAGTGCAAAAGTTTGATAGTGAAAGAAAATATGTCAGACCGAGGTGGTGCAGATTCGTGCCCTCGCAAATGTTGGCTGAGGTTAAAAAAAAAAAAGACAGAAAAAGAAAAAGAAAAAGACGTGCTAAGTGTGCGCCTAACCGCCTGTGATGTTGGGTAAGTCTGTGAGTTCACTCTCTTTTTATGAATTAAACACAAAACACTCAGATAAGCTCTCCACTTCACAGCTGTGCTCTGTTCAAAGTCCAAATGAGGAAGCAGTTTTTGACTTTGATAGAGCTCTGCATTCACTGAGGTTGAATTTGTGCAACATCATAGCGATATTTCAATACTCTTGCTCTTAAGTAGACACAGCAGAACTGTTAGAAGAAGTTTAAGGGCCGTGCAGTGCTCACTCATGCGTAATGGGCGGTTTTTGCAGAGATAAAAGGAAGTATGCGGTGTCAGACAGAGATAGTAACCCGGTCTTCCTCTTCCTTTTGTACTTTTTATAAAAGTTATTGAATGACTTGATCTGAAACAATTTTCTTTGACTTGGCTGCACACTGTCCGCATTTTTTTCTGTGCGCGTTGAAGCCATGAATGCACAACGAGCGTCAGATGAGCTGCTGCAGGTTATTATTATACTGTCCCGCACAAAATATTCTTGTGACTCTCTTGTGTGAATTTCTCTGATCTTTTTATAGACTGATCTTATCAGTGTGTGAAGTTTGGGTGGTGAGCGTCACCTCCTGGAAAGACTTTACCAGAATGCAGTGGGCGTCACTTAATTACTTGATAAACGCAAACTGTTGAAACCTGGGGAGTCAATGGAAGAGATGCTGCGTTCACGTGCTGTCGGAAACCACTGACTTCACAGGTGTAAGGCAGACCTCACACGCTGATGCGTCAGAATTAAGACTTCAAAAACTTTAAAAAGAAAATATGACTGAACAACACGACAAATTATGTTTATTTTTATGCTTATGTTTATTTATTTTATAAATTACTACAGCATGAGTACAAGAAAGAAAACCAGACATATTACTGAGGGTTTAACTTGAGTAAAACTACATTCTGTTTCAAGTTACTGTAATTGTACGAGACAAGAGGTAATTAGTTGACAAAACCATCTTGCCTTAAGGTTCTTTAAGTAGCTGTTCTTGAGCTTTTGATTACATCACATGATCTTCCTCAGCAGTTTGCAGAGTTGTCGTTAAATAGTATCCGTTGGCATAGAAATGGAAATTAAAAACTCCACAATGCCATGTCAGCTGGGCAAGCGCCAAACTGCTGAGGAAGACTGTGTGATGCTATTGAAAGCACCGGAACTGCTACTAGATGCACCTTGAGGTGTGACTGGTTCGTCAGCTGCTGTTTCCAAAGTCAAGAGGGAACTCTGAAGTTCCGGTATTGATTACATGTACATCACATTTCATTCATTTCACACACGCTTCTTTCCAAAATGACACAAGAAGATTGCTGAAGCTTCCTGCACTACAGCAAATAGCAAGATACAATAAATACTGTAAGTAAATTAACAATGTAGTCCAGCAATGTAAAAAATTAACAATGAAATTGGTAAAATACATGAGCCACATGTCTTTGCTTTTTTCATGTAAGTTTGTTAATGTGAGGGCATTTTGGCAACAAGTCTAATTTTAGGTGGGAAAGTTCATTCTGGACCTTTTTTAAAAGAAAAAACAAACAAAGAAACAAACAAAAAAAACAAACTGAACTCAAGGTCCACTTACTAAGTTTTCCCAGAGCTTTCAATCACAGTGCATAGTCTCCATTAGGGGATGATGTCAACTAACAAAACTCTCTATCTGCTCACTCTTACCTGTAGACCATGTATACTGTGGTCGACAGCTGTGGAAAAAGCGGATGGGGTTTGCTTAGTTATCACACTCCACTGACGAGGACAATGAAGTATGGTTGACAGCTCAGAGAAATTCTAGTAAGTGAACCTTCAGTTATTTATTTTGTGTAACTAGTCTTTTTTTTTTTTTTCTCGTTGATGTGGCAGGATCTCATTATTCTTGTTTTCTGTTCGACCTGTTCTGTATGACAATGATATTTCCAACAGTATTTGAACTCATCACCACGTTGAGGAGGATATTTCAAACAGATCAATTATTTTCTTATGACACAACGTTCTATAAATGCACAACTTTTCTTTTATTTTTACTTCCTAAGAAATATCTCAGTTCACCCCATGCAAAGACTTAAGGAGATACTGCCAGATAAAATAGCACAACTTTCTTTTTAGTGCTTTCATGTGCCCAACACCACCTCATTTCTTCACTATTTGGACTCATTTGAAGTAAAGATGTAGATGAAGACTGCTCGTGGTGTAGTGTGTGCATGAGTTTCATAATGAGTGACGTGGGGTTTCCCTGTCCCTGTTTCCTCCATTCATGTGGCTGGAGACTTAGAAGTATAGAGCTGTCAAACCCGGATATGAGCTGAATATTGAGTGTGTTTGAGGGAGCGAGAGGAAGAGACTGTATGTGTGTGAGAGCTTGACTGAGTGTGTGTGTGTGACAGAGAGACAATAGAGTGGAGTAGGTTTGCATGTTTTATTTATACAACCTTTACGTAAAGAGGATTGTTCTTTGAGATCATGTATCTCGTGCGTGTGTTAGAGACAGCAGCTAAGTCATTTCCTCATTCAGCTTTCTCGGTGACCTCAGCAGCACAAACCTTCTCTTGTCATTTGCACCATTTTGCATCCCCGGCAACTATAAGTCTGCTGCTTAGCAGGAGGAAGCAAAACACTTGTACTTTTCCAGATGTCAACGATATCGTATCACACATTTTTGGCAGTGACAGAAGATGACAGATTATATGTAAAATACTTGCAAATTGAAGACATGTTCCAACCTTGCTGATAACTCATATTGTACCCAACCAGCTGTGACTCCTTGGTCGATATTCTAGCTTTAGCATTAAGTGTGGATCTGTACTTGACACAAAACCGTCTTAAAACAATAGTCAGGTGTCTATATGAGCATTTGAAACAGTTTTGCTCACTGTAATCATTACTCCTGTTCATACTGACTGTTAAAAGATCCCCTTCAAATGTGCTTACACTGCATGTGATAGGCCCAAAATCCACAGTCCTCCTTTTTGAGCAAAAATATATTTAAAAGTTTATCAGAAGTTAAGATGAGGCTTCAGTCGTCTGAGCAAGTTAAATTAAGTGGATATCACTCCTTTTTAGTAAAAGAATCCTCTTTGTGTCTCGGTGGACAGTGTTTTCCTGCTCAGCTGCAGTGCAGTCGTATAAAAAATGGGAATTTGGCAATAAACAGACAGTTACTTTGACTAAACTGGGTGGCTGACGCCTCATATTGGCTTCAAATAAACTCTCAAATACACTTATGCATGGAAGAAGGACTGTGAATTTTGGCTCCCATCATTTACACCGAAAATGCATTATGACATCATCGCTTAACTCCCAGTATGAAAAGAAGGAATGATCACAGCGATCAAAAACATGGGTTAATGTTTTAGTTTTGGCACGTGAGTATTGTTTAAGGACAGACTTGAATAATTGTGAACCTATCCTTTTTTAAAGAAGTGTGTGTGTGTTGCAACACTGGAATCATAACTTTGCATTACCAGCCACCTAGTCGTAGCTTGTCAAGCTTGTGAAATGTCACTAGGGGGCAGTGTCACTCCAAAACACAGTGTGGTCTAAAATACGTTTTGAAATCTGAAAATCTGAGCAGCTGGCAAAGTAATCACCGAATGACGCACTGACCAGTGATGCGATTAACCCCAGCGAGCATGATTTTAATAATGTGTATTTAAAAGTGAAACCCATTTAAAAAAGCCATTCATGTCTTTCTTGTAACATATTTGGTATTATTTGTTGTTACTTTTTGGTTTTACACACTGTTTAAAGCACTTTCTTAATACTAAACTTTTCTAATTACTAGTTGCTTATTGGACAAAAAAATGATGGCTGCATTTAATTTAAGTCAGCCAGGCAAAGATCCGGGGAAGCAGTTAGCCTAGCATGAATTATCTCGCAATTAAAACCTGTCTATACATATCTATTTTTAACACTCTAATTCTTCCTTGTGTCTCCTTGATTAATCTATATCCATATGTGACTGCTGTATAAAGCTTTAAGCCCTCTAGGAATTAATTTACCATGGTGAAGTGTGTTGTAACCATGATCACACTAAATAATGCCCTCTCTAGTATCACTGTGATATTCAACTGTTTTACTGAGCGTTGGTGAGCATGGAAATAAAGTCTGAGCAGGATCTGGCTGATTAAACCTCGCTCCGTGCTGTGCCTCCGTATAGACAAATTAGGGGAAATGTACACCAGAGATGTTGCTATGGAGATGCAGCCGGAAGCAGAGAAAGCTGAGAGATAAAGGTGTGAAGTTCAGTCCAAGTTCAGTTTCATCCTTCACAAGCAGGTGAGATTTAGCTCATTTATCATCATTTTCATGTGTTGAAGGACTTTATAAAGAGACAAATACAGGAACATGAACCAAATTAGGCCTAAATAATCAACAACCACAATCAAAAATCAACCAAAATGGAAAAGTGATTAAAAGTAATTAATTTTGCACAGTGAGTGATCATCACAGTCGGAACACGCTAGAGCATTGATGGGTACGGTGCTAATATAACAAGTCAATTTCACTATTTCCTGGAACGAGCTGTGGTTAAAATGCTCCCAGCACCCCCATCGAATGCACTGAGCCCATGGTGACACCTGCCCAGAGCATTGATATGTTTTGGTTTTAAATTGAGTCATATGAAAGGTTTTCGTTACTAGTCGTGTATTTGTTTCAAAAGTATCTACACATTTTGAGGCTGTATTTGCTTTATGTTGGGTATTATTCATGAAACTTTTGTTTGCACTTTGTATGTTTCCAAACAATCTGAACATTTCTGTTGTATTTTAAGTTCCATTTAAATTCTATTTATACTTTATATAAGTTCTTTTTATGATTCCCTAGTGAGTTTTTCATGTCTTTCTTTTGTTCCTGTGTTCAGCCCCAGCCCCATCCAGCTAATAAAATTTTCACTAGCCACCAACCAACTCCACCAAATTCAAATGAATTGCTCACAAAATTATTTGGCTATTCATTCAACTGTTTATAGTTTCTGTAAATTTGGTTAGATGGGAAAAACAAAATTCCTTTTTTTAAATGTCAGTTTTAAGGTGTTTGTTCTAAAAATATCATAATTAGCCTAATACAAGACTTAAGAGTCTACATACATTCCAGCAGCTCTATGAGACTGTAGAGGTGCTTTAAGCTAAATGCTAATGTCAGCTAACATGCCCACAATGACAATGCTTACATGCTGATGTGAAGCAGATATAATGTTTACCATGTCAACCATTTTAGTTAGCATTTGCCAATTAGCACAAAACACAAAGTACAGCTGAGGATGAAGGGGAAGTTATTGGTTTTGCAGGTATTTGGTCTTATACCAAAGTAGTGGCAATCCATTTAATAGTTGTTGAGATATGTCACAAATGTGAACCTCCATAGTGGCACTAGAAGACAAGTCAGACGATCACCAAAGTCAGTAGGATTCAAACTCTGGAGTTCATGAATGTCAGTACAAAAATGAATGGCATACATGTAGAATTTGTTGAGATATTTTTTTCTGGACTGAAGACTGACACACTGATATTGCTACCCCAACAGCCATGCTGCTAACATAGCTAAAAACCTCAAATGTGAGAGACTGTAGGTGTGCAATTGTAGAATGTAAACTCCTCTTTATATCATTAAAAACTTTTATATTGTCAAGGCCAAGATGTCCTCAATGGTGGCTCTGAGAGATTAAACTTTTGTTATCCATCACCACCAACCTTAGACCATCTGAACATGTGAGCAAAAGAAAGAGAAAATTTGGGAAACATCTTTGGAACAGCAGGCCAAATTACTGTGGGATCCTTTGAACAAAAGTACTACGCTTGCAGTAACGTCTGTTCAATTACAGAAAAGGTATTAAGGTCTGGAAACCTTTGGCTTAGACTATACTACAGTAGCCAGTAGTCACTTCACTTCCCTGAGCATGCTGTCAGCAGATGCCTTTAGAGGCTACTGCTGCTCTTTATGTTGCAGAGCAAGATGCAAACCACAGATACAGTAGCTCATTCAAATGAAAGTAAAGCTTGTGTCTATTTGTGCAGCAACGAAAACAAAGGTAGATTTTACATCACACGCACACACATAATGAAATCAACTCGAGTCATCTCACTGTCACAGGAACTGGTGGTAGAATCATTTGTAATCCTTATTGGCTCCAATTCACAGCCTGAATCTGTGCTTCATTCAGCGTGTTTAAGTACGTACCTCATTCATTGAAAAATAACACCTCTTGTTTTCTATTGGAATTCCTTAATCTCAAATTATTAGATTTTTTTTTCTCATCAGATTCTACAAAAGGGTGTGATTCAAAATGTCACTTCAGTTGAAGGAGTGTATGGTTCCTCTATGTGTCCCTCCTCTTTCACTGCCTTTGGTCTTATGAAACCTTTTCTAAACCGCAGAGGGTAAAAGTCACTGATGCAACATGTATTTTATTGACACTTTATGTCCATGGATTTTCCCTTAGCAGCCACTATGTTTCATTTCGAGCAGTAGTAGTTTCAGTGGAGAGTTTTAGGGTCTTGTGATGAAATTAATAGTTATTGTTGGTTTTGAAATTTCTGTTTGTGTTAAGAGTTGAGATACAGTGAGTTATTTAGTAGGTGTATTTTTGAAATTTGGATATAGAGCCAGGCTAGCTGTTTCCCCTTGCTTTCAGTCCTCATGCTATGCTAAGCTAATTTTTTCCGGCTCCAGCTCCATACTAAACAGACAGATGAAAGTGAAAGTGGTATCGACCTTTTAACTCTCTGCAAAACTAACTTATTTCTCAAAATGTCAAACTATTCCTTAAAACGGTTATAATCAGTATTTTTCTTATTACCAATATATGAAATGATCAGCAGCTCTTCAGCTCCCCTCGGCTTTATGGAGCTTTATAGCGAGTTTCAGCTCATTGTTTAGCTGTCTGGCTGCAACTTTACTGTTTCGGTTCACTCTCAGCGTTCTCATAGTGTTTGTTTTCGTCCGTTTCAGTCAAAAAGGGTCTTAAAAATTCACTGTACACTACCTGCTCAGCACCAGAGGGCAAACAGACACAGTTAGCTGTAGACTATCTGGTCAACACAGCTGAAGAGCCAGATATTTCCCTCAGGAGTCAGTGGAGACCAAAAACAGAGCTAAAACAGAGTGAATATAGGACTTATATTCACCAGGTGGACAGAAACAGGACTTCAAATGAAGGACAAAGTTCTGTAAATGCTGCATGTGTAAAGAAGCAACAGTTCGCTAACAACTTCATGACATCACCTTAAAAGGTGATGATATGTCAGTGTTGTGTTTACAGTTTGTTTCTGCTGCCCCCAAGTGGCCAAAAAATCAGTTAATGCAGGTTTAAGTAATGTTAGAATCTTTTCACCCTGACAAGAAGAATATTTTTGGGGGAAATACTGAATTCAGGAAACGATTGGCATAAAAATAACTGGATTAAGAATACTGAACACCAGCTCAAAATTGGCAGCTCTACTTGTAAATATGAGTCAGAACATGCCATGTCAGTGTGGGCATTACCATGGTGATAACATGTTGACTGACAGGGTGCTTCTGTTTGTAGTGTGGCCGTGAGTTCATGTACAGTACAGGCATTATCATAGTGCACGCTAATGCAAACGCACACAATACGTCACTTACAGCACAGGGAGAAATAAAACTTCCTCTTCTGTCACTCTCAAGCTTGTATTTTGACACATTACCCATGTCAGGCTTAAACCAGTTATCTCCAACATCTCGACTTTTCAGGAACTAATACTAGCAGTCCTATTTGTGGTGGCGTTGACGGGCGTTGTGTTGCATGTTTCAGATTAGCCAATAGGGTTTGAGTGTTTTCTGAGAGCCTGAGGGTTGATGAGTTCCCTGAAGCTGCAAGATCCTTCTACTGAGGTTAAAACATGAAAACCACAACGTTTGTTTCATGAAATTTTCTCATGACGAGAAGATTTTGCATGAATGTGTGAGGAGAGTGTATGTTTGTATTTTCACTGACTTGTGTATCAGTGTGTTTTGGTTATTTGTGAGTGTTTGAGAGTGCTCACACTGAATGAGTGGGTGCAGTGTGTGTGTGTGTGTGCATACCTGTTGCTCCTGCAGCCAGCTGTAACCTTTTATCCTTTTTATTTTCTTTGTAAAGTGAAAGTACAATAGCTTTGGAGGCAAGCTCATCAGCCTAGTTTGTCAGCAGCATTCCTATCTTATCACACTCCAAATTTAACCGTATATTTCAGTTGATGACACAAAGAATATGCAGTTTATGTGGGTGGTTGTTTTGTAACTGTTGGGTGTTACTGTACTTGTGCTTGCAGAGAGTTATGTTTTCATTCCTTTCTGTTTCTTAAAAGCATTTCTCAAAGTTTCAGATTTGGCTGCACAGAGTGCTTACAGCACAACAAATCAGCCATTAAATTTTGTCAATGAGCCACATTTCTACCTTTTTTAGCCATAAGAATTGTGTTGCATACAGTGTATGTGCTAGTTGGGGAGTACTGACATCCAGAAAAACCCGGAGAGAACTGGTCTTGCATTCTCAGATGCAACATTTGCTTGGTAGTGGCAAGGAAGAATTTTGAGGCCTATCCCGATGGTCTGACCATGAAGTAATAAACATAAACTGATCTAAGGCTGCAGTTTTGCTATAGTTGCAGAGTTGTTCTGTGTAGGTGGAGGTTGGGGTATACATCATTTGTACAGTAACACCATCAGGAACTCTTTTAGTTTCCAGTCCAATCAGAGAAACTACAGTGTTTGCAGCAACAGCAGCAATGTTCATTTTTATACCTTAATAGGTAACACTCCCATGTCTGTTATCAGTACTTGAACTTTGAAACAAATCCTCTTCCTGAATCGATTGCAATGACAGTAAAATGCTCTTGTCAGAAATGTAGCAATAACAGTTCTCTCACACCTATTTGTAGGCTGATTTTGTTGGGCAACCACACTATACAGTCAAAACTACTGGTTTCCAGTAAGACATAGCCACTGGCTACAGTTGGCAGGATGGAGAATGTGTGACAGTTCTTGTGTCGACACCACTGAGGGGTTAACTGTCTCACTCTGTGCAAGATGTCGGTATGTAACGGCTACCACAAGTGCACCGTACTCTACTACTGTGGGGTTTTTAGTCAGAGCTACTGGTTTCCAGTAAAGACCTGCACCCAGTGGCTTCACAGCAGAGGAAGTGGTGGTGGCGGAGCCTGAAACTCTGTTCAGAAAAAGGAGAAAAAAAGTTTTTCACGCGTCAATTGCTTATCTTTTTTATGCAAAATAGTTGTTGCCTCACATGCATTTACATACGGTATCTGCTACTCATTTCACTGAGCTGATGATGGAGCGACTTCCTGTGAGCACACATAGTATAGGTAAAGGTCAAAGGTCAAAGCCAAAGCAAACTTACAATGTGCAGAACAAATATGGCTGATTGTACTATCTTGTGTTTTATCTTTATTGTACGCCTTAGTCACATAATTCTCCATAATTTACTCTTAAAAACAGCTTTTTATGTCACAAAAGTTGACCAACAAAGAGTCTGATATGAATGTTCAGAGTTTCTGTTTGTAAATATCATCTTTAAGATCTGAAAAGGCTTAAAATTTTGAAAAAATATAGTAGTTTTCTGTTTCATTTTTGACTCTGCACAGTATTCGGTACTTGATACTGTACCTACATGAATGGATTATGAACTGTCACTACCCCATGCTGAACACAGGCTTATAGCGCCACTTACTGGAAGAACACAGTCATGACGTTTAGTCATGACGGATCCACGTCCGCTTCTGCATCCTGCCCCACTGCAGTCAGCTGCTGCAGCAAAGTTCTCACTTTTATCATATAAAAAGAACACATCAGGTAAATATGATTATATTAAACTAGGTTTATTCAGCAGAATTAAAAAAACAACAACATAATTTCCAGTCTGGAGCTGAAGTGGGGATAAAATAAAGATAAATCAGCAGAAAAATAATTGCGTAACAGTGAACAACCATACTAACTTTTACTGTTGGCTAGTGAAAGTTGAGGGTTTTCTGCTTTACTCAAGCGCAGTGCAAGAACAGTTTCGTTTATCACTCACACACTCCACTGCCCCGGTCAGCCTTTCAGCCTCAAATCTACAGGACTACTCTGCCTCCACCTGCTGTTTGAACTTGAAAGCTGCAGAATTTAAAAAGCTTCCTTCAACATTTAAATCACTTCTTGAAACATATTTTTTTATTTTCCCTACCCACAGTTTTTGTTTCTCCAGCTCTATTTTATTGAATTTTATTGTATTTAATTTTCTTAATGTACTTTTCTCTGCAGGACTACTCATTACTGCAGTAATATTTTAATCTTGAGATGAGAAAGTCATGCATCTACTGTATAATGTGTCCTTGAGCAAGACACCTAATCGCTACATCTTTAGGGCTTTGGCTCAAACACTGACCTCTGACCTCTTTGTGGGGGAGGTTACAGCAAACTCATAGTAACCATAGAATAATCAATAAACTCCTACTACCCGATACCATCTTGTTTAGAAATAACATGTAATTTCTCGTGAATCGGCTGAGTCACAGTGCAGTTCTGCCAGGGTGGAAAGAAAAATCTTCACTGTGTAACTCTGCACACTTGTGGGTCCAAATGGCAGCAATTCTTAATACACGACACAGAAATCTCATGATATAAGATCGCTAGATATGCTTTTCAAGGCACCCAAGATTAATTTCTACAGGTTTTAGTATGTACAGTACTTGAGTCTATAGCCAAAACCCAACATCTTTCTAGAAATCCACAAAAAGTCTCATCTTTACATTGACTTACTTTACTACTTCTTGTGTTTTGATGGTGATTTTAACTTTTGCCTCATAAAAAAGATATCATGACTTTAAAATGGGTAGTATTTCAGATAACTGACCATTATTTGGAGATTGTTTGATTCTGAACTTGTCATTAACAATTAATAAGTTTAAAATTGATTAAATAATCACCAAATTGACCCTGTTGTCTCGGTTGTTGCCAGTAGAGGGCAGTGTTTTCCATTTCATTCCCATCAGCTGAGCTTCTGTGTGCTGGAATTAAAACTGTGTTTCTGCCCTCCAGCACATCATCAGTGGATTCTTTCAACTGCCAGATCATTTCCAGAGGGTGATCGTTTGAAACCCCGCCCCTTGGGAATGGGAGGTATTGACTGGTTGCCGGGTGTCAGCTGGCAGCATTGATTGGTATATCTGAAGACAACAATGGAGTGCAGTGAGAAGCAGTCAGGGTTTGGTTCACACAGTAGTTCAGGAAAGTGAAAGCAGAGACACAGCTGTGGCAATGTATTAGGCTAATTGTGTGTGTGTGTGTGTGTGTGTGTGTGTGTGTGTCACAGCAGGAATGTTAATGTGTATCAGTATCAGTTGGACAGAGGGGCAGCTGCACCTGTTAAGGCATCCATTTAGGATTAAAAGAGTACTCCACCCTGTCTGTGTTTATCTCCCCCTGCAGGCTTAAAGGTTAGGTTCACAATTTTTCATATCTGTCCTTAAACAACAGTCAGGTGGCCAATTGAACACTGACGTGGTTTTTTTTCGCGGTAATCATCCCTCCTCTTCATAGTGGCCATTAAGAGATCCCTTCATAATGCACTTACAATGTAAGTGATGGGGGACAAAATCCACAAGTCTCCTTCTGTGCAAAAATGTATTTAAAAGTTTATTTGTAGCTAATGTGAAGCTTCAGCCATCCAAATGAGTTAAATCAAGTCAATACCTTTCAAAGTTCCTCTCTCTCTGGTGCCAAATTCCCTCTTTTTGTTATGATCCTCCCACTGTAGCTGAAGAGGGGAAAACTGTCCGTCAATACACAGAGAGGGGATTATTTACTAAAAAGATTAACTGTGGGGGATATCCACTTTATTTGACTAACTCAGATGGCAGAAGCCTCATAATCTTCAGATAAACTTTCAAATAAATGATTTCGTAAAACGAGGAGTGTGGATTTTGTCCCTCATCACTTACATTGTAAGTACATTTGGAGGAGATCTTCCAATATATACATTGATCTAGTTGCCATCTGTAAAACCTTTTCAAATAAGTCCGTATGCTCAGAATACTTGAACATTAATAATAAACATATACAAAGCTTCTACTGTTGCTTGCACAATAAGCTGGTCACATTTGTCGTCATAGTTGTGTGCAGCTAACTGTAAAAGTTGTGTATTTAAAAATATTGAAAATATGATGCATACTGAACATATGGATGGACAGCAGAGTGTTTTGAGAAGTTTCTATGGAAGTTTGGATGCTTCTTCTTTGCCATGAAACTGATCAATCACGAATGCTGTTATCAATAAACTACAAAACAGCAAACTTATTACAACCAACTCTCAAGCCTACAAGTACTTGGGTGGAATACTGTAAATCCCAATCTTCTAGATCACTGTTTCATACTGAAACACAACTGGGCACCGTTTTTAGTTTCAGCAGTGACCTGGGAGGAAATGTAGGGATTTTTAGGCAAAGTTGTGCTCTACATATGAACAAATCAGCTAAAGATTAAATGTTTCACATTGTTCAGATTTGGGGATTTTGTTCTTAAAATCTACTGTGGCTCAGGATGACAATTATTTTCTTTTCAATGTGGATTAGTAGGATTTCAGCTTGATATTATCTCATTACCTACCATTTCACAGGACTGCAGATTATTTCCTTGCTTTTATCACTTGGGTGAGATATTTTTTATGTGCTAATTTTCCTTCATCTTAGTTGTTTATGACTGGGAAAATATGAACTTTAAAGAGGGCGCTTGATATGAAATGCAGCTTCAGTTTCCATTCAGTTTTCCACACAGCATCAGGCAGAATCTGAGAGTCTGTATTTGAGCTGTGGTTAACAAACACTGCCTAATTTGAAAGTTTTATACTGGAAAGCAAAATGTCAAAGTCAGACACAGTGACCTGGAAACTTTGGCTTTTGTTTCCAATCAGAAAGCATAAATCAAACGCCTCCTCCAGTCTCGTCTTGCTTGTGTTCCTCATTGATATAAACGTGAACAGAATATAAACAGGCTTATTTTTTTACCCTTTTTTATTGGCGTACTGGTGTTTTCTGCTTCCTCCTCACAGAGGTGAGTTATCTTTACTGACTCAACTAGAAGTCCCCAGTTGTTTATGCTTTGTGACATGAAGGTAAAGTAGATGAGACTGAGAAATGGAAGAAAATACATTTTGAAATATTACAGTGATGGAAAATGCTCAGAGCAGAAAACTCACATCACATTGGAATGACTCTTTTAAGGTGATTTAAAGATACAGAGTAACAGAAAACGACTCTTAAATACTTAAAAACCTCTAAAACTTGTGTAAATTTCAATTATTTTGTGGTTAAATGTTTATAAAATTGCATAGTTTTTCATTTTTTCGACAGCAGTGACTAAGAAAAGAGTTCAGTCATGTCTAGCCAATAACTGTTAATACTGTAGTAATGCACTAATCTCATATACTGGACCAGAACCAATACCAACAAAGTTGGTATTGGTTCTGGTCCAGTATATGAAACAGATCAAAGTAGAAGTTTTGGCGGGACTGAGTCACTAGTGGACACTCAGTGTAGACAAAGACATCCCACCTGGAGCATCAACCCTGATGGTCTCACTCTTGCATTAATCATGGTGGGAAGTGTACACATCGCCACGTCTGGGAATACACACATTACCTCCCACGCTGACACAGACTCATACGATTGCAAATCCTCATAGATTTCCATACTGACACAAGATGACCCACGTTTTCTGACGTTTTCTCATACCCCCCTCTCCTGTCTGTCCATGTGTCTTAGTAGGCTAAACAGAAACACAATAGTGTCTCTTTGTACCACCTGGAAATTAATAGTGTTTAGACTCATGAGGAGGTGAGTCAGATCCTCTGCTCCCACTGACTCATGACCCAGACCATCTGGACTTTCATAGACTGGATGGAGAGGGAAGAGAGTTTGAGGGGAGGCAGAAGGAATGTGGCGGATGGGGAGTGAGGTAAGATAATTGAGTCTGTCTTGATGGTCATTTTGGAGGTGGTAGCTGGTTTTTGTTGCTAAGTAAAATATCCTGTTGTGTTTTCTGTTTTCATGGATTTAGAGAGTTTTTTTGTCACCTTATAGATTTTTGTAGTTTGCATCTGATGTAAAAGCCAGAAGGGCAGCGACTGCTTGACCTTTACGTTGCTCTGTAGGTTCTTATTTGGCTTTTTAAACTCACGAAAATGATGACTTTCGATTTCTACTAAAGCTGACGCACACTACCCATTCAGCTTCATGACTCACCCGTGTAGGTGCCTTTGTAACTTTGATTTACAGTAGTTGCTGCCTGAACTGCAAAAACCGCAACATTAAAGTGACACAGCCCGGTATCCTCGGATGTGCGCTCATATTGAATATTTATGTCCAATTGCAATGTTCAGTTTCAACACAGGAAGTAGTGTTTAGTTAACGAGGCAGAAAGTTGTCAGTATGCTTCATCCGAAGTGCTTGTCTGATGGCCAGACGGCATCTGAAATCCCCTTTCAACGTTTCCAACTTTTGTCTACGTTGAACTGCTTTTAAGAATTTTTGTAACTTTCCAAAACAAACAATCTGACATTCATGTCCACTTCACGCAGTGTTTGGCCAGGTGTTTGGAGGTGGGCAGGATTTGAATTTCTCTCTCAATCTCTTTTTTTTAAATTGTCACTTTAAGTATGTACAAATGGGTGCAACACCAAACTGTCCAAAAGTATGTGCTGTTTTATCCCCATTTGTATGATTCCTTGCATCTTGCCACTTTCTATGACAGCAGGCTTTTTACTTAGCACAGAAACACTTTTACCTTCAGATGTAGTCGAACAACACATCGTACTAACCAGTTCTTTTCAAGCATACTATGTCCTTGAGTGTGGAGGTCGGGGAGGTGGATGGATGCACCTGACTTTCATACAGAAGACCAGAGTTTAGGTTTATTGAGACTTATTTCCATTGTTAGTTAGTGTCAGCAAGTTAAGCTTGCCTAGTGTTTATGTTGTCTATCTATAACCATACTGTAACCAGAGTTTATTAACCACAACCATATTATATATATTTATATATATGACCATTATCTTTCCCTATTCTTAATCATAATGTATTTGCCATGCACAGGCATTGTGGAAAGCCACAAATTTAACAACATTGTCATGGAACATAATCCAGGGTTTTGCAGAACTGTCCAGTTTCGAAATATATATATATATATATACACACAGAGATACAGCAAATTAGTGCGTGGGTGCTAGTCCATTCCCACTAGTTGTGAAATCTCCACTGAGTCCTCCTTCCCAACAGTGTTTCCATGGTAAAACATCACCAGACAAACTGTTCCATTATACGTCAACAGCAGCAATATGTAATGGCAAATTCATAGTGATTCAGATTACAGAGGATAAGGATTAAGTGCTATTTTGATGAGACGGAAACGATTGGTGGAGAGACGGACAGATGAAAATGTTCTGCTAAAAGAGAGTCTTCTTCACTTTTCGTAATATAATATAAATGTTGTGGCTTTTAGAAGCCACATATTTTGTTTTTCAATAAGGAAATTTATTACTACACAATGGATCACTCAGATAGCAAAGTGTTATGTTAGTAGTTAGCGCGATTCAGACCTGTGATTCAGCATTTGTTAAAAATAGGTAATGCTTCAGATTACAATCTTATGTTAATGACAGTGTTGGCAAAAAACAAGACAATGTGTATAAGGCAACTTTATCATCACTGGAATTTTTTTTTTTTTAAATTTCTGATAAACGCAAGCTAGCTGTTATCTTTTGCTTTGTTTGAGATAATCAAAGGTATTTAGCATATGGACCTGTCTGTAAAGTGCACACAGAAAGGAAAACGATACTGATCTTTTATCTGACTTTCAACAGTTCTCTTTAGCTTTCCCTGCTTTCGGCTCATTGTTGTTTGCCAGAATGACATAGTCAAAGTAATACCATTTCATATGTGAGAAGCTGGCCAGCTCATAAACTTAAAGGGCCGGTACTCTCTGTCAGACGTGCTTGTTGGATGATCGAATCGAATCCCCCCCGCACCTTTCTGAGGTTGGATTAGGTGTTGCTGTGCTGGGCCAAAATGGACAATCTGACATTCACACCCACTTCATGTAGTGATTGGCCAGCTGTGCCCAGATGAGAGAGTCGTCAGGGTTTTAACTTGTCTCTCTGGCTTTCTTTTTAGATTTCTTGACATAACCATTTCTGTCACTTTTAATGTGAACAGGGTAGACTATGTAAAATATGCGCCATTATCCCAACATTTAAAAGACATCATATCCCCCCCCTTCTCTATGATGCGCCTTCGAGTGTAGCCGTTTAGAACAACTGAAAACCCTTTTTGATATCTGATGTGATCGGACAACAAGTCAACAAACCAGTTCTGATTGACGATAAATCAACTTTTAGACAAGCTAACTTTATGCTAATTGCTCAAAGAGGTACACTAAAAAGTGTTTTTACAGCTGTAAACTAAATTATATGGCTGTACTGTGATGAAACACATCAATTCTGGTGTTAATATTGACACTGACCCCAAATTAATAAAAACTGGCATCACATGGGTTGAAAATGGCTCAACCTGTCATCTGCTGTTTAAAATCAGCCCTGAAAAGGCGGGGCCAATGCTGACGTACAGTCGATCGTTTGGGAGTTCTCTACGTCATGAAATTTATGTAAATGGTATAATGATAACTCCCCCCGGCCCCACGTTTATTTTCAAATATATGCTGATCAAGACAGTTTTAGCTTCAGCAGCTAACAGCAGCTAACAGCAGCACTGACATGCTGTAGGAAATCTCTCCATCTGTGACTGTCCGCAGGAGGAAACGCTGCTGGCAGCCACAAAAACAGCAGAAATCTTGTGTAAATCACGTGAAATCTCTTCACATTTCGTCATGTAGCTCTCTCTCCGGCTGTCTGTTCCTGCAGTTATCAGCCGGTAAATTCTTATTTTAAACATTAAATCGCGATGTAACCGGAGCTCCACCGTTACTGAACATGTCCGTAGCTCTGCAGGTCGGTGTTACTGTTAGCTCCTGAAGCTAAAACTGTCTTCGTGTTAAAATAAACAAAGTTAAAAACAGACAGTTTTAAATGTCGTCACACTGTTTGTCTTCCTCTCATCCTCATCCTCATCCTCGTCCTCATCGTCATCATCATCATCCTTTTCTGGCCAGGGTGATGTTACTGAGCAACTCCTGCCCTCCTGCCTCACATATCCATGTCCCCCACCCCTCAGCCCCTTACCGACTTTTTTACATTTTTCTAAATCATGCAGTGGATGGAGTCATGCTCAGACCTGAGGGGTGAAATTTAAGTAAAACATTTAGCAAGATACCAAAGTTGTTGGACCAAACTGAGGCTTTAAGGCGAGTAAATATTGACTTACATTTATCAGGTGACCAGTTTTGCAAATGTAACACAGCAGCCATAACAACTGAAAGTTGCTGTTTCAAAGAATCATTTTCTCACAAGATACAATCTGTGGTATGTGTTTCAGGCACTGCACACTCACAAAGCCACTGCCAAAAGGCCTATAAGGTGTCCTTTACATTCAGAAATGATACAGGAACTGTAATATCAACTTCAACTTCAGTTTTATTTAAAGTGCACATCACCCAAAGAGTCTCTATACACTTTGCAAGTTAGTATGCATGAGTTCACATGTAAAAGTACACACGCATAGCCTACACACACACACACACACACACACACACACACACATCCACAGGTAAAAATGTTAATATAACAACATAGTTGAGGTTAGGAAAGGGTTAGGTAATACAGGCGGAAGGCAGGATCGCTGCAGACACAGACGCTGACTGACTACTAACCAGCTGTAAGTAATGACTTAGTAGGAAAAGTAATTATGTGGCATTTTTTTAAGGAGGAAAATCCTGCTCAGTGCCTTGAAAGACTTAGTGTTTCTTTGTACTGAACAGTTGTATTCATTTCCTTTTATAAATGCCTCCAATTTATTTTGGACCATCATGTGACACTTAAACTGCCCATGCAAGCCAGATGTGTTTTTTTTATGTGTTTACCAGCTGTGTCTGTTGTGAGAAACCAAGCCTATTCAGTGGTAGGAGGAGGTCTGAAATGTATTATTGCCTTCATTTGAAGAATTGGTTTACCAATGCATAAACAAAATATGCGAAATAAAATATATTTACATTACATCTTTTTCAGACTCTGTAATTGTGATAATTGAGGAACCTCCACCATATCAGCAACGTACCACTTGACTTCAAAATCTAATATTATGTATACATGCATATGTGTTGCATCTTTGGCACCAAACAGGTAATAAAACAGCCATGTTTACTCTAAACTACAGTTTTAACAATACCAGTAATTTAAAAAAGGTTCAATAAAGGCAGAACAAGTACAAGGACTTCTTAAAAATAAGCACAAGAACTATAATATTTGGGCGTATAACTCAAAAACGACTACGTGACGGTTGAAGGATTGATTCCCACACGGATACTAAAATAGACTGCTGTGCTATTCATTCTGATATTATGTGTAATGGTTCTCCTTGACTCATCTGTAGACTCAAACTCCCACAATCCTCCCACAATGAGCACTGTGCTGAGCCAGCATTTTATCAAAGTCTTACTTTCTCTATGCACTGAGTCTGCATACCAGCATGTCAGTGAAGCAAAGATGCTGCAATACTTCTAAAAAATACTTAACAGAAATAAAAATTTATAAAATACAATGTGTAACTGGACACAAACTTAAACCTCAGTAACATTTTTACACATGATCCAGTATTAATTTTGGGACCCTGAACATTCAGAAGCTCTAAACAAGACTGAACATGTATCATCAAACTTTCCATTTTATTTTATCTTTCTTTGCAACTGAACATTATTGATATAACCTGTCAGACAAAATATGTGGGCAGTACTTCAATGTCTTCCTGATAAAGAAAACATCTTGATGAAGTTTCTAATGTTTCAGTTTCTGTGAAGGCGCTGTTTTCTTTGCAGGTTGCTCAGACTGACTTGACCCAGTTATTCCTTTTGTTTATACCAAACACAAAATCTAAAGTGTATCACTCTCTGTGAATTTTCCCCAGGAAAAGGCTACCAGAAACCAACTGTTGAAAAGAGAAAGTCTTTCATTACTGCCATACCGGTTGTTCTATAATAATCAACTCAATGGTAATTTACTAATATTAAAGGTCACTGTTAATTGCTTGAATATACAATATCGTTATACCTACATCGTTATTATGCATGAGCATATTAGCATTGTCATTGTGGGCATGTAAGTATGCTGATCTTATCATTTCACAAAGCACCACTGCACAGCCTCAAAGAGCAGCTAGCATGGCTGAAGACTCTTTGTCTTGTTTAGTCTGTGTGTCATTTGCAAATCAAATCAGCATCGGGCGATGAGCACCTGCATGTTGCCCATCAGTTGCAATGATAGTTCCAGTTTTGGTCTCAGCACTATTGACTGAGCTGGCACCACACACTCTATTGTACCATATTTTAATTCATATTTACAATATACTGTATTTTGTAAGCTGGAATGTGAATGGGCTGTATAGTGGTAATGCAGGGTGCCTTCTGATTTGACGAGCTTCTACCAGAAACGGGTGTATACAGCCTGTAGTGCAGTAGTAACAGTGCAGAACTGTCATATCCTGTATGTTTATATATAGAAATTAACCAGGATGATCTGCAGTGGCATCCGGTGTAATGATCTGGGCGTGTTCTGCATTCTGTCGCTGCTAGTGTGACTACACATTAATGATCATATCCAAGTCTTGTACTTGCCTGTGTGTTATATGGGTATATGATAATCTGTGTAATATGAGTGTGTGTTGTGAAAAGCGTGGGAACAGCAGAGGAGGATGTGTGTATTTACAAAGTTCCCATGGTTTCCTCCGGATGGAGATGGAGCTTGAGAGGGCAGGAATTCATTTGTATCACAATTACCCCAGAGGCAGTCTGATTTATGTTGTGAATATAAACAATGAAACAGTGGTCAAATTTGAGATTCACACTTTTTTGGTATTGTGGTGTTATGATTTCAAGTTGGTTGCCTTTTTACAGTGCTAAAACTGTATCAGAGTTGATAAGGACAAGAGAAACAGCAGGATGATACAATGATTTTCAATTTGCTTGCCTCTGTTCTGATATGTATAACCAAGTGCGACATGACAAGCATGTAAATGTCACAGAAAGTGTCGGTCGAGCTGAGGGTGCAGATGTTTCAAGTTCTCTGCCTAGTTTTTTTTATATTATATATAAATATATATATATATAAATATATCAAAGAGAATGACATTAAACGAAACCATTTCCAGTCGAGCCCCTGGTGAATTACAGTAAAAGAAATTGCAGCCCCCAGCGGCCTGAGCCTGTCAGAAAGGACCCCGCCTAAAATCAAACACCTATCAATCTGCAATGATTCACAAGTCATCGTAGGTCACCAGATTTGAAGGTTGTGAAAACCTCTACTTTCCCCATCAACTTCAATACCAGTTTCGGTCTCAGAGTTTTACTGACCGAGCTTCGCTGTTGCCGTTCACTGTGGCTTTGACACTGCTGCCACACTGTGACTTTACTCACGTAACAAAATGTTTTTTAGTTGTTTTTTTTTAAATTTAAATTTGCTCTTTGCTAACTGGAAGCCAAAGTATACCTTTCTCAAACTTAGAAGTGAAACAAACAGATGTTTTCTCAAATGCCAGATATCTCTCACTGCTCCCAGATGTGCACTCATGACACGTTTTTTTTTTTAAAAAGTACACAAGTTTTAAGGATGAGTAGTTTGTTATTTTGGGAAAGGGGTTAAAGAGTAACTACACCCAGTCTAATAATCTAGCTTGTCCTGACAACTAGTGGTGACAACATGCTTTTTCTACACACAGTGCAGCAGTGATGTATCGTAGAACTATAGTACCAAGGTACCTCATAGTTGGGTGTGATCACAATTACAACAACCCCCCCCCCCCCCGGACTACACCTAGCTGTTGGGTTGGGTGTGGTCGAGGCTCAAGAGACTTATCAAGTGTAGAGTCACTCTTTGAATAAGGAGCTGGAGTGAGGACGTGGTTAGCTTAGCTTAGCATAAAGAGTTAAGACAGGGGGAAATGGGTAGCCTGGCTCTGTTCAAAGTTTAAAAAATATGTCTACCTACAGCTCACAAGCACACCTGTAGTCCAAAGTCATTTGGTGAAACTACTTCTTGGCAAACAACAGCTGGGTGAAGTGACGGTGTGCAGCATCCCAAAGTCTTGTTGTAACAGCGACATTACCAAAACTGAAACCTGTGCTGTATCAGGCAACCTGCACTAGCCAGAGATGCTGCTCAGACATGGTGGGTGGATGGATAAAATGTTATTTGTCAAGAAATAGTTCCCGCGCATAACTCCTCCTAAAACCACCAACTGTCTTCTTTTTTTTACATTTCTATTTGCATGCAGATCAAATGTGAGCTTTACAGTTGTACAGAGGGCATATTCTTACCCGTTGGACTGCTAAGCTACACAAAATATGTCCTGTACTTAAAGAGTGACTATATGTAACTTTTACTAAACAGCGGCCATTATAGTGACAATAATGGGATAAACGTTGAAATGTTGTAGAAAAGAGTCATACAGTGAAAGAACCAACTCAGTGGGATATAAGTTCATGATCAACTGGTCATCTCAGACCAAGTAAGTCTGCTGCAGCAAAACCCCCTGAGTATACTAAATTGAGCAATTTTCTTATGAAGTCAACTTTTCATTTGATTTGATTTGATTTCATCGTGAGATTAATTTTGTTATTTTGCTTTGGGGAAAAAAGCAAATATTTCTCAAATTCAGGCATTCAATTTGATTTTTTTTTTCCCAGCAACATATAGTACAATATGTGTATGAAGTTGTGGGATCAGTAACCCTTTCCTTGATGAATAGAGGCTAAGCTCAAACCTGTGGGAATTCTGGGAAAAGGAAAAGCCGTTTATTTTTGAATTTAGCCACAGATTGTGCTGTTTCTCATGACACACACACAATAAGGTCAGCTCAGGGGTCGATTTCTCAGGCTCACAAATACACAAACTCTCCCTCTTTCACATACACACACACACACACACACACACACACACACACACACACACACACACACACACAGAGCCCTCCTTGGAGGGAAAAGAGTTTGAGTTGCAGTTTGAAGCTGAAAGAGGAAGAAAGATTCCAGCTTAAGTGGGAGATTCTTGTGTTTTTTTTGACTGTGTGTGTGTGTGTGTTTGCCTCAGAAGTTGGCCAGTCATTAGTAGAGCTCTTACAGAGCGTTGGAGGAAGTGGTGGTTACCGATGACTCAGCCAAGCCATACCGCTGATGCATTTCATTCTTTCTCTCTCCAGTCTCTCTCAGCTCTCTGTCATCTGCTTTTCTTTTACGTTCTACTCATTCTTCTTTTCTATTCTGGCTCTTTATTTCCTGCCCCTCTATCATTCTCTGTCCCCCTTTTTTTTCTCTCTTTTCCTGATTGATCTTGACCTTTTGGAGGTATCTCACTTTGTGTGTGTGTGTGTCTGTGTGTGTGTGTGTGTATGAGTAGGACACTCAGCAATGTGTGTGGGAAGATAACTGGCTTCCTTCAGAGTGATTATAACATTCCTTTTCTCTTCTTTTTCCTCCCTCCTGTCTCTTTCTCTGCCTTTCTTATTTTTCAGTTTAGACTGTCTGATGAAGAGAAGATGAAGAGGAGGATGAAGAGTGACAAACCGGTAAGTGAAAGCAAACTGGACATCAGTTTTTTTTTTTTCAACACTGGCTGGTATTTATTAAGCGAAGAAGGAATGCAGATCAAAGAAACACTCTTTCAGATTTGAAAGCTTGGCCCGGTCGAGGATAAGTACTCCGTCATTTTAGACTAGTATTGCTGTTTTAAGACGTTTGATAAAACAAACCAAAAGAAAATATCTACATTTGCATAGTTTCTTTTTAAAACTGGTAGAACAACACAGGGCTGAAGAACAGGAAGGTTTTCAAGAGCTAGATGGAAAATATTACAAACGTTTTCCGAACTTTGGTGAACTGGACTGTATGCTCAGAATGGTTATTAAGTTTATTTTATCTCTGATTCTTCAAAAAGCAGTTCATGAGTCTTTTTTTTTTTTTTTTTTTTTGTAAAAAGATCAGATTTTTCTGGATCAATAAATAGCGGAACAAAACAGAGTTTCACCTTCTGCAGTGATGTATTAAAAATAAGACATGTAGTGTTCAATATGACCGTGGATAAACACAGAGGTGATGAATAGCACTGTGAGGACAAATGTGTTCAGTTTGTTGGCAGTCATTCAGGTTGCGGCAAATATTGGCTATATTTGGCACTTGGCATGTAATCCGTGGCTCCAAACTTAGTCATGCAATCATCGTGTGACGCACTGACCGCACCTCTGAAGGGCTAAAAGTGAAAGTGGCGGCATTATATCCCTGATGATATTACAGCAGCTGTCTTCAGATGGAATAAGGTGATCAAAGAGCTTCGATTTAGGGGGACCGTGATCACCTTGATCAATCTGTGTATAGGAATGAGTCTGTTAGTGACGTTAGTAGGAGTTTCACATTCTTCACTGACGCACATTATACAAGATCTGTGTGTGGTATGTTATATCATTGTATATACGAGGGAGACATTCAAACACACTTACACAACCTAGACTGTAGATTCACACTTTGAATCAACAGAGAGGTTTTGCTTGAGTGGGCTAGCTAGAAATGAAGACACTTTCTGTACAGATTGCGCTGTGTTGTGTAGTTTTGTACAGGCCAGTATAAGGGCAGTTTGTGAAATTCGCACAAAATTTAATCTGTAGATTTGTGTTTGTGTACACGAATTTTCCATTTTTTTTCGTGACACTCAACACAACTTTTAAAGAACCTGTCAAGTGGAGGAATTCAGATGACGTCTATATTAAGTGACTAATTTCCAAATTCGGAGATGGTGGGTTGGAAGGATGGACAGATCCTAACTTGCAAAATGTGGACGGCGTTCACTTCCCATCTCCAACCATGTTTCAAGTGATCATTTTAATCCAAATCATGATCTTTCCTTTATACTAACCAAGTGGTTTTGTGCCTTAACTTAACCAGACTTTAATCACAGTGTTGTCATATCATAAAACAAAAATATTTTTTTTAACAAACGTGGTGCAGGCACGAAAGATATTTCCAATTGAAATACATTAGTTTGAAAATCGTGCTGAGTGTCATGAAAAAAATTCATTTCCATGTACACAAATCTACAGATTAAATTTCATGACTATTTCACAAACTGCCTTGACACTGGGTTGAATTTGTAACGGCGTGTTGTACATGCAGCAGTACATATGAGAAGTTTTTTTAATTTTAATGCCCAACTCCTACATTTAATCACTGGGTGGATATGTGTGAACGAGAGTATGTGTTGTTGTGTGCGTATAGTAATAAGTTCTTCTTGCAGTAATATTTGTTGTGGCTGAAACATTACACATATAGACAGCATGTATCATTTTATATCTATTTATTTAACCAAACTCAGAATATCTGATTATATTCAGCTCTACTTGGCATCAACATGCTATATTTTGCACCATCAGCTCTTGGGTGTGTAGTAGTTGATTGTGTATCTGAACGTATGACTTTTTGACTATGTATATGTATGAATTCGGCAGAACAGGCGTGATTAAGGCTGGGCTACTCAGACTCTCGTGGCTACGTGGACGTGGAAAGCATAATTTGGGCCCCCAGTTGAACAGCTGATAATGTAACAAACGTGTCATTCTTGTCTGCACCGTTTCTTTAGCTCAGACACAACAGATTGAGCCACTAACTCTTATGTAACAAACTGAACCCCTGAGCGAACTGAATTAATTGTACAGATGCAGTTACATCATCAAGTACTATGTTGTTTATGAAAGAAGTTTGATAATTTGTGAATTTGCTGCAAATTTGGTTTATTGTGGCAATTCTGACTTCGTTGGCAAATAATAATGACCTTGTCCTGACTGTAAGAAGAGCTAGGTGAGGTGGAGTGGTTGCAGTTGGATTTTATCCTGTCAGTGCTGTACATGTCTCTTCTTTAGGCTTAAATTTGAGGAAAACATGAAAGACATATGCGTAAAAACTGAAGTGACAAAAACACGCAGAACTTGCAATGTGTTAAACTGAGACTGTCCTTCCGAGACAGAAAGACAGAATAAGTGTTTTATGCAAGTGTCCCAAAACTACGTATATTTACATTCATACAACAGAAGCCCTCTAATGACGGTAGTAAATTTGCGTGGAGCAAAGTAGAAAATCAGATGACGTGAATATAGTGTGATGAAGTCCAGAGCAGAGGATAGATGGGTCGGCAAACGTAAACACGGGTGATGGATGTTCGCTTCCTGTTTCAAATGTGAGTCAACATTATTTTTCAAAGAACCATGACCACGATTGTCCCCTAACCCTAACCCCAACCACTTGGTTATTTTTGTAACCATGACAAGAAATGTCTAAGAATTTGAAGGAAGTCATTTTCACCCAAACCATTATCTTTTCTCAAGCTAACCAGATCGTAAACCTGCAATAACTGATGTTTTTGCCACTGGGGGGAAGTGGAAACAAGTTGTGAACACACCACGGATGTATTGTCACCTTCTATGTTGATATGTTGAACTAATTAGAAAATAGTTGCTTATTTACATATCCAGCAGTTACGGAACAACATTGTCCTTCATTTGGAGTCGTGTTTGTCCCCACCTGGTGAAGATAAGTCCAATATTCACACTCTTTTAGCTCTGTTTTTGGTCTCCACCAACTCCTCGGGGAAACATCTGGCTTTTTAGCTGCTAAATTCTCTGCTATCTTTACCAGCTAATTGCTAACTGTGTCAATATGCCATTTCGTGCTGAGCAGGTAGTGTAACGTGAGTTTGTTCACTGATAACAGCTGCCGAAAACGACACTATGAGAATGAGAGACACTAGAATGAGAATGAAAATGAAAATGACATGCTGAGAATGAACCTAAACAGAAAAAGTTGTTGCTGGACAGCTAAATAATGAGCTGAAACTAAATATAAAGCTTCATAAAGCCGAGATGAGCTGCAGAGTCAGCTGATAATTCTTTGTAGGTTCATCACTACGAGCAACTCTGACATTACACATTGTGATTATAGCCGCTTTAACTATAGTGTTGTAACATCATAAAAAAAAAAAATATTTTTTGAAAATGATTTGTAACAGTTTTGGCTCAGAGAGATGATGTCGTCCAGCTGATGGCTGCCGATAGTGGTGTCAGGTCAGAAAACGCTTGTAATTTGTTGTTTGATTTCGAGGACTTTTTGGTCACCAAATCTATTGGAAATTTAACTTTGATTATGCCTACCTGTCCTGTTTACCTTGTTTGCCGGCAGATGCCTTTTGTAGTTTTTATCACAACCAGTTCGCCACTGGACGTTCGTGATAAATTTTGACGATGACTTTCATAAATGTAAGTGTTAGTCGGCATCTTTATCCTTTTGCCTGGAGTCACGGTGGGTCAGCAGAATACGCACAATATCTCTTTCACTCTCTTTCTTGTTCTCTGGTCTTTTTCACCTTCTTTCATTCTACATATTCTTCATAATGATCTAAAAGTGGTATCAGTTTCCGTATATTGTTAGAAGAAAGTTCACACACACACACACATACATGCACTCACAACCACTCATGCCAGCCCTGTACTGTCAAGACTCCCCCACCGTTTACGGTAAATGTGTGTTTTTGTCATCTGTGGGCCTGGATGAAGTGATGCAGTTAGTTTTGGTATCATGTCCGTGGCCATGCATCTCCACCACCGAGAGAGACCGAAAGCAGTGCAGCAGGGGTAGGTGTGGGAGGGCTGTGCCAGAGATTACTCAGCGCTCTGTTGCCGGGTAGAGAAGCACCAAACACTCTCCCACCCCCATACATTAAAAAAATACAGTATCTTATGGAGCTGTCATTCATGCCCTAACCCTGATTTGGCACGTATCAAAACTGTATTTGGATGATATTTACATGACGCGTTTCACAGCAACCATATACTGTCCACTGGAGAGTTAACTGTGTAAGTTATGGATTAATAAATAACAAAACCAGGCAAGAAACCTAAAGAAACCTACAGATACATCAGTTTCATCAGTGATGAAATTATTAATTCCCCACAAAAAAATGCAACGACTCCAGACTGTGTCTGTTGAGTTTTGTTCAATTTGTGGCGCACAATCTCATACAAACATAATTCTTAGTCTTTTACAGAGCAATAAAACAATTAGAGCTTCAACAATTAGAAATTCATCAGAAAGTCATCAGTCATCAGAAATTGAATCTATTTTGATAATCAAATAATTGTTTTAGTCACCTTTTCTGGTTGCAGCTTCTCAAGTGTGAGAATTTGAGGCTTACATGTTCGTAAACTGAATATCTTTGAATTCTGGACTGTTGATCGAACAAAACAAGATGTCGCCATGACTTCTAAGAAATTATAGAAAATGATGAATCTATTAATTGAGAATATGATCAACAGATTAATTGATAATTAGATTATTATTGATTAAATGAATAGTTAGTCGCGGTCCTATAAACGATAAAAAATGACCCCCACCAATAACAAGTAACCAGTGGGGAAGTTTGGGGATCAGTGATATGATCAAATGTTTTGGTACCAGGTGGTCGCACTTTGAATCTTTCTCTTTGAATGGCTTTTACAGGATAACCTGAAAAACATTACAGTAATCTAGTCTGCTGACAACAAAGGCACGGACATGTGTTTCCTAATCTGACTGGGATAGACAGCACTGAATTTTTGATATATTGCAAAATATTCTGTTGACCATGCCCTTTAGCTTATTGGAACATTATATGACATTATGCGCAACTGAACCATCTGTGTAATTTGCTTCACATCAGTCTCACCACGGACTTTCTATGTTTACCCTGTTGAGTTTTTCCAGCCTTTCTCAACTTAAATTGTTTCTGTATTTTTGCCTTTATATTAATAGTGACAGTAGAGAAATCTGACAAGAAATGAAGGGGGGGGGGGGACTGGAGATGTTGTGATTACAGTGTTTATTACATAATTTTCCACAAATATACTGTAGATAAAATGACAACATAGGCTTGTGTAAAGCCTCATGACTATTGTTACATCCCCCCCCCACACGAGGAGAGCCAAACTGAACCTTGCTCTCCCTCTACCAGCAGTCTCTTGTCTCTTTTCTGAGAAAACTTTCATGGCAACTGACGGTCGTTTCAGACATGCATTTGATTTCACTGTACCCCCCCCGTACAGTATGTGAGAAGGTTTATATTAGTAATTTAGGTCGAAGTGATTAAACTGAAACATGGAGAATTTAATCATACTGTAATTATTCTCTTTTAGCTCAGGGCCGAATTGCTGATAATGCCCTCAAAGACTCCTGTGAGTCCCCTGACATGACTTTGAATACCGCTGTAGAAGGAAGGGAGTGTGCAGGGCTGAGTATTGCACCGGTAACTGTCGATTGGCCCGTGTTTTGCTCTGTTTTTATTTTTATTTCACTTTAATTCCCACTTGCACAGTTTCAGAGCAAAAATTGTGCTGATGTGGCTTCTGTCCTTCAAGCACCAAGTAATATTTACTGTAGCTACACTGATGATAAATATAAAAACGTCTTGTTGATGTTGATAAGAAGACTAGTCAGATGAATCAAATTAAACGTCTACGTATCTTCTTTATTTGATAAACCGTCTAAAGCTGTGGGTGAAAAAGAGGACTCAAATTCAGAAACACTAAGTAAATATAGGTTTCGAAGAGATTGCAGTTGGCAGGGCCTAATATTTTACACACCACACAACCGTGACTACATTACAAGTACATTCATACGTTTTTTTTTTTTTTTTGACACTCGAGTGAGAAGATTATATTTAGACACCTTTTTAAAGTTTGGGCTCAGCAGACAAGAACAGCTACAGAAGAAGTGAGAACTTGCTATGTGTCATCCAGAGAATTAAAGCAGAAACGAGAGAGCAGAAAATGACTTTTAGAGCTACGTTTCTCCCCCAGGGTATAAAATGATCGGCCCTTTTCTTTCAGGCTGAGAAGGAACCACCATATTTAACATGTTTTAGGATATTTCACCCGAAATGTCACTATGAAAGTAGGCTGGACTGAGGACCACGAGTACTGGACCTCACATGACTGACTCATGATTTTAAAATTCCTCCTTTTGAATCTACAGTTCCCTTTATAGAAGTTTTGAATAAAACTGAATAAAGATATGTCTGTTTTCATTTAACAAAAAAAAAATCATCTTGTTGGTAATAAAACCCTGAATGTTCAGTCATTTAGGTCCAAAAAAACAGCTGAAACAATGTGAAATCATGGAGCAATTTAGACAAAACTTCACTTTGAAATGTGCCGAGTCAATTGTGCTTCTATCCTTTTGAAGTGCTTTACAGTAAACGCTGAGCACGCAAACAGAGAAAAATAAATGAAGGAAGAAAACAACAAGAGACCAAACGAGCATGTGCAGAGGAGGGGCAGAATTGCTTTTGTGTGCATGTGTATATGTGTATGTGTAAGCTGTACTGGTTTGAATCAAACTGGTTTTGGTTTGTCTGAACATGAAACCATGACATCGTTCTTAAAATGCCTTCTCACTGTAGAAATTCATGGTTAGCTACTGGGGTCAGAGGACAACATGTGGGCTCAGTAGGTATGCAGACAGTCACAGGAAATATGCAAAACTGTTGTGGTGACATTTTCTAGATTTTAATAAAATGTAAATCATGTTGAAGTAGATCCTCATTTCTCATATAACTGGATGTGAACTCCCTTCATGGTCTTAAATACAGACTCGTGCCAGAAAAGGTGACTTCTGATGAATTAGTTTTTGTGTGTGTGTGTGTGTGTGTGTGTGTGTGTGTGTGTGTGTGTGTGTGTGTGTGTGTGTGTGTGTGTGTGTGTGTGTGTGTGTGTGTGTGTGTGTGTGTGTGTGTGTGTGTGTGTGAATGCATTTACAGTCGTATTGCTTATGTCGTTGTCTTGTCAGCGCGTTGAGAGTTGAAGATATGTGTCCCGAAATGACGATAGAAACCTGGGTGCATATCACTCTGGATAAGCATGTGTGTGTGTCCTCATGACTCAGATTTCAGGTTCGAGATCAATAAATGTCAGGGCTGAATATCCTGTCAAGTTGAAAACAGTAGTAGGTCACTAGTTCTGTGGGCGTGTGTGGGCGTGTGTGCTCTGTTGCACCTTTTACTCATCACGAATTACGCTTTGAGATACAGTAAATGACTAAGAACGACACAAACATCACTCTGCTCATTACTCAGGAGTTGTAGGAGAAGTCACAAATTACACAGACGTTTTCAGAAGGTCATATTCTTCAGTTAGCTGTCTCATTTGTCAGCTAAAACTTTTTTTTAACTCTTTAATCTCCCTGAGAAAGAAATGAATCATCCTGCTAGAGAAATTATTCTGCTGAGGTAAATGAGTTCAAATAACCATTTTCTCCTGTTGAACCAAAAACGGCTTTGTGTTGCATTTTAATGATATAACATGACTACACCGAGTTGAAGCCAGCACAGTAACTTTAGACAACAAACCGTCATTGGGAGGACTGTCAGCCTCTAGTGGTCTATAGACTGTATTTTCATAGCAGTGGATCAAATACACACATCGGCCTCATATTGAAAGAAGACTTCTGTTGTCATTCATTCATTTTTCAAGAACAATTATTACTCGGTTGAACACCACAGCTGCTGTCTCAACAAACTGACAGGTTCCTCTTTACAATTTTAAGAGGGCACAAATAACAAAATCTATAAAACAGAGATGATAAATCATAGGATTAGAAATTAAGGATATAGTTATTAGATATATATGTTAAGTTTTTTGAGAAGTATCTATTGTAAGGGATCATGACTAACAAAGATATGCAAAAAAATAACATTTAAAAAACAAGAATCATATATACATTCTGATCTTCTACTGTGTATATACAAATGGAGCATGGAAAAACAAAAAAATCAAAAGTTCTAGCATTGCATTGCACTTGAATTGCACGTCTTAGGACAATGAAATTAGAAAATATCCCCCAAAATGTGATTTTTCATTAGAAAACAGATTATAGAACAACTGTAGATGAATTATACTTCATACACGGACCGTTCTAAATACTAAATTGACAAACATAAACAGTCACTACAAAGTGTATTGAGACAAAGTCACAAAGTTAGGAGACAAGAAAGTTGCATTGAAAAAAAATTAAATATAAATAGTTGCACTTGAGAGTATAAAATAGGATTGTGGGTAAAGTGTTTTGTGTCTGCAGATAGTGGCATCAACAGCTTAAAATACAGCTGTGGCAGCAAAACCAAAGTGTTAAAAGTTCGCGTGCCTTAAATGGCAGTAGTGCAAAACATTACAATTGGCAGTGTGATTGTACATTAGTTGTTTGTATTGTTGTTATATATAGTGTAACAGCAGCAGAGACAACAGAAAGACTATAAAATATAACTTGTAATCTGTAACGTATTAATACACATGATTGGTGTGTATTACCATCACTAAACGTTAGCATTTAGCTTGCAACAGTATATAAAATTAGAACACAACTCCTCAGTGGTGTTATCATGTTAATGTATTATCATGTTGATAAGAGTCTAAATAGGACAAACCATCATCTCGATGTCTCTTGTAAATCTCATTTTCTGCAGAATTCTTGGTGCCAAACAGCGGAAATGATAACTTTACAGTCTCCAAAATTACGCCATCCTCGCCTCTCAGTACTAACCACACAGTTTCAACTCGATGTAAGGTTACCTGGTTTAAATGTGAGATGACTGTCACTGGCTCTTTCTATTCTTCTTCTTCTTCATCTTCAAAACAAACAGAGCTATGCCAGGGAGAGGGGAGGGGAGGGGAGGGGATGTGGAGAAAACAGTGGGGCTTATAGGAAAGTACAGTAAGTCTTTATTCTGGGAATCATTAGCAGAAACAAGTGTCACCAGTTAGAGGATATACTAATCATCTCCACCATAGAAACCTTTATGAAAACTATATATTGAGGTATCAGCATTGACAAAAATATATTGAAGTTTCAAAATGCAACATGTAGCTGATTTTTCTGAATTGAGTTCAAAGCAGCCTGCCGGTAGAGGATGTTTTGCCTGTTACCCAAAGACATTTAAAAGTTGATGGACACAGTGTGAGTATGTCCAGATTCATCTTTTTCTCTGCTTTTCTACCTTTCAGTCCACACTAAGGCAGCATTTTCCCTTTACCTTAATGACTGAGCTTTTGAACAGTGGTGTGGATGAACAACGTTGCAGCATTTGTTAATTGTGACTCGATCTCTGTGCCGGCTTGCTGCTCCTCTATAATAATAATATAGAGGTCAGGTCATACACAAGGTCCACTGTGAGCTGGAGGGAAGATATTGTTTTTTCTTTTGACACCTGAGCAGGTTGAATTATTTTTGACCTTTGAAGTCTGACAGAAGTCTTTTGATGTAAATCCATACATCTCTGTGATTTGCATGATTGATGGAAGTGGGTTGCTAAAGGGAAACAAAGCATAAATTAAAATAATTTTTTTGAAAATTGGTCGTTGTTTGCCTCGTGATACTATAACTGCTTACTTTATACTTAATTGGTCGTTGTTTGCCTCGTGATACTATAACTGCTTACTTTATACTTCACTTTAATGGCTGCCGGACAGCCGGTGGAATTTGTTTTGGGTACAGCATGTTTAAAACACTCACACAGTGTCAGCAGCACAACATACAGGCAGACATACAGTAATGTGCAAAACTTTTAGGCACTAAAAGTGAGGATGCTTTCAAAAAATATTATTAATTATATTATAATATTATTATTATTATATTATTTCAAAAATATTGCAATAAATTGTTTGTGTCAATTAACTTCATACAAATTAAAATCAATATTTGGTGTGAGCACACTTTGCCTTTAAAACCACAGCAGTTCTCATTACACCTGCGGGCAGTTTTTCAAAGTACTTGGCAGGTCGGTTGTTTGAAGCATCTTGGAGAAGTTACAACAGTTCTTCTGTGAATTTAGGCGTCTCGGCTGCTTCTGTCTCTTCATGTAATCCCAGACTGACTCCATGATGTTGAGATCAGGGCTCTGTGGGGGCCGTACCATCTGTTGCAGGACTCTTTGTTCTTCTTGTTGCAGAAGATGGTTATTTATGACTCTGGCTGTATGTTTGGGGTTGTTGTCATGCTGCAGAATGAATTTATGACCGATCAGACGCCTCCCAGATGGTATTGCATGATAGAACGAAGAATCTAAACATGTCAAGTGCCTAAAACTTTTGGTACTGTATAACATACACAAGAAGTAATATTTGCAATATTCGTAGGTGGACAGAGATAAGCTGCATGTAGCATGATGAAAAGATGGAGTCATCTCAGACTGGAGATCAGAGTTGACCTGTTTTAGTTACAGCTAACACAATGTTGACACCTGTTAACACTGCACGAGAAACCACTAAATATTTTTAATTCACTGATTTTGTTATGGTGCCCAAACTTCCTCTCAGTTCACTGATGATGTTTTAAGTCTCAGTTGTTGAGTTTCAAAAACATTAACCCTTACGTACTATTCATAGTCTTCACAGTATCTCCTCATAATAAGTCTCTATGTCAAACTTCTGATCCACAGATCTAGTTTTCATTCATAAATACCTCGTCAGTCATCAATAAATAGGTGATTAAACCTTAATGAAGTTTTCAGAGAGCAGAGAGAGTTTATTCTTCAGGTTTTACACTATTTGTTTATGGAGTAAAAAACATTCACAATCACACTTTATTGTGGTCCTGCGTTACCTAAAACAGGAAAACATAACAGGCATCATGATTTCAATAAATGTTTATTGAATGTGAAGAATGTAACAATGTTTTTGACGGTCCATTTTTGTATATTCTGGGTCACTTTAGGAAAAGTCCTAAAGTTTCAGGCTAAAAGAAAGATGTTTTTACTGATCTCAAATGTACAAGTTGATCAGTTTTGGCTTGAACACTATGTTACAGTGAAGGGTTAAAACAACATTTAAAACTATGCTAAAATACCAAAAACCTCCATTAAAAGTGAAAATCTTTGTACATATGAACAGTATAGCTTACTATATTTATACTAACTGAAGATGTATTCACTTGTAAGAGGTGCTGGGATAGGCCTCATCCCCCCCGTCACCCTGAGCAGGACAAGCGGTGGAGAAAATGGATAGATGGATTTATGTATTTGTGGAGTACAAGTATACATTTCCTATGTGTCATAAAGCTACTCAAATCCTTCTCTGTCACCTCGTTGCTTTCTGTCACCTGAGTGTCGCGGGTTGATGTCGTGTTGTTCCAAAGGTTTCCTGCTTTGATCACAAAGGGACGTCTGCCTTCCAGGAAACATTGGCAGTGTTAGTCTGTGTTTCCACTTATATCATCATCATCACAGCATCAATGAGTCACCACATGTGAAGTGTTTACCTGGGTGGGAGCAGATCTCATTGTATGGGTGTTTCGGAAACTGGAAGCAGGCAAGGTGACTGGCGGTAATTTGAGGTCATGATACTGTAAATGTCAGTAAGGTGTGTGTGTGTGTGTGTGTGTGTGTGTGTGTGTGTGTGTGTGTGTGTTTGTGTTACAAAGAAAGAGAGAGAGGGGAGAAGAGTATGAGGCAGACTGAAAGACACACATAGATATTGATTGTAGTAAAATTTTTCTCCACTAGATGGCGACTCGGTTCCACAGAAAACAACTGGGTCTCCAACACTGTTTTTCTCTGCTACAATCCTCATCTCTGCCTGCGTTTAAACTACTTTAAACTACTTTTCAGTTAACTGAAAACATAATTTTCGACGCTTTTCTGTTCAGTTTCGTTCTAAAAGCAACATAATCCACAACCAGCCTCTGTTTTGAATATTAACACACAGTCTTTGTCACAGTTTTCTCTCTGCAGACAGTTTTCAGGGCGGCTGTCAGACAAAAAAAATACACTTTTCATCAGAATAATCACCATAATACACCAATAATATGTTTCTATTATGTTGCCTTTGCGCCCAGTACTGTATTTAAATTCAAGTTAATCGTGATTTATGGTTCGTTTATTCTCTCAAATGAGCACTTATTCCCACAGACGGAATAATGTTTTGTTTTTAACATAACGCTATTCCTCTATCTCTCAGTGATTTTCTCTATTAAACACATATCATATAAATTATTTGCTATAATAAAACACTGTTTTTAATGGTGAAATCGTTCATAACAGACCAGCTCATTGTGTAGTCAATTTCATTTTTGTTTCGACAAGACAAGTCAAATATATTTAACAAAAACGAAAAAATTACCCAAAAGTTTTTCCACGTAGGGTTATTAAAATGTATTTGACCGACATGTAACCTTACCTCCTCCTCCAAGAAATATACAACCGCCAAAAACTGAATAATGAAACGCCCTGGCTGCAAAATGTTGTGTGTATTTAACATGGTTTTACACTTTCTATTATGGGCCTAGTAATTGTGTTGAGGAGTTGCAGAGAGTGAAATAATACTTCACATAATTACATAATTTGTAGAATATCTTGCAGCAAACACGCAAACCGGGATGGAGCATTAAAAAGTCAAATCTTCACTTCGATAAATAAACGTGTTGAAGCACGTCGTCACTGCGGAACAATTTATAAAAATCAGACGCAGATAATTAAATATCCTTTCATATTTTATAGCTGCATGATGTTTCTGTAATTAATTTCCTGCTGCTGCTGCTGGAAATTAAGTTTTAATGACTTCAAGACTTGACAAGAACTAATAATATTAGTCAGTGTGTTGAATAAAGACGAATAGTGATGTGATTTCCAAATGAATGCTTGTGCATTTTCGATTTGTGTTGCTTATTTCTGCAGCAGCTGTGATGACCAGATCACATTTGGACCCAGTTATGCTGAGACAGGATGGCCTGCAAAATTAAAAACAGTTTTAAGACAACAAAATGACGCTGGACGTGCCACGATTTAAAAAGAAAAGAAAGGAAAAATAGACACATTTAAGTCCAAATTGGTTCCTGTGTGAGCTGGTTTTTAACTTTTGGCCTTTTCTTCTCTTATATCCAGTTTCAGAAACCTCTGGGACGCATTATGAGGGTTTGCGGCGCGTCTGTGCCCTTTAAAACGTTTTTGTTGCGATAAATACATTTATTTATCTTTTTATTAGTCTATGATAACATCACTTATTATTTGAATGTATCCTCTCATGCTGTTATGAAGCCACGACTATGAAAAGTTTGTTTTATTCATCTATTAAAAGATTTCCACCGTTTTTTATAAAAACTGCGCTGATTGGTCGCAACTTTAAAATAAATGCAGTTTTAATCGCGACTTAATTGAAGACATTTTTCACAATTGATCATGAGAAATAATGCAGCTCTTCTGGGGGGGAAAACCGTGTGATTTGAATAAAATGTAAAATAACAAGATGTCACGACTTCCTTTTGCATGAGGTGAAAATGTTCCTGTGGATATTGTTGACAGGTATTGACAAGTTATCACTCTGTAAACAACGAAAACAACAAGACCCGATAATCGAAATGTCACGGCCTGATAAGCTTCCTGTGTGATGAGAAGACAGACGTTTGACATTTTGAGTTTGTTTTTCCTGCTCAGTCTTTCACACACACATAGAAGGAAATTCATTCACTTCACACAAGCAGGAAGAAATGATGGAGGCTCTTTTTAAAAAAAAAGTGTGTTAAGAGGTATTAATGACATCAATACCCCAATTAAGTCTTTTCTGTAACATCTAAAAATAAAAACCTTTTAATATTCTGTAGATAATATTGAGACCTACATATATGCATATTATTTTATTTCAAACATGACAGAATTATTAAACCTATCATTGAAAAACAGTCTGTGCCACCCTAAAAGTAATGATAAATAATCTATTTATTATCAGTTTGATTATGGAATTGGCATGTGCAGTGACATCTGTACATTATTTTCTTTAAACATATAATCTTTTGTGAGAGAGAATAGCTTCAATGCATCTTATATTTAATATCTGATGTGTTTTTCTCTGTCGTGATAGAAAACTGTATAGAGACGATCAATAACCTTTCAAACTCCTATCATCACTCAGCCGTGACATCAAATTCAGAGTTCAAATTTCATTTTCTTTGTACTTTGAATATATAAAGTTTCACATCTTTATTCTTGTGTGACTATGCGTGCGTGTGTCTGAGTCACCTTGGACTCCTGTGGTTGTGAGGAAGGTAATATTCACCCAACTAGTGGTGTCACCGGCTCTAAAACGAATGTTACAGTAGAAATGCTGCAGGTTAAATGGGAGCTTCTACTGCAGGGTGCAAAGTAAAGACTTTAAATGCTGCACGTACTGCAGGAGATGGACGGTGTTTGTTTTCATTTCACATCGTAGCTTTGAGCCTCGGCAACCGGAGCTTGTGACTGTGTGAACCGGGGAACCAGACAATACAAATACAGACAGTAGGTGTGTACAGTGGAAAATAAAGAACCTGAAACAATGATATATCATTTCAGGATTTTTTTTTTTTTTCTTTTGATATTTCCTATAAAAGAACCTAAATCTTGATGTAATTTTCCTCTTGTGTGCAGCTACTAAGCCTTATAAATATCATTTTCATGGCTAAATGGTGGATGAGTTTAATTTAAGTGACATTAAAATACCCATTAATATGAAAAATAAGCATATCAAAGTTAAGTTAAAACAGTGAGTAAAGCATATGATATTTTTAAGTCTTTTGCAAAACACCTTGCACGCAAACACTAAACAAAAGATTTGACATGTGGGAATTATCTGTTCAGTAAATCATAAATGGTTAGTTGCATGCGAACATGCATGCGACTGCACATGCCGCAGCGCTCATGAACATGTTTTTAAGGTGTCTGAGACATCATTAAATCTGTTTTTCTGAAGCAGAAGCTTTTGAGGAGCTTGTGGTGCTATAGATAAGTTGTTCCTAACCAGGGTTTAGTCTGTATCTAAGCTGATCTGGTGGTTGTGTATTTTTACTTTTAGCTTACTTATTATTTGCTGAAACTGAACCTTATATTTGGTGTTTTCTTTTATATCTCTTGGTTGACTTGGATGGAATTACAAATTTGCCAGTCGAGACGTGATGTGACGTGTCTTCATGCCGGTCCCTTCACAGATTTAGCAAAACATGATTTCAACCGTTTCCTCTGCTTCCCAGATGGAAGTTCACGCTCTGCTTTAAAAGATTTGATTTCAGATAAACATCAAGTGAAACTGCACAATAAATACGGTACTTTCATTCAAACCATATTCATCTAATCGAGGTGGAAAGTGACACCTGCTTCTACAAAAAATGTTGTGGGCATCAAAGCAATGTGTGTTATACTGTTGTGGTTATGAGTTGCTCTGTGTTAATGATAATACACAGTTGGTGTTTTTGTACAAGTGACTGTTCAGTTTCAGGATGCGAGACGTATAATTCAATATGTACAGCACTCCTTTTAAATTTGCCTTGTTTAGATCATTTATGTTCCAAGAGGGCAAATAAGGCTGTTCTGTCTCTTTTTTCTTTATTTAGCACTGGCAGTGTTGATTATATAAATCAGTCATTTAGTATGTTTTTCATGGTATGTTGCTCATCTCTAATTCACTACATTGCATTTAAAATGAGTAAGTAGTATGACGTAAAGTGCTGATTTGTGGCTTTAATAATGTTTGGGGGTGTCTGTGTCCATATTGGGTGACCAGTTTTTACCTTTTGGGGGTATAGAAAAGGCTTCAGTTTTTACATGGTTCATCAGACATTAAAAGTTTCTAATGTACTGTAATTAAAAGCCAAAACAGAACAGCCCAAATACTTGCAGCCTGAACAGAGAAGTGAAAATAGTGGTTAGGTGCAGCCCTAACTTAAACCATGCCAGACCCACACACTGTTTATTGCTCAATATCACTGAGTTTTAGGTAAAATCCCAGTGTTATCAAAGGCAGCATTTACTGTGTATCAGACAGAATTATGAGAACATGAGTTTCAAACGGTGCACAAGTCATAAATTACACTTCAATGCTCAAGAAAGCATAAAAAAGAGACACCTTTGGATTTCAGATGTGTTGGAACAAGCAGATACAACATGCTAGGGCTGCAACTAACAATTATTTTCATTATTGACTAATCTGTGGATTATTTTCTCGATTAATCAGTTAGTTTTGTGGTCCATAAAATTGGGAAAAATGTTTCCCAAAGCCCAAGATGCAACTTCAAATGTCGTCTTTTGTCCCGTTTATCAGTCCACAACCCAAAGATATTCAGTTTACTGTCAGAGGACTAAAGAGACCAGGAAATATTCACGTTTGAGAAGCTGGAACAAGAGAATTTTGACTTTTTTTTTTTCAAAGATGTCTTAAAAGGATTAATTGATTATCAAAAATAGTTGGAGATGAATTTAATATTTGGCAACTAATTGATTAATCGACTAATCATTGCAGCTCTACAATATACAGCACAGTATGTCATTGAGAAGCAGTGTGGAGAGTTAATTCTCCAGTTTGAACACACTTTTAGGGGATAGACGAAGATCAAAAGTGAACTAATTTTTACGAGTTTGGCTGAATATGTGAAGAGAGGATTGGCACTGAAACAATCTTAGTCTGCATATAGTGTGTTATGTAAGGCCTCCATGCTAGAGGATGTTGAAACAATAACAGCATTAAAAACACACATCACTGTCCCAGTATTTACATCTGTCAGAGATGTAGTTGTCCTAAAATAACTACAGTAGGTCCCTTATCATAACTGAATGGTAGAAGATGTGTTTTCCAGCGAATGTCCCACTTTAAAACATAAATATCTGTGTGGAATGAAACCTGATGTTTGTGTCTGGGTGTGAAGCTTCATAAGGAAATCAGGCAATGATCCGCAGTGAAGCATGTCAGCTATGGAAATGAGAGATTTTTATCATTAAGTTATCCTATCCCACTCGTAGCACACACCTACATACACACCCACAGCCGCTGACACCCTCATACAGTCTCACGCAGGTAAACACTCAGACACCCACACACTCACTTTCTCTCTCGCTCTCGCACACACACACACACACACACATCAACCCTCCATCCGTCAGCACGCACTTTATACGACACCTAATTGTGTTTGCCAAGAGTGTGATGTGTGTTCTCTAGAGGCCTCTGGCACGCTGGGATCTTCGTGGGTCACCTTGACAAATATTATTAACCTGCAGTGTGCAATATAGTTTTTTGTTTTTTTCCACCTAACTTTGATTTTCATCATTTTTGCACAGTTTGTGTTTCTGAAAAATCTCATAGCTCAGTGAGTGGACAATATGCACATACGACATTTTGGAGGCAAAACATGGATTAAAAACATGACACAAGTACATTTTTACTATAGATATTATCATTTCTGCTACTACTAATGTTACTACTACTAATACTAACACTGCTGGTGTAGAATTCATACTGCATGTACTATTATTACTCATAATATTCATTTGGAAAAAAGTGACCACTATCAAAACTACTACACATTCTACTGGTACCACCATTACTCTTTATTATTGCTACTTCCATTTTTAACATTACTACTACTACTACAGTAATATCACAGTTTTTACCATTACTACTAATATCACAACTACTACTGATACTACTACTACTACTACTACTACTATTACTATTACTGTTATTGTTGCTACTTCCATTTTTAATATTATTACTACTACTACAATGATTTCTACCATTACTACTATTACAACTACTACTACTACATCTGATAATACTATTATTAGTACTTTTACTGCTATTGTTGGTACTTCCATTTCTAATATTGCTACTACTATTACTACTACAGTAATAATAATTATAATTTCTACTACTAATATTACATCAACAACTTCTACATTAGCTGTTACTACTATAATTATTGATACCACTGTTAGAACAAGTACTGTTAGTACCATTACCACAACTACAGGTATAATGTTCATTGGTTTGTGAGCTTCTCGTATGTTTACAAGATACAATAGTTTACTAGTTGACAACATTATCTAAACGTACAGTATGAGAATGAATATAGTGACCTTTAACCTCATTAAAGGGCATCAAGCTTAATGTCTAAAATCACTAAAATCATAATTCATTACTGGAAAACAGATAGTTATTACTCACTAGAAGCTAATGTTGTTGCATCAGATTTAAATTTCAGTATTATTTGTTTTGTTCAGGATTGTATTTGACCCTCTTGGGAACGTTCAGTACTCGGGTGTATGCTGTGTCACGATGCAATAACTTTCCAGTGGAATGTGGACGTATACTAGTTTTGGCTGAGATGGTCATTAGACGCAGACACTCCAGTATGTTTTCATACATTATGGATAGAGTATCATGTGTTGTTTGCTTTGTTTGCTTTGTCTTCTCTGACGTCTGTGTGTAATGTAAGTAGTCTCTTGTACAATAGGCTTATGTGCCGGCTGCACATTTGGGTGTAAGATGGAGTATGTTATTAATTCCAGAGGGGAGCTGACACTAAAATATAATTTAATTCAGTAATGTTTCAGCAACTACTGCTGCTACTTTCCACCAAATTGATCATGGTCTAATAAAAAAATAGAAACGGTGTGTAAATTGCTGCATTATTACACTTTGTTGTGACATAAAGAGTAGAGCTCAATTCTAGCTTTTTTTTTTTTTTTTTTTTTTTTTTTAGGTGAATATTGACTGTAAAACAGATTAAATAATTTGCGTGGGAGGTTGCTGTATTTCTTCAGCCCCGAGTGGTGTCTGCAGCCTTCCTCTCAGGCTGCAGATGCAGAGAAAGTCCAATTAGCAAAGAACAACACAAAAATGGGACTTTGCAGAAATAACACCTTTTGGATATGCAGTATATTGTGCAAATCCACCTTATCAGCCTAAGAACCTGCAGAAGCTCAGCAAATCCCTTCATAAATGAGCTCAGACCATTTACCAGACTGTGTTTTTTTTCAGCTGAGAGATTCGGATACTTCAAAGATTCAAAGAACAGCACTGCAAATAATTTTCTGCCAATCATGACTGTAAATCAGGCTAAATATTAATCACCTGGCTCATCTGCTCTGTCAGAAATGTCACTTTCCTCTTTGCAGTTTGGTGCATTTCCTGATGTTCCACGCAGTGTTAGCATGGCATTTAGAGTAGATGAGCATGACCTTTTGAATGTAAACATTAAGAGAAAAACTCATTTGAATCTTGCACACAGCTGTAATTAGCAGATACATCTGTTACTGTTGGTCTATAAATATGCAGTTTTACAAAGAAAAAAAAACCACGATGAGCCAGTGAGTTCCACTTTACAGACAATAACACAAGAAGTGTGTATAATATTCCCTATGCTATACAGACACTGAGCACAGAATGAATGCATCAGCGAACACCTGTTTTTATACAAGGTTGGCACTCTGGTATTATTTATACCTATCTGCTGCTTCCTGCCCATTTGCACTACTGTATTTTTTATATGTTTGTTTTTTAATGGTGTGTTGTGCTATGTATGTACTTTTACTGTACTTTGGGAGAAGCTCAAGACAAATTTCAACTTAAGTGGACAGTAAAGTCAATCTTATCTAATCTAATATTGAGTTGAACCCTGTACAGAAGGTGTGTGCTTTGTTGACTTTGTTGTGTGTTAGCAACTTATGCCATCTTTGAGCTACAAGGGCGAGTTAGCTGTGCACATAATACCTGGAAACACTTGTTGTGGTTCACTTTAGGTTCAAGTGAATAACATGCATGAGGCAGATTAGGTGACAATTTAGAAATGTCTTTTAGATGTAAACAGCAGGTTAATTTTGCAAACAGCTACACTGGCTTGTGAGCTGTTTCCAAGACAGATAATAGTTTGCAAGTTGACAACATTATCTAAGCATATCACAACAATAATGGAATTATCAGTTCCCAAAACTGCTCATAGATAGCAGTAGCTGAGCTTATTCAGTTGAGATCTAATGTTTAATTTTATGATATTCATTACATTAGTCGATAAATTGTTCTTTAAAATGTCAGAAAATAGTGTAAAATGTCCATCACAATCTCCCAGAGTCCAAATTATGTCTTTGATTTCTAGTTTTGTTCGACCAACAATCTAAAACCCCAAAATATTCAATCTATTATCAGAGAAGACAAAGAAAAACAGCAAATATTCATCATTTGGACCATTAACAGAAAACCTAAACCTGTGAATTTTGCTTGACACATTTTCACAATAAATCATCAAGTTAATTTTTTGTCGACCAACTAATGGTCTAATTGTTTCAGCTCTACACTCAGCTGTCCACGCATATTGTTGCCAAGAGATGAGAAACCTCCACATGGCTGCTGGATCGAGAGTGAATCACCTGAAAGGAAGAGAATAAGAAAGACAACAAAGATTGAACATGAAGGAGATAAAAGTCACATGAAGTGTTGAGAGTTCAGGTGAGAGGAGTGTGTGGGCTTTATTTGGCTCCACAGATGGCACACACACACACACACACACACACACACACACACACACACGCCCAGAAAACGTTAAATGTCAGCATGCAGCAATACCAGTGCCTCCTGTCATACCTCTCCCTGAATAGTAAAGCATAGCCTGAAACCCACAAACCTTTTCTCAGTTTTGTTTTTCAGAAGTTGACAAGAAAAAAACTGTTGTTTCACCTTGAAACTGACTAAATATGGTATGTTTTGAGCCAAGCTATATATTCATATTCCTGGAACACGCACAGTATCCCCACTACTGATCACCTGTTTATCAGAAACATTTGGTTTATGACGGATTCCCCTATGACAAGCCTTTCTTGTTCCTGTCTACAAGTCACACCACACTGTGCGAGGAAACAATCCGCTAATTTGAGGTAGAGAGATCATGTGCCGAGCAACCTGCTTTACCGCTTGTCTCTTATCTGATCTGCCTCTTACTGATGTGAAGCTGTGTCACTATTAAAGCAGCACTCTGACTCATTGTCTACCTGAACTGGACTTTCCCATTGTTTTCTATCATGTTCATCAAATTGAACCAAAATCTCTTCAATTTCAAAACTATTGCATAATGCCACGTGTTACTTGCCTGGTTGCAGCACTACAATAAGACATAAATAATGCATCCAGTATTCTACGGGTGATGTATCATGCATATTTCCAGGTCTATATTTATATTCTGGAGCTCTACTGGAATATCTTTGGATGATTTACAGTTAAAAAAAACCTCCTTATTTAACTTATACTGGTCCTTTTATGTAGCCCTTCAGTTCAGCCTCTGTCTGAAACAGGCTGTTTTAGCTCCTGTCTCCTTAAAGGTTTAATGTGTAAGAATTGGCCACCTGATCCAAACAAACAGGGGGCAGCATATCACCACTTTTTCACTTTTTTTTTCTTATTCTTTACTCAAACATTTAACTTCGAGCCTGAATCTGATCCTAAATATGCAAGTGGAAAACGTGAATAGCAGATGGAACAACCTCAGCAACAATGGCTACAGAACGAACGGGCGTATGTGGGCATGCTTGAACGATCCGACGTTTGTTTGAGGAGGAAGTAGATGTAACTTTGCAAACAAAGTGTTCAGAGCAGACTGAAGCCCTGGCTTTTGACCTGCAGGGATTATTTTTACGTACGTTCACCTCAAGTTTAGGAACTTTGACCTTGTTTAACATAGATATCCAACATCATGTAAATGATAGAAAATCACAAAAAAGCACGATATGTCCCCTTTAAATCCAACTGAAAATTCTTTCTCAAACCATGTCAGTGATTATTAATGTATTGTTTATATTTTTTATTGTTGAAAGGAAAGGGGGATAAAATGTCTTTGGACTTGAGCCTGACAGATAAATTTGCCAGACCGATATATCTGTTGATATTAGCTTATCACAGCATATAAATTAGCCAATTGGTAACAAGAAATTGTTATTGCTATTTTTCAACTATCAAAATTCCTTATAATATAATAACATAATATATGCACAGACAGGGGGTGCTGTCATGAAACCAAAAAAAAAAAAAAAAATCTTCCATTTTATTTCAAAAGATAGCACAGGACATAAAACTTACAAAGCAGATCTGTATGCTGTACTGGACCTGTCATCTTGATTTATTGTTGCACTGCTTTAAATTGCGTAGAAAACTGTCAGCTGGCAAAAACAAACAAGAAAAGAGCTGAAACAGATGGCATCGACGATTCGAGAAAGTTTGACTTTAGACCATTTTTATTACTGTTACGTTAAGTCATCAGTGAGTTGGAAAAGTCATGCTTGGCCAGTGCCCAGTAGGACTGCACTGGAGAAATTTAGCTTGGCAGCTCTGAAGAAAAAGCTTGCTTGTTTAAAAATGTGCAGTCAGATAAGTGGTCCTATTGCGGATGTCTAAAAAAACTACCACAAAGCCAGTACTGTTTTGGTTTTAATGCTTTCATTTCGACTGAGGGATGGATAGAGAAAAGTCTGTGGCCTTTAAGCCTCAATAAAACTCTTTAAGAAATCCAATACTTGAGCTCAAACTTGTTTGGTGTTTGGCCAGAATCGATTAGTATGGTGGACAACAGTGCAAAAATATGGTTCAGGATGAAAATGATCGTAATTATACTTCATGAAGAAGTCTAACGTTATATAAACACACATCTGTCTGAATTAGCTCATTGAGCTTGAAGCTTTAGTGAAGAAAAGTTGTCTGAGACTCAATAAAGTGATGAAGAAGGTGAATATGAAAGCTTTCATTGTGAAATTAGTGTGGATTAGCTCACAGGGAGCCTTTGTTTGACCCAATGATTCACTCTATCCAATGTAAAGTGCTTGAGGATTGAGTGGCACTGTTTCACAGTCATTTGTCTTTGTTGGCTTATTATCTAAAAATTTCAAGTTAGAATATTACCTTTCCCCTGAAAACCTGTTGTGATACGATGACTCTGAACTACTTTTCACAGTTGGCGAGGAGAACTTACTGCTGCCAAGAAAAACTGCATCTCATCGCCTCATGATTCGACAATCTTCCGCTCTATCAACACATCAAAAACTTTTCCACATGCTTCGAGTCGCTGGGTGCCACCAAACCTCTGCCAAACCTTAGAGGTGTGAATCATAACAAATCAAATGTTTAATGATTCAGATTGTCCTTAACCCTTTAACCTCTTTTTCCTCAACATCTTAAATGTCAGTCATTGTTCTCCAGTAGCTGGAAAACCAGCAAAGACCAACATTTCCGTCTTTCACTCTCTCTAATGTGACAGCAGAGAAGTTGACCTTTTGGTTTTGTAATGACTTTTAAAAATTTCATGACTTTTTAGTGAAGCTTAGAGTTACCAAATCACTAGGGTGGTTTATCACGTGGGAAAACACATACCACTTCTTTTTAAAATAACACAAAATGATGCAATTGCTATGACTACTTTTCCTCTGTGGGAAAATCACAAAGGCACATCTTTGTCTTTTTACACTTCTCATCTCTTTGTTGCCTCTGTCTAGACCTTCAAGTGTTTTCTGGTCCAGGTCCTTTCCAGTTTTGGCTGTGTGTTTGTATCACTTTGTTGCCTGTTGCCGAGAAGAAGCGTTAACTAATAATGTCTCTCACTATTGCTGTGACAGGAGGAGACACGGTGAAGACTGAGTCTGTAAAACGTTGATTTATTCTGTAACATGAATAAGTATGCAAGTTCTTCTTAGAAATGGCTCGCCTGTGAAATAGACTGATAAATCCGTTTGTCAGTTTTTTTTTTGTGCGTCAGTTTGCTTTCTAATGGTGTTGCCGTTGAGGTTTACCACATAAAAAAACGTTCTTTATCATTGCTATAAACAATGCATTTTTGTGCAAAAGTGGGGAAAATAGCACATCACATGAAATGCATCTGATTAAAATTAGTGATATTACTGAGGTTGTGTAACATGTAACAACACGCTCATTTTTATGAAGCTAATTTGAGTCCTTAAAATTTTATTGTTTTCTAAGAATAAATATCTGCCAATGCCGTGGGATGCAAATCGACTTGCTTCAAGGAAAATAGGTTTTTACAATTCAAATATGGACAGAAATTACTTTATAAGAGTGTGACATTTTAAAAAAAAAAAAAATTGTACTCACTGCCTTATCAACAGTGAGTCTGTGCCATGGTGTGTATGTGTGAACATGAGACCTCTCCCACTTGTGGTTATCTTGTGTTCCAGACCGTAGGAGGCCTGCAGTCTTTCACATCAGGACAGCGAGACGTCTGCTTGCCACCGACACACAGACAGACTCATGCACACACACGTTCTGTGATGTAGAGACTGATTAAAAAAACAAGCACGTTGTGAAGAGAAAAAAGTGTTTAGCTTTAAAAGACACATTATGAGCCAAACAGTTAGTTTACCTCCCACTTGACCAGATAAAATCAACTTCTGACTGTTAGAAGATGCACCGACATGTTTAAGGTGCTAAAATGTAAAGATGTCTAAAGATAGATTTATTTTTATCTTCACAGCCATGCGTGCAAAATTAACTTTTTTGTCCACCAGCCAAAAGGCTAGTGAATGTTCAAATTTTATCAGCCACTCAATAGATTATCATTATTTTTCATTTGGCTGGTGAGTGAAGCAAATCTACCAGCCACTTGCATATTTTACCAGCATTTGGCTGGTGGCTGGTGCTCATTTTGTGCCCTGTTCACAGCCCAAAAAAAGTTTGTGTTGTGCAGAAATGTGATGTTTCTGCAATACCTTTCTTTTTCACAGTTATCGTTTTGCAGATGATGATTTTGTAGCACTTTTTTTTCCTTTTGATTGATCACTTTAAGTCCCTTTTGTTGTGTACATCCTAAAACTCATGAACCCCTATGAGAGGTCAGAGGTTTGATTCCTGCCAACAGCCGATGTAACGCATAACAGCCTTGTGTGGTTCTCTTTAAACAAAACATTCAAGAGGTCAAATATTTAAAATGTAAACTGCACACTGAAGTATTTTTAGAAGGATTGACCTATAACAGTCAGCAAATCCCATGAAAATATCAAAGTAAACTGAAAGTAGTTCCCAGCAAATACACTATGTACACTAATAACGTTTTCTGTAAACTACAGCGGTTTTAAGAAATTAGTCTTTTCAAACAACACTTCATGTGCTTTCAGTCCTACTAACAGCCTGCACCATACACTACAGTCTGCTGCTATCCAGTTAGTTGTAAATGCATCAGGTTGTAGCTTAGAATAAAGGAAATGGTTGGCAATATGATACAATTATCATAGCAGGTTTTGTGAGAACTAAAACCATAAATGTTGTTTGTTGGCTGAGACTGGACAATCAAACTTTGAGGCCGATGTTGCATGAAGCCTGTTTGTCTTCATTGATCTGTTTGTTCACTGCTGGTGAAGAAGTGTATAATATAATAATCTGCTCCTGTATCTTTCTGCCATGGTCACATGGCGTGTTTACGAGAGCAGCAGTCTCATTTTCTTCTTGCCACTGTTGCCGTGTTTACATAGAGAACAATAGAGGCAGCGGTGGTGCCCAGCAGCTCTGTGAGGCTGTGATTTGATCTAATGCTATCATGATTACAATGACGATATAATGTTTACTGTGTTCACCATCCCAGTTTAGTGCATTAACATTCTAACATTTGCTAATTAGCATAAACAGAGTACAGCTGAGGCTGCTGGGATTGTCATTAGTCTTTTAGTTTATTTGATCTGATTATGGCATCAGTTTAAAATTCAGGAGAGACCAAAGTTATTGTTGTTGATCATGGTCGAACTGAGACGATAATAATTTGAGTCTTTGGGTTCTTGGGTTAGTTTGAGGAGAAGAGTCTCAGCAGGTGGTACTGAGGCAGATTTCAAAAATGTCTCTTCACATCAGCTCCTCCAAGTTTCACAAGCCTCACCTCTCACATGATAAAGTAACCCGGGGACATTTGAGCAAACAGGTCTCATTGTTTCTAGATCCTTCACACTTTGCATGTAGGAAGAGAGTGGGAGTCAGTGATGCACTGTTCTATAAGCTTCATTGCACTTGGAAACAGGAGGTACTTCTGTTTTCTCTTGGATTTTTTCCCCCCACCCGATGTTTTAGTGTAGTAAACAAAGTTTTACCAAAGAAATATGTGGCTTGCACTTTTGAACCTTTGCTGGAGTCATGGACTGTGTCCTTTCTCAACTTCAACTTGTCAAACTTCAAAATTAGATCACTAACAAAATCACAAAAATAGGTTCACCACAAAGAAGACACTGACCTTTTTAATATTCACACTGCCTGTAGACTTGTCATTCTGAGCTTCTGTGGCCTCTGTCTTGTGTGATCTCCATGATTAAACATTAATACTAATAAGCTCAAGCAGTTAATTGTTAGTTTCTTTCTTGCAAATGAATTTCTTGCTCTTTGATTCAAAGACAGGACTGCTAACTGGATGTAATGGGCTCTTATGAGTGAAACCTCCACTTAACAAGCTTTTTCCTGTTATTAAGTATCAGCAAATAGAACCTAGTGCCTTTGTCTGGAGCTGGGATGAATTGAGATTATGTTTTTTTTAATGCAGTGATATACAGCTATGTTTTTTTAACTTTCTAGATTGCTCTAGCTGAGTTTCTTGTATGTAAATATGTTCGAAAGGGATTAATATTTCATCTTTAGTATACTGTCACACTGTTGATATTATGGTATTTCATTATTTTACTGAGCCACGTCTTCTGAATAAGACACTGATCAGGAAGGAAAACAATGTTTTATTGAGGAAGTGCAGATCATTTTTCTCCAGAGAAGCTTAGATGATTTGATGTCAAGAGAAAAGATGTTTGTCTTTAAATCAGCAGCTTTGTATCACAGCTCCTGAGAGAAATGACGGATGAAATCAAATCAACATGCTGATGAGAAAGGCAGGTTTTGTTATTGGCCTGACTCCAGACCTATTCGAAGGTTTATCTACAAGGGAGAACAAAAGCTCAGCTGCAGATTGTTCTGCATGTTCTTGTGATTTCATTCAGTGAACACTTGATGATGATGATGATAAACGGCTCCATGGAGAGACTAGAGAGTCTTTTATTCCGGCAGTGAGCATATCTGTACATGAATCTGAAAGTAATAGTGGGATAAGCTGATCCAACTTTAATCATGGTATTTTCAGATTTGAAAAGGTGACAGAGTTTAAAAGTGAATATTTAGAAGAACATTGTGAGCTACAGCAAGGTTAAAATCATGTCTAGTCTCTGATATTTGTGCATCGGGTACATGACATCTATTTCGTGTTTATTTTATATGCATATTGTGATATTTCATGTGATATCTATTTTGTATCCGTGTATCTATCTCATACTTCTTTTATCAACTGGCAATAGCAAACATCATAACTGATATTTGAATGTTGATGGGTATTACTTATTGTGTTGTTCACGTGATCAGCACACACTTGAATGGAGTTTTGTTCTGCTTGTTGTCTCCATTGTTGCCTGTTGCTGGGAAGCGTTGCCCAATGAAAAGACCGGTAGATGTGTGTCGAAACTGCTCAGTAGTTCTGTAGTGAAATGCTCGGGTTGTCAGGAAAGTCCTAATGTACACGTCATTGCAATGTACTTACCCAGAATGCATTGTAAAATTCTGCAGAGGTTTAACAAACTCAGTGGCTTCCCTTTACGGGGAATCTCTGTCACCATCTTAAGTGACAGTCTAATACTGGAAATGGACTTCTGTGACACTGACCCACTGAGAGTGAGTGAGCAGTGATGTTAAAGGATAGTTCACACTTTTTCCAAGTCAAAACAACAGTCGTAGCCCAAATGAACAATGAAACAGGTTTTGCTCACTGTAATCATTCCTCCTGTTTATACTGACCGTTAGAAGATCCCTTCTTAATGCAGCTTATAATGTTAGTGATGGAGGACAAAATCCACAGTCCTGTTTGTGTAAAAATGTATTGAAAAGTGTATCTGAAGATAGTATGAAGCTTCAGCAGTCTGAGTTAGTGAAATAAACTGGATATCTGCCACAGTTACAGTCTTTTAGTAAAAAGAATCCCTCTTTGTGTCTTGATGGCCGGTTTTTTGCTGCTCAGCTGCAGTTGAAGGATCGTGACAAAAAAAAGGAATTTGGCACTAAAAAGACTGTAACTTTGAAAGATATTGACTTGATTTGACTAAGTGGGACGACTAAAGCTTCATAATAGCTTCAAATAAACTTTTAAATACACTTTTGCACGGAAGGAGGACTGTATTTTGACTGATTTTTTTTCCCCCATTGCTTATGTTGAAAGTGCAGGAAAGGATCTTCTAATGGTCAGTATGAACAGGAGGACTGATTACAGCAAGAAAAACATGTTAATGTTGATTTTAGCATTTCACTATTGTTTTAGGACAGACTTGGAAGAATTGTGAACCTATCCCTTAACCTACTCCTCACCTCTTCTAAGTAGATTTAATCAACATTTATGCTTGTCAATTTGAAGGCCAGCTGAAGGGCAAGAGCATTTTATTTTCAATTCTCTGCTCCCCTCAGGCTCTGTCCTCTCGCTTTGTACTTGTGCGATGCACAGTTCCTGGAATTACCGAGTGGTGAGGGGAAGTGAAGGCGTACATGTCACACGATTCTTAGATGTACCACCTGTATGTTCTGGATATGACGGGATACGACGTCACTACACTTCCGCTTCTCTGTACAGTACGTCCAGCAAATCATTTTCACAGTGGGGTGACACAATAGCAGCTAATGAAATGTGATTCAGATGAGCCAGTTGGTAAGCAGTGTCTGCTCATTATCACTCCATAATTACATATCCTACAGTAAATATTAATATCATTAACTGCAAGTATACTTTGCTATGACAACTTTGTTAAGACAAGCCCATAACAAGAGCATACATTTAAGAGTTTCTTTAGAAGATTAGGGTTAAGACTTTTTACACCATAGACCTGCTAACTCTGCTGAGGTACAGTATGTTGTTGATGTGAACGATTTAGTACACACAAGCTGTGTCCAGAATCACTCCCTTGTAGGCTTTTTTCACAGAAGACATTTAGACATGTGGGGAGTTAACAAGCAGAACGATAAAGCAAACAACCTTGTGGGTGACCAGATGCACCCCCCTTGCCTCCTCAGTTAAATTGTTGCCATCTGGGCGACGATATTGCCCTCCTCTATTTACTAAAAATAGATCCAACTTTTTTATTTGTTCCACAAGCCATTAAGTTTTTAAACAGGCAATGCCTTAGCACCTTATCTCTCATGCATTTGACCACTCCTTCCAAAGGATGTCGAGCTCGTCTGGCACGTCCTAATTATTGTTCTCTCCTTTTTCTCTTTCTTTTTTTTCTTTTCCTTACACCTAATTTGATGCTAGCTGTGAGGTACGTGTATGGGTATGTGTACGAGTATGTCTATTGGCTTTTTGTGATGTTGTGATGAAATGCCTTGTGAGAGTGCTGTAAACCAGTTTCCCTACAGGGACAAATTAAGTATCTATCTATGTCACAGTAGAGAAATCACAGGTGTCTAATAACTTTAATTATAGCTGAATTGAATTTAGTGGATGGTTTCAGGGTCCTGCTATAGTGCATGCTGGTGCTTATAAAGAACAGAGCCATTGTTAATGTTATTAGCGACACCTGTGCTTTTCCTACAATGGCTAAATTAGTGTAGAATCACTATGTTGACCTACTATACTAAGTTAACATTTTGAACTTACTATAATTTAAAATGTCTGCTGTGAAAAAGGCCTCTTCACTAAATCACCATTCCCTATAGAATAAATGCTCAATAATTTACTCTATAGTGAGATTTTGGACTCTTAGGAATCATCATTTTGTGAGGTGTTGTGTTGCATAAGTGTAGTTTTCACATCTATTAAAAGCAGCGCATTTCATCGTGACATTTGTAGCTAAATGATGGTGTACATGCTATGGACAGTACTTTTGTTTTGGTCTCTTGTGGGTATTTTTGAAGGCACTATCAATTACAAACTTGCACAATATGCATAGCAAAACCTCTGCAAATGATCCAAAAATGCAGAAGCACGTCTGGTCTTCAACCAGCCTAAAACGGCTCATGTCACCCCACTTCTCATTTCTCTCCAGTGCCTCCATGTTGCTGCTCACTTTAAGGTCAAGTCACTAATGCACAGCACCCACTTATGTACCTAAACTCCCTTATTCAGGTTTATGCAAGTTCTCAATTCCCTACAATCTGCAAACGCCTGGTCCTACTGTCACTGCGAGGCAGGAAATCTAAATCCAAACTCTTCTCCCGTATGATCCCTCAGTGGTGGAGCCAGTCGTGAACTGGATTTGGTCAGCAGTACTTACTTAATATGCTCTTTCTCCATCTCTCAATCCTTCTCAGGCTCTCTCTCATTGCACTAGGCATATATTACTTCAAGCACCTGCAAGCCTTGTGGCGCTTGCGTCAGGCAGAAGTGAATATCGTGGCACTTTTTCTGGACGGCTTGTCCTTGATCCATTGTAGCTTGTATTGCATATTATTTACTTTTTGGACAAAAATGTCTGACAAATGAATAAATGTAAACTTAAACCTACTAGTCAGACACTAAAATGGTTGAAAAGTGCACAAGGTTGCACATAGAGACACAACAGTTTTATCCTGATAAAGTTGCCATATTTTTAACAAAACCTCTGGAGGATATGATTTGGGGTTATTTTCTGGAGGGCACTGTGAGGGTAGTTTTTAAGGTAGGGGAGAGTGTTACTCTCTATTCACTTTCTCCGCATAGTTTTTCCGAGCGCGACTTTCTTTGTTGGCTTATTTTACGCCAGCGGCACTCGGCAAGTGGTGTTATTAGTCATGATGAGTAAAGTTTAAACTACTTGATTTAATCCTTAATACCACATGATTCAGAGCTCAATCAAATAACTATATATGAAATTTGATGGATGAATTGATTTATATGACCGTTTGAAAATCATGTAACTGACTTACATAAAGTCTGATATTCTAACATAAAGAATAAATATTTTAAAAAAACCACGAAGGGGAAGTTATTTTGAAGCAAATCATGTTAGACTGTTGGTTTGTGGAGGTGTGTGAGGCCTAGTTGTAACTGGTTGTCTCTTCACCACTTCAACAGATGGTGGTGTCGTTTTCACATCTCACTTCAAAATGGAGACGCTGTTTCAGGCCACAGTTCTCCTACGACTTTTGTTCTGTCTGTAAAGCCTCCCACATTTCTCTGTACTGTCAGAATGAGCTGTTATGTGCTGCAGGTCTTCATGCGCCACGATTGAACCATATCTTTCTGTCTTAAACTTTTCTCTGTCTTTTTTTTTTGCGGGGTGGGGCGGGGGAAGGGGGCCTCTTTCCAATCTTTTTTTTTTTCTTTCACTTTTCTCTTATTTCTGCGTCAAAACATATAGAAGGCGCACAAAGAGAGAAAAGTAGATTTTTCTATTCCTTTCTGTGCCATGAAACTGAATCAAAAAGAGAACTACTTTGATCAATGAGGCATTAAAGGTGACATGATTCAGACTGAACCCACGTTTTAGAAACTAATGTCTCATAGTGAAATTTAAACTATGACTTGTGAGTATCATGAAGTATGTTTATGCCAAACGTTTTTTTTTAAATTTATACTTCAAAAGTCTTGCACATTTTCTTTGACATTTCTCTGGTTTTACCAGTGTCATAATTCCACTACACATTTCTTTTTTTTTTTACTTTCTTTTCTACTTCTTTTCTTTTTTTTGTCTGTCTCTCTATCTTAAAATATTTTTAACACAAAAATAAAGGAAAGTAAATTTGAGCTCAAATTCTGAAACTTAATTCAAAGAAGAATAAGATTTGTTTCAGGTCTGTTTTTATGTATTTAAATGTAGAAATTAAGAGATTTCCACTTGCTCTTATTTGTGTCAGATCTTTATTTTGCTCTTGATTCATTCCTTCTTTCCTTTCTGCCTCTTTCTTGCCCTCTTTCTTTAATTTTCTCCCCTCTTTCAACTTCAAAATATCAGCGGCAGAGAAAGAGGAAAGCGTATTTCAGCTCCTCTACCCACTGTTCTCTCATCTCCTCAGCTTCCTTTTCACTTTTTTGAAACACACCGTGCTTGAACGCATCAAAGCCCAGCCTCAACGTCTTCTCCTCTGCTCTCTGACTAATTTTGATAGTAAAAGACGCCGAGTAAAGCTGATATGTCTCCACTTATATTTTTAGGTGGCACAGTCATGCTGGATTATGTCATAGTTTTCAGGTGTGCTTGGTGAAATATGTCGGTGGTACGATCGTCTCCAGCGACACTTGTTTACATCCCATCGAGACAAACTCGGTCTCTGCTGTCTGGGGAAAAATTGTCCACCTCAGTTCTGATTTGACTTTGTGTTCACAGTTTTTGTCGGACGCTAGAAAATTGTAGTCGGAGGCTGGCTGGTGTTTTGTCATAGGCCCCTGAATGTTTCTCATGGTGTCTTAAGTGTGAAAAACACAGTTAAACAGTCGATGTTGGTGTAGAAAACAATGCTAAGTAATTATTTGAACCCGGACTTGTGCACAAAGTGTGGTTTGTTTGCTTCGGGTTTGTGTTTTTTAATAAATAAAACGACCAGTAATAGTGAAACTCTGAATCAGAATGAGAAATACTTTGATCGATGATCCTTTAAAGGTGACATATAAACTCTTGAGCAGTGGGTGGAGTGGTGTTAAATGTTGGCAAACGGTTATTTTCTTTTTTTAAGGTGCAATCTACATTTCTAAAAGTGTGATAATCCAAATATATTTAAGCTATAATTTGCTAAAAAGCAAGAAGATACTGAAATAATTTTTAGTATCTCTACTGTATAAATAAATATATTTAGACATCATAGTCACATGTAATATAACATGTTTCAAGCTTGTTTTGAAATTAAACTGATGTAAACAAATTAAATAATATAAATACTACAATATGAGCATCATCACACTCTTAAATTATATCTATAAAATGATGGGTCATATTGAAAGTGAGGTAGATACTGAAACCCCAACATGACATTTATTTGTAACAAATTTGTTTTTCAAGGTGTAAATCTGTTTCAAAATGTGCTACTTAAAGTGACATTATAAGCTCGAACCTATGTGACTGTGTTTGTGTTAATTGGTGTCAGACTTGTTTTCTTCTTATAAATAAATCCATAAGTCATACTGAAACTGTGATGCTTTGGAGTGATAATATTACCAGAGCACCAGGGGAAATTTGCCTTGTGAAATGTTCGGTTCTCTGACAACCCACTCAGTTTCGACTGGAAAAAAAAAAAATCTTTTAACCTTTTCAGCAACAACAAATGCAGGTTTAAAAAAAAAAAAAAAAAAAAAAAAAAAAGAAGAGGAAGAAAAAAAGAGAGAAATGAGGGTGGCTGAATATTGTCAAGAGTGTGTTTCTTTACTGTTGACAACCGGTTCGAAGTCAAAATCCTGCTACTGGGTGCAAACTGGGGTTTTTTTTGCGGGATCATCCAGTCATCTAAGCCAAGTTGACTCACATTTTTGAAAAAAAAAAATTTGAACGTCTGTGTATTTTTACGTTTTCAATTTTACATCGATGTCTCTGCTTGATAATTTCTTTCTGTCTTGACTGTGACTGAGACGAGCTATTTCAAAATGAGCCTAATTTCACGTATTTATTTTTGTTGATGACCCAGTTGTGACTCTGGTGGTAAAACTGAAATTCATAATTCTGAAAATTTTGTTGAGGGACTTTTAGAAAGTTGTGGTTTCTAATTATTGATTTCACTGCATGTGTGTTGACTATAACAACTTCTGCTTATGACTCAAATGCAGCTTAACAGTTTTTTGTTAAACATCACTGTCTTGAAATTCAATTGAGGGAATTTTAGAAATATCTGAAGATACTTTATAATTATTTTTACTGATTTTGACCTTTTCTTAGAACCCAGTTGTACCTACATTAGACTGGTTAAATGTTTCCTTTAGTGTTGAGATTTTTTTTTGTCTAGTAAGATATTGTACATTACATTTGTATAATACATTTGACTCTTCTATTGGGACATGTGTTGCCAACCTCAATCCCTGATCCTACTCATTCTCTTGTTTTCTGAAAATGCTAGCATGCAGGGGTTAGTTTCAGATATTAAATGTCAGATATGTTCAGTCTCCCTGATCTAAAATGAGACAATAAGTAAATATAAACATGTTTATGGTTTCAGTCAGGCAGTGCTGCGTCCTCAGAGTCCGTGGGTGGCATCCCTTTGTTGCCATCAGCAAGCTGTTTGACTAATCAGCTCACTGACTTGTTCTGTGTGTGCATGAATGTGTCTGTGTGTGTGTGTGTCTGTCTGTGTGTGTGTGTGTGTGTGTGTGTATTTATACAGCTACATTTAAGCATTTATCTGTGTGTATGTATGAACAGTAAATGCGTTTTGATGTAAGCATGTGTGTACAGTACAGATCTGAATGTATAGTTTGTGTTTGTACACGTGGTGGTTTATTTCATACTGCGTATGAGGTTCTCTGTGTGTGTGCACTTCCGCAGTTGTGTGTGTGTGCGCATGTATATATGCAGTATGTGCATGCATTTATTTGTACAGTATGTGTATATGCACATGTTTTTGTTAATGTGTTAATGTATGTTCTTTTACATGTTGTGTCTTTGTCTTGTATGTGTACAGAGCCTGTGCATGTCATTATTATTATTTTTATTATTATTATGTGTCTGAACATAATTATGTCTGTACTTGTATATGTGTTTGTGAAAGTGTATGTATTATTTCTGACTTTGGCTGTGGTTCTATGAGTGTGTGTGCGTGTGTGTGTGTGTGTGTGTGTGTGTGTACTTCTGCAGGGGTGTGTGTGCTCATACAGTATTTGTGTACATTTATTTGTACAGTGTGTGTGCACATTTATATGTAATTATCATTATTATAGAATACTAGGAAAGTCTGAGTCCACTTTCCCAAATAGGAAAGTGGTCTCAGACTTTTGGACCATACTGTATATTATTGTAGAATACTATTACTACTGTGTGTGTGAGATTTAACACCTATACTTGTGCACGTGTTAATGTGAATGTGTGTGTGCACAAGTATTGGTTACATTTATCTACAATCTGTGTGTGATTGGCTCTGTGTGTAAATATGCCAGTGTGTGATGTATATGTCTTTCCACATTTGTAGTGTCTTTGTCTATATGAAGGCTACATTGTGTGTATAGTATGTGTGCACATGTAGTAGTAATAATAATACTAATTATTATTATTATCACTATTACTTGTGTAAACATATGTCTATAGTTATGTATGTGTTTGTGATGATGCACATTTTATTTCTGACTGTGTGTGTGGTTCTTTGAGTGTGTGTACATCTGCAGTTAAATGTGTGTGTGTGTGAGTGTGTGTGCATTTATTTGTACAGTACGTTTACAGCTCTGTAGTGAAAATATTTTAGTGTGTGTGTTTACATGTGTAATTTGTCTTTGTCCGTATGTAGGCTACAGTGTGTGTGTGTGTGTGTCTTTATTATTACTATTATTATTGCACGTATGTTAGGTCTACGTGTGTGTTTTTCTGGCTGAGCATGCGGATGTACGAGTGTGTGTTCTTGTTTATCTGCAGATAATGATGGGTGCCAAATCAAAGGAAAAATCTGAATAAAGTAGAGACACATACAGTAACAAATGCAGACGTTTCCACACAGAGGGATCACTGAATGGTTTCTCTAGTGACCGTGAAAGATTTTTGACCAACATAGAAAGACGGTACTGTTCTCCACCATCTTCAAAACACTAATGAGTGAATATCTTTTTGTTCCTTCGTCTAGTGGAGTTCCAGAGACATGAAGGAGAATTAATGCCAAAGAGCACCGAAGCTGTTCTGGAGGCCCGACGTGGCCCAACAAAACACTTCATGTTGTTTTTCCTTTAATTTGTCACCCATGCACGTGTTTTATGTGTACAGTATTTGTCACAATGTGTTATGTGCTAATATGTGGCTTGTGTGAGTGTGTGCTACATATATTCATTTGCATGCACATGGACGTGCACATGCCCGTGTGAAAGAGGTTGTTCCCTCTTCTCGCTGCTCATCATCTGTCCCGGCTGACATTTACACATTCAAATCAGAGACTGTTTATGGTTGCATGAGGCACACTGACAAGATTTTCAGCTTTAAGATGATCACTTACTGGGCTTTACTGCAGCAGGTCGTGACACGGTGTGTTACTGTAACACAGCTCGGATGTGTGACGGTCAGTTGACGTCAAGTAAAAGCCCCTCGCATCTGCTAAAAGTAAACATTTCAGGAACTAAGAGATATATTTGTTTTTAGATTCACCACCAACTTTCAAAATCAAATTGTATCTCTTGTGATATTTTTATGTTTGTCAGAAAACATTTAAATATTTTTGCACATTGGTAGTGTATTTTGTTTTAATTTTAGCTTTTATCATGTTATGATGTATTTTTTCTTTTTCCTTTATCATATTTATTTTTCTGACTCACTTCTCACTGTGTCTAAAAGCTTGAATTGTGTCACTCTTTGATATGATTTAAAGTTTGCAGCACAGCTGGAGGAAGTGACTTTTTTTCTGTAATGCTTTAGAAGTCTTCAGTTGTTGCAGAAAAAACAAATATTTTTTAAAAAACTGGTATATGCATGTGTAAAGAGAAGATGAAAGAATCATGTAAGAACTTTCCTTTCAACAGTGAGCTGACTGTCTGTGCAGCACGTAAAAGCTTTGTTGCCTCATATCTTTGAGCTGCATTATATTCAGATTCAGTGAGGTTTCCAGTGAGACGAGGAGTCCTGCAGCCTGTTTCCTGTTGTCCCTGGAAATCCTTGAACTTTATAGAGGCGAAATCTGTTAATATTGAAAGCACCTCATATTTTTTTATATCACATTTTATCTCCCAATTTTTATTTATGCCACAATTCTCTCTCTGTCTCGGCATCAACACTTCACATCCTGAAGAAAACACTGCAACAGAGATTTTTGTTGATATATGAAACACTCTCTGATGTCCACCAGTTTATTGTCAATTTCACTTAACAGGCCTTTTGAAAAATGTATGAATTAACTGAAAAGTCCTTAAGCTTGACATCCTGATGTGTGTGTGTGGGACTCCTGCTGCAGTGCAAAGTTTCATGCTTAATGCACATATTACCTGTCAGCATTTCTGAGGCTTTCCTGTGTCATCTGGGTGGGTGTGCCTCTGGACACGTTCAGCCTCTTGAAACTGAAATTCAGATGACACACATGCAGATATTTATCACGCTTTCTTTGTCAAGATTTCACCTCCTGTTTACAATATTACGGCCAGAAGGTCTTTGTTTCCACTCTTGCAGTTTCTGGTTATCAGTCAGGGACGTGGGCATTGTTCGTGACATTAATTTCAGCAGCATGTTGTTCTGCTTGTCAGAGGACGAGGTTTCACATGGGGGATACTGAAGCATTGAAGCATTGTCTTGAACACGTAACACACTGCCATAGTTTGATTCATGGTTTTGTTTTGCTTTGGTTCAGTCTGTTGCAGCAGCACAATATCTGCGTATCAGAAAATTATTTGTGAACTATTTTGGACATGCTCACTTTTTTTTTTTTTTGTACAGTGGGTGTGTATTTGTTTAAGTAAAACATGTTAAAGCCTCACCATATCCTGCCTGATATACTAACTGTTGTTCGGTAAAAACCACACACACAAACACATGCATACAGTGAGTAATATTTTGCTGTTTTTTTTTTCTTTTTGAGGTTGTTGAAATTGATCAAAATAAAACCAATCATGACTTAAATGATCAAGTTCTCTCTGCAGTCAGAGTGGTTTTGAGTTATTAAAGTTCAAAGTTTTGACATCCTGGTTAGCAAAACTGATATATACAGTACAGTTCTCTTTTATTTCCCCAAATAACAGACACCTTTAATGTACTCTAAATATAAAATATCAAAATCCTGTCACATGTTTAAATGGGGTTTTCGTGATCAGGTGATTTCAGATTGAACCTCCTAATTCTGAGAACTCACTGTGTGTTTGGGATTTTTTTCTGTCTGCTGAGGCTTCACAGAAAGTGATCATTGTGTTAAAAAAAAAAAAAGTAGACAGATTAGTCTGATTTTGTTCCACTACACAAAATCACTGTATGAACTACTGAAGAGATTTATAATTTATGATATTTGGACACAGACAACAATTTACCTGCATGTTTTGAATTTAGACATGACTATATTTGGCTTTCACTGACAGATTTGAACTGATAATACACTTAATGAAGTTTTACCAACAGCAAAATTCAAGACAATTAGAAAGAAAGAAAAAGTTTCTCCATTCATTTCCTCTCCTTGCTCTGCTTTGTTTTCTTGTTTTTGCTGCTGTCTCTGTCTGTTGCTCTTCTTTGCATAGCCTTTCCTGTGTTTTTCTGCTCCCAAATTTACTTTTTTTTTTAACTTCTTTTTTGAAAAACTGAGGTCTCTTTCATTCCCTCTCTGAATGTTTCACTGTCATCACTGTTTCTGCTGCAGGACTCAAGTTACAACATTAAATAGACACAAACCCAGTTAGCAGCAGGTAGAATTAGCATCAGCAGCTGGCAGCCTGAATCTATCTCATATTTTGGCTTTCATTCCTGTCATGTTTTAAGCAGTCTGAGTAACTTAAGTCACTAATAATAACACACAGACTGTCTAAAAATAATGGACGTAACCACAGTGACGTCACCGACTGGTTTGTGGACTCCTGTTTTGAAGCCTCGAGTTTGGCATTTTGACTGTCACCATCTTGATTTTTTTTTTGGAGCCAGAAGTGATGAGAAGTGACCATATTTGGATGAGAGCATGGAGCTGGGGGAAGGAGATCTCCATGGTCCAACTACAGCGCCTCAAGAACCGCCATGGTAGTGACTCGTCAATCACAACTTAGCCACGCCCTAAAGCGTACCCTGCTTTTTCCGTCTGTTTTACTCTAAATGGGACCATAATTTACAAAATGAACATCACGCTGTATTGAAGAAGACTTGAAACTTGCAATTGAGAACGTAAACTCATTGGGAAAGTGTTTACTGAGGTAATAAATCAAGTTAGAAGTAGGGTCATTTTCCCATAGGCTTCTATACAAACGGACTTCTTTTTGGAGCCAATGAGTCGCCCCCTGCTGGCCATTAAAGAGAATGCAGGTTTAAGGCACTTCCGCATTGGCTTCACTTTTCAGACCCGAAGCTACCCGCTTGTAATAACAGCAATTATTGCTAACAACTCTGCTAACTGTGTAATTAAACTTAGCAAGCTTGCTGACTAGCATGGTAGATAAAGGTACAAATCTGCTTCTCACTGAGTTCAAACAAGGTTAAAAAACTGACTTGAGCAACAATGCCTTGTCCCACGGCATGAAAGCATTCAACCATTTTCTAAATTCGGCCAACACACGATGAAACAATTAAACTCAAAGCCCACACTGATAATAACACAGTTGACTTTTTGGACACTGCTGTATTCTTTTCACCTCTACCAGATGGCACAAAAATTCTGTTAACCAAAGTATTTTTCAAACCTACAAACACACATTGCCTCCTCCATAAACACAGTTTCCATCCCAAACACACTTTTAAAGGTATAGTTAAATCACAACTCATCTGATTTCATAGAATCTGTTCACTGGACATTCATTTTCAAGAAGCCACACATTTGATTTCAATCACTCAGATCCTGGGGATACTCAAAGATCCTCCATTATATCAAGACCAACACTTTGCACAAAATCTATAACAGAGCACCTGCCATGAGGCCGGACCCCAGAGACATCCTGTAATTCATCACCACATACAATCAGGACTCCGGGACTCTAAATACATCCATCAAACTTAACTTCTGCAAGCACAGCACTCTCATCCACCATTGCAAAACTTAACAATAGTATCAGCATACAGGAAAAACAATAACCTTAAGGACATTTTAGTCATATCCAATATTTTGTGCCATCTGGTAGAGGTGAAAAGAATAGCCTAAAGTAGTGTCCAGAAAATCAACTGTGTTATTATCAGTGTGGGCTTTGAGTTTAATTGTTTCATTGTGTGTAATGGCCAAATTGAGAAAATGGGTGAATGCTTCCATGCCGTGGGTGAGTTTGGGGAAGAGAGTTTGCTCCCAGTGGGCCATGTAGATGTTGACATAGGCTGAAGCAAACATCTTCCCCATGGCTGTTCCGTGAATCTGTAAATAGTGCTGTGAATTGAACATGAAGTCATTACGGGTGAGACTGATTTCCAGTAGTGTGAGGAGTTCTTGGTCTGGTCGCTGGGGGTCCGGGTGTCTGGTAAAACACTGTTTTACTGCCTATGGGCCGAAATTGGTGTTGATGTTAGTATATAGTCTTTTTATATCTGCAGTGAAAACAAATGAGTGGTCAGGGCATGTTTTGTGTTTGATTTTGTCTGTGAAGTCATATGTGTCTTTTAAATAGCTTGAGAGTGTTTGTGATAGTGGATTGATAAAGTGATGTATTGTGTTGAGTTATATGATTCACTGTTGTAGGTTGAAACAATACCCTGGGTGATCTCATAGGGAACAACCTACGCATTGGAATCTCTGTGGATTTCTGATAAAAAGGTAGAAAATACGGTTTCTAGGTGGTCTGTTGTTTTTGATTAAGAAAGTGTTTTTCTTGGAGTGCATCCAAGATTTAGATGATCAAGCTCTGGGTTTCCAACTGTAGGGAGTATGACAGAAGTATGTAATGTTTTCTATTGTTTAATTGTCTATGTACTTCCAGTAGTTGTTTATCCTGTATGATTATGCTTTATCCTTTGACTGCTGGTTAGATAATAATATCAATATTTTTTTGAGTTGGGTGAGATCCAATTGGTGATGATCTGTTAAAATGTCCTGTGTAATAGGTTGTGGTCTGAGTGAAATGACTGATTGTTGACTATGTTTAGTTAATGTCTATATGGGTGGTACAGTGGTGTGAAGAGCTGGTTCCGAGATTTTTCCAAGAATGGTAAATAATCAGAGTTTTGGGAATATTCAAATTGATCTAATAATTTGTAATGTCAAGATTAAGTTAAAGGCATGGACGTCCCCCATGAGTTCCCCCAGTCTGACCTCTGTGCTTTGGGCATGAAGGTCAAGCCTCCACTCAGTAGCTCCTCCTGTGGGTCTGAAAGGGGAAAAAAGTTTTGGATAAATTCATGATATTGTTGTGGATAATGTGTGAGGTGTTAGTACAGGTCACCGGGGTTATAAGTTTAACTGGTCTTGCCAGTCCGAGAGAATGTTTATTGTTGTTTCCATAGTCCAATGGACCAGGTTGTGCGGTTCCACCTTGAACCTGAGAGGGGAGATTTCAGTTAAAAATTTGATGTTATTGCAAATGAAGGTGTTGAGTTGTCTGAGGGTCTGCTGGGAAAAAATTGGAAGGCAGTCAGAAAATCTGATGGCAGGGGTGTAGACTGGCATTAGGGAAGGCCTCAGCAGCTGCCCTCCACAGTTCCTGCGATTGTTTTCTGGCTGTTTGCTGAAACTGTTGAATCTCTCTTGTTAATGCCCAAGTATAGAATGACTTTCTGGTAACTGGAATTGGGTGACAGCTTCTGCAGGACTCTAGCAATACAAAGAAAATTGGCACCTGGAAAACTATCTATCTGTATGTCTGGGTTTTGGTAGTGGGAGACGTGGGCCAAAATGGAGTCACTATTAAAAACAATTTTGTTGATGGTGGTCTCCCATTCTTGAATCTTCCTGCTGGATCTTGGGTGTTTTGTGGGGATTGGGAAAGTATTGCAAAAACATGTGCCATGTCTGGTTTGGGTGGCTATGGAGGATATGAAAGGAGAGGGTTGTTTACAGGAATTGATTCCTTTCTGTGCCCACTCATGATCACCTCTCTTCCTGTAAATGTGTTGGCCTCCGCTGTGGCATCTGGGGTGGTAGGCAGGATATCATTAATATCTGTGGTGACACTAACATTACTGTTTTGTTTTGTTTTTTAAATGATCCATGGTGTTTTACGGTTATGTCTCACTAATCAGAAGAATGGAGGAGATGTGGATGTCTGCAGAAATACATTTAGTGGTGGTCCTGTTGAAGCTGTTATGGATTGTTAGGTTTTGCGGGGACTGTGAAGATAGGTGGAAGGTCCTGTGGAGAGCAAGCTGCGGCCCCCCAGTCGCCACTTCCCCTGGAGGGTCGTGCCTGTGGGGATGGTGAAGTAGACGTGGTTAAAGAACATGCAGCCTCTGCTTGACCTAAATCACATTTGTGAAATAGTTGTTGTTTTACAATGTCCAGAGTATTGTTTTTAAGTTTTCAGCTCCTTTAACCACAGTCATAGAGCAGTGAGGTCACATGGTAAAGAGGTGGAACTTGATTGGTCCTCCTATCTACATTCAGAGCACTGATTGGTGCTTTGCAGATGGAAACTTTTAGCACCCAGTTCGAGGTTTTTGATTTTTAAAGTAGACCCTTTTCTTTTCTCAAAATTTAAGGCAAATAATGCCCTAAAATTGTGGAGTATCATCTTCTTAAACTTTTTTTTTTTTTGTGCAGTGTTACTTACAAAGGTGTAAATAACTACTTTCATTTTGTTTCTGTGAATAGGTGTCTTGGTATAAATTAGAGTCATATACTCATATTTTCACTGAATTAATTATGTGTAGTTAAACATTTATTATACAGCACAGAATCTGTCCAATACGTTAGAAACTGGAAAATAATATAAATTGGATGGTTTGTGGTTTTTGCAGTGAAGAGTTAATTTTCATTTTTTAAATTATATTGAAATGAATCTAGTTTCAATGATATGCTCTCTGTGTTATCATGTTTCCATTTTAGTGTTCATGAATACAAGACTGTAGTCCACATTCTGCTGCTGTTACTTCAGATCATCACGCAGCCTACTTTATCTACAGCCTCATAAACACATGTTGTCACTTTATTGGGTGACAACATGTGACAACATACTGTTAACCTATTATGCTCTGACTTTTCTTTATCAACATTGAGTTATCAGTGTATTTAGGATGTTTAAATATGACATACTTGTGAAGTGTTATACTAAAAATCTTGTCAAATACAGATCACACCAGACTAGCACTACTACCAACAATTGTTATGTTTTATCACAACCTGTACCATTATTTAACACATTCATGCTATCAGTATTTACAACATCTTTCAGAGTTACACAAGCTGACGCACGTAACAGAGGGTGTGTGTGATTACAGTTGATATGGTACATCTAGTCAGTAAGTTTTGGATTGTTGACATACTAAAGATTTGGTTGTAATGTGCTAACATGTGCTAATACACCATGTTTGTAATGCAGGTGTGGATTAATACATTGATCCAAATGAAAGGAGTGTTAATATTCTGTTAAAAAAATAAAATAAAAAAAAATACATACAGTGTGTTTTCTTTTTTTCTAGACAGGAAAACAACATCCACTTTATGTGACAGTGCAGTTTTGATGCTGAGCTGATTATCTGATGACAAACAGATATTGCTCACTTCTCACATATGAAACAAGGTAGCATCACTGCTTTCTGTAGCTCTACACCCGACCCTGATTTAACTGCTGAAACTGTTGTAGTCCTCCGAGATGCGGAGCCAGGATTATGAAATTATTCTGTGCATTTAGTCGGATTGAATATCCATCTAATTAAGGGCTGCAGCTAACAATTATTTTCAATTAACTTTTTCTTTTTTATTATTTTTTTTGACTTATTGGACAGATGGCAGTGGCTGGACATGCGCATTTACCATTAGGCTACCAGGATGCTCTCTGTTTTCAATATATTTTCACTTAATCTGGCCATTATTTGCTCGATTAATTGTTAAAGGTTACAACATGCAATATGTTGTTGTGTCCAACGGACACCTGAAGATATTACATCAAGACATCAAACACACAAGTCATGACATTTGAAAACCTGAAACCAGAGAATGTTTGGTAAATAAATAAGTTAAATGATTAATCCATTATCAAAATAGATGCCGGCTAATCAGTCAATTAATTAATCATTGCAGCTCTGATTTAATTCATTTTTGACACAGGTGGGAACAGATATCCTAAACCAGTGTCTCACTCAAACTACACAATGCCACATTTTGCAGTAAATAGACATATCACAGTGTTCAATGTGCTGTGCTCTGCCACATGTTAATACACAAATAGTGCATTACATAAACAGTGTTGACAGTGTGTTGAAAAGGACTCTCTGCCCCTGAGGTATTTAATTTCAATCTGCATTTGACTTTTATCTGTCAGGACATCTTCCAAGGACAGCAGCTGTTTTTTTTTTTTTTTTATGGCTGAATAAGGGTGCAAATACACTGCATGTAAAATGTGTCTCCTTTAGCAATACCATTTACTAAAGTTATATCTAGCACTTTATTAAAAAGTCAGAGACATTAACATGTTATTATCTGGATGATTTTCTCAACATTTTTCATTCAAGTATTATTTGTTATGTCTCATAAACTTGGCTACAATTCAGCTAAGTGATATAAATAAACACAAGTGTTTTAGTACAAACTTGCACACTGTTGACACCATTGAACAGCTACAGTATGTTTTCAGTCCAGCGACCTTCATCAGGCATTTCACATAACAAGTGACAACAAATCCATATGTATACAGTATATTAGGACTTGTTGTTACTTGTGTAAAATGCCGTATGAAGGTCGATGGATTAAAACACATCTATTCAATACATTCGCCCTTTTTAACAGTGTGCAGGTGTGCAGGATTTTTGGTAGTTTGACTCATCACTTAGTCCACCGTGCACCTGCCTGTATACAGGTGTGCAAAGATAATGTTTCTTGTATGAACGAGTACAAAATCTTACTGCCTGTCATCATCTGCGAGGCTAATATTTGTTCTGTTAAGTTTAACTGCAGATGGAGAAGAATAAATTGTTTGCAAACAAGTTATTTTTCTTTGTTTACTGATTAAAGGGGAACTCCGCCAAATTAAAAACATCAAGGTCACAAGGAGTACTACAAAGTTGTTTGTCTTCTGCGGTTCTGGAGGAGCTGCGTCAATTCTGAGAAAATAGACCTTTCCTTTGTCTTATTTATAAGTTTAACAAACAAGATGCCTTTGAGTTGCATTATGGATCCAATTTTTTCAAAAATGTGACACATACTAGGGACTAAAAGTTAACATATCTTGGCCTTTGTTGACACTTTTTTGACTATTCTATGTTTGTTCTTTTTCTTACAAGTCCCTCAGTCTTATGGAAGTGAAAAACTTAATTTCAGGGGGCACCTTTAAGTTACAGAACGTGGATGTATTACCATGTAGGAGATATTGAAAACTAGTGGCACACAAAATAATTGGTGGCTCAGAACTTAAATTTAGCTTGGAGAGCATGAGTGGGAACAGAGGGGATAAATGTTTTGTCTGTGAGCTCATTTTTCTGATTTTAGTTGATGTCACTGTGTGTGAGAGCAGAAGTCCAAAGTTTAGTGAGGATAATAACGTAGGCAGCACATGTACGTGCAGGGAGTTGAGGTATAAACAAAGGCCCTGGAACACATAAATAAAAGGCATTGCTTTGACTTGTACATGATTTTTGTTGCAAGGATGTTGAATGTAACGGATTCCAAGGAATCTTAGACACATATTTGGCTCAGTCATTTGCTTGTTGTTGTTCCAGGAACCACTCTGCTATTGTCAGTGACCTGCATAGGAACCTCAGTTCGATGTAAATATGCTACAGTAGGTGCTACATTAGGGCATGTACTGAGAATTGAAACGTATTGATTCTGGATTTTCCCTGTGCTCTGCCGCCTCAGTGACTCACTGATATTAAACCTCTCACTTCCTTTTTGAAGCCACTTTGTTTACCAGCCAACACAATATTTTTTTACTGGAGGCCTCTCTGCTCACTCGCAACCTCAGTTTTCTGTTGAAAAGGATGTGTCCTCTTAAGCACGTGTCTGGTGAGGAACAACACACAGCTGTGTTACTTATCAGTAAAACATTATTTTGTGTTGATACAGAATGCATGTTGTAGGTGTTAGGTGATATCATTAAACTAGGTCAGGCCAGAAATAGGTGTGTTTGCTGATATCCACGGTCAATGTTTGTCATTTTACACTCATACAAATTAGCCATGTCTGTAATTTGTTACTGTATCACGTACTGTACTTAAGTACAGTTTCATGATACTTGTATTTTACTTGAGTATTTCCATTTTATGCTACTTGATACTTTGACTTCACTACATTTCAAAGAAAAATATTATACTCTTTACGCCATCATTGACATCTTTAGTTACTTTTTAGATCAAATTTAGCTGATAATGATACACTAATAAATTTCAATTCATTGTTAGAGATTAAACCAATGTTTCCAACGTTTTAGTCTTGTGAACTCTTGTCAGTGTGTAGTTGTGTCATGTTTCAGATGTCTGAGTTCCATCAAAGAGACATTTCCCCAGTAATTGGTTAAATGATGCAATATTTCACCAAAAATCAAAGATTAGAAAAAAAGTCCAAAACTGAAAACAGATTTGTGTATCAGAACTTTCCTCTCTCATTAATCATCTCATGACCCCTCAGATTTATCTGGTGACGCTTTGGAGGGTCATGACCCCTAGATTGGGAACCACTGAACTAAACAAGCTACTTGTACATGAAGTAGTTCAAACTAGCTCCACCTCCAGCAGCTACAACAGTAACATGCTGCTTACACACTGATGCTTCAGTAATAATTATCTAATAATGTCATATCATGTATCAGTCACTGGGACATTTTACTGCAGATTGAGTACTTTTACTTGAAATACTTTAAGTAAATTTAGATAATAATAATGCTATACTTTATTTAAGTAGGATTTTAAATGCAGAACTTCTACTTGTAATGGAGTACGTACCAATTGCGGTGTTGCTACTTTTAAGTAAACAAGCAAAATCCAGTAAAAATATTGTACTTTAATTTGGTTAGTTCACCTGATAATACAAATACACCATTTCCTTTTCTGCTTCCTCTAACTTGTGATTTCTTTCTTCATGCTTTGATGTTATGACATGTGCACGCAGTAGTAGAATAAACATCACAAGGGTTACTGTGCATAAAAGGGATGGATAAAATACAGTAACAGGAGCACCTGCATATTTGTATGGAAAACATCTACCTAGTGTAACATCCAGTTTATCGACATCATGGTTCATGTATCAGTGAACTGACAGCTAGAATTACAATAGGTGGCACATGGAACCAGAGAACTGCACTGAGTTATTGTAAAGCAGATTCCTTGCTCCTTATGACATAGTGAGTGTTCAGGTACGTGCCAAAACAGGTTTTTAGAAGGCAGTGAAATTAGTCATATTCCAACATTTGTGTGTGTGAAAGGACTTTTGTGCACTTGCAGCCCTGCAGATTCTAATCACAGGGGAGCCTCAGATGGTTCCCTGATGAACACCACCAAATCGAGCTCAATAAATCAGATATTGTTAGAGAGAAATCATACCATACCATAGTATGTATATAAAGATGGATGTAGTGAGGTGTGAGGTCACCCAGTGGTTTGCATTGGTCTGTTTGAAGCCCTGTTTGAAGCCTGTTTGAAGTTGCTCTTATCATTGGCACCATCTTTTCCGTTTGGAGCCTGGATCTTCCAAATAATGAGTGCGGGGTGTTGCCTTTCACGGTCTGGAAACACTTCCTGCTACCTTGGACCCAATGCTAGCATAAGTGGAACACCGAGCAGTGCACAATTGAGCTAACATTAGCTACTTTAGCTAAACTGTGCAAACAGTGTAGGTATCATAATCAAGTAACATTAAACTTTTCAAAGTGACCACCAGCACACTTTTTATTACTAAACACCCAAATTTAGTGATTGAGAGACTCGACAAAAATGATTGACTTACTATTTCTAGAGAGAAGTTGAGACTTTTTGAATGGGAGTCAGTTGGAGCCAGGGATTTTTTAGAGGCAGTATCGATGGTATTTTACTTCCGCATTGGCTTCAGCCTCAAGCCGTGGTAGTTGCTGCTTGTGTTGATGTTAGAATGAACCCACATGAACTGGTTATTTCTTGAGAGTTTCAGTTACATTTATGATCAAGTGTCAGGATAATGGATTTGGGATGCAATAATTTACTGGTTAGTCATCTCGCAGTGCGGTGGGTCCCATCAAAACCAAAAATCTGTGACAGGGGAAGCCCACCTGATAAAGGCTCAAACTTTTATTTTAGATTTCAATATATTGTGTATTTGTTCCTGTTATTGGGTGCAACCGCTGTTACTTTTGAAATTTGGGCCTATGAAAGCATCACATAAATGTGTTTGGGCTTATACATGCCGTTTTAGCACTTGTTAGTAGCATTGTGTTTAAGTGTGTTTGTAAAGACTTTAACTTAACTTAAATTGCTAATAGTGACAGTTGCATTGGCTTCATACAAGAAATGCAGTTCAAACATCTCCCTCAACGGTGATGTTAGATGAGGATCAGGGAGAAATTGATAAATTAGACCTTAACCCCAGTCTTTAGAAATGTAAACAAAATATTTGCCAACTGATATCCCAACACACAGTGCGATACTGCTCCATGACCTCTGAGCTAATGATTGAACACAGTTTAAATGATCGTCAGGGTTTTCTAGTTGCCCCAAATCACATTTGATTGGATAATTTTTTTGTATTCGTGTCCAGGTTCAAGATAAGTCATCAAAGGGAAAAGAGAGAGGAATGTTGATTATAAAAATACTCACATTACTTATAAAGAGAGATAAATGAAAAATTAACACTGAGACACAGGATTATTTCAGTGGTTCATAATAAAAAGGCACAAGAGAAGTTTTAACAGACTGGGCATGGTTTACTGTATGGCTTGAATAATAAACATATACTGTATATTGAGGGCTTCTCCTTGATCTACTGTGGCTCAGATTCAGTTAGAGCCAGAGGCAGAAAAATGGAGAAAAATACATTTAAATGAATCAAATTCCTACTTTTGTGGATTTGGATTTTACATTACAGCATTTACAGAACTTGATTCTGAACCTGTTTTCTGTTTTAGAAGCATTTGTCAGTTTTAAGATATGAACTGACAGGTCGGACGCTGTAATTAGATGCTGCAGCCACTGCTTACTGTAGTTCTCTGAACAATACTGCAGTTGTTTTTCTTTGATCATCGTCATGAGTCAGTTGACTAACCCTGCACACTGAAAGAACACACCTTTTATATGTGAGCTATGATTTAGTGTCGCATTTCACTCTTTAATGTGACCCATGTTGCACTGACTATTAAAAGACCAAATGTCTGCCCCTTTAAATTCTTCACAGGGTAAATTTAGGATAAGATGTTAATTAGGCTGAATGTTAATTGAAGATAAAGTTTGAAATAATGGTTCAGATTCAGTCCTCATAAGAATGGCTGTGATGTACAGTGTGTGCTGATGCAGACAGTGACCCCCCCTGGCAAAATTGTTGTTTCATCACCTGACTGTCTGTCCACAAAAGCGTGGGAAGAAGAAACACACACACAGAGTGAGAGTAAGCATGAGACGGGGAAAGAAAAGAAGAAGAAAACTGGAAATTCAAGCCTGTTTGTTTTTCCAGGAACAAAAGATACAAAATGTACAGTAAATTTGACAGAGAGGGAGACAGTGAGAGGTGAAAATAGCGTTGTATATATCCATATTGAATATCTCCTGTATATTTTGTTGATGTAGAAACATGTAAGAACAAGGCAGGTGGATTTTACAGCTGCAAGCACAAATAAAAATGAATAAATAATAAAAATAAAGTGGTGAATGTAAAATGTAAATTAGCGATTGTAAATTAGAAGACTGAAGTTTTATTTAGGGAAACAGTTTTCTGCAGAGTGCAAAGAGACATAATGATGCAACAGTGATATTTTTATTTTTATTATGAGTCCCTGAGGGAAAACGGCATCAAAATTCAAAGGAAAAGTGGGAAAAGATACAAATAAAAGGATAATAAATAACACTGAAATTAATTTTTAATAAATATATCCTTTTCTAAAAAAATGAAAGATTAGATGGGACAGATGAAAAGCTGACCACCCACCCCTCTCTCACTATCACACACACACACACACACACACACACACGCAGAAACAGGCTTTAGGTTTAGTCAAAATGCTGCCCACACAAAAGCCTCTTTGCATCTATCTGCTGTGTGTGGGATGGCTTTTCAGACATTGTCTCATGCGTCAAACAATTTTTTAATTGTTAACACATGAACAGAGTGAGCTTTGCTGTGAGACACACATAAACCAGGGTCCCATGGTCTTGAAACATGTAGAAAAGTTAGTGAAAACTTTTCTGCTTTTCTAAAAGTGCTGTGGAAATTATTAAAATATACATCATACATTTGCATGACATTTTACCTCCATCAAGGGTGTGTTTGTTTTCAGGGCATGTTTAAAGTTTGATACCTCGAAAACCTGTTTACAGTCTTCCAAAAAACGTTTGCCTGAAGTCAAGTAGTGCAGATCAAAATCTATTTGTTTTTCCAGAGAAGATGTTTTGCTATTTCGTCATGAATTACAGCACTTACTTGGATAGAAAAAAAAAAACAAAACAATTTTTAATGTGATGATTTTGATCCAGATTTTAAAATTCACAATGTTTTCTGTTATTAATATTTCTGTTATTAAAGAAATGTAAAGCTTTAGCTGAAGGGTGTGAGAACTTAACACCTCATAATCTTAATATATTGTTGTTATATAGTATATTTTGCAAACATGTATGTTTCATTTGATTATGAAACAAGGTGTAGTCATCCAGCATCTTTCAGTGGTTAACATGAGATGATTGATTCCAGTGATGAGGGCATTCTGGTATCTCAGATTGATGAAGAAAATGCTGTACAGAAGTGGAAGCAGTTCACTTTTCTGTGAAAAATGAACAAATAACTGATGCGTGCACAAATTAAGAATGCGGTTCTGTTTTGCACGGAAACAGGTTTTTCTCAATAAGAATGTGCTGTGAGTGTATGCGTGCGTGTGTGCGTACCACACCACAAACTTTGCACCATTCACACAGAGACGCGTGTGAGTCAATGTGATATGTTATTGCACCAAAGAAAATGATAACATCAATGAGAGAATTAGGGCACCATTTTATTTGAAGCCTTAGCCTCGTCAGTACATCACTTCTCAGCAGAAATCCATTCAATAACATTTAAAAAAAAATGTGTGAACTTCCCTTTTTCTACTAACTCTGCTACTTTACTACAGCCCATACATTTTTTCATAACTAATAGACTTGTATGATTCATGGTGTGTAATGGATAGACGTTACGGCACAGTGCATGCCTCAGACATTACCGATGCCAAACAAAGGACAGAACAAGCCTGTTTATGTCCAATCAAGATTGAACAGATGTGTAATTTACAGATAATTATAGTTTTAGGTATTACAGTAAGCTTGTTCACCTGTGCACAGAGAGGTGTAACACTACAAATACTGTATAACACAAAGCTTTATGAATTGGTTTCAAAAACTGTTTATGCAATTTTGTCTTGTGCATACATGTTTTTAGATGCTCCAGAGTTTGTACTGTCGCTATTCAGCACTGATGCTTTTTCATTCAGCTCAGGGACTGATTTACCCCTACAATACCAAGCGAATGCAAGAAACTGCATCCGACTAGATGTTAGGATAGTAAAAACTAGAAGATGTCTTTCCAGTGCAGTGTCCTCTGGGTGATGCTTGTACTTGTAAAGCGACACTTGATTTTTTTTTGAAAAAATGTTTTTAGGAACATTCTTGGCTAAAAGACATGTTTAAACTGATTTCTTTTTTTCTTCTTTTGCAGGGCTAAAGCACAGCGCTATCAGGATGATTTCCACCACATTCATCCATCCTGACAACCGGAGGGAAACCACCTGAGAAAAGCTCAAATGGTAGGAGTTAAGAAATTTGTACACTACTGTTCTGGCAGTCGGATCAGCACCTTGTTAATAATATCAAACATGTTAGTCCTTGTTTCTCCAGATGGTTTAGGGAACTGGACTCAGGGATACAACTTGAGAGGCTTCGAAGCAACATACATGGTTTTCATGAAAACTTTGAGAGTACCAATTATTAGACACTTTAACTCTCCCGCTTGTTTGTGAAGTCCCTGCTGCGTGATATCTAGTTTTGCAATTCTTCACCATATGCTCTCTCTTTAACGATAGGCTGAAACATTCATGTATTTATCTTTCTATCTGGCTTTTTTTTTTTTCTTTTTGTGGTCGTTTCTTCCTTGATTTTTGTTCTGTTTTTTTTAATATGGGGTGTGTATGTTTGTAAGTCTGTAGATGTTGTTTGTTGTGTGATGAAAATTAAATGTAGTGGTAATAATAATGATATTGTCAAACATGTTTATCTTACATAATCCCTAATGATTCCTGCTGTGTGCAGTCGAGATCTTACAAATCAATATTAATATCAAAAACACAAGGAGCCTCTGACCTATGGCCCAGTACATGTTTACTACTCAACCCAACATTACCTTACGCGACCTTCTTCAGCTCTCAGTAAAGAGAGTACAACCCACGCTGATGTCATTACTCAGCTTTGCTCAGTTTCAGTTCAAATATTACAGCTCAGTATAATCTCACTCTTGTCAAGTGTTTGACATTTGAAGTGTATTGTAAAAAATAACTCAGGAAAATAAAAAAAATGCTCCTACAGTTCATAGAGTTCAGTTTAAGACTTTTTTTAAGATACGTTTTTAATTCCACATAGACAGCTATTTAATACCTGTTTTACAGTCGTGCTGTCCAGAGTATGAAAGTATGATGGAAGACTAGCAGACCTTGAATTATTTATAATTATATCACATTTTTTTCAGTACTCCCCAGTAGTATACAACAATAATTTCTAATGATAGAGTTAAATTAATTTAACCTGGACCCAGAAAATGGATGGATGAAAACCAATTGAAAAATGATTTGAATTTATTAATTCAAGTTTTTGCTAAAATGTACACTTTTTTATTGTAAGTTGAGCTACTGCAGCTAGCAGTGGTGACAGTGTTTGTTACCGGTCTGCTGTTGCTGACTGAAACCTCACAAAAAAGGATTAAAGAGCTTCCTGCAGCATAACCCACTGTCAAAATAATCCTACTCTCAGTTTACAAGTGTGTGACTTCTCCTGACAGTTATCTCTTTAAAAAGTGATAACTAATATTAAGGTCTATGGCAGGCAAGAGAAAATGTTTAAGACTTTTTAATACCTTCTTTTTTTTTTTTTTTAGAAAACTGAATCCAATGCATTTTAAACCTTTACAAGACCTGCAGATACTCTGTATTTCTTTAGTGGGTGTCTGTAAACATCCTTTCTCAGTGAAACCCTGCACACACACCAGTATGACCACAGTTGTAACTGGGACAACAGAGTCTATGTGCCTTGCTCAAGGACAGAAACAGGGCGTTTCCCATTCAGACTTCCTGTTTCATCAGCTGATCTATTGTTTGAGTTTCTAAGGATGTCCAAGACGTGAACTCAAGTCAGTACAAATCAATTGTAATTTATGTAGCATCTTTCATAGGAAATTAGACTCAGTAAAGTGTAACTGTGGCTGCAATCTAATGTCTCTATTGTGAGATGGGACTGTGTAATGGATGACTTTAGGTAGAGGTTATAGTAGGTGATCCAGACCTTAGTGTCACCATTTAATGTGAGAATAATATGGGTAGTGTAGCTCTGTAGCAGCCATTTGCTAAATTTTCTAATTTTTCACCTCTGTACTGCATCCATAATATGTCTTGTGGAGCAAATGACAGGATCAAAAAAATGTTAAGGTCCTGTAGCCAAAATGCAAATAAATAAATAAAAATAATTAGAATTAAATCCGGTGGTTTAATTTGAACTTTAGCGAGGAGTTGAAACATTGAGAGAAAACTCTGTTGCACTGTAAAGTAGGATGACTTCGCAACATCCATTCAGTGCAGTGATATTTTAAAGAAGCTTCATGGATCCCTTACTGTAAATGTAGCATGCTAACACCTGTGAGCTATTTTAATAATATGGAAATGCCCTACACTTGTTTTATATATATATATATATAGAGGCCAGTTTGCAAAAGATATGCTCAGTTGAACTGGTGGTAGATCATTGGGTTATTTTTTCACTGCAGCTGCCAGCAAACAAGCACAAACAAACCACTCAAACTGCAAACTTCTCATTAACACCAAACAGCAAATCTTTTGCCACATTCTCCGCCCGTTTTCTCTCCTCCTTCCACTCCCTCTGCTTTCCTCTCTACTGTTGACTCAACTCTTCTCATGCTGGATGACTGACAGTGAGTGCAACTGCAGCCGCTCAGATTAATTAGTGAAAGTGGAGAACATCCATTCATCACAAAGTCCTGATGATCAGTAAGCGTCATAGCGTCAGACTGGGGGAGCTGTGACCCCTGGCAGCTCATACGTTATTTTGTGTGTGTGTGTGTGTATGTAAATGGATTTTTGGGAGCTTTATACATTGCAGGGAGACTGCCTGGCAACAGAGGTGTGCCAAGAACTATAAATCAACTGACAAAGTATTTAAAAAAAAACTGAGAGTGAGTTGAAAGTACAGCAAACACGGGACTTTTGTCAAGGTTAGATGATTATTGTATTTACTGAGAGGGTTACCAGATGTAGCTCTTTTTATTTTGTATAAAGAAGAGAAATAAAGTGACATTAAATGAAAAGCAAGACACACATAAACTTCACTCTGATTATGTAACTGTGATTATTGCCTTGGCTGGAGTTCACTGTTCTCACAGTAACATATCTAGAGTTCTCTTGACTCGACTGGGTTTAATAAAGACCAGTCGCAACATGTTTACACCTTCATCACAGTTTTAAGTGTTATCAAGTTGCCCATGTGTCTAAAGACGACAGTTGCTCGTGGTGTGCTGGAACACATGTCAGATGTAAGATGTATTGGTATCTTTCATCTCACGTTTGTCTTACTCACCGTTGGAAGTTGTCACGTCAATGCGTGCATGTAGACAATACCATTGAATGTGATCAATTACTGCTTTCGTCAGCCCAGTGACTCACATTTTGTGGGGTTACAGGTTTAAAGGACCAGTACACCTTTGCTTGACACAGAGCTCCAAGGTGGAGCTGTAATTAAATAAGAAGACCACTGATGATTAAGAAAATGGTTTGGACTGTATGTTTGCCAGCTATAGACCCCATTTACACTTTGAATTAACATGCAATCTGTATCTGGATATCCTACTTGTATAAATAAAAATGTATTGGATCTCAGCCAGGTGTAAATGCAATCTGTACAGCATGACCATACTCACAAAAAGAAAATCCACCCGGCAACTTGAAAGGTCTGAAATCTGCCTCTTCCTGCCAGCTTAAGCAAGCTGGGCAAAAGCTACAAGTAATAATGGTAGCAGTAGTCTTCTCTTGCAAAAAAAAAAGCTTGGTAACTGCAAAGGCTCATGCAGATGTCATTATCCAGATAATGTATCCAGATGCAGATCACATGTCAACACCAACCTTCTTCTAGAAATCCACACACCCAAAGTGTTTTGTGTGCGCAGGGTGCAGTTTGAGGGCATAACTTCATTTTATTCAAAATGCGAGGACTGAAATATGTTCTATACTTAAAAAATGAAAAAAGTTGATTAATAGGATTACAGGAATTTCAGGAGTTTCATATTATACCAAATGAGTTTACAAAATGAAACCATTGACAATATGTCTGCCTTCCGCAGTCTGTCAGTACAGTAGGTGGGGGCTTAGTTAGAGGAGTCCTTCACTAAGATGGAGTATACAGTACACATCAGCCCTCAAGATATGAAAGTAGAAGTCCAACGGCGATGATATTTAATTAACTGACTCACTTCAGTGTGTTTGCGTGAGAGCCTGCATGCATCTGTGTGTTCACTGAGTGGAAACTTAAAGTGCAGCATGACTGTTTCCAGTTGTCTTCCCTGTTCAGTCCTGACACGGCTGCTTGGCCAAACACACACACACACACACACACACACACAAAGTAGCAGACGTCCATTTTCCCTCTTAAAACTCCTGTGTAAAAGAGCCTCTATTCCTAGATTTGTTTTGACAGCTGTGTGTGTGTTTGTGTGTCTGTGTGTGTGTGTGTGTGTGTGTGAGAGAGCACATCACAATTTGTGGCAAATGTCCCACCTCTATCGTCCATGGGCCAGATGCACAAACGATGTGCACACACAAAAACCATGCATACGCCATTTCCTGCACATAAGCTGGTATTTATAAACACAGCATGTGCGGTAAGTCTGTGCGCACCTCACCTTCAGACCAGGCGTACATGTTTTTCTGGAGCGATCTGAGGCTGATATGATGAGGTGGAGATGAAATGTAAGATAAGAGAAGGAATCTTTTAATCTTCTAAAACATTAAGTTCACAACCAGCTGCAGTGACTGTGTGATTTTTTTTTTTTTTTTTTTGCGTTTAAACAGAGATCTGTAAAATGCCAGTAAAAGACACATTTACAAACATAATATTGATTAATCATTTTTGTGATTCATTTTATCATTCTTTTATTTTACATAGGAGTCAACATTGTATTTTGCCGTTAATATTCTTCTTATTGTGTCCTTAGTTGTGTCGGTGTAAAGTCGGTTTAGGAGCGCTACAAGCTAATCATTGTATTTTGCCGTTAATATTCTTCTTATTGTGTCCTTAGTTGTGTCGGTGTAAAGTCGGTTTAGGAGCGCTACAAGCTAATCATTGATTAAATTTCTGAGATATCACTGCTGACGACGGTTTACAGGTCCATGTGATGAATTAATGATATGGACGCTATAAAGAGCTTCATGGCCGTGCGTAATGACAGCTGTTCTGGCGCCGGTGAAACACAATCTGTGAAACTGCACATCTTCTTTCTCCTTTGTTTCATTGACAGGTGCACAGACTGATGGAGCCGACAGCATATTAATATGAAAACAGCTGGTTAAGGGTGGGGTCTTCATCCATTTATGGATAATTGTGGGAGTGGAAGCCCAGTTCCACAATAACTGACATTTATAAAACACAACCTTGCGTACGCACAGCTTTGTAAATCCTACGAAAAGAATATGTATGCATATTTCTGGCTTTCTGTGTGCACGCAGTTTTAATCATGAATCTACACAAATTTATGCATCTGGCCTTGGTCTCCAGCTCAGCCATTTTATCTCTACATTCATCTCTCCAGTCAGCAAATGAACTCCTTCTCCCGTGAAATGTAAGATAAAGAGCTGCTTAAACGGGAAAGTAAATAACTCACTGTTACTCTAAACTGATTTGTTTTGTCCTGACTAATTTGTCCACTTCAAACAATAGGTTCACATTTTTTCTGGGCTATCTTAATACAGTACTCACATGTGCATATTGGCCTCTTTCACAGCAGAAATTTTGACTTGTCATAGTAGGAAAAGCACAGGTGTTAATAATGATATTAAGTCAAAGTCAAATTTATTGTCAATTCTGCCATATATATACAGGACATAGAGGATTGAAATGCTGTGTCTCTCAGACCCCGGTGTTGGCATATACAAGTACTAAAACACAACAACAAGGATTTAAAAATACTAGGATAAAACAAAATTCTAAAATAATTTAGTATTTAAATATTTTAGTTAAGCTAAGCTGGGGGTTGGGGGGCCGATTAAACAAGGTGCAGATCAAGATCAGACAAAAAACAGTAATGATTGATGAAGTACAGTGCAAATAAGACAAATATACTGCATAAAGCTTAAAGATGTGCAAATAACATGCCATCCACAGGATGAGTAATTAGCAGCAGTTTGTAGTGTTATGTACAAAGTGGCTAGTGCTGAGTGTAGGTGTGTGTGTGTGCATATAAAGTAGTCTTATGGCTGGTGCTGTTGGAAGTGTAGGGGATGGGATGGGTAAGATACAGTCCAGACTTTTTGGAGGCAGAGGAGATAGCTCTGTTCTATTTAAGTGTCCCAGCGAGTGAGACGTGACAGTGAGCCATCATGCACAATAGCAGGACTCTGAAACTGAAGAAGCTAAATAGAACATTGTTCATTTTAGTGTTTACACCTCTGACATGTCAACTTGTCTACCAGCCTATGAAAGAGTTATTGGTAGTTGTATGTAACATGTAAGACAGTAACACGAGACACTAATAATAAAAAAAATATTTATATAAATATAATAGGTTGTGGGGTAAAGTAAGACCATGAGGACAGCTTCTCGAATGTGTTTACTTTAAAGTGGATATGAAGCAGTGAATCAAGTTGACATGATTTACTAAATGGATTTCCACTCTAATCAACAATTATAGAAGAAAGATGACAAATGTAAACGTATAAAAGAAAAAAGAAGCCCTGTTATATCTTTCGTGACAAGGGTGCCAGCATCTTGCGTTACTACGACCTGTGATGTCACAGGGTTGGTTAGTTTGGCTGGGTTCAACAGATAACAGCAGTAGAAAAAGTGAAAGATAGAGATAGCGAAAGATAGATGGTGAAAGATGGAGATAGTGAAAGACAGACAGTGAAAGATTAAGATAGTGAAAGATAAACGCAGAAAGATGGAAACGGAGGAGTAGGAGTAGGAGGAGAAGGAGGAGTTGTCAACCTTTGTAAACCTGTGAGAAAAGTCTACATGAGAAATTTTGTGAAAGTTTGTGAAAATATGTTAATTAAATCTATGGATATTAGTTATATTAGTGATGAGGTTAAACAAAAACACTGAGAAAAACTAAGTGCTTTCGTGTACACCTGCCTACAGATTGAAAGCAAAAAACTGTGTGAAATGCAGCGCTAAAAGTTCCCACACTGTGTGTGACATTGAAGTTACCAGTACAAATTTTGATCCTGTTTTTACAGCTGAATCCGACTGGTTCAAACATAGTCAATATGTGCAATCAGAGGGCAGATGGTTCTGTTGCGATCATTCCCCTGCAGGTCTAGAAAGATCTAGTCGATTTCTAAGATGGACGACAGTGCAGACTGTCCTGCGACCCAGGTGGGTTTAATTGTACTTGAGGATGCTGTAGATAGTAATGATAAACATTTAATGTGTTGTATATTTAGCTGATAGCTATTTAGTATATTTCAAGCTGAAGGGAAAAAAAAAAATCAAAACTTTTTTTCTACTCCACGTAAATCATAAACCGTTGAATACAAAAACGACTCATCAAAATTGTTGAGAACTGTAAATGTTATTGTGCTTTTTATCCAGAAAAACCACAGCTTCCCCATTTACTTGTATTTGTAGGCCAGTCTTGCCTGGTCCGATATGGCGGTGACGTTGACGTATCACATCAGCAGGCCGAAGCAGTCAATATGGCATCTACGTATATCAAACCCCCAGGAAGTGCGCCAGGCTTTGAAGGCAATTTGACATAGTGGCCAAACCATGTAATTACAACTTCCGGGTCCAACAGGGGCCCAAAAAGCATTTTTCCAGCACACAATCATGGGAAAAGGAGTGGCTGTAAAATGGTGGATACATTTTTTTGAGCGTCACAACCCCCACAAAATGACTCGTTTCACTATCAGAATTTCCCCATTGAAGTTAGCAGAAGGTTAAACTGGAAGTTAGCCGGCTCGGCTGGCAGAAGTCTCTGGTGCGCAAGCGGTTGGGAGGCAGGTACTAAGACATTAACTATGCTCATACCAATAAAACAGTATTCACAAACATCTGTCACAGAAACATAGCTATTTGATATCATTATCATTAGCTGCATGTTAGCTTAAAGTTTCACAGAGTCTCTCTCTCATTGACACATCTTTCACTCCAAACAGCAGTACTCATGAACCCCCCCACTCCGACATACAGCCTGACACACGTCCCCTAGTCTAAAGATTTCCATAGCATCTCTGCAGCATAGGATTCATGTTTACGCCCCTCCCAATAAATGAAACATGGAAATCCCCCCCTAATATTTATAATCAACTGGACATCAGATTCCAAAAGCAGGAAAAAAGTGTTGCACACTCTGGTTCCATATTTATTTCTCTTCTATTTGAATGATGTTTCAGCCCTCAAGCCTTTCAACAATCGAGATTGTTGATCTTGGGGAAAGGCCTGAGGGCTGAAACATTATCCAAATAAAAGAGAAATACATATGGAACCAGCTTTTTTCCTGCTTTTGAGTCTGCTTCCAGTGATCAGCACCTCACTACAACCCATGGTGTGTATTACTTTTCAATTATATATGGACATCAGATTCCCCCAAAACGCTGTAAATCTGAAACAAAGTTAATTTGCTCCCTCAATATTAAATATTAAAGAGTTAAACCGACTCCAAAACACACTGGATGTGTATCATTCACAGAAAACCTGCTGCGGCTCGTTTTTGTTCATGTCAGCCAGCAACAGTGAACACAGCAGCTGTGAGCGCAGTGCCAAAGCTTTGGGTCCGTCCTGTAGGTCCTGAGGGTTGCAACTGCTTCAGTGCTGAATTTTTTTTGAGCCGAGCACCGCATATTTCTGGTCCTCAAAACTGGTATTTTAATTTAACAGAGCGGAACCTAACATGGAGCATCAGAGGGAGGGAGGGGGGATATGGTGCTGCACATAAGACGCATACATGCCATGGATGTATTACAGGCAGTAAAGTTACTTTTTACAGTGAGTGGAGCGGTTTCTGCAGCTGTCTCCAGTGTTTCAGGCTTTTCTCCACCTTTCAGCACAGAGATTGGTCCATAATGAAAATTGCAGAGTGCACAAATGCCACAGTTTTGTGGCTTTAGTCAGCAGAGGTGTGTACACGCAGAGCTCATCACCAACTGTATTTTGCTTCTTTTACTTCTCTATAGTATCACATCTACTGTATTACATAAACTATTGAAATGTCCATCAGAATACAGCTATTAATGTGACTCTGGCAGATCTGAAAAGTGTTTCATGAATGTATGAATCTTACAATAATGTCGTTCAGATGTCACTGAATGTAATCCGGGATTTTGCAGAAACATCAGTACTGATGTTCTGTTTGTTGTCCACATCTGGCTGCATCAGATTCTTTCCTTTGACTTCATTAAATGCCTGCAGCATCACACAGCAGCAGAAACGATAAACATTTTTAATTTGAGAGTGACGTGTGCATTTACACAGGTGGCACAGCAGCAGTAGCTTTGATCAGGATCTAACAGTAATTAATGCTTTGTATTTAATGTTCAGTGCTAAACATCCGATAGGTCAGCTGTTACGTACTGACTCCACTGCTGGTTTCCCACGTCATATCGGCTGGAATGCATATATGCAACAGGACTTATCACAGGCTCAACAGGCCTTTCAAGTTCATCCTCCTCTGTTTCCAAACAAGTGTGTGTCCAACTTGGTTCAGAAATGCTTCACTGTCGTCACCTGTAAACGGAACCAACCAACCCTGTTACATAGGCAATGATGTCACTCCAAAATGGTGACTCACTAGCTAGTTAGCTTGGTAGAAATTAGGAAAATAAATTTGTCATATCTGTGGTTTAAACAACTTTTTAAATTCATTTCATGTCCCCTTAAAAGTCGACTGCAACAGTAGGACAACAGCACACTAACAACAAACACGATACATCACTTCAATGTTTTTATGCCGTAAAATAGAAAACATATACTCTGTAATTACATTAATTAAATTATGTAAATCGCCCCAATAAAAATAAGGTGATATACAAAATCTTCCTAAAATAAATTCAGAAAAAAAATACTAATAGCCAGTTTATTAGGGACACCTAAGTACAACTAATGCAGTTTAATATTACTATATAATTCCACAGTTATTCCTTTATCAAGGTTATAATTTTGCTGAGAGTGTTTGAGAGTGTTGATTCAACACTATGGCTATTATGGAGACTAATTTGTGCAGCTGTTGAAATGTATTGTGTTATACTGAGAGGTGTTTCTTATATTTTTATATATATTACATAAATCTATACAATATTATTTAAACAGTACCACAACCTGCAGCCTCCGAAATGACTGTGAAGTTAAATCTCTCAAACTGTTTCGACAAAAACTGAACAGTGTAATCTTTATGAAGGTTAGATTTGTTTGATTATAGGTGTATATCTTACTTAACTCATCCACAATAACAGTGATGTTCAGTACAAATGTCAGATGAATCATTTACTCCGAAGAAGAGGACTGCCAGTCAAGTCCCATGCCTTCACCTTTGATCCCCAGCCAATACATACAGCCGGTGATAAGTACTCCGCAGCCTGCTTAACGCTGATGCAGGTTTCCACTTCATCAAAAGGGGCGACAAGACAAAACATTTACTCATCCATCAAACTGGTTAATCTTCTTTCAGCAATAATGAATAGGCTGATTCACCGAGTGGAGAAATCCCACTGCGTAACTCGTGATCTTTAACCGTACTGCAATTTGTATTCACACTTACTACGGTGTGTAGAGTGTTTGAGAAGAGCTTCAGCTGCACAAATGTAAGGGTTAGTTCAAGTTAGCTAAATGGAAAACCCTAAAGACAAATAAGGAGCACTGGTCAAAATACATAAAATAGATTTTTGGATAAATATAGAAAGGTATACAAATGACTGTGACATTATTATTTTTTTTTTTATTTAATTTTTATTTAATTTTAATGATCTTGGAACAGGCTAACTAACCTACATGCTCAATTAGCCAGTTAGAAATTGGATGGACAGCAAGGTAATTAATTAAACACTAATTAGCTAACAGATATGTTTGTGTTGAAAGGTTGCCTTTTTCAGTTAGTTCAGGGATCCAGGATTCACAATATTTGCTTACTGCTATTTTACACTTTGCCTTTTTTTAACTACCTTTTTTTTTACTAGTCTGAACCGTGTTGCCATTTCTCATCCAAAGAAACAAGCTAATGGTAGCTTAAAATGGTCATTAGAAGTTACCCATTAGCATGGGATGCTAATTTTCAGTGAGTAAAATCTTGCATATCTTTATTCGGAGTAGCCCAGTGGAAAACTTTATCATCATCTGTGTTCTACTTATGAGTTGGGATTTCTGACAACTTTGATGAGATGAGATAAACTTTAATGTCCCGAAGGAAATTTGTCTTGGGCAAAAGTGCTATGCAGAGCTGCAATCAAACAATACATGACAATACAATACATGGACAAAAACATACCACACTGACAAGACAATGCAATGATTCAAGGCTCTTTTGCACTAGTGCAAAAAAAGTGCTGCACACCCCTGCAATCACATAATACATAACAAGACATATACGGTGTAACACAACAAGACAATGAAGCTCTCCCTCCCTTTTTTTTTGATCTCTCTTTCTCTCTCTCTCTCTTTTTTTTTTTAACGGTCTCTAGGCTACAGAGGTGAGAAAAATCAGTTTCAAAACAGTTGCAAAGCCACAATTGCCAGCAGTAAAAAAATAAATAAAATAAGAAAAATCCAATATTAACACAATTCAATCAATTTAATTAAAAAAAGGAAGCATTCATTTGTATCTAGTTTCACTGTTAATGAATTGCTACAAATATTTAATACAATAAAATTGCTAATTTAAATTAAAAATGTATTAAATGCAACATTAACACAATGATCAGAAAAATAATACTTGCACATTATGTGCAAAGGCAGCTTTAACGCTTTGATGGGAATTCTTTTAGTAGAACACATCATCAAAAATCATTTTGCCATATATTAGATTTTACACTTACACTATGTTCCAATTTTGATTCAAGGCTCATCAAACTTTTATTCTGATAAATTTCAAACCTCAATTTATTGAACATTCACCTGTATTATTGCTTGAGCTGGCAGTCTGGGGATGCTGCTTCACTAACCTACATGCTGTGCACTTATTCTATTATTGGAAATAAACATTAGGACCTAATTCTTTCTGATATTTTACTGATTTGTCTTATTAAATCCACATCTATGTGAAGGCAGGCACGTACAGAGATGAGATGCTGTTGCTGTGAAATATCTACACATAATTGGTTACAAGCTTTTAAAGCATCATGTCAGTTTCTTTTCGATAAATGTACTCCGCAGTGTTTAAAGCTGCCCCGTAAGGGCTAAATGCAGATCCACTTTATCAGGTGGGGAAGACAAAGCACTGAGTCATCTATCAGACTGGTTAATCTGGTCCTGTCCGTTCAGTAAATTATTCATCATAGTTATTTGTCTTTGTCCAGAGTGAAATACATCGCTGGAGTGAATGGGTACCTCTGTAAAATCCCCCTTTTCTTGACTGTCTTGTGTAAAGACTTTACTATGTAGACTGTACTTTTTAGGAGTAGCTGATTGTGGTAACAGTTTGAATACTGCTGCAGATGTTTCTTTACTAAACAGTTTGAGCTTCTGGGCTTTGCAATTTTTTTCTAAATCACTAGTGACATTTAAGAATTTATCTCTGAAATATTTGTCTTCACATCATGAGAACCTGATTTCACGCATTGTTGTTGACAGAGATATCTTAATATCTCACTTGTACTGAGGTTAACAAAAAAACAAACATAAAACCAGTCTGAGTGGGAGTGAAACATCTTTTCACAGCGATAATCTTGAGTCTGAAACTAAGTGGTACTCCACTTAAAGGGCAGCCAGGTAATTTCTCTCCTCAGCTCTTAACAGAATGATTAACAGCGTCAAAGATGAGAGATTTCAAACCATCTTGGTGTAAATGGCTACGGTGTGAGGACAGATGCTGGGTTATAAATGGAAGACTGTAATTTATCTTTTTACACTTTGCACAAGGCCTTTAATCATGCTGTCCATCTATGGTACTTTCATATGGCTAAAGAAATTCATCCTGAGGAGAAAAGCCTGTCAGTTGTGTTTTTAGATGACTGGGGAGATTTGTCTTCAAGCCTGTCGTGTGTGTGTGTGTGTGTGGGTGTGTGCATTCACACAAGATAACTCAGTTTTTCAAGTAGTGTAATGTTGCTCTTTTAACCTTTTGTGGATTTTAATTGTGTCTATCACAGACTACAGAATACATTTGTTTGTCTATACACAATGCTGTTTGTAGCACAATGCCAGACAGCCATAGGTTTATTTGTATACTCTTTACCAGAATAAATAAAAAAGATATGAGCCACACGTAGAGAGAGCATGTATTATGAACTATAATTATGACCATGTTGCGCAAAATGTAACCACAACTAGACATTAAAAATGCATTTAAAATGCTGCAGCCTTTGCAGGAAAGTAGGAGTATATGCATGTGGTCACAAGGGCTAACTGTAGGTCATGTCTTTAGATTATTTAAAAAGACTGTTTAAAAAATGAACACAGCATATGATGAGTGATATTCTGTGTCCAAAACTGTGCAAAAAGCAAACATATACTTTGTTTTATCCACAGTCAAACCATCTGACATGTGTTGTCTTTACATGGCAGTCACTATAAGATTTCCAGAATATCATCTGCTAAAAGCCTAAAGTGTAAATATCTGCAAACAGCCTTCTGTCTCATCCTTTCCAATGATGCGCAGAGCTGTGGGGAGGAGGTCGTATTGTTTGTTGTGGAGCCAAAAATGTAAGGCAAAGCCTCAAAGTAAAATATTCTGCTTTAATCTGTTTATACTGCGCAGACAGAGTCCATCATGACTAAACAAAGTGTGGTCAAATCAAAGTGACCCTAATTATTAGTCTTTTAAGTGAATCTGACGCTGTAAATTATGTTCATGTAAACTATGGTTTCAGGAATTTTAATTGACATGGGGGTTATTCTGTCAGGCCTCATTTAACTTTGTTCTGTCTATCAAAAAACACATGTAGCAAGTTTAGTGTAGAAAGTTCAAAGTAAATAGATGAAAAGCAATCTATAAATAAAAGAGCTGGCATCACAGGAGTGTTACAGATTAAATGGTTTCAGGCTCTGCAGTAAATTTAACAGGAGAATATTTAAACTATCATGAGACTGTATGTATGTGTGTAATGAATCCTTGACAGAAGGAGCCGACGATGATGTTCAAACTGTGGAAAACAAATTGAGACATTCTTATCGGTTTCACCAGAGTGTCGCAGACTGTGTGTTGACGTGGCTAACGTCGTCCATTTCCTCTGCAGGGAGTGTGTTTTTGTGCAGGTGACTCAGGCGGTCTCCAAACATTCTCACTTCCTGTCAGTGCTCTCAAGGCAATGAGAGTGCAGGAATTGTGTTGCTTCACATACTTTTCTACATTCCTTTTTTTTTTTTTTTACATTTAGATTAATAGCTTAATGTTCAATGTGTCAGCTGTGCATGTAGCCTCAGATACAGTGGTGGTGAATGAGATTTTTGCTCACAAAATAATAATGGGTGCAGCTTTTCATTTTCTTTCTTGTGGTGTAAAGATTTCACTTTTGATTTCTACAAAATAGATAGTTGAAAAGTGAATATAGATATGCTATATACATTTCTAAGGTCTATCTATTTGTTCTTATGTTATGATTTTGTTATCAAGATCATTTACAACACTCAGGTCAACTATTTTATTTCAGCTCTCATGTAAAGTTTGTCAGAATATACTAATGCACTTCTGTTTTTTGTTTTTTTTTAAACACTTGTGCCCAAATGTATTTTCTCTTATTGCATTTGTGAACAAAATGTTGAAGGAAAAAGAAATAAGATTAAGGATTTAATAAGAGCGAGAAGATCATCTCTGGATTGTAACTTGGTGTGTATTTTTAGTCTACATCAGCCCAACATTTCCTTTGTTTCCGTCGATGGTGCCTTGTACTGTGTGTGTGTGTGTGTGTGTGTGTGTGTGAGCTTTCATTTCAAGAGTCTGATCCAGAAACCGGCCAGAAAGTTTGTCAGGAAATCAGAAAGCTGCTTACAATGACGTAGGACAGTATACACAGATGTTTACTAAATACCAGTGTTGTAGTGAAGAAATTACATATTAACATTTGCCAACTTGCTTTTTGCGTAGACAGTAATTATGCTCGTATGCAAGCCTGTTTTTACTCTGATCAGAAAATAGTTGAGTGTCGCAAACCTTAGGGACCTCACGTGGGATACGCTCTTGTATTTTTCAGACCCTGTTGGCAGACCCTAGCTTAGTATATCATGGAAAAAAATCTAAAAAGCACACTGAGTTTTATATACTGCTGTACTTGTTTGCTGATAATCATAATACGATCTTACCAAATCTGAATTGACAGCATGTTTGATAGAAATAACAGGCTAAATCTATCCTACAATACCATCTGAGACCTCAAGGAAAAAAACTCACAAGTATTAGTATTAGTTCTAGCAAAGAAGCAGAGGAAACCTTCAACAGGCCAGTCAGAGAACAAACCCTCAGTGGGAGAATTGAGCATGTCGCTGAAAATGTGTAAAAAAGGAGAACAACACACTCCAGATTTTAATACATGTGTTTGTAAAGCCAGGAACATAACAGTGATGCAAATAACTACTGTAGATATTATCTCAAGCAGCTCATTGCTTAATATCCTATGTACCATGCATCGTTTTTAATCCCATAATTATATCATAGACTATTAATCTGATTTATAAGACCTGCGGACGATACTGGGCAATCTGAGGAATGTTGATTAGTCATAGTTTAGGTGCTTTCTTAAACATTTTTTAGCTCTATTTTTGTGGAACTGAAATGAGTTTCCTTTTCTGCAGGTTTGCAAAAAAAACACATTTTTATTTGCAAGCAATAAAAGCTGATAGTTAATGCCATTCCAGCCTGTTTTTTATTTGCTCACAGTAGGCCTATAATGCTCCTAACGATGCCCTATAATACCCGATAACCGCTTAATGCACAGTGTCACCTCGTGTTTTTATATTTATGTGTGTTCCCAACATTTAGATTAATTCTCCATGCTTTTCATGTTTGTTTTTTTTCCTGTATCCTAACAATGCTTTTCTCTCATTCTGTTCCAGTTAAGATATTGCTGAGTCAGTCTGGGGTCATGATATCATCATCATGAGATGGGGATGGGGGCTGGTGAGCGGTGACCGCAGGCGGCAACAGAGGAGGCGGTGCTCTGTGGTGTGGTTCACAGCTGCTGGTTCTCTGCAAAAAAAAACAACAAAAAAAACAAAAAAAAACAAACAAAAATTGCGATGTGGACTCATCTCGGGGAATAATTTGCTCAAATGTTGAAAGGAAGAACAAATTCAAGAGGTTCGAAGGGGCAGTAAGTAAGACTTTTATTGTTGCATCGCACCAAATTGCTATAAAACACCTGCAGGAGGTTGGTAGTTTTGTTGATTGTCCAGGTGCTGAGGTTTTTGGCTTTCTGGCTTGTGGGCTGTTCTGGAGCAAAAATCTCCACACCCAGTGAAGTCATTGTGCTGCTGTTGAAATCCTGGTTGGTGGTGAACACACCAAGTAACACACAAGTAAAATATTACTTAATACCTTTTAGAGCTTACTCATTGACTCTGAGATTTAGCCCTGCCTTCATGTGAATATCTAGCATTTCTAAGTGCATAAAACAGCATTTATGTGCTGTTTTATCTTAAAATCTAAAATCTGGAAAAACACACACTGCAACTTAAGAGGTTACTTTAGAGACAGCCATCACAGCCACACAAATACTATGTGTTTTGACAGCTAATCTGACCAGTTACGAATGTATGATAACTGTTCATGTTGTGAAAGTTACATGCTATCATTAGTCATTAAGATTTAGAAATTTAGGCAGGTTAATTCTCTCCAACTTCTGGTTTCAACATTTAAGTCTGAAAAAGACTTGTGAAATTTGTGCAGAAACACTTTTCAAAACTGCAGCAAAGACGGATAATCTCCACTGGCCCTTACTGACTGAGTGAATTTGTTCTTTCTCTCTGTGTGTTGTAGATAATTCACCTTGCCTGTATCTTGAAAATGAATCAACTTTAACATTATTATTATTGTCTTAAAATTCAATGAATTCATGCTCTTGATGCCAATGGGTTTTTGTATAATCATTTAAGGTCAAAACAGGAATAAAGGTCATAAAAAATTCACTCGGCACATGAAAGACATGTTCTTAATTCAAATTATGGTGATTTTGTGTCACTTACATGCAGAACACATATCAATGACCAGTTTGTTAATTATCACATAATTTGAAATTTCAGCCTCCTGACTTTGTACATAGTTGATCAGCTGAATTCCTTTAAAGGTGCAATGTGTAAGAATTGGCCACCTGATCCAAACAAATAGGGAGCAGCATACCCCCCCCTTACCCTCCCACCCTCCACCCCCAAACGCATCACCCCACCACCATTATCACTCACTGAATATAGCGTAAAGCTTACTGTTTACAGTGAATCTGTGCAGTAGTTTCAAGACATCAAAATGCTACTGAGAAATTACAGACAGTGGTAAATTACAAAAGAGCTGCACAGATCAGAAAGCGGTTGCACCACGGAGATAAGTTACAACATAACTCTAAGTAACAACTAAATAGCTACACACATGTCCCTAGGGTTGGTATAAATCATCAAATGTCACAGAACTTACTGATAGTAAACAGCAGTTTTTCTGCAATACAGAATCATGTTTTCATTAAATGCTGCCATTTTACAACACAGTAATCCAGTAGAGACCTAATTTATTAATATGATATTTCAATATCGATCCAGCTTACTACAATTTGCTACGATGCCAGACGGCTCATTCAAGCTTTCACATAGCTGGTGGAATCCAGTGCAGGTCATTGGATCAGCTGATAATGAGCAGCTGATGTCTCACCAGCGAGGCAGCTGCTCCAACAACATCGGTGCAACTTTCCAAATAGGCGTTACTTGGATAAACTGACCACATATTGGGAATCTAAATGGATACTTTCTCGCCTGAAAAAAAAATATTAAAACTTAATGTTAAAAATGTTAAAACATTAACTTAAAACTTAAGTGACATATTAACAGTCCTACAGCGAAACTTGCAGCAGCTTTCAGCCTGGTTTCTGCTGATTGCTCTGTCCAACACTACTACTTCTGCCTCTCATGTTGAACTGAGGGCAGACTGGACACTACAGTGACTCACTATCGCCCCTGAGGTACAAAGTGGTATTACAAGACAGTACTGGCCAGACGGTGCCGGAGCTAGCTGGTTACCATGCTAACTTCAGTAGATATCTCTGCAACGCAATACATAGATGTCTTTGACATAATGTCAAAACTGTTATTTCTTTACATTCTGTTGATATTTTTAGTTAATTTTTGAATGTTTTAAACTAAATTCTGGCCAAATCTTACACATTGTACCTTTTAAGGACAATAGATGCACGTTAGCAAGCAAAGTGCATGTATAGTCCTTACATGCATTAAAATACTGCTTTAACAACAACATAATTATATTATTTATAGAAACGATTTCTACTTCAACATAGTAAATGAAGGGTAAAATATAAATTAATAAAATCATATCTTAATTATTAAATGAAACTCTGTTTTTAAATATTTAAGTAAATTGAAGAAAATTTGAGTCTCATAAAAGACATTTATATTTTTAAATACTTTCTAATACATGCTGTACTTCATACAGCATAGCTTTCTGTACATAATAAAGAATTTGATATAAACAACAATGATGAGGTTTCATAGTAAGGTGTGTAACTCCTGGCTGAGTGTGACTCCTGACAAACAGCACAGCATTTGGAAACAGGTTATTTATGGGTTGAGTGAATTTCATGATCCTCAGGCTGTTATCACAACCACATTGTTTCATTTCAAAATATGAAAGCATGCATCATTCCTGAAATATTTACTATTTTCCCAAAACATTTTATCCTTCCAAGAATAATGATTTCTGTTTGTCCTGAGTTGAACCAAATTTTCTGTCTGGCAAAAAAACCAAACAATTTAGATCTTCAAGGTGAAAAACACATCAGAAAGACGTTAAAATGTTTTGCCAAGAGCACTGAAATATATATATATATATATATTTTGCTGTCAGGTGATCCATTAGAGAGACTTGCTCTTATGTAAACAACAAAAATCACCTTGAAGACAACAGAAAACTGACTCAAAATACCTGTACATGCCCAGTAGAAATTATTATTTTTGTTTAAGCACTTTAGTATGGACAGCAAATGTTAAGAAAATATTTATATATATTTTTTTATAGTAGTTAAGTAAAAGATTTAGTTTTTTGTTTGTGATTGATAAGACTGCTTTGTGGAAAATAAAAACTTCTCTCAGCATAAATCTTGTCCTGAGTTTGGAAATAAACCATCTGCCGCCCTTCAATCTGCATACTGTACTGTTCTAGTCATTTCTCGTCCATGGACTCCTTTCCTGGTGAAGAAATCTCTCTCATACTTCTCACCCCAGGGGTCTCATATGAGGCTGGGAACCAGTTCCATAAACCCCCCCAAGATTAGAATTTGTTACATTTTCTTACTTTTTTCTTTACTTTTTTTTTTGAGTTATTGGGCCCTATTTTTTGTGGGGGAGCAAAGACCAGCAGCACTCTGACAGTTTCCTAACCTTGAAATTAGTTTTGCCTGTCACTGCACAGGTTTTTGGTATTTTGGTGGATTGGATCATAGTAGTTGCACTGAGAATACACGTCTCCATCACATCACTCCTTTGTCGGCTAGGGGATTTTGTCAGTAAGAGCAAACTAAATACTTGTGCAGAATTAACAAACTAATGCTCAAAATGTAAATTTTAATTGAACACTTTTCAACCAGTAGACGAATTTAAACCAGCATCAAAAATGAACATTTTAATGTGTCAGTAAATAAGTCTGCATTAGTCTATAAATTAATAATGCCTCTTACATCTGTCATCCACAGCTGCTTCATACTGCATCAAAAGCTTCTCCATCTGTTCATTAAATCTCTGCAGATTTCTGAAGGCAGCAGGACAGATATGTTGATAAATCTGCATCCTCTGATCAGAGATGTGCTTGTGATCTGAGTGGAATGCCATTACACACAGACATTCACTATGATTACCTTAATTAAATCATGTGCACAGGATACTGGGCTAAAGATCAACCACACACACCAGACTGGTCAGTTATAACTCTGTATCCTGCTGTTCGTGTTGCAGCTAAGGGTGTTATCAAACCCAAAATCTTAAAATAGTCTGAATCAGTGGATGAGTTGGTAAACTTGTTGGGTTTTCCTGTTTGTGCGGTTTCTTTTCACACAGAAAAAAGTGAACGTGAATGCATCACTACAAGCCACATGAGAACATTTACTCTGCTCATTGGTTAGTTGTGTCTTGGGTGCGAGCAAGTACATAAATACAGGAAGAAGGTCCTGAAGAAGGTCTTCTGGCCAAATGCAAAGTACTTTGTTGCGCTAGTCCAGGTTGGATCTTGATTCCCTCTCTGGCTAGTTGCTAGCAACTGTTGATTTCACTCACCCACATCCCAGTGTTCAAAGCACACCTGACTATGAGAGCCATTTAGCTCAAACTTGCATTGTATGCCTAGTAGTTGGGTCGGATCAAGGTTGAACACATTCACACACAATGAGCCACTCCAGAATTAGTTTGGGACTGGACAAAGACCTCTTTCTCAAAGGGTCTCAGTAACCTCCACTGATTTTGCGATTGCTGTGTTCACATCATAGACTGTATATAAACACAGATGTAGTGAGGTGTGATGTCACCAACTGTATTGCATTGGAGCTGGTTTGAGGTCCAGAGTTGCAGCTTACAATTAGTGCCATCTTTTCCGTTTGGAGCGAGGACCTTCCAAATAAGGAGTGCGGGGTGTTGCCTTTCATACTCTGGAAACACATCCTGCTACCTCGGAAACACCGAGTGGTGCACACTTGGGCTAACATTAGCTACTTTGGCTAAATTATGCTAACACGGCAGGTATAGTTATCAAGTAACATTAAACGTAACAAAATATTGCGACTATAGTCCGACTCAATGTGAGTCCCGGAGCTGGGGAGAGCAGCAGGTGAGCCAGCTGTCAATCACAGCTGTCAATCAACGCCCACACTGCAGACATCAAAGCTATTATATGTCTTCAATCTTATTAATGGAGAAATAATTTCCAAAATGACAACTAGCACACTTATTAGAGAATTTAGCGATTGAGACCATAATCACTCTTTGAAAAAAAATAATTGGTATTTCAGCATCTAGCGGCTTTCAGTGACATTGCACTTTAAGGTACTTCCACATTGGCTTCAGCCTGCCGCTTGGTTCAGATCTGCCCAAACGAATTGCACCAAGGGGGAAACAGTCTGATTCAACTGGACTAAACAAGTCAGGTTTGAAAACATTCTTGGTTACAGTAGCATGCCTGACACCAAAATGTCTGTTTCCAGTCTAAAATAAAAGGGTTCACCTGAAGGACAAATAGTTTCAAGAGAGGTGGACAATCTATTATTTTTATGGAGTTTACTGTGGCTGCTTCTTCTCATCTACAAGGAGAAGGTTGCCTGGAGATCAATCTAAATCTCAAGCTGCATTTCTCATCTAAATGTTCTCAGCAGACTGAAAAGAACAGAGAAGATAAAGAGAAAAAAAAGATGCAGAACAAAAACAGCGTGTGAACTAGGAAGAGAAGGACAAAGAGCAAACAGGAAAGAGTGCGTGTGAAAGGAGGCAAGTTATATTTATCTGCCTATAAAGCCCAGCATGCTTCTCGTTTTGAATCTCTGGCTTGTAGAGTAAAGTTTAGCAGAAGTGAATCCTGGCTGTAAGAAATGATGTCAATACACCAATAAAAGCTCTCAAACCGAGGAAGTTGTCTGACTGGATGTCTGTTGTTGTTATTGTTGGTACATTTGAAGGAGCATAACTGAACTACAGCTTGTTCACGTTTCATACGGCATATTTAGGACACGTTCACCCCTTATAGATTTGGTTCTACTGGACTGGCAAGAATAGTTAAAAACTGAAATGTATATAGTATCTCTGTCCTCGTCTAGTGAAATATTTATGGTAGCAAAAAAGATAGGTGACACTGTGAATTCAAAAGCTAAAAGGTGACAGTTTAACTTGGTAAATCTGAGCATAACTGCCATTTCCTCCATCATGTCAGGATGTGTTGTCTCCTTCTGCTTTTTCAAATGGCTCATCTTGCGCAACTAAAAGTTTCCACCAATGCTCATATTCATCTGTTTCTTATATACATAAAAAAAACTCTGCTAGATATGCAGTTCAACCACATAGAGTGTCTTCATTTTCAGCAACACCTGATGACAACACAGGTGACAAAAACTTTACGCATATTTACCACTTTGTTTGTGAAAGGTAGTGTGAAACCTAGGTGGACAGGATGCAAAGTGCAAACAACAAATCTCAAGTTCGATTCACACTAGAAGTAAATAAACTTGTGGGTGTGATCACACTTTAATTGGACACTTAGTGCTAGGTACAGCAATGACCCTCTATGCAACCACTCAGTTCAGTTCAGCCTCTGAAGTCTGAAGCAAGCAGTTTTAGCCCTTGTCTCTTTAAAGGACAGGTTCACAGTTTTTCAAGTCTGTCTTAAAACAACAGTCAGACAGAAAAATTGTGAACCTATCCTTTAAGGTCTCCTGCCTGATGAGCCCACTGTGTCCTGATTGGTTAGCTCCAGGAAGCTGGCCCTCAGCAGACTTGTGGCAGCTCTGGAGGCTATGTCAACAAACAGTAATAGTAGGATTTTACTTATTTTTCTCATTCTTTTCTCGAAATGGGAACTTTTCAAATACATCCGTACATGTTCAAGCCCAAATCTTATCTGAAATATGCGAGTGGACAACACAAACAACCCATGGAACAACCTTAGCAACAAAGGCTACAGAACGGATGGTCGTTTATGGGCATGCGCGAACAATATGATGTCATCACAAGGAGAAAGTAGAGGTAACATTGCAAACAAAGCGTTCACATCAGACTGAAGCCCTGGCTTTTTGACTTGAAGGCAGCACCTTCCCATTCACTTGAATGAGAAAGTGTGTCCAAACTTTTGACTGGTACTGTGCATCCCTTAACTCAAATTTAAGCTGAGCACAGCTTTCATTCTCCAGCAGATGAATGTGAAAACAGCCTTCTAGTGTCAAACATCATTCTGCACAGTGAAGCTCAAACATCCATGTGAAGTATAAATAAGCAAAACACATTTTTGAGTGCATCTTATTCAAAGTTTATATCAGCTGAAAACCTTTTTTTTCCCATCGGTGATTTAATTTTTCACCTTGCTAAAAGTTTGTGGATGGGTTTTCCAAGGTGTGTCACTTCTGACCACACCCAAACACACCCAGCAGTGGTGCAACAGAAACATTCAGCCAGAGAGGGCAGTGAGACGGTGCTTTTCAGCCTGTACGTCAGCAGACAATACTGGCAGAGACACGTTTTTCTCATAGCAGGGTTTCAATATCACGTACGGTTATCATGCATTTAACAAAATGTTTAGAGATTAGGTAGGACCTTGGACACGCTGAACCATCAAACTGATGGCAAGATAAGCATTGTCTTATGGCTACAGACAGCAAGTTGTTTAGTTCCTTGTTTTTTATTTTTATTTTGCACTCTTCTAAAGCCTCTTTTCACCCTGTGAAATCCCTGCAGAATGATTAAGAGCAGTTTTATCTGACAGCGTGCAACATCTCAGTCTCAACATGAGAGATAAATAAATATCTGACCGATCTGAGTGAACAGCAAGTAACACAGAATTGTCTCCTGGTGAGTAGTAAAATATTGGATGATTTTTAAAAACACAAATATTCTTTAGGTAGTGATTTTTGTCATTACCTCAGTCCTTCCACCACAAACAGCTGAAAATATTTGTAATTATTTCAAATTTTCTGTAATTTTCTGTGGAAGCTGAAAATGCTGTGTCATCAACTACAGTATGTGTTTAATAAACTCAAACGAAAAAAATCTGTGGCTCTAGACAGTTTTTTTTTTCTAACTAGGCCTTAAACAAGTCAAGTTTAAAAAAGTCAAGCATAAAAGAAACAAGATGGTAAAACTTTCAGCTTCCTTTCATTTGAACAAGTTTAAGAATATTTTATGCATGCAGGAAAAGGACTAGACTGTAGCTGTATTTGATGAAATATTAAGTGTGTGTGTGTGGGTGTGTGTGTGAAAAAAAAAAAAAAAAAAAAAAAGTGTAGCTTGCACCGCAGTTATTTGCAGCTTAAAGGTCAAACTGATTAGCAGCTGGAAGTCAATGATCTTGACCTCAGGAGGAGAAAGGTCACCGAGGTCACAGACATCTGTCACTGTTGATTTGTTAGTTGCCTTTGAATATTTTATAATTTTATGTACTACGTCTCTAATTTTGCCTTTTTACACTTTTTTTTTTTACCATTTTTTTGGCTCCCTGAAATGCTTGTTCATGAGTGTCGAGCCAGGAGCTACATATATCATTTGACCCTGGATGATCATTAGTTTAGGCAGATATATAGGTTTTGCCGAAAGCAGATTCACATGTGGGCGGGAGTGTGGATTTTGCTCAGCAAAGACGAAATTACTCACACAATGAAAGTTCGTTGATGACAAGGTTAGGTAAAGTAATGCAAATATATATAAACAGATGACGGTTGGTGAAAGTGTTTTCTCTACGGAGGTGAGTTTCGGTCAGTAACTGCAGAGCGTTATAGTCTGTGGGATGTGATTAATTATCAACGTCAGCAATCACTCCTGTTCTTGTGCCACAAACAGCTAAAAATATTTGTAATTATTTCACATTTTGTCGCAAATTTTTCTGTGAATTTGGAAGCTGTGTGGCAAACTATGTATTTAATAAACTCAACAGAAAAACAAATCTGTGGCTTTAGATTATTCCTTCTTTCTAACTTGGCCTCAAACAAAAAGATGGTCAAACATTAGGCTTCTCTTCATTTTAATAAGTTTAACAAACATCCAAGAATATTTTATTCATGCAGGATAAAGACTAGACTGTAGCTATATTTGATGATAAAAACAAGACCATAGTGTTTATATTAAGGTATGGAGAAACAAACATCAAGTGTGTGTGTGTAAAAATGTGTAGGGTACCCCCAGTAAATTTTGCCATTTTCTACCGTTAGATATGAGATCTAATCATACCCACAAATGCCAATTAAATGAGTCAACAGCTCACGTAGCTTGATGCTGTTTGGCCTTCAGACTTGAACAATACGCCTGTTTGTGGCTTTGGTTTGATCTGGTGATCTAAACAGAGATTACAAATGACAGACAATGGGGGAAACTAGGAAAGATGAGGTTGAGTTTGACATTTTGATCAGGTGAGGTTAAGACACACAAACAAACACACTAAGAACTGTATGACTGTCAGTAAACAGTTATCAGTGTTTTCTGTTGAGCAGTCTTTAAATGGTTAAGCTTGTCCTTGACTCTGCAGAGAGAGGAACAAGTGGGAGTTGAGAGAGAGATGAAACATCTATGTGAATGCAATTTGGGGTCAGATCATTAAAACCTCAAATCACCCCACAGGTTTTATACTCAGCAACAGTTTCTTTGAGCAAGGCACTAAACCCTCTAAGTGCTCTGGAGTGTTATCTCTATGCTTCTGGCAACTTTTTCTGCACAGCTACATGCATGAAGGCTTTTGATGCATCTTTTTTTCAGCTTTGCTTTATCCTCAGTTTTAACATTTTTCAGCATTTTTCTAAGCTTCTAACTTAAAGGTTAGTCATTAATCATTCCTCCTGTTCATACTGGCCATTAAAAGATCCCCTTCAAATGAACTTTCAGTGTAAGTGATGGGGACCAAAATCCACACTGTGTCCACACAGTCATTTTATGCAAAAATGCATTTAAAAGTCTGAAGCGTATATGAGGCTTCAGCACATTTATAGTCTTTTTAGCATCAAATTCCCTCTTTGTGTTTCTTCAGACATTTTCTCTGTTGAGCTGCAGTGGAAGTATAGTAACAAAAAGAGGGACTTTGACTATTTTAGACAGCTGAAGCCTCAGATAAGCTTTTAAATACATTTTTTGCACAGAAGGACATTGAACATTGTAAGTGCATTATGAAGGGATCCTCTAATAGTCAGGAGGAATGACTATGGCAAGAAAAACCTATTTTTAATGTTCATTTGGGCACCTGACTGTTGTTTTAACCCATCCTTTAATGATCCATATCAATTGAACTGCTTTAATATATCTAGACCTTGTTGTTTTTTCACTTTTTTTCCCCACTCGAGTTCAGGTGCAGGACAGCCAGCATAGGACATAGAGGCAGATGACCCAGGCAGGGCTACTGTAACACAGTTCCCTGATAACAGTGAGTCACTGCAGTGTTCTTGCTACAGACGATAAGAGGAACATAAACAGATATTCATCAAGATGTGCTTCTCGTGTACTCTGGCACCTGGACGCCTCAGTGCTGCATGTGTGGAAATCCATTTTGTTTTGTTTTTCTCAACAGTCTGACTCATGCATGAATCTGCTCTTGCTTTCACCTTTTAACTGTAATACACGCATTTAAATTTCAAAGACAAATTTTACTTGTAAACTTGCACTTGTTCAAAATCCATAAAATGGCCGCTTGAACTTCCTTGAAAACATTGCCTCTTCATAAATGACCTCGTGTAACACTAGGTGTGACCAAAAAAAAAAAATCAAACCACTTAAATCATTGCAGTTTTTTCCTTCCTGTCTTTTCAAACCAAACTCTCTAACCATGTTTTGGTTCACCCCAACAAACAGGAATAAACAACTGTTTCTTTTTTTTTGTACTATTGCACCTGCGTGCTGCAGACTAGTGCTGCTCTACTGCCAGTGACTCTGTCACCTGTGCAGAGCTGTCTAAATGTTTCTTAGTTAACTTGTCATCGTTGTTACCTTCCAAGTTGGAACATTATTTCCTGGAAACACACAGCTGCAGTTGTTGTGGACTGTGGAGCAGGAAAGTGGAGAGGAACACACCCCGACAATCACCTACAGCTGGCAGGTGTTGCACCAGTGATGGTTCCACCTCATTTAAACTACATGCTTATTTTAGCTGGTTCAGAAGCCATGTCAGAGAGATCATGTAAAGAAATATATAAGTATAAAGTAGGAAATTTGTAGTACTGTTCTCATGTCAAAAAAGAAACAATTCACTTATCAGATACTGTATGTATGTCTTACACATGTTTCTTATATATTTTCTTGTATGTAAATATATAAAATATTAAAGCTTATTCTCTGATGCAGATCAGTGCTGAATAACAAAAGTCTGAACACAAAACACTCAGATTTAAAACTTTGTTTACATCAAAAAGCATCAGTGCATGTATCAAATACATGACTTACACACTCTAATCTCTACTCTTATCTCTTTACTGTAATCCGATTACTTGTTATACAGCACACCTTAAAAAACAAAACAAGAATGGAGAAATTCTCACAAGTAACTATAGCAGCAGACCTAACACACAGGCTCATTCATAAATCTCACACAGTTATCAGTTGACTGAACAATCAGTAAATGCAAAACTGGAGAAATTCCAAATTAATCAAAGTCCTGCAGCAACTAGACAGCAGAAATAACACACCAGCTTTTATATATATATATATATATATACATATATACATATAGTTTCATTTCCAATACAGAGCTGATTCACTGTTAAATACTGTATGTCTTGTCCATTGTCATATGTCTTGTTTATTTTCTTCCAGTTGATGATAAAACTCAAAAGAAGAAAGTCCCATGAGTTTTATCTTCATCTGCGAGCGAGCTGACTAACTGTGCGAGTTACTGAGCCAGGCTGCCTTACAATGTCTCATCTTGTTTGTCAGATTATAATTACTGAACCAGGTTCCAGACGGCAGTGCTCATCACAAAGACACTGTTACATAAACGCAGAAAACAAATAGCCTACTAAGATTATTTTGAACACTGTAATGAGTGGAAGTTTGAACACACCACACCATACAGAGCTCAGTCCCAAACATGCACACTGATGACAAAAGATGAGTAATTGTTAGAAACAGTGTTGTGTAAGAGGATGGTTTGATTCCTCAAGCGTCAAGAGACACTCATGAGCAATTATTTCTTTTTAAATAAAAAAAAAAGTTTTGTAACCTCTCTCTCTTTTAATGTATCATTGCCTTTTTTTAAGATCAGATAGCTTTGCATTTCTGCTTTGCTGGACAGTACAAACTACACAGTGTCTTGCCTGTGTGTGTGTGTGTGTGTATGTGTGTGTGTGTGTGTGTGTGTGTGTGTGTGTGTGTGTGTGTGTGTGTGTGGCTCAGTCAGTCATTGCAATGCCTTAAGGCTTCTGTGCAGCACTGGCTGAGAATACGCCCGGACATGTCTAAGAGCAAACTTGCCACAAATACAAGCATGCACACACACACACACACACACACACACACACACACACACTCACACACACACACACATATATACACACACACACACACACACACACAGCCGTGCACTGTGGTAAAAGCCAGCTGCTCTGCTGGTTTACAGCCCAGATAAGACAGTCCTGGGTTCAGCCTCACTCTAACACCACTGACTCACTGTTCTGATGAAATGATGAAACAACCAATGACCTCAATGACACCTAACGAGGAGGAATGCAGTATGAGCTGCCTTCTTCTCAGATAATCGAATTATAGAAAAATATGTTTTCTCACTCATCTTAGTTGTATCCAGGAATGTTGATAGTTTTGGTTTCCCAGGTTTTTATTCATCCTAATACTGTGAAGGTGCACTGAAGAAATCTCATCGGAACTACTTTCTGCTACTGTTACTACTACTACTGTTGACTTTTTCAAATGTAATTTTACAATGTTTTGAGTAACCCAAACAAAATTCCTTCATTGTGTTTAGGTGGGGGCAGGAATCTCACAGATGAATATCTCTAAATCTGGCAAAAATAAAAACCAACACTATCCGCATGGCTAAATACCACCATGGGTCTTTCACACCTGTTTGATTTGGTTCAGATAAACTCTGGTGTATGTGCCTGTCTGGTCTGGTGTGTTTGGGCTGGCGTTAAAGTTTAACTGAACCCTGGTGCAGTCCAAACAACCTATCTAACACCACCGGAAAAGGAGGGTCTCTGTCTGGTTCGAAGCGGACTCTGGTGTACTTTGGTTGTGGTCTGAAAGCAAATGGACCAACCACAGGATTTTATGATCATGGATATGTGGTTTTAACATGAGTCCAAAAGCTAAACAACTACTAACTCCTCAAAGCTGCTCCATATTGTCAACTGTCCCCACCATGTTCATTCCTCCTAAATTGACACCAGATGCTGGTGCGGACCCAGGCTGGATCTATGGCTAATGTGAAGGTCAACATTGTGGGTTTGACCAGTGTCCAACAGTCTGATATGAAAGGGTCCAACGCAGGTTAAATGTGCGTCACTAGACCCACATCATACATGCGCCTGCTGTATGAAAGTGGTATAAGACTATGTGAAAGAATAAGTTTTGTCAGCAACCACCCTTTAAGATAATTTAGTTTATTTGTTTTATGGAAAAGTCAGTAAATTAAGATTTTTTCTCTCCTATATTACATTTTGTATTGTTTGAACAGCAATTCATTGCTCAGCAGTATCATAGAAAGCCACTAGTATGATCAAAAGTCAGAGCTGTTGAAACACATGTAGTCACATAGTGATCCACTGGGGAAGTACCAGGAAAAGAAAAAGAGAAATAAGGCTAAAAGTGGAACGTGTCTGTATTTCCATTAACTTTCGCATGTTCATATAGCATTTACTGTTAGTTCAAATGCTTACATTTTCCTGATCAGCAACCTCTTGCGGTCATGTGGATAACAAGACAAAAGTAGCATCATGTTGTGAGAGAGCCGCAAAACCTGGTTGGGGTGGATGATTGGGTCTGACTTTGACACCAGAGAGGTTTGCGTCCCATCCCACACCAACAGCCGAGCTGGTTTCATTTAACCATGATACTGATGTTTCTCTAACCTTAACCAAGCCGTTCTGTCATATGAATCATTTTTGTAACGTCGCTCGCTCAAAAGAACAAAACCTTTTCCGCCTAAAGTAACTGTACGACTCTCTGAAGGAACTGTGTCATTGGGTTTAATTTTAACAAACAAGATGTGGTCAAACCACACCACTGTGGAATACATTCACAATGCATTAGTGATCACAGTAACTTATAATTGTGTTCAGAGAAGAGCATTCGACAAGAGTGGTGATTCGTGTTAGTATCATCCAGTCTGAATGTGTTTGTGGTTGTGTTTCCTGTGAGTCTGAAGGAGTATATCTGCAGTGATGATGGTGATTCCTTTGTTTATTCTCACGGCAGCCGAACTGGTCATGAGTCAGCTGGGAGGGAGGGATATGGAGAAATCACACCCACAGTTGATAAAGCTGAAACAAAGATGTGAAAGGTAAACGTCTGAACCCTTAAACCATAGCTTGAAAAGTTAAAAAAATATTATTAGTATTGTCTGAGTAACTCAAGTCTGATATAGCTTTTCCATTCTGTTACAATAGCTGCTGTATTTTATTACGAAACAGCTGATGAATGTTTGTTCATTAGTCAGCATGATCGGGGGCGTGGTTTCATGTTTTACATTTACTGCCTCTCTAGTTTGATGAGTTGAGATGTGGTAACAAGGTGACATGGCTAAAACAAAGTCTGGCGGAAACACTTCACTGTTCAGACAGGTTTTAAACAAGTCAACTATTTAGCTTGATTATTTAAACAATCTTTATTTGGAGCTAGAACTGAAACTGAGTGCACCTGAAGTGTTGGTAATAACTTCTCATTGCACAAAAAAATGTTCTCCCTTTTTTTTTTTTTGTTTTCTCTTCCAAATGATGGAACATCTCCTGCATGAAAGTCAGATGCACTACACGCCAATCCACCACCCCGACAACCCCACCTTGTCTTCTAGAAATGACCTCATAAACAACTAATCTGGCAACAAAAGCACTTTGGTTGTGGTTTCAGTCAAATGTTAATAAAGTAAACACATCATGCCTCATGCTTCAAGTCCCTGTTTACTATTTCAATACCATTAAATCATAATAATAATAATAATAATAAACCATGATCTTCTGAAAAAGTGCTGTGAAAAAGTTAACATAAAAATAAAGGGGTTTAATCATGCTTTAGTTGCTACGAGCAGTAATGTATTGCATGAGTGGATGTGGCAGGAAAACAAAGGAAATGCATCATCATTGTGATTTGCCAGATAGATCAAAAACATTCCTTAGTATGTTGATAAAAAGCATAATACAGCATAACGTGTCTAACAAAATATTAAATTAACCATATGTAACCGTAATCTCTGTTATTTCTATAGTTTTTATAATTGTTTTTCCCATAACTGGGACTTCCTGACAAATAACTGGACTCCTGTTTCCATTTAAGTTTCCACTGTCCGCCTGCTTTGAGCTAAATTTCGGCGCCCTTAAGGAAATGGTGCTAAATCAAATTTCAGTCATTCGTGAGGAGAGAGAGGGGCGCTGGCAGTGCCTGTTGCCATTTCAATTCTGTGTGTACACTGGCAAGGACTTTTTTATAAATGAAAAGACAGGAAGAGCACATTTTTGAAAAATAACAACATGTTTCCTGCTGTTGCCTATTGAATCATGTGCTGTACGCCCAAATAGTGTCACCTTATCAATGACGTACATCTGATTCTTCCTAATTTGTAAAATACAATGGAAAAGCGAAGCAGAACCAACCTACAAGTGCCGAAGGTTCAGGTTATGGAAAGCTCCAAGTTACGGATCATTACGTTTACGGAAAGCATTCATTGTGTGGAAAGTTTGTTTTCTTAGCTTGAAAAGTGCTATACAAATAAAATTATCATTACTATTAAGTCATGTTAATGGAAAACACACACCATAAGACACAGGGTTGGATGTCCCTTTATTTTCTGCCTCTCTATATTATGGGCACACTACTTCATTTGTTAGCACTGAACACTGGTATTGGACATAAATTGTGACATTTGGAATTGTCCAGTATGAATATAATTAGTTGGATACTTGAAATGAAACCTGTCCGATTGTATGACAGCTCATGTTTTGTTTTGTTTTTTGTCCTTTTGGACTTCTCTTTAGGGATATCACCATGTTCCCAGATCTAAACTATTAACTGGGTGAGTAAAATTTAATTGTTACTGATAGGGATGGTATCTAAAATTAAGTTAAACCAAGTTGTAAGAAACTGGAATTTTCCTTTAAAAAGGTCAATCGCCATACAAACCCATTTGGCCAGTAGACTAATCAATCCTTATTTCTAAAAGCATTCCCTCTCTTTCATTGTTGACACAGTGGTTAGTTGATAATATGTTGCTGTGCAGGACACAAAGAGGAAGAATTAAAGCCAGGGGTTAAGGTGGGCCAGATGGATCCAGAACAGCGTTCTGGTACCTTCAATTAATAAGTAAATAAATCTGATTTGCAGTTTCATACATAATTATGTCAAGCGAGTTCATTTTTCATGTGCTGCAGCCAGGCGTTCCTTCCAGCTGATGCCATCGAGATACTCAACAAATCAGAAAGTAATGTCACCCCACGACCCTGCCCCCACACTCAACAACCATCCTTTTTACGTTCTCATCACTTCCCTTCAGTGGGTTCATGCGTGCAGATGTCTATAAACTCGCGGTACTTCGGCATCTAGCTAGCCACAGAAGGGCAGCGAGTGTAAACGGAGTTGCTTTTTTCTAAAGTGGTGGATAATTTCCAATGTAACGTTTCAGTCAGAGCCCAACAAACATTACCAAACACACAAGCTGTTTTATGTGCAATTTGGCACTATCTGTCTCGCTAGCTACCGGTGTAGTAGCTGACACCCCCTGCTAACCCCTCCCAAGTAACATCGCAAGCAGCGCTAGCCAGGGAGATAGCCGGGGCAGACTTATCACCCCAACTGGCAGTGCTGGCAATGACTGTCAGGAACCCCCTACAGGGGCTCTCTTCCCCTGGTCTGTCTGTGCTCGCTGTCAACTGTCAGCTGTCAGCTGTCAGCGCGGGACGTGGGGTGATTTTAGGTCCACCACACTGGTCCCGCTGCTAGTATGAGGAGCATAAAGTGCCCTCAAATTGGGATGAGTATTTCCCAATTAGAAAGTACATTATTAATGTTAATGCGTGATAATGAAGAAATTTAAAGTTTGCATAAGCAATGTCATTCATTTTAGGTTTTTTTTTAATCAACATTGGTTATGTACATGATGTGTTGTTGTAGTTATCTGGTGAATTCAAATACAGCACAGCCCAGAGCCACAACAAGAAATGGGTGCTTAAAAGAAAGTCAGCTGATCACACATAGCACATAGCCTGTCCACAAAGAAAACAAGTCCACCAGAGATAACAGTACAATCAAATTTGAGGTGAGTCATTTTACCCTGCTGCACCACTACATCAGAAAAGGTTCACCTGCCAAATCCCACTTTAACCCTTGGTTAAAATGTAGGAGAAGAAATAACATCCAGTCATGTCCACTTGTCATGTTGGGTTTAACAGTTAAATTGTTGAAAATAAAGAGATGTGCACACTCAACTCATTTGTCATAGTAATTCAGTGGAAAGTGAGTCAAATCGTGCCCTGACATGTGTGAAACCATACACACACGCACACACACACACACACATACACACACGCGCGCAAATGTGACACAATGTGCTATTTTGAAAGTACCTGAGTAGATAAAATTTGCATTGGTGGTGTGGAGCATATGGTGTGGCGACTGCAAAATGTTAAATGTCAGATCTATTTTTGTTACAGTATGTTGTTGTTTTACACAAAGTTATGTCTTATATACTGTATGCTTTTTGTGACATAAAGGTCAAGCGAAGAACAGCCTTCTCATTATATTATCTGTTTGGGAAAATGGCTTGTGGAAATATTAATACATGCAATGGCACTTTGTCAAGGGTTACAACCTTAAAATTTAATTGAAATACATCTCATGTATCTAATTTTTCCCACCCTGAAATTGTACCTGGACTTTTGTGTATAACTTAGTCTGAAAGATCACCCATCACTGCTGGATTAAAGACAAATAATGCAGAACTGACATTTTAAATAAATTGTATTATCATCAAAAAAGTATTAACAAGAAGTAGGGCTTTAGTATTGCCTCTTGTTTGGATGTGGAAACAACCCTAAAAAGTTGTTTTTTGCAACTCATGAGAAGCTACACGTGAAGGGTTAAGAGTCAGCTTTGGTTAAAATGCAGAAGCTTGTTGCTGTGGAGAGGAGGTGCACACGCACACACACACACACACTTATACACACACAGTGGTGAGGTTGCTGTTGAGTTGAGGGAACACGTTGTCTTTCTTGTTCAGACAAACCGGACAACAGGCGGACATGTTGAAATGTAAAACTGCACAGTCACACTCACACTGACGTAGTCATGTTTGATATCATCGGGAAGTGTCGCAATTGCTGTCTTGAGTATGTGATACTGCTCTCTCTGCATGATTCGTTTACTTATCATTGGAAATAAAGTTTAAAGTCACATTACAATGTTAAGAACTTTTGTGAATTACACTTGTGCACAAGCAATATATGCTTGATTATATTATATTGATTATATATTAGATTTCTTGCTTATATATATATACACACACACACAATCACACACAAATACGTACACAAACACACACACATGTATGCAAACATACACACACAGAGCAAGTTTTAACAATAATCTTTTCTTATTTTAACTTATGAAATGTATTTATTTTGTTTCATTGATTCTTGATGCTTTGGCAACATTGTTGTTGTGACATTCATGCCAATAAAGCAAATTTGAATTGAACTGAATTTGTGTGATGTGGAAATTAATTGCAGTAGTCACTTTAGTATGTGTTTATGAAAAGGCCACTTACAGCCCTGCTTGTTTTTGTAATAAGGAAGTTTTATATTTTGAGTACTTTCACTTTGACTCTGTGTTTATACACATTCGTCATTGATACAGGGCATCGGTGTTGGTGTGTCATCATTATTTAGGATTTAGCAAGTCATGTTTTGGGCATTTGGAGAATCTGCTGAGCTCAAGTCTCATTATGAGTAGTGCTCACGTGGGCACACATGAAGACACATTTAGGACGCCTATTAAATTTGAGATATGAGCAGACAATGAGCAACAAAACATAAGACAGAAAAATGAGAAGTGCATGAAAAAAAGATGCTTATGAGAGAGATTTTCATGTGTCGTGTGCTTAGTTAGATCTAAATTACTACTTGAAAAGATAGTACGCATACAAAAAATAGTATTTGCAATGTACAGTATAGGCTGCATGGAGGGTCACAATATACTAAACAGTATAAATACATCCAATACAATAACCTTAAACCAAGTGTTGAGTCTTTTTTCAGCTGTAATTTGTGATGTTTTAAATAAAACAGGATGACATTTTAAGTCTCTCCACATGAAAACCCCTCCAATAACAACACGATCCAATATACACATGTATATAACAGATCAAAAGTTGAATCAAATACACAAAGCTGCAAAACTGATATTATATGTTGGATTGAATCTCAATTAAAGGAATGTTCCAGCTTTTTGGGACTAATGTATGCTCACATTTGTGCAGTTGCTAGCTTTGCTCACTGCGAGAACTCTCAATTAAACCTGCGTTGGATTTATAGGCAACTAGAGACACCATTTTGGAATAGCTGAAAGGTATCATTTTGACAAGGTGTTGACGCTAAGCTAAGCTATGCTCGAGGTCTTCAGCAAAACAGACCTGTAAAAAAACACACAGGAATCTGACCTGCATAAATTAATGCTCAAAAAAGGGATCAGATTTAAAAGGGACCAGAGGATAGATCAATAAATAGGCCCTAATGAAGACAGCACCAGCACACCAACACTTCCCGCAGCATATTAAACAGAGATTAATGAGCCGTCAAATTGCAGGCAACTGTGATGATCATGATCAACTGATAACAAGTCTGCTCAGATCCCGGATACACGGGTATTAGACAAACCTGAGATCCACAGCAATACAACAACCGAAGCCTAAACTTCCTGAATAGAATTTGGACCTGGCCCACTTCAGGTCCCGGGTCAAGTCCACTGCTGTACAGACTAACCTGGCGGCTGATTTATGTGGTAACAAAGATGAAATGAATGCATTTATACAAACAGTGTAAGTTGCAGTTGCCCCCTCTGACAGCAGTCTAGACAGGCTTTGAGTAAACATACAGTAACAGTACAGCTTTTGTCTGACCTCAACAATATGAATTTGTGAGTGCCCTGAAGTAATTAAATCCTTATCTGGCATAACTTGTTAGCCCTTCAACACATAAAATGGCAAAAGAGGGATTAAAATGAAAAAGGATTTCATGGAGCAGAAGCATGTGGGTTTTGCTTGCCTGTTTTATCAAAGTATATGTTTACCATTGAAGCAGCCGATAACATCAGATTCCAGTAAGTGCATGTCTACATGTCTTTTGAAACTCGACCAAATTACATTCAAAAGTTTACAGTATTTAGATTATAACCTTTATTTCATGGGCATTATGATCTCGACCTCCTGGATATTTATACACACTACATATACCTGACAAAAGCTGTACAAAAGCAATTAAAAAAGTCAAATCCATTATATTAATTACAGTGTTATTGCGCAGATTTACAAGTGAGATTTACAACCTGGATTAGTTAGTTTAAAACGTGTGAACATGGGTGTCAAAAGTAAAGAAAATTTGCAATATTCCCACCAAAAACCTATAGTATCTTCAAAAACTGTCCTCTAACAACACTCTGACGTATTTTAGCCACAAAAATCATCCAATGAGGATACATATTCACTAAAAATTTAACAGTTGGAAATAAAATAAAACCAAGGAATATTAGTTTGAGAGGGAGATCTTAACATGAATACATAAACTAAAAATGATTATGTATAAAAAGTTAACAGAACATAATGTACCTACAGCTGCCACAATATCTTACAGGTATATCTAATGTTCATACCCAAGAACAAACACAGCATTTAATACCATTAACTGTATACAATAAATCTCTGACAGGCTCCCCTCCCATCTAAATGCATCCACGAAATCTCTGCCATGCTTATATATCTGTACAAGAATAGCTCAGCCAATCACACAGTGACAGTCACAGTGACTCATCACCCAATCAGCTTCCACATTAATGTTAGTATGATCAGCCACAGTGGAGTTAAATAGAGACAGGAAGCTGATTGGTGGGAAGAGTTCTGAGTCACCAGGCAACAGCTCCCCATTGGTGGAAATGTTAACCAATCAGTCAGAATCTTTCAAGTTCAAAGTGGGAACCAGTTTAGGAGGGAAAAAAATGAATGATTGACTTGTACTGAAGAAAGGGGAGTACATTTAGCTAATTTTAGCTCATATTCAGCAGTGGATTGACACTTGAAAAAGAGTTTATGCTTTCACAAAGTGACAAATCTCCCAAACAAATTCATAAGTATATATATATTTAAAAATACCTTTAACATTTACATTTATTCCAACAGAACATTGCTGTTAATCCAGTGTTGTGTGCCTTTTTCAGGCTCTTTGTGTCAACTTTGTTCAAACCAGGAACAAGACTTGACTAATTCAGTTACTCTTTATCTCTGTCTGCCTATTATGGACTATTTTTTAACCTACAGAGTTAGGACTGAGGACTTAGGACAGAGTGAGACTATGCAACTTTTAAAAGAGAAGTTAACCCTTTAATTATCTTACAAATCAATAGTTGAATCCATAAACAATAAAATGCACTTTTGCCAAGTTCAACAAACTCAGGGGTTTACCTTTACTACTTGTTCTGGTATAACCTCCTCCTGTTCATACTGGCTGATAAAAGATCCCCTCCAAACACGATTACAATGAAAGTGATGGGAGCCAAAATCCACAGACTTTGTTTTGTGCAAAAATGTATGTAAAAGTTTATCTGAAGACAAGATGAGGCTTCAGCAGTCTGGGTTAGTCAAATCAAGTGGATATTTTTCAGAGTTAGTCTTTTTAGGATATAATTCCCTCTTTGTGTTTCCCCAGACAGCGATTCCCTTCTGAGCTGTGGTGAAAGGATAGCAAAAAGAGGGAATTAGGAAGTAAAGTGGATTTTGTCCCCCATCACTGACACTGAAAGGGCGATAAGAAAGCATCTTCTTAAGGCCAGTATGAACAGGAGGAATGATTACAGACAGCAAAACCTGTTTCAATGTTCATATGGCCACCTGACTGTTGTTTTAAAACAGAGTTGAAAAACTGAACCTATCCTAAAAGACAAATATTACTGTGTAACTGTCATCGCTGAGTCAGTTCACTGACTTCTTCTTTACTTGTGCTGCTGTTCCAAGGCATTTTAGCATTGACCCTTCAATGCCACATCACTGTTCACATTTTGTCATTTGCTGTTTTCAAGGTCAAAAATAAATTCTCAGTCACAACTTTTAAGCCAAGTTGAACATAAAGTGATTAGTAAAAACAGAAATTTCAACCTTCACAATTACGTCTGCCGAGGAAGATTGTGCGATATGATCAGAAGCTTCAGAGTTCAGATTATTCACGCAAACTGATCCCATGGTCAAGAATGAACTTCCATGCTAGTTAATCACTAAACCTTTTATAAAGTATGCCTTATTAGAACACAAAAACACAAAGAAATAGACAAAGCAGATCTCACACCCCCATAAACCAACATTTAGCCAATCTTTAAAAAAAAAAATCTGTATCCAGAGAAGGTTAACAGATGGTTAACTGAACATTCACATCACCACGGTGCTTCAAATTCATGCAGTAACACACATTTGCGGCTCAGAAAACGCTGCACCCAACCTCAACCTTAAACTGTTTTCCACCTTACTTGCCCAGATTTGACCAACTCACACCAGGATTTAAACCCATGACCTGCCAATCACAACCATACTGTACATACATAACCTCAAGGCTACCAATGCCACAAATACACAAATATGAGCAGTGTGTGAACTACAGGGGAGTTTGGCTCCCCTTATTAAGGCATGAGCTCCCCTGAAAACATGATTTGTGTAATTTTGGGGGGTCTAATATAAAATATTGACAATATGCTATTTTTGTCATGCATTTCTATTTTCCTGTATCTTCATCATCATGGATTGTGTGTAGAGTTAGGCTATTATTGATGTATGATTCATGTATGAGGGTGATTCATCACTAATTCACTTTCATAAAGATACCAGCATGCATGCTTTTCTTGCCATCACCATGGAAGCGTGGCGGCACAGTATCGTAAACTTCACTCACTTTAACTCAAATAGCCGACAAAAAACAAACTTTCTTAGTCTCACTCAGTCTGCGTGCCGAATCGCCATTAATCATTTCTCTGTTTTGTATTCAGCACATAAATATGTCAAGAAAGAAAACAAGGAAGCTTCCTTGCAAATTTTGGATTTACCACAAAATCTAAGCCAATCATCTTTGAAGTCAGGCCTCTGTGGTCGCCTCTGTTTTAAGGTAAAGGCTATTCCCAATTCACAGTATTATTCACTGTTAGCGCTGTTTGTGATGGGTTTTATTGAAGACTGGATCCCTTGTAGACAGCCTGGCCTGTTTTTGTCGGTATTAACAATGCTCGTACATGTGTGAGTTGTTACAGGCTGGTTTATTGATATGTGACCCTCGCATGTCATGTGTTAATTGTACCGAGAAATTATTGTGCCCATCTGTATGTGATGGGTGACTTAAACTGTTGTTGATGAGGACTCGATCCCTTGTAGGCAGCCTGGCGTGCTCTGTTTTTTATTTAACACTCATACATTTGTGTGTTTATAGGCTGTTTGACCTATCCTTCCCACAAATAATCTGTGTCTTATTTGTGCAGATAACTATAGAATATAATACATCACACTGCAGAGTGTACTGTATTGTCTCACACTGTACAATGTGGAGGATTACTGATGCGGTCATGAACTGATTATTATATATTAGATGTGCTGACATTAAGTGCTCCCCCCCTGAGCATCCGTGGGAATGAGCTCAGGAGCACAGAATAGGGAACTCAGACCTGATTCATGGCGTTGGCAGTGTGGTATAATTCACACGCTGAATATGAGTACTGAATGCCAGAGTGGTGACTCTAAAGTTCCCTCTTGACACTGAGGGCACCTGGTGAACAAAAGCTTACTTATTCTTCATAAGGTTCAATTTCCCACACGCCAGATGGGATTTTTATATTTTTGTTTCAACAGAGGTGGTCAAAAACACTTGGTGGTTTTGAATAAACATTGAGCTCTCATCTGAAGGGGCTGTTAATGAGAGCCATATAAGCTTTCTCTCCATGTTTGGTTTCGGTTTTGGTGGTAACAATAAAAGTATGGTGGGGACCACACAGTGAGGGAAGGTGGAAATGTCTCAATAACTAGAATAAAAGAAAGTAATAAAAAAAAAAGAACAAACATTTTATTTACACAGTGATTTTGATTTTAGTTAGCTCTGAAAAAAAAGTCAGAGTTTTTTAAAAAGACATTCACTCTGTTAAAAACTACAAAAAAATCATACACACCTTAGTAAACAAATTACAAACAAACAGACACATCTCACTTCACATGCTTACAAACACACGATCGGTGAAAGCTGCAATTATTTCAGAGCCTTCCTACCCTTCTGTCTGTCCTCCAGGAGCTACCTGTTAATGATCACGGTCTCAACAGGAAGTCCCTCCTAACAGCATCAAGCCTCTCTCATGCTTCCATATCTCCACTGTCCTCCTGGCACCTGCCCTTTCACAGGGCCATATTAGATAAACATGGTCAAAGTTCCAAAACATGAGATTAACATATGTAGAAACGCTCCCTGCGAGTCAAAAGCTCAGTCTTCAACTTGCCCCGCTTTGTTTGTGAGGTTTTCTTCTACCTTGCCGATGAGCTGATATCAGCTTCAGACAGAGGCTGAACTGAGGGGCTGTGTAAAGGGTCACTATAAGAAAAATAAGGAATTTTTATAACTGTAAATCGTGGGAAGATATTCCAGTAGAGCCCCAGAATATAAATATAGACCTGGAAATGTGCATGATATGTCCCCTTTAAAAACAAAGGTTTCATACATGCACAGAAGTACACACAAACACAAAATGTCAACACACAGTTCTCCCATTAACAAATGCAATTAATTAATTCTTTACCAACTAATAACCTCTGTTTGTTATGTCTTACTGTTTTTGCGTTATTGTCTGTATATTTTGTTACACCAGCATCAGTCAAATTTGTCACCTTTTTGTTCCGTGTCCCATTGCACTAATAAATGGAACAAAAATAATAATAATAACAAATGAAGAGACAGCTACTTTATATTTCTGTCTATGGGATTAAAGCTAGTGTGACAGCGAATCTGCTCTAGTGCTCCCTTCCACACTATCCCAAAGCATAGGTTCCTGATAATGGAGAACACATCATATACATTTCAGCCCTGTCTCACTACATCTCGAGAGTGTGATTCTTTGCCACGCTGGGTGTAAAATCACTGATTGTGCAGTTAAGTTATAACAGGAGCCATCACTTTATGCAAATTCATTTGATTAGTCTCATATTCATAAATACACGGATCAATCAGTTATAGACGGATGTAACATCTATTTTATAGCATATTTTGGGGATGTTTGCTATTGCTAAATACAAAGGTGGTAAAACAGATTTCAGTTCCAGAGAAACTCCAGCTGAACCCGAGTCTGCTGCCAAAGACGGAAAAAAAGAAACAACAGACGATTTTGTTGGGATGCTGTTTGGACCTCAGTCTGTGTGATACATTCATTAAGTTTTTATTGGGCATCTGTGTCGTGGCAGCACAAAAAAGCTCTGGTGGATTGATTCTGTGTCTCCACCCAATACAGCATGGAAGCGATATCAGGGTTTCAGTGGAAAATCCCAAAGGCTATTAATGGCAACAGTTGGGCAATGCTTAATTTGAAGATTTCATACATATAGAAAAATCCTGCTGGACATGTGACAGTTTCAGAATAACAGATATCCTAGATAAATCACAATGCAGGCATATGTTTAATTGTTTGCTCGGCCCAGTTAAACACACAAAATACCTGATTACTGTCAGTCTTAGCTTCAACAATAAAGAGACACATTCACATCCTTGTTGTGAAGTTGGGAGAGCTTCTGGTTTCAAAAATCTTTTTTGCTATGGTGTAAATTCCCATTTCAAAGTTGTCTTTTAATGATATCCTCAGTGTTTCACAACATAGAGACACAGGTGTTTCCTTAATAATTTAAAGTCAGACTGAAATTTGATGACGATGATGATGATATTGCAGCTATGGTGTTCAAGTTTTACACTTTTGAAAAGAGGATAAAATCACTTATGTGTGGAAGACAGTATCTATAAGCTTTAAGCCTCTGGGACAATATTTCCTATAGCAGTGGTTGATCTGGAGAAGTTATGAGGGGGGACCCAAACCCTACCAAATTTGCAACAGCACATACATTTTGAATGAAATGTAATGCTGCCCAAATTATGTTTTTAATTAACATATTTTTTTTACTTCTGCCGTTTGCCTCGATGACCATTTTGAAAATGATTGTACCTTTAAGAAGATATAAAGGTTTAAAGTGGGGACTCCATCTTGGATTCTTGATGCGTTGCTTCTTTTAGTCATTAATTGTTATGCAAGTTGTGCCAAATCAGCAATTACGTCTAATCGTGTGTATGTTTTGCTAGAGTGGGTTTACTAGATTTGCTGCAAAGTTAATCTGGTAACATTACAATACACCAATAAGTTCCTGCTTTCCTACAAATCTAACATTATCTGATATCTACAGAGATAGAACCTAAAGCTAGTCTCCTGTTGTAGCATGCGACATGTAAAAGCACTTTTTGCAATTGTGTAAGATTTTAAACTGTGTAGAAAAACATTTGGCATGGAGAAAATAGAGTCTGGTTTCCCTTTTCTAACCCGCCACCCTCTCTAAAGCAGTAGAGTAAAATATAGCATGTTAAAAGAATTAAAGTCTTCATTGTGCTCCGTTTGTCATTTCTACATTTACACTTAATTTGGAGTAAAAAGAAGAAATGGGTAGTTAGCATTTATCAGCATTAGCATTATCCACCTTGAAAAAGAAAAAGAACAACACCTACAGAAAGTGAAACTTCACTCAGAGAAATTCCAAAGAAGAGTTTGTTACAGACTGTGGCACTCACACAATACAGCATTATCCACTAAGTGCAGTGCAGATAAAAACAAGAGGAAGAATCTCACAGATAATCGCCTAAACATAAAAGGTACACACAGAATATGCAGGTTTATGCTTGTGTTAGAGCGGGCAGTTTATTCTTGTTACTTGAATGAGAATCAGAGGTAGTTTAGCTGGCAGGTTCTTTCAGGTGGAACAGGAATTTAACCTTGGTGCACAAAACATGAGGGGTCAACAAAAGGTTGAGATGTTATACGTATGTATATATATATACACGTATAACATCGTATGCATACGTATACATATCATATATGAAATACAAAGTATACAGTATTCTGTTTAAGCTGCTGATAGTGTACACATTTTCTGAATTTATCTAGGTAAACTTTTCACTTTGCCCTCCTCAATTAGCCAGAGAACATATACTTATGTCTACTGTAATGTTAAAAGAGAAGTTCACAGTTTTTCAAGTCTGTCTTAAAAAGAAAAAAAAAAAAACAGTCAGGTGCTCATATGAACACTGAAAGAGATTTTCCTCCACCCAGTGGAAGTACTGAACTGAAACTGAGGAATTAAAGACAAACTGTGTACTAAACAGTAGTCAGTAAGTGCTACATTCAAACCACACTGGAATCATTAATGTTATATCTTATATGTCATTAAGATAAAGCATCAGAGTTTAGAGTTTCCTGCTGCTTTAATTCTCTGCCGTGGTATTTCTGCACCCTGAGTCAGAACTGATTCATGGTGTGGTCAGTTCAGTGGTATTAGATACTGGACATTTGAAGACGTTATATTTATATCCATATATTTAAGGGCTGCTATTTGAAGATACACCATACAGTGTATGACAGCTGTTCTAATCTCCTCTGCTACACAGAAAGTGATGTTCACCATCTATAGAAAGTCAAACTAAGAAAATATCCAAGAAAGAAAACTAATTCACAGCACCACACACACACTAAATATGAGACATCATTTATAGGGAGAGCTGTAGAGATGGAAACAAAACTGGCAAAATACGAGAATCTCGATAACCACTTTAACTCACACAGTAGGTGCAGTATATTCACACAGGTGGATCATGAGACCCAGACAGTCTCACTGAACGTACCCAATAAAACTGTTTGACTTTTAGGTGCTCAGAGGCCTGCTGGTAGTTTTAGACAGTACATAAAATGGCTCAGAGGTGAGATACAAGCAAGATAATTCAAGTTTATGCATGTTTTAGAGCAGGCAGTTTACCCCTGCTTGTGGAATGAGAATGAGAAGTACCTGGCAGCTACTACTGCCAGGTACTTTCAGATGGAAGAGGAATTTACCCTGGTGCACAAAACATGAAATAGCAAAGTTATCAGACATTATCAGACTCAAAATAAATTCTTGAGATGTTAGACAGCATGCAAAATACACAATATATACACATTTGTTAAGGAAAAATACCTACAATTTGATATCCAACACTGAACTAAGATATTTCACGATATGCGGAGAGGAGAATAATACTGTACATGTTTAATGGCAGACTGATCTGAGAACAAACTTAAGCAGAGATTAAAGCTGAAATGGTGATGATATAGAAGGTATTTCACAAAATAAGGCTTAAAATGATTTATGTTTGTTTTTAAACAGTTGTGGAAGAGGTACAGAAGTAAAAGTATATTGTCGAAACTATTGTCACCAACTTAAATACTTAAAAGGATAAAAAGTATAATATAATATAGTACAATACTGAAAAATGACCCCTGTGAATGTTATACTGTTGGATTGTTATTGCAATAACATATAAGTGACATTTTATTGTAGCTGCTCGAGCTGGAGACGATTTTAAGAACTTTATATATACTGCTGGAAGTTTAATCTAAAACGATGTATCATCTGTGTGAAAAATCTTTAGAGGTGAGACAAGTCAATTGACAAAAAAAGAATATGGCAATCATTTTTTATTATTGATTCTTGTTTTAAATACTTAAAAAAAAAAGCCAAACATTTGATGATTCTTGCTCCTCAAATGTGAGAATTGGTTGTTTTCCTTCATCTTAAACTGTATTGAATAACATATTTTTTGCATTTTGGACTCCTGGTCCGACAAAATAAGACATATAAAGATGGCACTTTGGACATTTTCTGACATTTTAAAGACTAAATGATTTATTTAGAAAATTATTGGCAGATTGCACAATAATCAAGTTACAGTAAAAGTACATTGGGATTTTTGCAGAAAAGACTCTTTCTAACCCAGACACAGATATGATGATTTGTTGTTCATGGATTCACAGAAATAATTGAGCTCAGACTTATCTATTAATACTTTTGGTTTTGAATTTCAGTTTTGTATTTACTCAGCATGTGATTTTGATCATCGTATTTTGTATTTTATACTTTGTCACATATTGTTGTGCCTCTGAGCCCGATCTCCCACAAAGAATTTGTAAAACTCAGAGGAGGAACTTCATCAGGAACCAGCTATGCCACTTTGCACTCCCAGCAGCAGAGATCACAGACTGACCTCAGCCTATGAGACAAAGAACTCTCTGATTGGTGCATTGAGTAACAAGGGCGGGACCCACAGTGTGGTGTGATTACTGGTAAATGGGGACTGATCCATATGGAAAGTACCTGAAAATCTCAGATGGGCCACGAGTCAGGACGGGGTCAACTGTGTTCAACTGCATGTGGGTGTGAGAGAGATCATGTGCCTGCAGGCTTGTTCTGCAGTGACTTTAGTAAACCTAGGGGCAAAGGCCTGGCTGTTTATAAAACCATGCTAGATAAAAACTACTTTTTTAATCAGAATAAGCTAAATTGAGTGACTTTAGCAAAACATCATGGGTTTTCTACACATTCAATTTGACCATAATCAAGAAATCACGTATATATTTTTCAGCTCTTTTCTCTATTTTCAGTGGATAAGGTGTGTCTCAGACTCTCCTATTACACAAACATTATCACTTGATCTTTTGCTGTTGTGTCTGTTTAATTAAATCGGAAAAACACTCACCCTCAGTCACACATAAACACATAATTACACCATGTTGGCACAGGCTAATGCAGAAAGACACATATTATTTTAGTAGAGGACAAAGTTGGACGGGAAAAAAACTCACAGCTTGGTAGATAAGATAACTTTACTGTCACTGTACAAATACAATGAAATGTTGTTTGGAGCAAGCCTATACATGCCTAATTAAGAATAAACTATAAAAGAATAACTATGAAAAATATAGACACTATAAAGTGTAAGATACAAAAAATATAAAATAGATAAGAATGGAATACTGTATATACACAGTATATAGAAGCATGTTGATCCAGTAGTGCAGCAGTTGTGAGTAATATTACATAGAACAAATTATTGCACTTGAAGATAGAAGATCGCACAGAACAGATTATAGTTAGGGGAGTTGGTGAAGTAAGTAAAGGAACAGTAATAGTCACTCAAAACATGTGTAAGTGTTTAAATGTGTGTGATGTAGCTAGTCCAGTTCAATTACAGTGGTGGTGATGTTGTAAGGGGGCGTAGGTGACAGTGTTGGGATAAAAACTGTTCTTCAGCCTGGTCATGGGAGCATACAGGGCTTTGTAGTGGCTGCCAGATGGCAGAAGAATGAAGATGCTGTGGGTCGGGGTGGGTGGGGTATCCATCATGTCATGAATTCATGGACTTGTTAAAAGACAGAGAATTAGAGGTGAAGATAAAGAGAAACTTAAAGAGAGACTCTCCTCCATAACCATACATTGTTTGCCTCGGTTTGGCTCTGTGACACACATTTTCCACGACCCTCCGGGAGGCCTTTAGATGTGGTTGACCTGACTGTGCAACGGCTCAGGGAAAACATCAAAACATCTTCAAAATTAAACAATTATGTCTACCATAACCGCGAAAAAGTAGAAAAATACCTTCTTTTGATTGTTTTGTATATATTTTTTGCCTAATTTGGCTGTAGCAGCAGGGAAAGAGACATGACTGTGGGAGCATGTTGTGTTGCATGTATCGTACAGAGGGGTGACAAATTAAAGGAAAAACTGGTACAGGTCTGAATGTTTGACCCCTACAGTGAGGGGATCTGGTGGCTCTGTTATGCTGTGGGGGGCATTTTGCTGTCATGGTTTGGGTCTAGTTGTCCCCTTAGAGGGAAGGGTCACTGCAAATCAATACAAAGTTGTTCTGAGTCATTACCTTTATCCTGTGATGAAACATTTCTATCCTGATGGGAGCGGTCACTTCCAGCATAACAATGCCCCCATCCGTAGGTCACGAGGGGTCACTGACTGGTTTGATTTGTATGAAAATGATGTGAGTCATATACTATGGCCTTCACAGTCATCAGATCTCAGCCCAATTGAACACCTATGGGAGATTTTGGGCCGACATGTTAGACAGCGCTCTCCAGCACCATCATCAAAACACCAAATGAGGGAATATCTTTTTGAAGAATGGTGTTCATCCCTCCAGAAGAGTTCAAAAGAGACTTGTAGAATCAGTGCCAAGGTGCATTGAAGTTCTTCTGGTGGCCTGCCTACCTTATTAAGACACTTTAAGTTGGTTTTTCCTTTAATTTGTCACCTGTCTGTATGTTACTGTAGGTTATGCAAATTAATATAGTATTTGTAGAAAAAATTACAACACAGTATACTGAGTTTTTCTCCCCATTTTCCAAATTCACTTTAAGGTTTAAGCATGTACACACGTGCCTGATTTCTGACATTACAACTAGTTTGGAAGCCAGTCGTGGTCCAGTATTCAACTTATACAAGTGTTATGTGGAAATTTGAATCCTCCAGTGCACAAACACTGAGAACGGAGTTTTCAGTGAATTAGGAGACATCTTGTGTCCAGCAGTTGAACTTTTGAAATGAAAAATATTTACATATTCATAGACTGGAATTTTTAATGAGGGAGAAGGAGGAGATGTTGTTTAAAGGATGTTGACAAAGAAACTGAACTTTTTTGTGCAAAAACCATATTAGACACACATTATTATTCAATGTATAGTATTTAATATACATCTAAAATATGTACAAGGGAGATATTTAAATTTGTGACACAATTTGTTCTGCCGCCATAGTCAGTCAATTTTTTCTCTCTGAAATATCCGTACATGGCGATACCGTGTGGTATGAGTAGGATTAGGAAAAGATTGTGGTTATAGCAAATAAACTATGGGTACGGTATGGTTAGGATTAAGCAACTACGACTTGTGGGTTAAGGTGAGGTTTGGGGGAGGGATTGGGGTTGACTCCTTTTATGCACAGACCTACTGACATCACCAGCCATACGTTCAAGGGGAAGTGGCACATGCCACATCCACAACCCTTTGTAGGTTTGTAATTTCTCAGGTTCAAGGTGGAGTTCTGGTGGAGTTATTTCTGATGTGGAAGAATGAAATAAATAGGGAAGATAGGGGAAATGGTAAGGGGGAACAATGGTTGAGGTTAGGGGTAGGGGGTAGGGAATGGTAGGTAGGGTCAGAGGTCAGGGTCAGGGATGAATGTTCGACGAGAAGAGGGGAGGTCCAGAGATGGATGAGTCCTGTCCAAAAATTAAAATAAAAACATAAATATAAAAAAATTAGACAAATAATTAAAGGTTGAAACAAGTTCATGGGTTCTTGAAGGATGACTAAAGGAGTGTAATTGGTGGTGGGAGTCTGAATGAGCTGTAAGTGCCACAGCAATCTGTTAAGTGCTCCAATGGAAAAAGGGAAGGAAACAATTATAAACAACAAACCAGAATGAATCATATCAAAATAGGATAAAAAATATCTCACTTCAAAATATATATAAATAAATAAACAGATAAATAATATACAATAGCCTATATATATGGAAATAACCCACAGATGGTGTCTCAGAATCCCCCCCACCAGTTCACAACCATAACCAAATATAAATAAATTTAAATGAATGTAGATAAATGCTTGGTGGACTGTGGACTATGAGAGGTTTGTTTCCAGTATCATGATGTGAAGGTGGGTCTTATCAATGCGTGTAAAGTGCTTGACTTGTCTAGAGTCTTTGTTTGAATGTTATGTAGGTGTTGTTTGAGTCTAATTCCTAGTGCGTGTCTGGTTTCCTCTATATGTGTGTGATTACAGTGGGTGCGCATGATGATGTAAACCAGATTCTCTGTCAACAACTGAGTACTGCGGGGGAGTGGATAACCTTTTGACCTGGTCCAGAGGAGTCATTCTTGTCGGAAGTGGGAGGCCCACGTGGGAGGAGCCACAGGAGGACCTGACCGGAGAGGAGGATCTGACTATGTCCTTAAGGTTATTGTTTTTCTTGTATGCTATTATGAAGTTTTGCAATGGTGGGTGAAAGAGCTGTGCTTTGCAGAAGTTGCGTTTGACGGCTGTATTTAGTGTCCTCATAAAGCTTACTAATACAAAGAATTGCTCCTAGTTATGAAATTCTAAGAAAATTCTTAGAATTATGATGTTTCCTAAGAATTTCCCTTTACAGTTAAGACTAGATTCTGATAAAGATAAAAGTTATTCACAAAGTATCTTAGCCCTTAAGAGAACTCCTGTTAGGAGGACTTTTAAGAGGCTTAAGAGGTTCTTAAGCAGAGGAGAAAGTGTCGGAAAGACAAAGAGGTAGGAGAAATATTCTCCAAATGCTGAATGACAGTGAGTTCATGAAACACTACAGATTAGATTGTGCAGGGATAATGTGTGTCGTCCATCTCATTTACAGATGAGCTCCCATCTCCCACCCAACACAATAATACTATAAAGCCAGAGATGAAAGTGATCACAACACTAAGTGTAATTTGGCAAGTGGAAAAATTTGGAATTTGCTGGCAGCTGGGAAAAAAAAGATTTACATGCCAACCAACACTGCTACTTGTATAAACTGGCCAGCAATCACAGAAATTGATGAAAGCTGAGACATTTTTAAGCCAAATAGATTAAGAACTAAAATGACCAGCATGGTAAATAAACGTAAGAAAATAAATATAACAACTATCAGCATGTGTGTAGGCTGCTGCACAAGTAGGCCTGTGTTTTCATAGGCTACTTTTGTAGTATGGCTCACAATTTAATCAACAGAGATGTTCATTACATAAAATAGTATTTATAAATACACCATGTCTTAATAGAGACTAAATTCCATGATTAGGCCTATCAAGTTCACTTTCCATTCTATGCCCATTTTCACTAAAAGTGCATTTTTCTTTCTTTTTGATCAACCAATCACACATTTTAAAAGAACGAGTCATACCTAGAAACGGGATCAACCACACCCCCTCACAAGTTTCTGTCCCTTCCTTGCCCAGAGTTGCTCTGAGAATTTTCCTAAATCACTCTTAATCTAGGAGTCCTTGCTAGAAATTTTTAGGCAGGTTGGGAGCTCTCTGAGAGTATTCTCAAAAATGTTTGAGAATACAGCCCCTGGAGTCCTGATTGTATGCGGTGATGAATGTTACGATGTCTCTGGCCCCACGGCAGGTGCTCTGTTATGATTTGGTTTTAAGGTGTTGGTATTGATATAACGGAGGGATCTTTTCGAGTATCCTCAGGTTCTGAGTGATTGAAGTGATGAAAATGAATGTCCAGTGAAGAAAGTCTATGAAATCCGATGAATTGTGATGTAACTATACCTTTAAAAGTGTGTTTGTGATGGAAACTGTGCTCATGGAGGAAGCAATGTGTGTCTGTAGGTTTTAAAAATACCTTGGTTGACCAAGTTTTTGTGCCATCTGGTAGAGGTGAAAAGAATAGCCTAAGTAATGTCCCAAAAAAAAAAATCAGTTGTTGTTATCAGTGTGGGCTTTGGGTTTAATTGTTTCATCGTGTTGTAGCGGTTTGACTAGGAGCCCGCATGCCAGTCAGATTGCAAGTCTGACAAAGATAATATTTTTAGTTATATACCAGCCAACCCTACAAAGGACCCATGTCTTGTGGTACATGGCCCCTTAACAATCACTAACAACCAGGTATTTCAAAAGGCACCAGCAAACAACAAGAAAGACAAAACACACGAGAACTGGAAGTCCATCGCAGTGTATCATACAGCCAGTGCTCAATACAAAACCCACAGTTCAATTACCAATGAATGAGTCCTTATCTCAACAAAAAAAACTCCTCCTCGGGATCCCGGAAAGCAAACAAAAATACTCAGTTTGAGACTCAGTACCACAGTTGACCAACGAAAATAAACCCGAGACTCAATACCACAGTTGGCCAGCAAAAATAAACCCACAAAACTCCCTGAGTGATTGAAATAGAATGTGTGCGGCTTCCTGAAAATGAATGTCCAGTGAACAGATCCTGTGGAATCAGATGGGTTGTGATTTAACTATACCTTTAAAAGTGTGTTTGGGATGGAAACTGTGTTTATGGAGGAGACAATATGTGTCTGTAGGTTTGAAAAAGACCTTGGTTAACCTTGGAGTTTTTGTGCCATCTGGTAGATGTGAAAAGAATATAGTAGTGTCCAAAAAAAAAAAAATCAACTGTACTATCACCAGTGGGGGCTTTGAGTTTATTTGTTTCATGTTGTGTGGGAAAGGATTGTGATTGCAGTTTAAAAATAAGGAGAGTGAGGGATGGGGAATGTGATGCAACAAAAGTGAACGTTAATTGCAGGTGTGCAATGGGACAAAGACCTCGGTTTCCTGCATGAAAGCCAGACAAGCAACACACCCATCCTCCACCCCTTCCTCCATAGCTTTACTTACTGCCTTGCTACATAAAGGGCACACTACTTCTACATTTCTGGGGTTGCTGTGGCTCAACTGCATTTACAATTGACTTGCTGCATTGGCCCTGAATGTTGGGATTAGCCAAAAATCATGAGGTGTGAAATTGTCAAGTATAAACATAACTATGGGCTGCCTTAAGATTTGATCCTCCATGCAGGTTGGAGGTGAACCAAAACATGCTGACATGCATGCAACACGAAGGGGCCACCCATGCACAACACAAAAACAGTTAAAAAAAAAAGGTACGTCGGTATGCGTAGCAAATACATGCAACATTTTAAATTCATAAATCTGATTTGGAATCCATTTAAGTTACAATTGTTAAGATTTCAGTCTTGGTTGATTTGGCTGGTGACATTAGCAAGTGAGGTTTAGTGCTACAGGTCTCAGAATGCTGGAGGCAGGAAACGCTCGATGAGTAAGTACTTCGTCAGAAATACAACAGAAGAGCAACTGGTGGATCAGCCTACAGTACAACCAAACAAACTGATGTTATTTTCGGTTTCATTGCTGCCTGCATTATTTAAAACTGTCCTGTTTTGTAGACACATTTTTTGTTAATGGCCATGGTCAGGGCTAACCTCTTACAAGGTGGCATTTATTGTGAAGCAGTCATAGTAAAAGCAATGTATTTGTGTTTCCCCAGTTGAATACTTTTAATGTGAAGCAGCAGCAGTAGGAAATGCTCCATTTGCAGGGGCAGAAACTTAATGCAACTATTATAGTGTGTTTAGAGAGTTAACAGTACACAGTGAGGTCTGGCAGACTCGACCACCAAAACTACTTTATAGAGAGGTGAGTAGAATGTAAACACATTGAATAGTCATTGCTGCAAAAATGCAGAAATTCATGAAAATCATTTAATGAAAAAGTATTTAGGCTGACAAATGATACGGTGATGTTAGAAAACACTATGTGCTATACATTTAAATGAGTTACTGTAACATCTGAACTTTGTTCAAGTTTATGACCTGTATGCTTCCAAAACATACAGGTCTACTAACTTCTTGTTTCCAAAAGTTAGTTGCACTACTCTCAGCAGTGGAAACTCCCTAAAATTTGAAACAGTTTTCCTTGATGATGTTCTTGTGAACCATCATCTGCCTGTGTAGTGTCATACAGGAACTCCTCTTGATTAGTCAGTGCATAAACAAGACACTAGAGGGCTTTTAATTTGAAATGGTGGATACAGGAAGTGGTGACGCGTGGCGACCAAGGCCCCAGGAAATACTAACTTACTACCTACCATATACTCAATCAGTGTGTGCTGTATACTGCCTACTATGTAAACGATTAAGTACGCCAATACCAGCAGACTGTTCACACTACAGTATACTCAAGCAAGACAGTCATGTGACCACATCACGTGACTGCATCACATGACTGTATCGATCACAACATCTGGTCTCACCTGGCCAGCTTCACATCTCCGAAAACATTGCACCAAATTTCCAAACAGGTGTTATTTGGATAAACTGACCACATATTGACCACATATTACTTTCTCACATGAAAAAATATTAAAACTTAATAAAATAACATAACATAACATAACACAGTCCTACAGAGAAAATGACAACAGCTTAATCGCTATCAGTTAGTGCGAAATACATTCTGGGATTCTTACAGCCAACCAATGGTATGACTTCATCACTCAATCAGTCAGTCAGAGACATTTGGCCTCGTTGTTGCAGTCCAGCCAAAAAGGGATGCCCTCCTCTAATAATCACCACATTTACTCGAGTGCTGTGCAGCACATTTTCCATTTTCAAGTAGCCATTTCATTATGACTTCATGCAGAAAAGGCAGTGAAAGCTTGTAAAAAACATTTGTTTTAACACATTCTTTGATGATGATGATCATCTGTTAATGTTTACAGCTGAAGTCCAGGCCGACAGGCAGAGTGCAGAATTGATCAGGTCACAGGGCATGATTCAGATGATGATGATTATTCATTTTTAATCATTATTGTCCAAAGAGACATTCTGGGAATCCGAATCATCATTACAGGAGAACTGTGACTCTTTCCCTCTAAAAATGTTCAGCAAGGCACATAATTCTTAGCTTCTGCAGTAGAGCTACATGGCTACATCTCTTAAATATAGATGAGACAATGAGAAAGGGTAGTTGCCTACAGTATTGTTTCACAAATGTTTTGATGTATTTCATGTATATTTGCAACAGTTTTTCAGAAAAGTACTCACAATTACACAAGTGGTCCAGTCATACCTCACTCTGGTTGAACATGAGTCACAGACCAAATTCTGATGTGTGAACTTACAACAACTGAAAACGTAATAAAACATCACTTCCTCTTTTGGACCTTGGTCTTGGTTTCCATTTCTGGGAAATCAAGGTATCTGAGATGGTCCAGTAAGCATTAGCAACATGTGTTTCTCACTTTAGTGTTTATGTTTAATGAGAAACACATGTTCTTTAGTTTCCCTGTTTAGTTCCATTTCCTGTTAAGCTCCTTTTTTTAAAAATTAAGTTCCAGTTTGTTTGTGAAGCAGGAAGGACTTTGTCCAACAACTAAATACCAACAAATCACCCATATTAAATGACAAATACTTTGTTGTTAACTTACTTTCAGGACAAATAAGGATTTGCTGTTCTTACGGCCCTATTGGGGCCATAAGAACAGGAAAATATAATTTGTTAGAGCCTTACAAAACAATAAATCATTTCTGTTACAAAGATTAAATTGTTTTCTGATTTGGCAGCGCTCTAAGGTTTGGTTAGGGTTAGGCACAACTCCCGTTTATTGTCACTGTAAAATATTTGGGTAAAGTTGGAGAGCAATCATGGTCATGGTTAAAAGAAACCAACGCTGACTGTTCATAAAAGAGCGTGAAGCGGACAGTGATCTTTTGTGTTACAGTATGATGTTTTGTTGACCCATCCAACCATGACCTCCTCCCCGTGTGGCTCTAGAATAACATCTCACTATTTCCTCCTTTGCTCTCGAAGAACAGGATAATTAATAAGTGAGTGCTACGTGCAGGAAATGACAGTTCAAAGAAAATGAAAAAGGAAATCAAGTATACAATCTCCAAATGTTTCTGTAACATTTGTGACTCATCCATATTTTTGGACAGTGTATAAGCTAATAGAAATACACTGAAAAGCCAAGAGACAGAATTTATTCCCAATAAATATTTGATCTGATGCTTTTAAATAGTTTGTATTACTGAAGAGTACAGCATGTTTGATCTGAGTCAGTGTATTACTTGTTTTTCCATCCTTGTGAAGTAATTTTTAGGGTTCACTGACCAAGATGAGTACACCATGAAAACTTACCAAGCTTTTCTTGAGAGATATTTAACTGCCTCTGTAGTGATTTAGACCTTTTCTGTAATATTTCCCTGACTGACTTTACAGTTGTATGCATTTTTATTGCAGCACAGCACTATATGTCGCAACACAATGCAACTCAAACTAAAAGCAACCTAATGCGATGCAAATACCCAAAAACAAGACAACAACATAACGAAACGCAACGCAATGCAACAGAGACCCTCAAAGCAACGCTGTATATCTACAATAAATAAAAGCAGTAAATTATAATCTTATCAAGGATGTTGCACAAGCCTTTCAAGTTTCACTTTAGTCAAGTGTACTGTATCTCACATCATTTTCCCCAGAGTTCAGCAAAAAAAATCAATTTCAGGAGCATGAGGCTGTTTAGTTGCCCAAGGTGATGGAGCAGCTTTGATACCTTTGTTTTTGAAGACGTGAAACCTTTTGATTCAGAAACCTGCGGTAGAGTTTGTGCAACAGCACCTGATTTTTTAACCTAATAGGGGTTTAAAAGGTCTTTCACTGGCTTCACAGAGATTAGATCTGTTTGTCTGTGCGTTCGCGTTCGCTTACACCGTGAGTCAAACAGTTGATGAAATATTACAGAGTGGCGTAATGAGGCACATGAGGCAGGAGAGGAAGAAGTCTTGTGATGGAAAACCCTGATGTGTGTTACAGTAAAACTAGAGCTTTACATGAAGTGTCAGGCTGTTCATCCATACTACTCTTCTATCTTTTTATTTATCCAATAAAGCTGCCTTGATTTATGAATTTCACACTTTCCTTAATGTGATTTCTATGAAGACATTGTTAAAATTTTGTTTTTATGTGGTCAAATTAAAGTCAGTTCAACTTGAAATCAGTTCAAATAAACTCATAAATGCATCGCAGCTGGACTTGCTCTTGTTTGGCTCTTTTTCACTAAAATCACTGAAATACATCCAAACCAAGCAGCTGGAAAGCCTCCACTCAGCAGGGGTACGTTCATTTTAAAACATTTAAAGTGTCTGTCTGGTTAAGCGATACATTTCTTTCTCACGGCGAGTGATGGTTTACAGCATCCTTTGAGATATGTTTAGTCCAATTTGGTGGGTGTAATGGAGGCTAAAAAAGACCGATGCATGGTGTAAAACACAAAACAGTTCCTAATAGCCATAAATACAGCATGGGATGGATTAAACATATAAACCCACATTTTCAATCTTATCTGAAAAAAGTAACTTAAACAGCACTGGTTTTCAGCTTTAATAGTAACATTGCCACTTATCTGTAACAGCACAGTTAATAAAAAATTGTTTTGGATTTATTATATTTGTTTTAATCACTTAAAAGTGCAATTATACTTGATCTACTTATTTTTATCCTCCACTGTGAAATGCTGTGTCCAATCCTTTTTTAAAATTCCAATGGAGAAAAGTTAAATCCTTATTTGTATTTATTTTTGTTGGCCTACAAATCGTCTATCGAGTCTAGAAATATCTGAATTTTCCCATTATAATGTTTAAGTTTTAATTGTTGAATATAAAATCCCTTTGGGTCGCTAAAACTATCAAAATTCCCAAGAAAATCACTATTACTACAATACTTCTATGTCCTTAAATCCTTAAGTATAAAGCCTCTTGACATCCTTTCAATATAACTAATTCAACTCCACTTTGAACTGAGCTTAATTTCTTTTTACGTCACAAAAATTATCTTCATCCTGGACCATCCTCAAAACTTAATCCTGATAATACAAGTCACTTAACTTTTCTTAAACCAGGGGGGGAATAACAGCTGCCTTTGTTTGGAGAGATATCATGAGACAGAATTACACTGACTCTTGCTGTGACTCACTGAATGATGTGTTTTCTCTGCTAACTGCCAGTGATTATATGTTGTATGAGATAAACCTGTCATTAACCCAGAGGGCACAGGAGCAGCACAAGATGAACACCAAACTTCCCCGAGCAAAGTCAAAACTGTTAATTTGGATTTCCATTATTTCCTGCATGTTTGAGTGACATGAAAAAATACATCTATTTTAGTATAAGTGTTGTTTTCTTAGTGTTTAAAGAGAAGACACATTTACAAGCTTTGAGCATTTGTAAGATACTGTTGTGTCAATTTGTGTCAGGTGTAACTTGACAGCCAACTCTCAACCTTTGCCCTTTTGCTCTGACAGACTCACATGACATTTGTTACAGTCACTGCACAAGCAACATTTCCTCAGAAAAGAAGTGGTACAGGACATGTAGTAAGAAAGGGAAGATAGGAAGATGTACTTGTGACTGTGAGTCAACACAAGAGACTGAAAGAGCAGATAAAATCAGCCAAATATAATAATAATATGAGTCCAGCCTGCAAAACAAAGCTACCAATCATCTATCCACCTATTTATCTAAATATGGAACCTTTTTTTAGACATGGTGTGAGCAAAAAAAAAAGCATGTCAACAATCAAAATAAGACTTGGATTGCTTGCTTTATTCAGACCTGAACAGAAAGAACTTTTGTCTCTCTTATCTTTGTAATGTCAGCTCTTCTGCAGCCAAAACCGTCTTTGCCCAAACAAATATGACCTGGGGGACATCCAGTGATTTTAACTACTGCAGTGATTTTGATCCTTTGTTTGTAAAGTAAAAATGTCCTACCGTGCAAATTCCCCGTGTGCGGCATTTGGTTGAAGACAATTGGATGCCCTGTAACTACTTCAGCATTCACACTTGGTCTTCCTCCTGTCATAAAAGAATAAAAGCAAAAGTGGAATTTTTAGAGGAAGGTTTTGAACATTGTGTCAGCACTAACAAACCTGACAAAGTCACAAGTCTAAGCCTTTTACAAATATATGACACAGAAAGAAAGAGAATCAGTGTGCAGCAAATGAAAAATGAGGCTTGTTTTCAGTTTGACGTACATGCTTGTTGTGGTTTGTCCAGTGTGTCTTGGAAGGATTTGATGAGCCTGAGGTTTATCCAAGTTTCTCATCCTTTAAGAGAGCATAAAAATGACCAAAATTAGGGTTTTCCAAGTCAATGCTGCTGTGTTAACAGTGTTTTTTTTAGCAAAATAACATACACACAAATCATACAAAGGGCTTGAAGGTCAACTCGCTGAAGGACAATTTTAACCCACACAAACCAAACTTAAGTGTGGTCATGTGCAAAAAATTCCATTCTTCAAACTTACAGGTGTCACAGTTAAGCTGAAATGCCGTGAAAATAATCTCTCGATAACTGATTTATACCCAGCTGGCTGCAGGCTTCGGGCCTGTGTAACATTTCCTATTCGAGTAGCAGGGGTTTGTGGGATGTGTGGAGCTGTAAACAGGAAGTTGAGTAGAGCCAGTACAGGAAGTGCATCAGTCAAACACAATTTATCATTTCCAATAACTCAGTTGGGTTATTTGCCTGTTACAGTAAGTTGCAAGTGGCATATGACACAATGGGCATATGACTGTGGACTGTGACCCTGTGTTGTCTGACTTTTATTCCCTGAGTGAACAAAGCTTCTTTATGACTTCCCTCGCCTGTCTTTGTTCCTACCGGATATGTAAATATTTAAAACAAAGGTCACAAATATATTTTAATTTATAAAATAGGCAAAGTAGTTTCCTTAAACATCTTCACTTTGTGTTTGTGTGATGTAAATAAAGCAGCAGCAGGATGGTTTATGTGGATCGGCTCATAATGAAACTACAGTGCCCATGGTCACAGTATTAAAGGACCATGTCAGCGAGTGCAACAGAGAGGCTGACTGATGTCTTTTTAATAGTTTTTGGACACTATGCTTGTAGGTGCACAGCTGTGCAGTGAGCTAAACAAACTTCCAACAGAGAGTTTAACAGGATGCAATTGTGAAACTGTGACAAATTAACTGATGGTGATTACAAATCAGGAAAAGATACAATAAACAACAGTTGGACTTCAGTTATTTTAAAAAAGAATTAGTACAATAAGAACAAACTGACTCTCAAAAGTATAAGCTAGCTGTCAAATTAGTTACATTCTCATGCCAGAAATAAAGTATCATCTGTAGGCCTAAAGATCAACATTAAGTCCTCATAGGAAGTGTAGTGCTGTAATTATTCTAGTAAACACACACATAGAGTCAACAAGAGTAAACATTAAAAGTAAAATACTTTAAATACTTAAACAGTTAGCCCAACAGTAATTGAAAGCTGATGTGAAACCAGAACTTCTGGTTCCAGAAGTAAGAAAACCAACTTAAAAATCCCATACTGTATGTTACTATGCTAATAACTAAAAATCCTGCATTGGAACTGAGCTTTTCTCAACAGTATGTCATGTGACTCCTTTCATATGTTTAGATAAGCATGGTAGTTTTTTGAAAAATGATCTAATATCATTGTTTATTCAATATTTATGTTTTTTAATGGCCTTTAACGAACACTATTTTCCATAAGACTTAGACGTTTGCAGGTGCATACATGAGCTAGTTGAGGGGTTGTAATGTCTATAAGAACAGCAGGACGGAGAGTGAATGATGTAGTAATGTTTTGATGGCAGTAATTACAACTAAAAAGCTGTAAGAAAGTGTTGGGGGGGGTTTATGCATATGGATGAAACCAAGTTACGATGATGTAGGTGCCTGCACTGTGCTGCTGGTAGTATTCTGATGGGAACTGTAGTGTTTTCCGTGCTCACAAAGTAATCATTGTTAAAATCTCTGATCTTCTGATAGCAAGTGTTGCAACGGATGCTGAGTTGTCTTAGAACATGGAAAGTAGACCTCAGGAACACGATTTAGTTTTTCAGAAAGACGGATGAAAGAATCTGTTAATGAGGGATTGCCTTGAGTAACAGAAGCTAGAGGAACAAAGGTGAGACTGGACGTGATGTTATGACTTTGGCTCTCTATTCAACAGTTACTTAGTAAAATAATGATGAAATTCTCATGTTTACAATACCACTAATGTTACTCACGGTTTTGATATTAAAGATATAATTTGTTACTATGACAATATAAGTCACAAATCTCTAAATTATGTTGTCAACTTTTTTTATTTCATTGGGAAATTTTTTTATTCACAAACAGAAGTATTTAGGTTTGACCCTCTTTCCCTCTTTCTTTGTTGATTGAGTTCAACTCAATGCTCAACTCTTGCTCTTGCAAACAATAAAAAAGCAACAGGTTCTTAGAAATTTACAGAAATATATTTGATGAAACCCTGTGAAGTCAAATTAATTGCCCTTTTGTAATGTCTGTCAGTTGTTATAAAGAGTAGTGCAGATAATTCTCTAACAAGAGAATTTGCAGAGTAGCTAGCGGATGCCTGTCAACACTTGTCTGGACACAGGTCAGACAAATGGTGGACATAACAATGTCAGTAAGGGCCTGATCAGCTAGAGCATTTTTTGCAAGTTGCAAAACGCGAGGTGCACTGCACTGCTTTTTTCTTGAGGCCTACAATTTAAAAAAAGAAGAGCTTGCCACATCTTTTTTTATTGTTGCTTGGCAACCACCGAATCACCTGTCCTTAGCCTAACTGTTATTTTACTGTGAAGTGAACTCACTCCAGGCCCTCTGTCTTCTGTTCAGATCAGGGTAACTACGATTGGTAAAGTCATAGCTCTGGATATCTAGTAACAGCCACCACTAGTTTTTCCTCCATGACTGTTATCTCCACTTGTTGTCATCACCACCACAGAAGGCCCGTCTCTCAAGTCATCCAATTTGAAATGCAAATGACGTCGGCTGAGTTTGTTCAACTCATGGCACTCAGGGCGCTCCTGCAAAAATGTGACGCACATAGAGCGGAAACACACAAGGCGCTCAACAAGGTAAAAGCAGCAAGCAAAAAGCTTTATTCTCATTGAAAACAATTACAAAAAGCTGCCCCAGGCTGCTAAAACGTGCTCTGTCTGATCAGGGTCTAAAACTGTAACTGCTGCTGAACTGTGCTAGCAGAGGTTGCTATAGCAACAAAATGTTCAACTGAAACCAGCAGAAACCTGCTGCTGGTGGAAAATAATATAAGTAGGATAAATAAAAATGTTGGTTTTGGTCTTTCATGGGATTTGTTGACAATAAAACACATTTACACTGACAGTGAGGGCAGAGATGTTTGGGTGAATCACGAACAACAGTCACCCTTTTGACAGATGAGGGTAGTCTGTGTGAATGTGGAAGTTATTTAGTCTCTAAACTCTAGTCTGAAATGAATTGGGATGCTGACTTTGTGAAAAAAATTACATGAATGTAACGTTTCTGACCAACGTCCACAGTCTGGATGTGAAAGTGCTGTATGGATTAACTTAGCTCATTAAACCCAGCAAGAATGACTTGTTAGCTTATGATTTAATTCAAACTCCATGATTTCTTGCATTTTAATCCAGATTAAAGCATATTTTAAGATAATAAAAAATCTGAAACACGATACAGTAAAAGTGGACTTTTGGCTAGGAATCGTTGTCCTAAGCTGGAGGCAGACTACTCGATCTTCACCAGAATGTGATTGAAAAATGAAGATTCAATAGAGATATATGAAGGTAAAATTGTTTTCATGAAGCAGAGAACTTATACGTCCCGTGTCAGGTTCTTGTTAGAGCGGCTAAAAACAGCACAGCTTACATTTCAGAGCTGTCTGTGAAAACTGGACTGGCGGTTAAATTCAGTTGATTGGCTGGTTGGTTTGTCTGAGTACGTTTGAAACTTTCTATACTCTGCGCAGGTTAAGGCGGGCTCAGAATACAGGAGTTTTGGACCGATTTATCCCCAGTTCACCCCTTCCGACAATTGGAGGAGAAATCTGGTCTGGGACCTTGGCCGTTACCAACGTTCAGCCCAAATAATCTAGTAATGTGAGGAGTTTACAGATCCAATCTTAAATCTAAAGAACAAAATCTGGATGGTTACGTCACTACTTTCCGAGTGGTACCACAATAGCCAATGAGAGAAACAAGTCTACAAGGAGACGGGAGCGAATGAGAAGACTTTTGAAACAACAACAAGCTGTTGTACGGGTGCATTGGACAGCTGAGACGGAGGAAAGGCTTGTTGATACGTCTATCAATTAGCACAGCAGGAACTGTGCATAATGTGGATTTCCTTTAGGCAATACTCACTATGTTGCCAGGCTGGGTATCAAGCTGTACAGCATCTGGGTCCTGTTACAAATATATTTGAGTGCTACATCACTGAGTTCTTATTCATTATGGACTAAATAAGTATTTCCACAAGATTGACATGATACCTTAAGCCCCTCTGGAGTCCAGTGACACAGTCTCCTCATCATCTGCTGCAGAAGTGCCTTCCCCCTGCCATATTCAACAGAACTTGACCTAGCGTTGACAGGATGTGCCAAGACATATAAATATAATGAATAACACTTACCGGATTATCGTCTGGTGGCTCCAGAAGAGTGAGTGTGTTGCCAGATGCTGCAAGGCAAACCAAAGTCAGAGAGTGCACATAACACCATTTACATGGTTGATTGAGTTCCATGTGCAGTACTGGGATAATGTACCTTGTATGAAGAGGACAGTTTATGTAGGTGGGACACAGTCAGTGGCTGTCCCCCCCCGGATCCCTTCCATCACAGGCCTCCCTTGGTTCAGGTCAAGGGCCAGCTCCTCTGCTAAGGTGAAGTCTGGGGTTGGTGGGACAACCCCCCCCCTCCCCAGTGCCAGACACATGTGCCTTTTTCTTAACTGCTAAAATCAGTACAGACAATAAACTATGTGAGCAGGCAGCTTTTAAGTAATTTATACACCTCATTTGCACATTTTTATCAACAATCAAGGCACTTACCAGCCTGCAAAATGTTCTTATATTTAATCTCGACTTGTTGCAAAGTCCTCTTTTGTCCAGTCATGTTTGTTCTGTCGAAATATTTAGAGAGATAGATAGAGATATATATAGAGAGAGATTTGCACATATTGTTATAGTACATATTCTTGCATTGTGGTTTGTAATTAGTCTTCATGGTAAATTTCCTGAGTAACTATTAACTTCCACTGCTCACTTTTACGGCAAAGTGTACAACTGTTAATTTGTGAAAATGACAAGTAACTCCTTGAATTGTAATTATGACAGTTTCAGTGGAGCAGTGGTTAGTAAGTGTATATTTTTGGACTAGTTGTAGACAGTCGGTCCGCTATTGTCTGCCAGGCTTTTTCTCTCTGTTTAATTACAGCGGCCGTATTGCCTTTTTTACATATAATATGTTTCACCTCCTCATAAATTTCCATTATAAGCTGTTGCTCACTTGACGAGAAATACACTGCACGCGGCTTCTCCATTTCTGCATCAGTAAGATTGGATTTACAGATCCAATCTTAAATCTCCAGAACACAATCTGGATGGTTACGTCACTACTTTCCGAGTGAGACCACAATAGCCGATGAGAGAAACAAGTCTACAAGGAGACGAGAGCGAATGAGAGGACTTTTAAAACAACAACAAGCTTTTGTACGGGTGCATTGGACAGCTGAGACGGAGGAAAAGGCTTGTCGATACGTGGCAAGAACATGACGGCCTATATAACGTGTCTTCCAAGACATATCATAAGCATACGGAGAAAAGAGAAGAGCTGTACTAAAGCAAGTTGTTGCACCATGTCAGTCTCCATTTTGTTTGTATCTGCTTTCCCATGAGATCATGTGAGATCACGAGGTGGTGCATTGCTCCCTCTGGCACGATAATCTTAATAATATCCTGTAGTGTGTGATGTGCCATTATTTATTATCCTGCAGCGTGTGCATATTTGATTTCAAAGTCTTAGCCCGGCTTTAGTTGGTTAGTATGAATGCTGGATAGATGCCTCATTTTAACTGAAATGATGTGGTGACTACTTATTTGGCCAGTGAGGTTCAGCCAGGTGATATATTTGTTTAGCTCAAGTCTGTTGGATAGCCGGTTGATTGAATCGGTTGGCTGATTTATTGGGTTGGCTCACTGCATGTTTGTCTTTCAGTTACTCTTTTCTGAGTTTTGTTGGCAAGCTGAAAAGTCACCTGGCAAGTCAGTGGATTGGTTACTTTATTTTATTTGGCTCAAGTTGTTTGGATTTCTGGTTGAGTTATTAAGTCATTTGGCTGATTGTTTAGTGTGTTTGCTGGCTGGTTGATATTGTTTTGAGTGGATTCAGTTTTAACTGGCCTGGTTTTATTGTTAGATGACCTTGCAATAGATTATTTTATCCAGGTTGGGTTGGATGTGTTTGATTCTGTGGGTCTAAATTTAATCCTGTTTGTGACAGTGGCTTTTTCGTGGTTTGGTTTACTCTGACATGTTTTGCCTTGTTATGACCTAATTTACTCAGGACTTGTTGTGATTAGTCTCCTGAGAATAATTAGTCTGGACTAGTTTGTGTTAAATTTGTTATGTCTGTCTGTTCTCTTATATTCCTGCTTTGGTGTGGTGTGGTTTGGTTTGGTTGGGTTGGTTTGGTTTGGTTTAGTCTGACATGTTTTGCCTCGTTCTGACATAATTTACTCAGGATATGTTATGATTAGTCTCCTGAGCATATTAAGTTAGTCTAGACTAGTTTGTATTAAATAGTTATGTCTGTCTGTTCTCTCATATTTCTGCCTTGGTGTGGTTTGGCTAAGTTGCTTATGTTTCCTTTGCGTTGGTTGAGTTGTGGTTCGTCCCCTCTTTAGCTTATTAGGTTGACACTGGCTGGTCGACATTAGGTTGGCAGACCCTGGCTTGATTTGCCTCGATGAGTTTGGTCATATACATTAGTCTTAGCTGCTACAGTACAGAGGAACATATCTTCTTCAGTGAGGCTGATGTAACACTGAGCCAAAGAGCTGCAACACTGCGTCTGACACTACAGCGCTGCTCATATACAGAGATACTTTGATACTGAGACAAAAACAGGCTCCAATACTGTACGTGCATGGAGACACACACACACACACACACACACACACTCCTACACACAGGCAGATTCTCTCAAAAAGCCACAGCCCTCTGAAGAGAGAGAAGAGGAACTGTCTGTTTTTTCAGCACTCATCAAAGGGACATCACATATCATAGGAAGCATTCTACATTTTAATGAGGTGATGTGAATAAAAATTTAAAACGAAAAGACCAGGGTCACATGATGTAAGCTTCTGTGTAAGGAAATGCAAAAAAAGAAAATGCAAATACACCATCTGCCCTACAAACAACTCAGTGTTTTTTAGCATTAGGCCACTGTGTGTGTATGTGTGTGTGTGTGTGTGTGTGTGTGTGTGTGTATGTGTGTGTGTGATAGTGTGGGGTATTTCCATTGACACCAGTAGCCTGTTGATGAGACCCAAGAACAGGAAAGGACAACTTCCTGTAAAGAAAGTCTTGCTCTCCACGCATAAAAAAATATGACTGTGCAGCTGTAGTTGTAGTAGCTTACATTTTCCATGGAAGTGACTCTTCAATTGAATTCATATTTTAACTATCATCTCTTATTTTTTTCACATGTTAAAGTCACAATCAAACAAACGATGACTTTTGTAATGACATGACTTTCAGTGTGTCTGTGGATTACTGTCTTGGATGTGGACGCTGGTTGACACATGTGTAAAGCACATTGGGTTTATTTGTGATTAAATGGGCTATATTGTTAAAAAAAGTAAAAATTGCATCATCTTGCCTCTTTTCCTCTTGACTTGTCCTCAGGGTGTTCCCGCCTTTGCTGAGGCTCTGTGGAGGTCATTGTGGAGGCCACAAAATCACATGATGACAAATAACAGCTTTTCCATGTGGAGGTGATCCTGATGATGAAATAAAAAACACAAATGTTGCACAAGTCCTGTGGTTGCATTGTGCACACCTGGACACACAGCTCAACTCACTGAGGTTTAACTCATGCTAAAAGTCAGACATAGCAGGAAGATAGCATGAAAAGCATAGTTGAAATTAATAATATTAACAATGATCTGCTTTTGTTTGTTTCTTAACATCAACCTGCTCAGGGACTGTAGATGAAAACTGACCTTTTGGCTAAATCTGACACATTTAAATCATGTGAATTAATATGTGTTGTCTCTGATAAATAAATGAATAAAGTAAGTAAAGTAAACAATACCATAGTTCCATTTAAGTTTCCCGGTAATCCACTTCAACATTAAAGGTTATGCCGTTGACCAATAGCAAACTGTGTTGACGGCAACCATTGAGATAACAACCAGACAGGATAACACTACAGGATACTGTTAAGATTATCGTGCCAGAGGGAGCAATGCACTTCCTCGTGATGTTACATGATCTCATGGGAAAGGCATAAACATAACTGAGATTGACATGTTGTGACAACTTGCTTTAGTAAACGTCTTCTTCATGGTCGCCATTTCCCTTCCTTGTAGAATTGTTTCTCTCATTGGCTATTGAAAGTAGTGATAAAATCATGACTGATAACAGAGGCATTCATTGCATACTATCCCAGCCAATAACTCCATTAAACTGCACCGCTTGACCACAAATCAGCAATCAAGACTAAACAATGACAACAGACATGCTCGACCACAAAAAAAAACCCCAAAACCACTGGTAACATTTTGAAAAAAATTAAAAGTAAGCATCACTTAGTGGGCGTCCAGACCAAGAATAGCCCTGTGTTAACAATTTTTGAAGGAGGCACATTGTTTGGGATGTGATGATGAAATATGATCCAGGAAGTCCAGGTTGAATAAGCGATCCATGAGTTTGAAGGATTATCAGACACCAAAACGTTGCACGGTGATTTAAAATAATCTGAGGATGGTTTTTAAAACTCAGGAAAGTTATTACAGTGACAGTCATTTTATCTTTCATTGTGATAATCACAAACTTAACAGTAGGAAAATGGCGTACAGGTTACAAAGTGATCTAACAGGATGTATTTGACTGACTAACGCAGCACCTTGCTGGATGATGTTACATTGCAGCTGTGTCAGTGCTGCGGTCAAATGACAGAGGAGGGCTGTACTTTTACCAACTGATATCCAAACACACACCTCCAACTTATATCGCCCAGCAAGCTGGTGTGCTCTATACAAGCTGAACGTCAAGAGTGGATTTATATGGAGGCGTAAACTGGTCTCCAAGTGCAGGATGAGTCACCAAAAATATTTAACATATTCAGGAAGAGAAGAGAGGAATTCTGCTATATAAATACTTAAATATGCATTTTTACATATATTTGACCTAAAGCAAGACACTACATAACAATTCACTCAGTGACACAGAATAAGAACTTTTTATTTTCACTGTATCTTTAAAAGAGGTTGAACTCTTCTGCAGAGTAGAATGACAAAAGATGTATAATGTTGAAATCTGTGTTGTGACCTTTGCTGTACCCTCACATCCCTAAGTCAGCAGCACAAACACCATCTAAAAAGCAGAACTTTTAACTCTGGATTTAACACTATACACACATGCTTGGACATTACTACACTCACTTCTCAAATTATTAATATATTTTGCACTGAGGCAGTTTCAATACAGTTTTTTCCTGCTATTTTGAGTCAACCTCAGGTCCCATGATGAATTTATCTGTCTGGTTGTTTTGTCCTTTTCATTTTGTTTGTCCCTTTTTTGTACACAAATAAGCCCAAAGTTAGCTTTTTATATCATTAATCATTGTATTTTTAAAAAAAAAAAAACTTCACACTCAAACCTGATCCATGTGGGATTTTGTTCCCTATAAAAATACATATTGATATTAAAGAGTTAAAAAAAGATAACTCTATATTATCCACTATAAATTTTTTCTTACACTAAACACTTGACATAACGAACATAACGTTTTTGGTACTGAGCTCTCATTTGTTTATCAGAGTTAGAGTTAGTGTCAGTAAACACTAAAAAATATATAAGATGGTAGTAATAACTAATACAAATACAACAAAAATATTCAAAATTTGAAATAAGAAAGATCTTGTCAAAAATACATAAATTACAGCCTATAATGTGTGCCTATGTGGTCCGTAATTTCTATATTGTTTGCGTATATGAAGTTTATGTGATGAAATCCATTGAAGCTGTTCTGGAGGTTTGTGGTGGTTCTTCCTTTAATTTGTCACTCATCTGTTTAGAAAATGTGTATATTTAACATTTTTGGGAACTATTGGGTATTATTTTTAAAGAAAATCATCATGTATAGGTGTAAATAAAATTAAAAAGAACACTACAGATAATGGATGGCATAAATGAGTAAAATAGTAGCTAAAGGTCACCATGCTATCTGACTAGTATATCTAGCAAGCTGGCATTGTTTGAAACTGCAACGTCAGTTAAGCTACTGTCAGTGGTTAACTGTGATAACTTGGAGAATAAGGCTGGTGATTTTCTATATTTTTCTCATTATCAACAAATCTCATGTGCAGAGCCAAACCAACAAAGAATTTATCCACTTAAAAGTATTGTGTGTGTATCCACAGCCTAATATATCTTATTTCTCTGTGCTGTAGACCTTCGTTGTTGTCCAAAAACTATTAAAAACACATCAGTGAGCCACACTGTCATGTGCTCCTTCACCCCAGAGAGTTAAGTCACGTTAGTTTGCTCAGAAAATGCTCCAAAGACTAATAACAGTGATCACATTTTCAGTCACATTTTCAGTCTCTGGAGAGTAGTTCTGTGTAATGTTTGGGGAATGTGGTTCTGTTTAAAGAGCTTTGCTTGTCATACATATCCTCTTAATTCACATAACCTCTTAATTTTATACTCAACTGTATATTGTAGATAACTTTAGTAGTAGAATAAGTCATACTAACAATGGATCACATGACTACTATGTGAAATGAGTCACTTTTCTGGAGAAACAGAGAATTATTATCTGACTCTGCTGTTCTTCATAGCTTCCTGGAGCAGTTTAGTATCTTTCTTCTCATTTCTTTGGTTTTTGGTCTGCAATTTAACTGTTTTAGTTCACTCTAACTATCCCCTGTTTTCAGTGAAAAAGCTCTGATAACCCCTCCATACACTACCTGACCTGCAATAAACAACAGACAAAGTTAGCAACTATTTGGTGAACATAGTGGAGCGTTTAGCTAATAAAGAGCCAGATATTTCCAGCTGGAGTTGGTGGAGACCAAAACAGCGAAAAGGGGAGTGAATATTGAACTCACATCTGTGAATGTTGTTAATATGTCAGTGTTGTGTGCAAATCAATCAGTTAATGGAGGTTTCACTAAAGTTTTGAGGTACCTGTGCTTTACCCAAGTCTTATGCAGTTTGCAGATTAAGATTTTGCAAACAAAAAATATGATCACTACATAAAATATGATGCATCATTATAGATTAAAATAAAATAAGTTAAAATAAGCTTAACCTTAGATATAACATTAAAATACAGCTTACAAATTAATATAATAGGTCTTCACAATGTATACTTTAAACTGTGGTTTTTGCTGATGATACTTGCAGGACTTTTACTTGTAGTAGAACAGATTTACATTGTGGGTTTTGTACTTTTTTTTTAAAGTGGATCTGAATACTACACTGGCAGTGGCACACATCACACTCAAGCAGACAGCAGTCAATAAAGGAAGACAATAGACTGGAGGTCTCTGACCACAGCATCCTGAATACGTCTCCTCTTGGCCTCAACACAGAAAACAAAGCAGACTGATCTGTTTCATTGCGTGAGTGTGAGGCAGAGAGTGACGGAAACAGAGGGGGACAGGTAACAGGAAGAAAACTGTGTGTGCACCTGGTTCCTGCTGTGTTTCACACTGTAAGAATAGTTACGCAACAAAATGTAACATAAGACAATATTTCTCACAAACAGCTGCAGTGTATTTGATACTGCATCATTGTTTGCTTTCACGCTCAGTGTTTGACAATAAACCTGCCAGGGGCTCGGTTGCAGGGTTTTGAAATATTACTGTACATGGCCTCAGGTTTGCTGTTTGGCAGTTTGATTAAACACACACATTTGTTTAGGAAAGGTGTCTCCAACCTTTTTTGACAGAATGAAAGAGGCCGAGAGCTACTCATGTTATTAGTAACATTCATTCACATAGCTGATTTCCTCTTAAAATAGCTGAATAAGCTCCTTTTGTGTGAACATTTACATGTTGTATCAAAACATCTTAAATTCAGCAGCATGTGCATGTTTTTTCCTGTATGCACTTCTTTACATTTTCAATGTGTCAAGTTCACTCTATTAAATTCACATCATTGTCTTTTAAGCGTTGTTTTCAGCCCCTTTACCTTCTCTGTTCGTAGACTGCTACCAGCCAGAAAGTCCCATGAAATGCTGTGTGAAGTGAAAAGAGTACCTAGCTGCAGTCAAAATGGCCGACACAGAGGCAGACATCTTGGACATCCGCAGTCAACAGGAAATCACATGACGTAATAGCAGCGGAAGTTGGTCTTCCTCTTGTTGTTTTTCCCCATGAAGTAGCACATAGATTTAAAAAAATGTATAAAGTTTATTCATTAGAAATATATTTTAAAAGTCAATTGACTCTCTTAAAGGCTTTATACAATATTTTAAATTGAGAGGATTGCAATTAATACAGATTTTAAAAATGGGCCAATATAAAGTTCATTCAATAAGTCTTTATTGAATGATTATTTATTTTGTTTAGGTAACGTTAACATCAAATTTATTTATTAAACAATTTCCTATAAACAATGTGAACAGGCCATGTCTAACTCAAAGACCCTCTGAGCTACTGATGAAAGACAGTGACCCTTACTACTTTTATTGCATCCTCTGCTGGTGAAATCAACATTAACTGAGCTAGCTAATGGACATCTTTTATGTTTAGGGTCAAATTGACCCCAGCAATTTAAACCTACAAAAAATGAAGGTTTTACCCAAGTTTACACTTCAGAACATCAGCAAGCAATACATAGCAGTTAGTCAATCATGGAAAAAACACGAACAAAAAGTATATAAAAACTCAATAAAATCGTGCATCTTATGCTAGGTACCTAGCGCATGGGGACATTTTTTTTTAAAGAAAATGATCCTCAAGCAACTGAGGAAATTCAGCCCGTCAATGACAATGATGGTCCAGTTTTACACCTCTATCGAGTCCATCCTCGCCTCCTCAATAACTGTCTGGTATGGGCCTGCCGAAGTCCAGGATAAGGCCAGACTCAGTAGGTCATCAGAGCAGCAAAGAGGATCATCGGCTGTGACCTGTCCACCCTTCAGGACCTTTATGCTTCCAGGTCAAGAAGAAGGGCAAAAAAGATTATCAGTGACCCTGGTCAGGGAACAATTACCCCCTCAGTAACCTGGATTGATGCGTTGATCCAGATGTCTGTGGATTCAAGTCTTTAGTCCTTACACATGTACATGGAGGGAGGACTCTTATATGAGGATTCAATGGTAGAGAAGTCTCTCTGGAAAGTCTTAAGAAGATCTTAAAACTTTCTTTTATCCAGTGTGACAAACAAGTCTTAGGGCATGTGCATGTGTTGCAAGATAACCTTTCTCATCAGCATAGGATCTGTGTAACAATGTCCCTTCTTTTGACATTACAAGCTTCCTCTTTCCATTTGCGATTAAACACACAATGTTAATCTGAGATAAGCACTTGTTGAACTGTACCCCAGATGTACAGACACACAGTTCACCCAAAGGTCTTTCCTTTCAGTAATTTTCCATTGCTCTAACACACAGATACATTTCACAGTATATAACAAGTTTAGCATTAACACATCCCTAAACTATTCATCCTTTATCATGACAACAGGTCATAAGGCACACATACTTCTAGATGTTACAATCATGATGAAATGCAATATTTTTCCCATACTTCCCATCCAGCCCATCACATGTTCAAGAATATCTACCTGCCACATGCAATAAAGCTCCTAAATGGTTTATCACTACTACAATGCACCTTCCCCCCATCATTACCACATATCACTATAACTCAGTCATCTATTTATTCATTTATTTTATCAAACAAATTACATGTCGTGTAGTAACTATATTCTGTATGTATGTGTTCTCATCTTTTCTTCTACTGTTTCATATATATACTTTTTTTCTAGTTTATTTATATATGGTTTTATTGGTTTACATTGTGTTTTATTCTTTCTGTCTGTAAATGTACACATGCAACCACCAAGCTAAATACCTTGTATGTGCAAATATACAGTACTTGGCCAATAAAGTGCTGTGGAAAAATCTTCAAATGGGCCAATAAATCTTCAGGTCACCCACAACTTAGTATTACACTCAAAACTTATAAGAGAAAAACTCAAAAAGTACACTGGAAGCTGGTAGAGTTCAATGTGAATAGGTTCACTGTGTATAAAGAGATACAGAGCAAACCAAGGCCTCTATCCCGGGATACAGAAAAACCTAATGTAAAATCTTTAAACCTCATATTATATACTTTTCATAACCCCTCCTATTGTGAAGCTTATTTTCTATTTATTTATTTTTAATTATATTCAACCATCTGGTCATTATTTCTGAGTTCATAAGTGACCTCAACGCTTTGAATATACTTTAAATAAGCCAACAAACTTTTTTAAAAGATCCTTAATAGACTCTGTATCTTACGGCTGTTAAGTCCTCCTTCTGCCACAAGAGGACTATGCACATGTGCAATGCAGATGTTCACACAAAAATGACACAAAGAAGACCAATTACCGCTGCTAAGGTCATGTGATTTCCTGTCAACTGCGGAGGTGGAGGTCCAAGATGTCTGCCACATTTTGTCTGCATCCAGGTCCCTCTCGTGGACTTTGATGAAGTGGCACTTGATGATACATCTTTTACCTACTGACACGTTTGCACTGCAAATGAGATATACACACTTGTAATTCACATTTGTGAAAAAAAACTCTGTTTCCCATTCCTAATGAAAATAGTATATTTTAATTTTTGCCTTTTATTGACTTATTTTCCGCGGTCATTGTCAAATCTGGTGTATGCTTGCTAGTCTGCTAACATCGCCTAATATTACGGCATCATTGATGTAACCAAACCTGAAAGCAGTGTAACTCATTTAATTGAAAGCTGATTGGCAAATAGGCATTTTGTGTCAGAGGGGGCCAGGATGTCTGTGAATTTGATTGGATAGAAATTTAAACAGGTTTACCAAGTGACTTTGTGTTATCAAATTTATGCATTCTTTGAACCTTTAGTGAGCCACTCAGAAACGGGTAGCGAGCTACTAGCTCACAAACGTCATGTTTGAGAACCCTGGTTTAGGATTATGTATCATGTGAGCACAAATAATGGCAGTCTTAAAACTAGATTCTTAAAACCAGGCTGTAAGATAAGAAATGAATCAACAAGACCAACGTGAAGGCTCTTATCATATCAGTTGATATTATGCTTTAAAGTGTGTCAGTTTATTGCATGTCACTCTGTAAGAGATGTGTCTAATAAAATCTTGGTTGCGATCTATGTCAGATTATATCAATTTGAGGCTGTCAGATTGTGCAATCAATGTGTGATAATCATAGTTTCACCTCCATAGTTTTAGTTTATGCATGCAATGCATGTTTTAAAGAGATTGCATGTTTTTTTCTCGGAGCTTTATTCCAAAATAGTGTATTCTGTCATTCTGTCATTTCCTGCTGTGTTCTGTTTGGTCGGTTTGTAGATGTTGATGGTAGCAACAGTCACATTGTGAAAATTTGGTCCCATATTTCTGACACTGTCAGAATTTTGCTGCAGCCTGTCTTTAGTCACCAATGCACCACATTGGTGGACATGTCTCCCATGGAGATCTAGGAGCACTGTTTTGGATTGATGAAGAAAGATTTCACCATGTTTCACTCACAATTGTCAACTTTAGTCTCAGACAGGGGCCTTTAGTGATGCTTATTCCCATATTCTCAAATAGTTACAACTGAAATACCACAAAGCAATATTTACTTGAGGTGTTCAGCACACAAATCTTTATCACTGAATCTTCAAACTGAACTGATACTGAATTATCATAGTCACTGAACAGTAGCTTTTAGCAGGAGAGCTTCCCTCACTGGTGACTGAGGGCACTAATGTGAAACACAGTAGCAATCATGAAGTGATAAGTCTTTGTATTGAACTAATCTTAAAGGGCACGTATCGTACACATTCCCAAGTCTATATTTTAGTCTGGGGCTGTACTGGAGTATCTTTTCATGATTTACAGTTAAAAAAACTCCTTATTCATCTTATGCTGACACTTTATGCAGCCCCTCAGTTCAGCCTCTGTGTGAAACAAGCTGTTTCTGTCTCTTTAAAGCCCCCTTCCAGTTGAGCCCACTCTATTCTGATTGGTTAGCTCCCAGAAGTTGCCCTTCGACAGACTTCTGCTGGCTCCAGAGGCTACATTAATTAACAGTAGTAGTGGGATTTAACTTTTCTTTTCTCTTTCTTTACACAAAATGGAAACCTCTCAAATACAGCCATACATGTTTGAGTGAAATATGTGAGTGGGCAAATAGCCCATGGAACAACCTTAAAAATAAAAGCCGTTTGTGGGCATGTGCGAACAATCTGACTTCATCTCGCGAAAGAAGTAGAGGTAACATTTCAAAGAAAGCGTTCAAACCCTGTCTTTTGATTTTCAGGTAGCATTTTTACATACGTTGACCTCAAATTTTGGAACGTTGACCACGTTTAACATAGACATCCAACATCATAACAGTATAAAAATAACAAAAAAATGAAGATCGACATTAGCTGGAGAGCTACTACGGGTTGCGTTTTTTGTGTTGTGTGTCAGTCTGCTGTCTGGCTGTTGGTCATTGTCACTGTCAGCTAACGATAGAACTCCTTGCTCCATGCAAATAAATTTAAAATCAAATTATTTTGTTGGCTTCATGCATAGACAGGGCCGCTGTCATGAAATGGAAAAATACAAGATAAAATTTTTCCCTCTTGGGGTTGTAGGCTGCTGTTTTTTCTCAAGAGGACAAACTGTATTAAAATTTACAGATTGGATCTAACAGAAAATAACAATTCAATTTAATTTCAAACAAAAGTAACACTTAAAAAAAAAAAGCAAGCCAGATGAAAGTAAATTTAGTCTTTTTGTCTTCTTACCTAGAAACCACAAAGGGTTAAACACTTACTTCTCTCTTTCTCTGCAGATGGAGGAATCCACCCTGCTGGACTGCCGTTCTGACTCACACACACATGTGTGTGAATGTTTGTGAATGTGTGTGTGTGTGTGTGTGTGTGTGTGTGTGTGTGTGTGTGTGTGTGTGTGCGTACAGGAGACATTTATGCGACCATCTGTATGTGTGTTAATGAGCTGCGTGTGTGTTTTTGTCAGAAGAAGACATATAATTATCTGAGCATGTGTTTGTGCCAAGTTGTGGAAGGCACCGTACTTTCCGTGTCCTGCAGATGAGCACACACACACACGGACACACACACACACTCACACACACACACACACACACACACACACACACACACACACACACACACATGCACGCACGCACACATACACACACACAGATGCATAGAGGAAACAAAAAAGAGAAAAGAGAGAGAGTCTTAGTCAAATAAGGAAAAGAAGAGAGAAATCTGTCCTCATTTCACCTGAATAAACTTTTATATTAACAAATTACAATGACCTGAAGTAAACTGAGCAGCTGGTGCTGAATTACACATGGTTTCATATAGGAACAAATATATTTGTGTTTGTTCCTTTCATGAGTTGTTATGTTATGTCCTTGTTCATTCTTTCTTAAAATGTGTGTTATGTTTATTTATGTCATTTTCTAGGTAAAATATGCCTCTGTCTAATGGCATTTTTACACTGTAAAACCACAGTGTAAAAGTTTTCTGTTTCTGCATTCACAATTTACATGTATTACCAGAAAAAATATCAAAAGTAAAAGTACCAGTACTCATTATGCAGATTGGCCACTTTCAGAGATTTAATGTGCATTAATTTTTGGATTTATTATTATGATTAATTCAAATCAATGAATTCAAAATTCATCAACAATTTAACAGTTGCTGGTTGAGGTGGAGCTAATTACTAACTACTCTTTATATTGTTGGGTAGTTTAATAACATTGCATCATACTTTATATATGGATCATGAGTTTTGCTTGAAAAATCTTAATTTGTTCAGTAACTACAGTTGTAGTAACTGCAGTGTAGTAAAAAGTACAATATTTACCTCCATTATGTAGTGGAGTAGAAGTAAAATGACAGCTAAAGTACAAGTACAGCAAAACAGTACTTAAGCACAGTACTTGAGTAAATGTATGTACTTTACAGCTCTCAATACAATAATGTTTCCTTTGATCAACAAGCAATTCATAAACCACTCATGCATTTTATGTAAAAAGTTGAAAACGTTTTATTGACAGCAATTAAAAGCATTTAAAAGCAATTAAAACAGTATAATTACAACATTTTCAGTGTACAATAACAGTATAAACAAAAAAAAGAAAAAAACAACATGTTGCTACAGTTGTACTGGGTCTTTGGAGTCATTCAAATTAGTTTGTTTCTCCAACAGATACATTTTCTGTACACCATTTTCAGCGAAGCACAACACACTTCATCTCTGCGTCCCCCTATACATTTATTCGTCTTTTTTACAGTTCCAATGACACAAACGTGAGTATAAATGTTTATTTTCTTGATATAGATCATAGATTGTAGACTTTGAATGATTCTCCTGCTATGCAGTCTGCTCTATTAATCCTAAAAGCACAAACAAACACAAATCTGCAGCGTGATTAGCCCAAGCGTCTCCAGCAGTGTTGATGCGAGTCGGTAAAACCCTGAATGTCACACAACCGTTTCTGTACTGCAACACCCACGAGTGATGGGCGGTGAATGAACACATTACCAGGTTTCCATATCAGTTTCAGAAGATGGTAATTCATCTTTCAGTTTCCTCCCTGCCATGCTTTCCTCTCACACTCCAGCTGTAATACAGTACTTCGAAATGAGGTCTTAGGTTTCACATGGCACAATATCAGAAATCAACACGCAGTCACAGCGCTCTCAATGTCACAGCGGTGGAAGAAAAGCAAAGCGAGTGAATCTGGCGCACAGGAAGACAAGCCTGAGACATCTGCATTTCCAAAAGGATACTGTATGTCACTAATCTGAAATGCTTCGTTATTTTATACATTTCTCCAGCAGGAAACAGAAAGTAGTGTGACTAAACTTGAATGTGGACATGATGACACAAGACGTTTTTACTCTTAACAATGACTATAAAATGGATGAAAGTGGCTTTACCTATTGGTAGCATTGTCTAATTGTCTAATTGCATGTCTGATCCACGCTGAATAACTAGTATCTTAAAGATTTCAGTCCTGAACATGTGATTTTTGTGATACTGTATCATATCAGAGGTGGATCAGTGTGAGGGATTTCTACAAAAGCAGGTTTTTCTGGTGACTTTCATCACTGTGAAATGTATCATCCTTGTCTTTTACCTTTACTTTATGCATGCAACAACATGTCAACAACCTTCACTTACTGAGTAGACAGTCTGATACTAATCCATCACCTGAAGTTTGAAAAAAATGAAACTTTGTGGCTGAACAGCTAGATTAACACCATTAAAACATGAGATTACATAGATGACACAGCTGCTGAAATGAGAATTTAGGGACGATGGAAGCCAGGATCACATTTAATCTGTGATGCATTCATGTTGACACAACTGTGCAAACATCCAAGTGTGGCTTGAACAGACTCCGATGAATTTGGTTATTAATTGTGTTACAGCAAACTCCTTTCCCGTCTGGATAACCTCACAGGGAGCGAGCAATAATGTTGAAACTCATTTGTTTTAGAAGATTAACATCAACTGAGTCTCTCATTTGAAACAGAACTCTCACATTTTGTGATTTTAGCCTTAAAATAGACTGCTGCAGAGTTGAGTAGAACAAACTAGATTTCCATTTAGCACTGTAGACAGGCTGACGCAAACTGTCACTGTAGCCGGGATAATTTGGATTAACAAGTACCGATCAAAACAACGTATGACACACTTCACTTGTACAATCTAAAACAAGCACAAATCTCTTTGGTCAAGATTCACACTGCATCACTACAACAGAAAACCAATCTTGGTTGTGGGAAGCCCAGAGAAGCGACTGTTTTTATCAGAGGTTGCAAAGTTAATCAGACGTGCATTTGACGATCCAGTCCTCATCCTTGAAGTTGTTTCAATCGTAAAACTGAAAAATACAGTTTGAAAACACTTCTGATAAAGCAGAAGTCTCACTGGTGTGTCAGTTGTCCACATAAATTTTCAAGTGCCGCGTCTTCTTCGGCGCAATGAGCTCATTACTGCCTCCTGTGGCCGGAGAGCAGAAGACACCCACTGCAACTACGGTTGGTTTCTTGTTCCTCAACAGCCGCCACAAACAGCAGCAATGAGCCCATTCCACACTCTAAAAACACAACTGAACAAGCCACACAAAGGTGGTATCAATGCTTTGTTTGAATTTTGTTGGTTTCAAGCAGTGCGTTTAACAAGAAAGAGGGGTTTCAAGGATGAGGACTAACTGAATGATTTGGCAAATGTATGTTTGGTTAACTTACCCACTTCCAATAAAGTGCAGCACACAGCTACTTCACTGAGCTTTTCCACTGGAAGCATCCCTCATGAACATATATGCACTCTTGGTGTTATAAGGTGCTTCGGACAAACCTTTTCTTGCATAATTCTTGTTCACCTCCATATATTCAACTTCTTAACGTTCTTCAGAGTTAACAAAATGAATTGAAGTAATTACATCCTCCAAATGAGAAGAAATCCAGATATTTGTGCATACTAAAGAGCAGGCATTTCATATTTTTTGCATAAAAGATTTTCACACTTTGACAGGCTACTCGGCTGTTTATCTGTTCTTAACTGCTCTTTTCAGTGTTCTAGTTTGGTATTAATCAGCTGTAACTGGTAACATGAATTGTAGCTATCATAAGCCAAAAAACAAAACAAAACAAAACAAAAAAACAATGGCCTTCTTTTGGTGGTTTCTCACATGACAACAGAACTTATATGTTTTAATGAGCCTGAAGAGTTCAAAGAATAAATGTACTTAATCTGAGACCCATATCACCACTGTTTCTATGTTACAGTTAGCCAACCAGTCAGAGACAAAACACTCTTTTACTCTGTATTATTCAGCATTTGGTCTCTGTCCAGAAATCTCTTTCTGAGAGTGTTTAATGACCTGGCAGACGTGAAGAGACTTGGCCGGGTCTGAATCACTGCGCTAATAAATAGCTAACATGACCTTGTCAACAAACGGAGCCCTGCCAACTGCACTGAGTCTGGCTGCTAATGCTAAATCCAGGGGTTGAAACAAAGAACGGTGGAAGACTGTATTGTCTGATATAATGAGTAAACAAGTTGGTGGGAAATGACACTGTTTAATGATTTAAATGATTCACATTATTTTATTATCGATGTTCATCATCTTTTTTGAGTTTCACTCCAGTAATTAGGCAGCTTTGTAACAAATACTCAGATTCTATTGTTGTATTAACAAATGAAGTAGTCTTACTTTGCTGTTGCTCCTGCTTTTGATTATTAATGTGCAAAATCTTTGTTTTAATGTAGACTGGAATGAAACCCTTTAATGCCTTTTTTTACCATCACCTTCATGTGTACTGATTGTATTTGGTGATAAAAGTGATTCTAAAATTCTTGGAAATCTTTTAATTTAGATTTTAGTGAATAGCCATGTTCATCATCCAGATTGAATCTAGTGTTACAGAAACACACAGGCTTTTCAGTACAGAGGAAGGTTGGTACTATGTTAGTAAAATCATGTTATATTTATCAACGGGTCAAGGGATATTTCTATGAAACTGAACCACACACAACATGGGCGTAGATTTGGGTATGGACGGTAGGAACATGTCCCTACCAATATCAAGGTGTTGCTGGATTGTCCATACCAATATTTTTACCGATCTCAAACAATCTATCTGCTTTAACTCCATGTAATGTTAACAGGAAGATCTCTGCAGTTATGATTAAGTGGGAAAGAGCAACATATGGGGAATACTCGACCTGATGATCTGGCAAATCTCAACTTGAAGCTGTACACATTGTTGACTAGCAGCAGCTAAGCAGCAGCAGCAGTGGTAGTGGAGTCAGTGAGGTGGAAAATATGAAGTGGTTAGTATTTATAGTTGAACGTTCCAAACGTCACAGAAATTGAAAATTAATGGACAAAACTTAGATCATTTGATATTTAATGTCAGGCGTTAGGTGCTGTTAGCTAATTTGTGATTGTAGCTCAGACATGCTGTTTAATTAAACAATTTAACACAACAACAACATTTTAAAGCAAATTAAGGACATCTGGTCCTTTTTAAAGAAGAACCAAAGTGTCAATAACAGCTGAGCTTAATAAGAATGGTCTGTGATCAATCCAAACATTAATCTTTGAGGTTAGTGGGAGAAATATTTACTATTTAATGCCATCTCTCCCCTTTTCCATGAGTGTATCAGGAGCAGAGTTATTATTGCATATGTGACATTAAGACATGAACATTATTTAGAGCTTGTCCAACTGATTTGTTTGTGACTGTCAGGCATCATTTAATTATGAAAATCCTGTCAGCAGCAGCCTGAACAGCACAGAGAGACACAGACAGGTGAGCTCTGATGTCACAGAGACACACAGAGAGGTTAGCTGCGGCCTCCCAGGTGAGCTCTGATGTCATAGTGAAAGATCTAGTCATATGTTCAGGAGTTGAATGAAAAATAATACAAAGTTTTTGAGATGATTTAAAGATAGGATTGAGCATCACTGTGGCTCTGTCATGAAACTCTTGAGTTGTGTCACCCAAATCCACAAACTGAAAGGACAGAATCTCAGGTGAGGTTTGAAAACCTTACAGCAGCTAGTTACAGAGCAGCATGTTACCTACAGGTTTCTACACATTAATTGTGACAGTCTATGATATGTTACTTTTAAATGTTAATTTTGGTCTCAGATTTATAGTTAAGTAGTCTATCAATAAAATAAATGTAAAAATCAAAGAAAAAAAATCATGATACAAGTCCGGTTTCAGGCAAGTCATCAAATGCATATTCAGTAAACATTTTGCAGGGTCAGGCTCTTTATATATGTATGTGTGTGCACACATGTGCCTATGAAAAAGAAAAGGGTGATACATACACAATTACTTTGGCCGTCCAACAAAAAAATGTCCCCACTAAAGTTAAAACCAAACCTACGCCCTTGCCTCATGGTGAGTAAAAACTGTCTGGGCTGGTTCAGTTTACACAGTAAGAGACAGAACTAGCTATTGTGTACAAATTACTCTTTGATAAACTGTAAGGTAGTCATGAAATACTTTGCAATTTTTGAGGCCTAAACATTTCTATAAGTGCATATTTAGAAAACTAGTGAAAAACCAAAGAAATGTGTCCTCATTTATTGAAAAAAAACTGCATCTACTGAAAGTACCTTTGAATGGATAATAATCTGGATTACAGATCATCTGATTACATATTATATGCCAAATGGTAGCAGGAGGTACTATAGCTAAAACTTGACCCGGGACATTGAAATAAGACACAACGAAGAAACGGACATTTAAACATTAATGGAGTATTAATGGATTACAGTATTAAGCTTCATTTGGACAGACTTTTTAGGGGAGGTTGAGTATTTAAATATTGTTTGTGCTGATCAGTTCTCCCATTAGATAGATGAAACTATTTTTCCTTGTGGCTAAAATGTCCTCCAGAGCAATGACTCAGGTTTACGAGGACCACAGAATAAAACTATTATTATCCACCTAACATCTCCCTGTAATATTAATCCTGTCCAAATGGGGCTTTAGTTCATGGCATGGCAGGACACAATTCATTTTGATGGCTGAAAACACAGATGTACAATCGACTCTTCCTAACTTACTATGTAGACATAAGCACGCATGTATTTCATGGAAAGAAACCATTAAATGGCACAGTTGTTTAGGAACCATGTGTGATAAAAATGATTACTTTGGCCCATTTGGTTCCCATGCAGGTTCATGAGTCTGTTGCATGTTGGTGTGACAGGAGTGCAAGATCATTTTACAAAAGGAAGGGGAATATTTTGAGGACCAGATCAACGTATTTTAACAATCCTGGGTCTGCAGAGTTGATCCACCCGAGGAACTCATAATCTCTGTACAATAATACACCTTAAAAGAAGCCAGAAAAGTAAACAAACAGAAAAAATTAACAGAAAACTGTACAAGGCACATTTGAATTTCCACAGGCGTAATCTTCCAGGGGGGCATATTTAGGTGACATGGCCGCCCCATGCTCTGCAAAGGAGTGCAAAATCCTGGCTCTTTGGTAGCATTGCAAAGGCTCAGAGACCATTAAGGAAAAACAGAGGTGCAAAAACAAAAATCCAGGCATTTTAGAGTTTCTTAAAGGTTTTAAAAAATCTCCATTTGTTGAAATTAAGACAAACAGAGTCCGAAGTTTCTTTTCTCAAATGGGAAAGGGAGTAAAGGGGAGTAAAAATTAGGTCCCCAAAAATAAAAAAGGAGTTTCAAGATGTGATAGATCCAAAAACACAGATACATTATAAAAGGTGCTACGTCTGCTGGGTTTTCCAAAAGCTAAACCTGAGAGTGGTCCTGGTGGCCGTTCGTACTGCCTTGTGAGTAGATTATCCGTCCAATCAGAAGGAGCAGGATGCCAACGCACAGCAGGACGGTGGGCTCCTGTTGGATGTACGGCAACTGGTTTGGATGGATCACAATTCGCCTACGTCCACCTGCCACCCCCTGGAATACAAAGGACAGAGAGAAGAAGAGGTTTTAGAGTATTAATGAGAATTATGTTTAAAAATATACAGCATGCTCACACCAAAATAAATGAAAAATCCTTTTTTCAAACAGCAAAAGACTGAGCAGAGACACCACTTGAAAAAGAAAGTCCAGTAGCAAGGAAGGTGAGGTCAATGATACAAAATGTTATGTCATTTTGATACAATGGGCCCTTGATTTAAGACAGAAGCAGACAAAAACAGGATTCTTGTTTCTGGCCGGCAAAATAACTGTTAAGTAGCTAAACTTAGCTATGTAGCTAAATAAGCTGACGTTAACGTTAATGTTTTTAATGTTTAAAGATAAACTCAGGTTGCATTGTGCAAGATCTTGTGAGATTAGAAGCATAACTTCCGTGACACATCATCATGATTAAAAAAAGGATGTTAAATTATGAAGGCTCAGATTCTGCAGGTTTTTCTTCGAATAAATCACAACATCATCTTCGAACAAGAAGAATTAACAAATTAATTCACTTCACTTCTACTGCAGTTTTTGGTTAGGACTTTGTCCTTTGACAGTGTACGCTTGAACTCTCTTTACTGTCTCTGGCTATTTTACCTCTCCATATCCCAGCAAGTCACTCTGGCACACTCGGCGCCCTGTTGACTGAAACACGTGTTTGGTTTTCTTTTCTGCTCTTTATCCATGGAGTCAACAGCCCCTGTGCCTTGGACCAGGTCCATTACTAGAGCAGCAGCAGCTTCTCGTTGATAAGTTGACAGACAAGAAAGGACATTTCCCCTCCTGGTGCAACAGGAAGCTCAGGCCTGAAGAAACTCTTTCCAGAAACAACACAGCTTTTGTCGCTAAAGAAAGGTAGAGAGTTGGGTGGGGATCTCCACTATGAATGACTTGAAAAGTAGCTGGTAATTTTGCTACACTAACAAACACTTCTGCTACTTAAGCAAAAAAAAAAAAAAGGTTCTGCTATTTTTAGGCCTTGTGCAAGATACTTACCATATTTTCTCTACTATCCCGAATTCAAACCTACGTTAGGAATGAATCTGATTCATTTAGACATCTTTTTCAATTAAACAAATAGTAACAAAAACAGCTCCCAGTAGTCACTATTAGAAGGCTGCGGTTGTACTATGCAGCTTTTGGGTGTGAAATCCTGGAGGTGTGTGAATGTGAAGCAGAGTTCTGCTTAAATATTCATCCTCAGCTGCTATTGCTCAGATAAACAAACATTTACAAGAATAACTAAGGCTTTTACAAGAGTAGGAAACATTTTTTTCCTTCTGGCAAATAGATGTCCTGTTTTGGCATGAAGCCCTTCAAATACCGCCTGGCCGGATGGACTGTACAATACCATCCAGACATCGACTGGCACAGAAAAAGTCTTTTGCCTCGGGGTGAGACTGTACTATGAAAAACAGGATCTTTACAGCGAGCTCAAGAGAGGAATATCAAAGCTGTGTGGTTTAATGTGAAAAGTGAGCCAAAAACCAGAGAAACCCCTGATGCCAGAGGAGGAAACAGGTGAGGGGAAGACCAGTTAACCCTGTGATGAATCACAATCTGCTTCTAATTCTGCTTCTGACTCAGACCATTTGTATGACTTGGTCAAACAAATGGGTCAGAGATGACCACAGAGCTGGCACAGCCTGCTTTTTTTTCAGAATACAAAATTGAACAAGTCTAGACCCCGATTTCCTGTCAATCAGTTTGACCTGAAGCCTAATAGATTCATACAATAGAGACTTATTCATAGCACCTCAAAGATTATTAAAAAAAAGAAAGCATTGTAGAAGAGATAGAAAGACTAATTACATCCACAGTAGCTGAAGACCAGAATGCAAAGCACCTAGAGGACGTACATGTATTGAGTTTCAAACCTGTGTTCAAACATATGGACTCAAATGCTTGAGGCATGACAGGACGCCATTAACTGTGAATTAAGGCACCATGACTTAAGACTCAAAAGCATCCCAGCAATGAGACCTGGGGAAGGTAATAAAGCTTTATAGCAACTTTAGCAATGTTAAGCAAATATCCTGATGTGCTGGAGGAAAAACCAATCCAACTGGTTTCCTTGTAAATTGGAAGCACCACTCCTTTTCTACTCCAACTCAATTATGGAGACATACTTAAATTGATGTGACTTAACTGAGGAAAATGTGATCATCATGATCAACGGCCTCCTGATTCTCTATCATATAATTTCAACAAGCTAGCGGGGCTTTTCCCAAACATGTTGGCTAGCTAGATAGTGAGCTATATTCGATGGAATCCGTTTTTTAACAAAAACATTTTTGGCTATATCAATCATGAGCATATTTTTTATTATTGTATGACAACATTGGGAACAAATCTCCATAAGAAATGTCTGGAAAAACATGGTATTCTGACATGATATGTTTTCCACTTTTCATGGGACGTTAATTTTCCAGGAATCATCACCTAATTTTTTTTTTTAAACTTTAAATCCACATTTTTGGAGACAACAACATAGGAAGCAATTGAAATTACCAAATACTAATTTCAGTGCTGCCAAAACTGACCCTTGATTTTCCTGAATATCATCAAGGGACTGTTGTGTTTGGCTACAAGTGAAGACCAACTCTCCAAACTTTTGGGGGATTTGGTTTCATGTCCACCACATGAACTTCAAGAATCATCATAAATCAACACTCGTGTGGGTGTACAAGCTCAGGTGAACTCTGAACGCATTAATTCAGCCTCCTCTTTAATTCAGCAGTACATGGACAGCAAAGGGTGTTGACATCACAACCTAGAGCTTTGCTTTTGTTTAGGGCAGAAAGTTCAAGTGGATTTTTAACAGTGGAGGGTTGTGATTTTTCTTCAGTGATTTCTTTTCCCAGGTTACACCATATATGGCATTTAGAGATTTAATTATACTTCCTTGTTTTGAAAACACTGACATTATTAATGCTCAATTGCTTGCGGCCGAGTTTATGATATTACACATTAGAGGCTTGTCTCTCTTCTAAGCAGACAGAGACAAGCTTTGTGGTTTTAAAGCTGGCAGTGTTTCTGTGCTCTCTCCTCACCTCATGAACCACTGCAATGATTTGACTGTCAGGATGGCCTGCAGTTTGCAGAATTAGGGGAGGTACCTTGCTGGCAGATTTATGAGTCTCAAGATATGAAGCAAACTTACTGATAGCTTCTTTCATTATTCCATGCTCGATTTGTTGATCTATTGATGTCTAGATACCTGACTATGCCAATAGGAAAGGGGTTAGTCAGCTGGTTTTGCCATTTTAAAACTAGTATATATATTGTAAAGCATGTATTTTTAGTACCATCATGCCCAGTACAACCACAGCCTGGACACTGAGCAGCTCTACTGGAGCACTTGGTTGTTTAAAGTGCTTTTGAACAGGGAACTGCATCTCCCAGATATTAAAGACAACTACATCTGATTAATCAGGTTGCCTTTACTTGCCCAAAAATGCATAAAGCCATCTGTGGATGTCCTTCCACATTATATCCTGCTCTGTAGTCACGGTGGAGCACTTATTATATTTTACATCTACAGCCAATGAAAGTGAAGAAGAAACTGTCAATTTCGACACAACAGGAGGATGTGGTGTACCTGGGAGGAGTTGACACTTGATGTATGTGGTTTAACACAATTGACGCAAATATACCTGACCAAAATCTGTAGACAATGTGTCTCAAACCACCTACTGTAAGGCTCAAATTGTGAGTGATCAGATCATTGTCCTTCTTCAAACTAATCTCTACTACTACTTGATTTAATGATTAAAGGGGATTGACATTTTAGGAAATATGCATATTTGCTTTCTTGTCGAGGGTTTGATGAGAAGATTGATACCACTCTTGTGTCTGTGTCTTTAAGTATAAAGCTAGAGGCAGGAGGCAATTAGCTTAGCTTAGCATAAAGAGTGAAAGAAGGAAGAAACAGCTAGCTGGACTCCAAAGTGTGAACAATTACAGCTACCAGCACCTCCAAAACTCACATGTTAAATTTTGTTTGTTTGATCCAGTAATATCAAAACAAACAGTTGTGGTTTTATGGGGGTTACTTGCTGTAAGTATCTCTTGCTGGGTGCAGTGACTTCATGGAGTCCCTGTTGACTTCCTGGCAAACTCACAATGATGAAAGGACTGCAGGAAGTCACAAATGAGATACTTTGTGTTAATTATATACTATACTTAAGATTTAGGTGTAAATATGTGTATTTTTTAACTTTGGCTAGCTGTTTCCCCCTGCTTCCAGTCTTTATGCTAAGCTAAGCTAACTGCTTCCTGGCTCTTTGCTCACAGGCTTGATTGTGATGTTGATCTTCTCATTTAACTCTCAGCAGTTTGTTATAAGTTGTTCTATTTAAAAACCCAATGACTAGCAATCTATTTCTTTTACTGTTATTTGCAGGGGGAAAGGTTACAGTAAATCAGGTGTTCAGGGAATAGAAATAATATCTAAGATTAAAAATACCATGTAGACAATAGAGCTGCTCTGTTATTTGGATGATTGATCGTATTTCTCAGTCAAGATGAGAGGTTGGAACTGTAATCAGAAGCAGATGTTCACCTCAGCTGACGAACTGCAGGCTGAGAGTCTGACATTAAGCCAAAACTGGTTTCACCAAACACTCTTGATTTTCAACCCTTTACCTCAGGATTACAGAAAAGGAAATACACACACGTGCGCGCGCACACAGACACACACATACACACACACATTTGCGATCCTCTAATAGTTTTTCACATTTGAACCTTTACCTCAAATAACCCCTTCCATTATCTGAGAATAGAAAACCTGCTGCCACAAATCATTTTCCTGCTGTCACTGCAACTCTTGCAGACTTCTAACAAGCAGTTCATCTGGCACACACGCACACATCCAGGCACCACAATGTACAGTACATGCACTGACACATGCACACCGTGCTGCTGCGGTGATGCAATGGGAAAACAGTTATAAACTTACTTAGAAGAAGCAAAACATGCTCAACACAAGAGACAAACCAAACAGGCAGTCAGCCAGTGAACTTCTTAGAAATTCAGTCAACCAGAAAATCCACCTGTCAAGTTAGTAAGTCAGTGCACCAATGAAGCAACTGAACAATCTTATAGTCGATCGATCAAGCAAGATGATACAGCTCGTCTACTAGTTTTCTTTAAATAACTGTTTTCTTTAAATAATTTCCCAAAACATCTAATTTTCCAATATCTCTATGAAGATGTAATGTATGTAAATGTACATTCTCTATATTTCTGTCTATTCATATTGTTGGCATATGGTGCCATGATGTGATTATGTATAATGCTTGATTCAATGAGTGATGTAAGACTGTAGTGTGACCTGATTGGTCCATGTTGGTCAACCAACCTATTTAAGATGGTCTCTCTTTTTGTCTTGTAAAATAACCTGATAAAGGTCTGTTTACCGAAATGTTGTTCCCAATAAATCTTTTTAAATTGCAAGTGAAGAAGACAGTACAGGAGTTCTTTGTTCTACTTAAGTTTCAAGTGTCTGCAAGCTGATTGTGTAATGCAATTACTAGAAACATAATAACATTTGACTGGAAGGGAGGGAGTCTACAATTTAAGGATAGCTTTGCAAAATGGATGGCAGAATGTAAAATGTACTGTAAGCGTTTGGTAGAAAAAGATAAAACACTGGTATATATTGTGAAAAATAGAAGCATGAGTCAAAAACAATTACTCACAAACACAACAAAACCAAAACTTAGAAGGTTTTTAGCAGTGTCCCGACTCCTCAGTATTCAACTTGCTAGTCAGAAAACCTGCAAAATCAATGCAAAAAATTGACAAATAATAGCATACGAATGGGGGTTTTCTATTACATGGCTCTCCTTTCTGCAATCTCATGTATTTTACATATTTTCCACATCTGTTTGGGTTTGTAAACCACAGATTTTGCCCCAGCACTTTGGTAAAGACACATCTCTGACAGTGAAGATTTCAAATTTCTCATCTTGTTTTCTTACTCTTCTTCTCTCTTTCTTTTCACAGTGGAAACATTGAGTCAGCCAGTTCCAAAAAGCTCATGTGATTTTGTTTGGTCACCACAACTTACTATGCTGCCTCTTAAAAATAGCTCTCTCAACAAGGCTACACTTACAGGCGCACACACCAAACAAGCACACATACACACATACACACACACACACACACACACACAATGCAAGCTGAGTCTGGCTTTGTTATGTTATTTCTCTATCGTTTTTACTCTCACTGTGTTTCTGCTTTGTAGTGCCACTATGCAAACCTCACCAAACGTTTCAACTTTTAAAATGTTTATCAGGAGATTTGTTGAGGTCAGAGCATGCATCACAAGTTCACATACAAAAAATTCACACACACACACAAACACACACAGGTTGCATTTGTGATGTTGTAGTTCTGAATCCAATAAATGACCTTTGTCCCCTTCATCTCTTTTACTATCTTCTGTTCTTACTTATTGCTTTTGTCCTCTTCCACAAACATTCGTGGCTAACTTGTCACTGCAAAAATATTTAATCAAGCTTTTATGTGCTCTACATGTGTTTCTGGTAAGAGTGCCCATCCCTGTTACTAGCTGTCATAATGTACACTCAATCCCTGCACCTTTAGTTGTCACCTTCTGTAATTTCACAACATAATAAAATGCAAACAAGGTGCTCTGTGCATGGATAATGAAGGAAATCCCAGCTCCCCTGCAGGAACTACACAAGTAGAGCAAGGTGTAGTTTCACACTGAAACAACACAAGAGAAAGTAAGTGTGTAGTTCAACAGAAGAACATCTGTGTCAGGGGCAGTTATTTTAACCTCTACTGAAGGTTTCCCTCATTTAACCTGACATGTCAACTAGAAGGTCCAATTCATGCAATATACAGTCCTAATCTTCCCTAGGTCCACATTGTGCCACTATATGTTTAAGAGTTTCATAAGATTAGACAACTTATCTTCTTATCTTTGTGTTTCCCACCGAAAAAGCTTTAAAATTTAGCTCAAAATGCAAATATGCCTGCAAGTCAGCAAATGTGAAAAGTGATGTAGAGCTTAGAAGTTATTTAAGGTTGGCGTTTGTGCAATATGGATTCCTCAGCTTGTTCAGAAAAGCCAAGAAAAGTAATAAATGTAGTGATGCTGACATAAATATTCTAGGGCTGCACCTAACAATTACTGTCATCATCGATCAATCTGATGATTATATTCTTGATTAGTTGATTGAATGCTTTGTCTATAAAATATCAGAAAATGTCAGTTACATGTTCCCACAGCCCGAGGTAATGTCTTTAAATGTCTTGTTGTATTTTGCAAACAGTCCAAAACTCAAAGATATTCAGTTTACTTTCAAGAAACACATCAAATCCTTACATTTGAGAAGATTTAACCAGCAAATTGTTGACATTATTGCTTCAAAAATGACTAAAACAATAAATTGATTATCATAATAGTTGCTGATTAATCTTCTGTTGATCGTCTAATGGATTTATCGTCTTGCAGCTCTAATATATTCTCTTCACAAACTGTCCTAGAGTCTCCAAACAAGGCATCATATTTTCTTTTGCTCCAGAGAATGACAAAAGGAAATCTGTTTAAATCAACTCACAACACAGGACACAAATTCAACATAAACACACAAATACTACAATAAATTTGTATTTAATTAGTTCTGCATTGTACTGATGGAAAGAGCAATACTCGTTACTCATGGTTAAACAAGGGTTAAAAAACCTTCTCCTACTCTGTCACACACACACACACAAACAAAAACACAGGAGCAGCCAGCCAGTGACACCCGACTGGTCCACAATGTTCCTCTGAGTTATTTCTGTCTTCAGGACAAAGGGTTTTACCTCCTACTGAAAGATGACAGAGCGTGTTGGAGTTTGTTTGAGTGTGTGTATGTGTGTGCGTGTGTGTGTATATGTGTGTGTGTGTGTGTGTCTGTCTGTGTGTTTTGGCAGGATAATTAGACCTTGTGCTTTGCTCCCTGAGAGCTCTTTAACCACAGGGCTGAGCAATAATGAATCTACACTGTCACGGACACTAGGCTGTCACACCACACACATACGGACACCATACTGAGCACGTTTACAGATGTTTGAAAACAAACACACACACACACATTGTGTAAATGTTTAACTGAGAAAGAAGGAGAGAGGCTGGATTAAATGAGGACAAAGGAGAGAGAGCCAGGAAGATTACTGAAAAACAAATAATTACTTATCGTTATATTAGTGATTACATACCGCTGTACAGGTTTCCCCAACAAATAATTAATCAACTCAACACTGTTTGTACGGAAAGTGGTTTAAATAAGTGCCTTGCTAATTTTTCTGTCAATAAAACAAGATGAAGTGAGAGGAAACACCTTTGTGCTTCTCTGTGTTTGTGCAGATGATATGAGTCATATGAAAGCCTATACAACCTGAAGCGATGCAGCTCTGCCACTTGGCCGACGCCTTCACACGATGAAGCTGATTAAAGCTCTTCTGTCAACTATGACACGCACATAAAGGGCAGCTCAGCATGCAACGGTATTGTAATGAAGGGTTGGCAATTGTGGGGAGGGAGGACTTGTCAGAGTCTGCTGAATTATCCCTTTAAGTAACTTTGAACCCTTATAATATCATAAATTCACCCATAAAGTAGCATCTTTAGTATTAAATGGTCACAATTCTTATATTATCGTGTCTAATCTTTGGATCTCAGTTGGAAAAAGTTCAGCTCAAGGACAAAACTTCTCTTTAATGTTCAAAAAATAAAAGAATCAGAGTTCTGAGCAGCAAAATGTACTTTAATGCCAGCAAGAAAGGAGAACAATATATAGTGCACACAAGGCTCACCACATATGTCCTGGCAAGCTGACCTTCAGCCCCCAGTTTTATATCTTTTGTCTTATATAGGGCACACCTATTGTCCAACCTCTTCATACTAGCCAATTACACCATTGTAATCTCTCTACATCACCTGGTGCAGACCCAAAAATATTTTTTTTTGGGCTGAACTGGACATGCCTGGCATATCCAGTTCCATCCAGTCATGCTCTTCTATTTTTTATAAGTGCACCTGGTCACTTTACACCACTATTTCCAATCCTTCTCCTGGCTATCATTTCTCCACAGCCATTCTTGCCACCCCACACGCCCATTTCTCATTCCTTTCCCAAGGCCACTTTAACACTGAGTATAATACAAACACACTTACAATTTTATCCAGTGCACTGAGTGAGATTATTTTTTAACATACTTTGTGCTCATATATCAATCACAAGTTTCTGTGAGGTATACATTCAACATAATGATAATTCAACACACTTCTACTTAATGCTTGTCATTTTAACAGTAATCATTTGCATTGTATTTTACCTTTCTTTCAGTGCATCATAAGTCTAAAATAAAATTACACCACAATATAACAATATCACAAAGTCAATTTTCTCTACTTATTAAGAGGAACAGTTATCCATTTAGTTAAACATTTGCCTCCCTGTCCAGCTGGGTTTCTTTGATGATAGAGAGGACGTTCGTGACTTTGGTGAGAACTTTCCTATATTTGTCCTCTGGCATCCTCCGAGCCCACCACAGAGATGTGATTCCTCGAGCCTCGTCATGCCTGAGACACTTTCAAAAGGAGGCGTTCAGCAAGAAATGATTCATAATGATTCGCTGTGATTCGCCTATCTTACTCAGACTGTTTGAAGTGTGAATTTTTTGACATTGTTGAGAACTTCTTCAAAGTTGTTATCCCTCCAGTGTGTCTGGGTTCGATCCGGGCCGCTGGTAGGGTCACTTATTCAAGTAGAGCTGGTCTCAAGAGATGGATCAGATATGATGATTCACAAAGACTCCAGTGATTGGTTACAAAACGCCAAAGTGTTGCATGGAATGAGGGCACTAGGGCACGCGCCACAATCCAGGCCTTGCAATGGAAGTCTTAGTCGAATGTTTGATAGTCATCATTTGCAAGTAGGTGCAGCAGCCAACAAAACACACCCCTACCTGTCAACAAGCCAGGTTGTGCCTTGACCCGATGCCTTGCATGGGTTTGGTTCAATGCCTGCTTTGCAAGGATTGGATCAGGTTTCAGAGTAGAGGATCTTAAGGACTGAGAGATTTGAGGATAAAATATTTCAGTTGCTGGATACTCTCCGACAGTGAGAATGACAAGCAAACTAACTATGATAATCTGCACAGAGCTGCTATTCTCATTACTTCAGAGCAGCCAACTCGGTCCTCGTTGGTTCACAGTTGGCCAGGAGAGGAAGTAGACAACCTCCTCGCTGGCATCGGAAAAGCACAAATAGTTGGGTTTATTTTTAAAATTATTTGCTTTCGAGAAAGAACAAAAAAAGTCAAATAACAGCACGCAGGTCGGGGCTTGTAGCATAGCGAGATTACATCGCTATCTGATGCTCCATTCTGTCTATCTCTGTGTCATGGATGTATAAATAGCTGGAGGTCTGTGTGCCTGTTGGAGGCTGAGCTTTGGATGAGTGGTCAGTGCAGTTGTCAGTGGTCTGGTAGATTGGGGTTTGAGACCTAGTGTGGGAGCTCTACTTTGTAAAATAGTTCATTGAAGAACACAGAAATATCCTAAAATTAGAAGTGTAATAAAAATAAAAACAGGATTGTTACGCCTATTTCCACTTTAATTTGAATACAAATACAAATAATTTAGCTGCCTCAACAAATACAGATACAAACACAAATACTGGGCTTTCCGCACATCCCTATTAGGTAGTATCCAAATGTTTTGCCCCTCTTTCTTCAGCTATATGTTTTGCTGCCACGGTCATGTCAGGACTAATTTTTTCAACTATTTGTCGTTTCTTGGCAGAACAAACTCAGCTGAACTAAGTTTCTGGTTTGTTTCAGCAACAAAAGGCTCCTCCCTACTCATACTGATGGTCAAATATCCCAATTAAAAATCCGAAAAACCTGAAATGCGTCTTAGTTTACTGTTATGAAATCATGTGTAACTATACATGTACACTTGTCCGCAGCAACACCTGGCAAGAGAACAGGGAACAAGCCTCCATGTTCCTCTTTTCGCTGCCTCCTCATTGTTCTGCGGCACGAACAAATACACATGCGCACTCTTTCTGGGTAATTCTTCACAGAAGTTCACAGAGGGCTTACCACATTCAAACTCACACACTTCTATTCTTGTCTTTCTCTTTGTCTTCCCTCGTTAGTGTGAATAAGTGTTGAGTCACAGCCTTGAATCATCACGTTCTCACATATTTCTCCAGCCCCCCTCTGTGTTCCTCTGCTCCTGAATCACAGCTCCGAAGGCCAAAGCAAACTTTGCTTTGCTTTGCATGAAAAAGTTCATAAACAGAGTGAACAAAAGTCTTTTCTGACGTCACTGAGAGTAAACGCCTGATTTCCAGGACTTCTGTGCCTAACTTGAAATATCCAAAGAGCATACAGACGTATAATTGATCACAGAGAAGGCAAATAAATGCAGTGATTGATCATCAATAGCTGCAAGAACACCCAAAACTGAAAGATGGATGGGTAATTTAGCTCTGTTAATGATGGGTTTTAGAGCCACGTGAACATAAGTGCACTCAAATAACACCCTTAAAGGGGTTTTGTGCCTTTTTTGTAAAGGTTGCTTGTGCGTTTTTTGGGAGAGACAAATGTAGAAGCAAGAGGGCAGAAAGGGTTAACTGTCTTCTTGTTTGATGCTCATTAGCAACCAGAAGATTAAACACAGTGGGCAAAACACGACTGCTCGGCTTGAGAGTTGTAGCTTTATCGCTGTTAAGCTTTTGGCATTGAGGCTACATTTGAAGCTCTTCGCTGAGATGAAACAGTCCTGTCGTGCCTTTTCATGACTTCTTTTTTTTTTTTTTAATCCACTTCTCTGGTGTGATTAAAGAGAATTTAACCCAGCACTGATTTCCCTCCCACCCTCCCCCCTTCTTCCTGTCTTGTTTCCTAAAGCTGGACTCAGCTCTTTGATAGAGGAGTAAATAAAACTGTGATGATGCAACATGAAGAAATGTTGCCAAGGAAACAGAAGCCAAGAGGAAATAAACTCTTACTGCAGTTAAGCAACTTTACAACACACCCAGTCTGACTGATGGAATTATATCCACCGCAATAATGTGATTATTTCTTCAGTAAGCCAATAGTCTGACTACTACAAATGTCATTTCATGTCATAATCAGAGCCGGATTACCCCTCCATCTATTAAAATAGTGTTGTCTTATAAATCTGCTTTTTTGTGGTGTTTTGATTCTTAGTGCACACGCGATTAACCAAATTCAACATGTCTAGTGTAGCGATGGAAAAAATAAAAATATTTCGGCGCAAAAATAAATAACTTTCTGTTCTTGTGTGACGAGGAAACAAGTCGGCACTTTGAAACACCTCAGTCTACATCAGTACCTTTGTAAGCCAGCCACAAAATAATCAGCTAAACCACTGCTACTGAGGCTTGCAAATGAGCTCCACTTTTCTAATGAGAGCAGTCAATGAGCTTCTCTGGGTCTCACCACATTTTAAACACCCAATTTGTACCACTAAGTTTTGTTTTTCTTTCTTTCCCACTGCTGGGAACTGGCTGAGGGCTTTGCAGAGGAGAACAGAGCTGCTTTTCCCCTCTCTGTGTTCAACAAGTTAATTTTCTGCTCCTCTACTATTGAGTCTTTTTTTTTTTTTTTTTTTAATCATATGGCTGTTTACATGTTTTGGGTGTTTTTAACTGCAGTGGTTACTGTGGCATCTGGATTTTCTGCTGCTTCAGGCTGTCTGCTTGGTTATTTTCTGATCAAAAGTCATTTCGTTTTTCTCACCCCGAGCGCAGTGGAAACAGCCAGCTGGTCACAGCCTCCTGCGGATCACCCACGGCGCCATTTTAGGGGCATTTTTTTGTCCTAACCTCCTCTTTTTTTTTCATGCCCTGCTGAGCATGTAGCTCATTTACAGCCGCATTCTGCTTTACATTCACACAGTTATGCAGCCGCTGTTGTGACTTGATTTCGGGTTTTTCAGTGATTTAATAAAAACTGACTAGCCAATTAGGACAAATAATGATATTTGTGAATCATGCTGGATAGGGACGTTAATCTCTGAACAAACAGTGATTTCCCACATTCACACAGTCCTATCTAGACTGAAATAACTTAACCCAACCGCAACAAAAGAGACTCAGACGGAATGATGTTGGATTTGATAAAATTGATAAGTCATTAACATCCGTTAGCTAACCACAGTCCTCTTCTGTCAGCTAATTAGCGGCTCCACTACATCTGTTGAATGTTCAGCACTTTGATCAGGAGCTCCACAAATGTGGTGGTTTCTTTCTTATACTCGGATCCCCTCTCCCACACTCTCATTCACATACGCACACACAAACAGTGTCTATGATCACTGACCCTTAACATGAGCACTCTATTGTAGTCGTCTCCAATGAGTCGGAGTTCTCGTCCGATTGCCTCCGCCTGCATGTCCCCTGCTGCGTTTTGTTGCCTCGTGCTAGAGGGGCTGGGAGAGATTCCTGGAACAGAGAGGAAAAAAAAAACATGCAGACTTTGCTAATATGATCAAACGAAGAGCTTACAATAAGTATTGTATGTTACAAACACTTAACTGGGTAGCTCTGGGTAATACTTTTATTCAGTACAGTTCTGCAATAAAGAATTAGTAAAGATGAGTCTCCAATGACACAAAATACAGTTTTTGTCAATGACATTGGATTACAAGACACTGCAAACATCAAAAAATACAACATGCATCTTCCAGTAATACATACGGTATACAAAACATCACTTTACTTATGTGAAAATGCTCTAATACATTGTACACTGAATAGCAGAGGAAAGAAAAGAAATACTCCAAGCCTGAATTTTATCCTGATAAAGGTCTTTTTGTCATGTCCCAGGCTTTTGTATTGAACATACATGTTGAACCAACTGGCGACATTGATATTAACCAGAAAGGGTTTTGATTCTGTGGATGCATTCAATAGTTTTTTAGGCTGCTCTGCCTGCTGCAAGCACACAAGTATCACAAAAAGAACATTTAGTAGGCAAATCTTTTAAATCTATTTTGTATTTATCAGTTCTGAGCACTTCCTTTTGTGACAGATGTGTATTTGTTTGTGGCATAAAGTCGTCTTGGGCCGTATGGCATCACCTGACCTGCAGTTCAGGCTGTGGCCACTACACCAACATCACATCACATCACAGCCAAATCTGCTCTCAGGGTCATGACTGATTCATCCTTTGTTGAATCTTATGACAAACAGTGAGGACATGTGACAGAAAAGCAAACAGGACTATTGAAACCAATTAAAACGCTAAACCTTCACATGTGATTTTTTTTGTGAGACATTCACATGTGATGTGCATGTCCAGCTTTCAGGAATGCATGTCTGGATCATCAGCAATAACATTTTGAGGAAATGAGACAGACAAGTGGGAGTGCGATTCAGGATTGGGTGGTTCACAATATCAACAGAGACTTTTTTAGTTTTGACCCAGTTGAGTTTATTTGATGTTATAAAAGATGCAAGCTCACCAGGCTAAGATAAAAAACCACAGAGGAGAAGTAAATCAGAGTGCTTATTCATCTAGATGAAAACAACAACAAAGCAGACACACAAAGCTACTGTGACAAACATCTTCTATTTTATTCATAGTTTAGATAAAAGAGTAGATACCAGAACATTTAAGAGATGGATTTTCATGGAAAGAGTAACAATATTAAAAGTAGAGAACGACCACTACTAGCTGACCAGGCAAAGCAAATGTATATATGTGTTTGTGGTTAATCTTATATTTTCAGTATGAACTACAATATGACTATGAAAGGCTCTGACCTCTTACCGCTCTTCACTTATGACTCATGCACACTGTCATGAAACCCAGACTTAATATTTCTCACATCCTCCAATATTGAAGAGACCAATACAGCGAGGAGGCTCCGTTTCGATCAATCCATTAGTGTTTTCTGCACTGCAGTGTCAAGTGACTCTGAGGTTTGGTGTTGTGTAATTTTGAGGTTGGTTGTGGAAATATTTGCTAGACAAGCCTTAATTTTTAATTAAATTAGTTCTTTAACAACCATCAAACTTTTGGGGGTGGTCTGTCCAAATTAAAACTAATTGTTTGACCATTGAAGGTTTAGGATTTATTATATTTTTGGACCACCATATTGCTTTGAAGGTCAGCAGACACTATATTTTGATGGTTTCAGTCGTATACCCTGTCATGCTTTGTGCCTGGATTATTTTAACAAGACGGTTTTCTTTTTGTGAATGACCATAACAACCAAAAAGTCTTATATCAATATATATATATTACAGGTTCATTATTATAAACATGTAATTAAGTATTAAGTATGTATATATGCTATAACGTATACTTAAAAATATAAGAAAGGACAGAGCAGACTCTATCTGCTGAGGAGACTCGGGTCTCTTGGAGTGCAGGGGACGCTCCTGAGGACCTTTTTTGACTCTGTGGTAGCATCAGCCATCTTCTGTGGAGTGGTCTGCTGAGGCAGCAGTGTCTTCTTGACTTCTGACAGTCCTGGGATGCCCCCTCAATCCAGTGGAGGTGGTGGGAGAAAGGAGAACGACGGCTAGGAAGTTATAACAGGAAGTGATAACAGGAAGTTATCGTCTCTGATGGAGAACATGACCCACTCACACTCGGACAGCGCTGGGCAGCTCCATCAGTGACAGGCTGCTTCACCCGCAGCGTGTGAAGGAGAAATACTGCAGGTCCTTCCTTCCTGCTGCTGTCAGACTTTACAATCAGCACAAGTAGACCGCACACACCAAAACTGACAATTCATTCATGTGCAATAATGTGAATTCAACCGTTCAGTCTGTCTTCATATTATATTTTGCTTTTTTAGTGTTTATTTATTTAATATATTTTTACTTTTTTACTGATGCTTCTTCTTGGTGCACTATCCCATTTACTACTGTGACACTGCAAATTTCCCCACTGTGGGATTAATAAACGATTATCTTATCTTATCTTATCTTAATTGGTTGAACTAGCAGCACCTAAAAGTTCTATATAGTGCAACCATGCTGCAGGGGGAACAGTGTCTTGGCTCACAACTCGTGGTTTTTCTAACACTGAGGAAAAAGTTAAGAAAAAAAAAAAAAAAAAAAAGGCAAATTAACATTTCGTTTTGCTGCAGTCATCACTGAATTTGCTCCTTGTAATTGAAGATGAAACATTTGGTGATTTCTGGTTTGAAATCATTCTTTATTTACCCAGAGTACATACCGAATTATTCATACTTAAGACAGACAATAATTAGTCAGCTTTGTGCTGCCTATGATTAGATTTCAGTCTAGACTCTATTTATTACATCAAAGCCTCAGGCAAAATCTATTTTTGTGCAACCAGCCCCAAGGTTGTGTTATAATTAAACTGCGTGAATATAAATCAACCAAAGAAAAACTGCATCACAGTCAGCTGTTCCAGTGTGTCTGCGACTCAAGGAACCTGACTGTAGATGTGATCTTGCCGCTGCAGTAGGAGGAAGTGTTGTGATAGGAGCTGTAATCATGCTGTCAGAGAGCGACAACAACAAGTTGATAAACTGATCCTCCTGACGCTCCGATGCTCTATCTCGCTCTCTCTGACACACAAACAGGCATTCTTGATACCCGAGACTTGTTATTCGTTGAGGACGATGTTATTTTGCGTATGGTACGAGTGTGTTTGTTTTCATCTCCTATCTGTCCTATCAGATGGACGTAGCAGAATGAATGAGAAGCGAGGGGTTTCTGTCTGCGTTTTACAAAAGACCTGCAGGCCTATTTTGACTGCGACACACACACTGAGGCTTATTCTGATTGGCATACTTAATGACTGACACGCACACACACTTTTATGCACATACGCGCGCGCACACGCACTCACACGCACACACACTTGCTGGTCTGTTTTGACTGGTATCTTGTCTGTCTGGCTGTAAAAAGAACAGAAGAGACAGAAGGCAATCAGTCCGGCCAATCACTGCTATTATAAAAAGCAAAGCCTTATGTACAGAGGTTGAGACAATATGCTGAGGTTTCCAAAGCCACTGGAGATTATGTGTCTTAAAAAGCGCTTTTATCCTGGAGAAATACAAACACAGATAGATACGAATGTGGTTAAACACCATTTTCACACGTTTTTTACATCAAGGATTATGTGTTTCTCCACGTTTTTATAAGGGTGAAAAAGCACCTCAGGCAAAAACGACATTTGGAGAGTTTGAGTAATGAGTTAAGTCTTCACAGGATGAGAGAACCATAGTGGATATGTTTGTCATCCACTGCACGAACGCTGTAAGGGGATGCTCTCTTTTTGTTGTTTGTTTTTTGCCGAATCTCAGCCTCATGGCACAGTTTTTTTTGGTCACCAAGCAACGGGATCGGTTAACTTTAGCCGGCAGCGTCACGGCTAAAAGCAGGAGTTGTGCTGATGTAAACAAGTCCACTGGTGCACCATTTTAGGTTGTTGTTGCTGGAGGTGACAGACTCATGCGTGTCGTGCTGTGTTTGTATCTAAATAAAAAGCAGGCATAAATACTGCATCATGGCTGTACAGAGGGATGAATGTCCAGGAAACACTTTGGTGGCTTCATCAAAAAAAAAAAAAAGCTGATGTTATGTAGGCCAGCGTTGATGAAACTGAAAGAACTTGTGATACGTACCAAAGTGTAAAGATTTTTATCGCTACATGTTAACTGACACATCATCTGCTTTCAGTAATTACACTTCAACTATGAGCTCAACTATTTACAGCACTTTCACTTCAACTGAAACATCGGCTCACCACAGTGATTAATCTTCCACTGACATATCAACTGCTTTCATCTCTTCCCCCTCAACTGACAACAACTCCTTTCAATGCTTACTCTTCAACTGATACTTCAAACCCTTTCAGTGCTTCACACTTAAGGAGGAGCGAGTAGATTTTATACATGACACATGTGGAAACAAGTTGTGCAAAGCCTATTGTGGCTCCAGATGGAGCAGCGCGAAATCTGATAAATCTCTCAAGGCGAGGCGGCCTCAGTTGGTGCTGAAGTTTAAAAATGAAAAAAATAATAAATCCAGTCAAAATCTGGCGATGTGGCGTTAGAGAGAAGTGAGATTACCAGACCAACGCAGCCCGCTGCTCATCTGTGCTTTAAGCTAGTGGCTCGAGGCTACATCAGCCGCTACTAGCATAACACACCCAAATCCCTAAATGAGCTGTCGCAAGTTGAGTTGCATTATGGGTAATGTAGGCAGCAGGTTTTGACAAGAGGAATGCATGGATTAAAAAAAAACAGTATGTCTGGTTCCTCACTGCATCGATTTTTGATGTGTGTGTTTTTGTTTTGTTTTTTAACTGTCCATCGAAACGCTGACAATGTTATAAAAGTGCAATAACAAACTGCTGGAGTACTGCTTTAAGTGCTTCATCTTGAACTGTAAACTTATAAATGTCACATGAAAAGGATAATCATTAACTTGTTTACATGGTTTACACTGGTTTAAAAGCTCCAAAGACTAAAGATGTTTAACGATTTCAAATATTCCAACTGAAAGTTTCCAGCAGCGAGTATACATACGTTTTCTTCCAGTTTTGTTAGAAATATGGTCGTACTGATTCCATTTAATATCGCTTAGTTGGTGAGGACAGACGGATTTATGTTTTTAATAGTGATTGATGACTTGCACATGGTATTTTATGTCAGCTAATTAAAATATTCACATGAAGTTGCTGACTCATGCCTTTACTGTGATGGCGCACACACACACACACACCCACACACACACGCACACACACACACACACACACACACACACACACACACACACACACACACCCTTGGGCGTGGCTCTTTATGGTTGAGCGAGATAGAAGACCCTTCTTCCTTCCTGTAAATCCGATTCAACAGGATCCCATGAAAAACTGCAAATCCGAGGCAGCAATCCAAACACAGCAGGTCTAAAAAGCCCTGCTGAGACGCATGAGTCATTCTTATTCACAAAGTTGGTTTGATACTATAAATTGGTTTAACAGGAGGCAAAGGCACAAAACAAGATATATAATAGTGTTTAAACAATATGACAAAGTGCTGTTATGGACGTGTGTTTGTGTCCAACAAGACAGTTAAGATTAGGACTTGGATGTAAGGTTAAAACTAATGTGGATGTAAGATATAATAATTAGGGTAAATTTCACTTGTTTTGGCATGGACGACCGTATGAATTTAATATGAGGTAAGGCTTGGTTAGACTTATCCTGAATGGGTTCCGGGGGGTTTCACATGCTCAAAAGCAGTAAAAGTTACTCAAACAGGAAATGGCGTAATTCTACAAAAGACTGAAAAACCTGGGAATCACGAGAAATGGGTTTGGCACTGAGGAGTCATGTCGGTGTATTTAGCATCTGCATGTTTCAGCCTGATTTCAGGCCAGCAGGATGGAGGTGTGCGTGGTATTAGTCATTAAAGCAGGATACAGAAAAAACAAGTCTGACTTACTCATCTGAGAAAGTAGCAAAAAACTAGAGTAGTGGAAACAACTCTCATGAGTAAGACCTAGTGGGAGAAAAAGGGGAGTACAAAAACATCCTGAGTATGTTTTTGTTCATCGTTTTACTATCATTGTTAACATTCAACACCACCACCCGCCCAAACCTCCAAATCTTTGAAAAAGGAAGCTTCAGGGAGCTTGTGCTAGCTCATATCTGGTTTCATATTTTTGCTTTACACCCACACAGCAGCAGCTAAATTTCACAGTGTATAAAGCCAAAGCAGCTTGTATTGGCTGATTCAGGTCAGTAACTTGCACACATAAAAGGTATGGTAATTATTAATATAGTGTCTTGGTGTGCATCCATGTATTCAGACAGTCAGACACCTATACTTACTTTAAACACTTCCATTTGCAGGAACGCAGTTTAACACCTCTTAAAACTGACACAGTCTCGATGACAGATTCAAGCAATTTTAGGGTATTTCAGGCGTGATTAAAAGTTTTTTTTTTTTTTTTATTAAGCATAATGATTTTTTTTAGGATATTACAGGTTGTTTGACTTAGTTGATCATTGACTGGATGTCTTATTTCATCACCTATAGCAGCAGCAACAAGGCAAAGGAGGGGGCTTTCATAAGGGCAAAGAATGATGGTATGTGTTTTAATAACCGTTTTCTTTCCGAAATGCATTTGATTTATTTTTAGATGAGTTTCAAATCGTTGTTTTCTTTGTCACTCTATTACTTGTCACAGGACTTTGTAACGATAAACTTATTCACCTGCGTGTCTATTTAGAATTGGCGGTTAATTATCTGTTAGGTATGAAAAGTGCCTGTGCTCACCGTGCTGCTGGTGCGTCCCGGGTCCTCCGCCATGCGCCTCAGCCATGCGCTGCAGGGCGTGACTGATCACCTGGCCGGTGGGGCTCGGAGTCTGCGTGGCTTTGTCAGCCGTCGCTGGCCTCGGGGAGAGCGGGGAGCTCGGAAGCGAGTCGCTCTCGAAGGAGAAATATCCGCTGGATGAGCGGCGGTAAGGGAGATGGAATATAGACCTCTTCTGAAACACGCCTAGGCTGTCTGTAGGGGAGTTGACTTTGGGTCTGCACCGGGACGGCGACTGCGGCTCTCCTCCTCCGGTGGACCCGGGGTGGCCAAAGCTCCGCTCGCCGCGGTCGGTGGCTGGCTTTGAACGGGAGTTTTGCGCTGAGGGTCCGGCGGCACCGACGGGTGGCGGATCTCCTCCGCTCTCCTCTGTCGCCGTTACTGCGGTCGAGCCATCGGGCCGGTTTGGTGGTCTGTTGGATGAACAGAGCGTCACCGTCAACCTGGGCTTTCATCATTCTGCTCAACACAGCCTCAAATCAGCCGCATCTGGAGCTGCAGCTGGATATGTAGCGGCGCACTGCTGCGCCGGGACTGGACCTCAGATTGGAGGTTTTCCTTTACAACAGAACAGATTAACTTCACAGGAAATTTCGCGATGACGCGCAATGGACTATTTTATAAAAACGAATCCGCTTAAATAATCTTAGTCAAAATAGTTTTGTCTTTAATGACAAATTACCATATTCTGACTAACTTCCCGCTGCAGCTGAAGCGTTTTGAGTTGTGTAGTGGGTGTTAAATGACTTATGTGCAGTGAGTGTGTTCCTGCTCAGGCAGTAGCCCAGGTTTCCTGTCCAAACTGGCCGCCCGGCTCGTATTGTTTGTCAGAAATTGCTGATTGCAGCACATCTTTGTTTGACTTGTGGGGGAAAATAATCAGGCATGAAGGAAGCGGCTGGAGTAACTGCGTCACACTCAAACAGACAGAGACACGTCTGTCTCAGCAGACCAGTCAGTCTGGAAATCAAATTGTTCGAGTAGCCTAAATAAATTAACACAATCTTTTAGATTAATCGGACATTTCTGCTCATTTACATTTGATTTATTGAATGAAGGCAAAACAAAATGCAGATACCTCAGCAGATTATTATTCAAAACACTGATTTGCATCAGAAACAATAAATCTTAGAAATTTGACATTTTCCGTTTTAATCAGCAAAGTCAGATTCACAACGTGACATTCTAATAAAAGAAATGATATTGTGTTGCAGCGCTTCCTGTTTGTCCAGACTAACTACAGTTTCCCCGGCGCACGGATTCCCAGCGGCAATGACCTACTTCTGTGCCAAAATGACCTAAAATTATAAGCAACTGTTTTTTAGCACCAAGTCTCCATGTGCCGACAATCACACTTTTACGCACCTTTGATGTAAATGGTCATCCTTTTGCTTTTTACGCATTTTTACGCACGGTGGAACAGCGACAACAACCGCACTTTAACTGGACGCGGCGACTGTCCTCCAGCCGTATGAAAATGTAAACTTTCCCTGTGGGTTTCGGTGCTGCTCCGAGCGCTACGAGGAGGGATATTAAGCGTGTCAGGCGGCGTGTAGCGAAACGGCACCAAAGCGTACCGGCGGCTACCACGCCAAGAGGGAAAAACAAACTGAGGGAAGGAAATCCACAACGTCAGTGCCAGAAAACTCGCAAACAAGGCATTTGATCAGGTGTCACGGCACTATATGTGAACGAGATCCGTTCAGCAGCACGTCTGCACCGTCTCAGTATTGAAATGAAGAGGTAGGCTGTAGTTTCTGTGTCTCCGTGGGCAACCACAAAACAGTCGAGACTCACCAGAAAAAAAAGTGACATTCCAGATAACACGATAAGGTTTCACTTTACTATTAAGACAAAGATATTAAAATAATCCAGCAGCTGTCAGACGCACTGAGTGTGCGTCTTGGATTATGTTTTCCTCTTCTAACCAAGCGGTACATGTGCGCCTCCCACAGGACACTTCGAGACACTTACAGATGTCCTAAACTGGTAATAAAGTAAGAAAATAACCTACCCATTACAGTCCGGTAATATTAAAATGTACAAAAAAATATGAAAATCTCACTTGAGTTCATAACCTGAAATGTAGAGGTAAACTGAAAGGTGGCTGAACTCTGTGACCTCGATCATAACAAAGCAAACTGTTTCTCATATATGAACAAAAATCAGTTTGACTATTAGAAAGAAAACATCTCCTCACATAAGTCTTGACATTACTTAGAAAGACGTGTAGTGCTCAATCCCCGCATAAAACTGCATGCACTATTTAGCAAATTAAATGCGGTTTATCCTCTGCATCCCTGCAGACAAAGCGACCCACTGGAGAACTTGTTGAGATTATTATTTCACCTCCATGCAGCGCTTATCATTATTAAATGCTCTTAACACAAAAACTAATGTGTTATGAGTTTAATAATAGGAACCGAAGCCGGCGCTAAACACACCGGCGCAGTCTGTGGATCACTGCAAAACGCACTAACATACTCCTATATCCCTAGACAATAGAAGAAACCTCAACAAAGTAGGAAAAAGTCGTTTTAAACTCTGACTGAAGTATTACAGGAGTTTTACAGGGGAAAAGGTGCCGTAAAATCGACTGAACTCACTTTTTAGACATTTTCCGAGCACATTAAGAGAAAATACTACAATGTAAAAGCAAAGCTGTTATTAATTTCTTATATTAAAAACACTGCCATTATGCGCAAAAGAGATATCACGGCGTCTGTTTGCAGGGTGACAGCTGACATGCCGGTGAGCACATAGGGAAACTGGATTTTTGTAATGTTAAAAAAAAAAAAAAAGACAACAACACACACGCAAACACACACACACACATACACATACACACACACAGTCACACACACACACACACAGTCACAGTCACAGTCACACCTCTGCTCCCTCTATCCCGACTCACCTGGACTGCCGGTGCATGTCAGTGGCGGGACATCACTGCGGGCTCCGAAAAATTAAAGGATGACAATGTGGCTGTAATATAAATGATATAAATGCGAGTCCAAATAGGGTCCTCAGGTCCAATGTGACCAAATATGTAACTTCCAAAAGTAAACAAAAAACTGTCAAAAGTGAAATAAATCCCAGAGTTCGTGTTTCGGTTTCCTCAGGAGAGATGGTTGAATAACCGTGTGGAAACTACCAGAGGAGGTAAACAAACTCTGTCCAAACAGCTCTATTGTTTCTTCCTCTCTGTTCTCAGTTGAAGGTACTGTGTTCACTGATATCAAGGCTCCTCCTCTCCAAAAACCCCACCTCCTGAGAGGGCGCCTCTTTGCTATTGCTCTCCTCTGCCTCCCCCTACCTCTCACCATTAAATACAACAGTGGCTGATGCCACTGTTGTATTTAATGGTGAGAGGATGCCAAAGAGACAGAAAAACAACTTAAAGGAAAGTGTTAAATTGTTGTTTTCTGTCTCACTGTGCATTGTTTCACTTTCTGTGTCTGACAGTGACTCAATTACACACAACATACACCTAATTCTAACCAGACATTCAGCATGTAGTGCATTCCCACTGGAAAAGGGACAGAATTAAGTTTATTCAGAGATGTCTCAAATATACTAGGTTGACTTGATTTTTAAGTGTGCTGTTGATGGACAATATTGTCCTGTAATGCAATGCACAACATAAATAGATGATCTTAATTGTGTACTATGGTGAGACAGCTCCAGAATAAAAATAAAGTGTTAATAAATCTTTGGGAAAACATTTTGCTTTCTTTCTGTAACTTTCCAAAGTCACAGGTAGGCATCTGTTCATCCATGTCCTGTTAAGATAAATGGTAAAGTAATCTTTCTTGTAGACTAACTGTCAAAACAATCAACAAGATTATTACACAGTGTAGAGGCTAAAGGCATGGTGTAACGTGAGCAACTGGGATGCAGCTTTATGTCTCTGTGTGTCATTCTGTGTTAGTGGTGGAAAATAACACAGTAGGTTTACTCAAGTACTGTACTTCAGCACAATTTTGAGGTACTTGTACTTTGCTGGAAACATTATATTTTCTGCTGCTTTATACTTCTTTTCCACAACACTTAGGACCACAAATTCTGGTTGTTACTCCCTGACATTTTCTTAACAGCTACAGATATTGTTTACTTTGCAGATTAAGATTTGACATTTAAAACATATGGTCACCTTATAAGATATGATCCATCGCTATAGTTGTGACTACCTACTAAAGACATAAAGTAGTTAAAACTGGCTTCAGATCAACTAGCTATAATGTTAACATGAGGCTTACATGTTGATGCATCCAATAACATGGTAATAAAACACTCTGAAAGTAGCCATTTTGCATGAGTACTTTCTCTGCTTGATATTTAAGGTAATTTTTGTGGATAATACTTCTGTGCATTAACTTACATAAAATTTGGAAGGCAATACTTTTACTTGTAATGTAAAAACAAACTAAAACCAACAATACGTTAGTCCGTCTCTCAATACTTCAAGACTTCTTCAGCCTGTCTTTTGCACTCTGACCTAAGCCGATTGGTCCGATTCATTGTAAATCTTTAAAAAAAACGAGTCACAACTATATATTGTTACATTTTTTAAAAAAGGTTAAGTGATTTAAAACACCTGGGCACTGTAGTTTTTAGCAATCATTCTCAAGCAGAAGTGAATAGTACATTTTGTCAGGGACTATTTTTAGCTGTGGATTAATACACATTTTACCCTACTGCCTGCCTTGTCCCCGCAATATTATTGTTATTCTCTGTCTTAGCTATCTTTAATAATCTTAACAATATTCTGGAGGCTTTTCTCCCTGAAAATGAAACAATGACTATTTGATACTATGTGGGACAATTAAGGTATGCAACTGTTAAAAAAATCAAATATGTTGTTGAATATAACTACAAAATGAGTGTGGCGCCTCATCTAAAATACACAACCATAACAAATCTTTCTGTAGACTTGTTTAAAAGTTTGAAAATGTTATCGTTTCTTATAGTGCCCCCAACAGGCCAGTCAGTGTAATAATTACAAAGTCCACCTGAGTTTGATTAAAATCGGGTTAGTGATGTCTCAGAACTCTCAGATATCTTCAAAACTCAGAGACAATGTACCTGATAAAACTGTGAACAGGATTTCACTAACAGTTCCTGGTGTATGGTTTCTCTTCACTAGATTTCGCTGCATGAACAGAGATATAAGAACAAAAACAGTAATGTGTAGAGCGAACAGCCGACTGCTTCTTTTAAAGAAATGATAACAAACACACAAGCAGCTAAAACTAAACTGATGTATAATATTGGTAGAATATCCAATTTTGAAAATAACATCTCAACTCAAGATCCACTTACTAACTGAATGTCCTGGTAACCTAATGGTTAAGGTACGTACCATACAGTATAAATGCACCTTTCCTGTCTATTTCTACATTGTTATCTATCAAAACGAAAGCAAAATACAAAAAAATGTTTTTTTTTAAAAATCCACCACCATCTTTTCAAAAAGGTCCATGTACTAGCTTTTCACAAAGCTTTCACCCATAGCACACGGTCTTCATCAGCAGACAGCATTTGCTCACTTGTCATGGAGATGGATTACAGTTTCATCCGTAGAACCTTTAGGACCTCTCATCTATTTTGGATTATAAATTAAGCATCAACGTACATTGTTGGTCTTAGTACTGTAATAGTAATTTGACAAAACAAGGACCATTTATTAGCTTCTTCTGGAACTTTCAAATGTATCGCATAATCTTCATCAGCACAGTATTCAAATCCACCTTTATATCTCATTTGTTTTTGAGAAGACACACTAGACTTGTCAAAATGACACAAAGCCACATAAAAACTCAACCAGGAAATAAAATATCATCCTAACTTTGACAAACGTACAAGTTCTCTTTTCCAGTTAAAAACAAATACAACTTTTAAAAAGTCGTTCCCTTCATGTTCAATCTGACAAAGCTGAATGTGCATTTCATTAGTTTCATTCTCACATGAGACATTCACTATTTCAACGAAACTGACGCCTACACTTGTACTATGACTGCTGGCATGAAAGTAGAACCCAGAAAGAGCTACTATCGCAGTTATGAATCACAAAAAAAGCTCTGCTGATGCTATATTCATATTTCTGAAGATATACTCATATGCTTCTGAAAAACTCAAGAAATATATTGAGTTTGTCCACTATTGATATGTGATTGTGTTCTGGTGCAATACACTGATCTGTGCTGTGTATGTATGTGTGTGTGTGTTATACACTTTTATTTCATAGACATGGGAAATCCAGATTTTGTCAGCCAAGTGTCAGCCAATCAGAAACAAATTACTTTTCAAACATAGTTCAGGTAAACAGTTGAACCACCATGATAAATGACTGCTCGAGGTGCATTAAACTGCAGGTAACCATAGCAACAGTATTGCTGCTTTATGCAGTGTTAACAGTTAACGAACCATTCATTTGACTGACTAACAAACAAACATTAAGAAATTGATGGCAGCTTCTGTTTTTGCATGTGGTTTTTGTCTGAAGCAACTCGGAGGTGTGCTGATAGAAAAAAAAATAACAGATTTGGTTGAATCTGTTATTTTCACTTCACGCTGTGGTGTTCTTCACCTTGTGAACGTGATGTTTGCGCTAACTATTAAATATATTTGTGGCAAGGCATCATTTCTTTCTCCGTCAACATTTTATCATCCAATAATAAGAAATGATTTTAATAACACAACACTATGTGGTTAGCATGAACATCAACAATAAAAAGTCTGTTTCACAAAGCAACTTTAATTCTAGTGTGCACATTCATTTCCATATTTCATTGCATTTAACATTGTATCCAGCACCTGACACACTGAGGGCTTTGTGGACATGAGCATGAATATCTTTGCAGATTGTCCCACTGGTCAGTTTACCCAGTTGCTAAATTCATCAGTCTCCAGTACATCACACACTCCAGACCTTCTGGATAGACAGTACAGTACATTTAGAGGCTTCTTTTAACCGTGCCATCATTTTAAAAACAAAAATTATGATTAAATTTCATATTGTCACAATCACATGGTTGGCATTGACACAATGATGGACAATGAATATTGGTGGTCATCCCTGAAGTACGGCAGCCCTGAGAGCTCAATGCACTGCAACTTAGAAAACACACACTAACAGACACATCAAAAAGCAAATGAAGAAAACAGCAATTTGACAACATATGTGCAGCATTTAGAAGAAAACGCTGCAAAGTGAGAAAACATAACCAAATACAGAAAAGTGCCGCAAAAACAGAAAATAAAATTTGTTTAGTTTCCCGTCTTCTGGTCACTTTGCAGCAGTTTTATTCTTAATGCTGCTCGTGTTGTCAAATTGGTGAATATGTTTTCTAAGTTGCCATACCACTGTGCTGAAGCATCCTTTTGTTTATTTTCTGTCAGTGTGTGTATATTAACCTAATGTGGTGGCTATTTGTCCATAAGGGGTACCTATAGTGCTGCCCAGTTCTTACAAAAACTATAAACAACAAAGTAGCTCTTACACTTAAATGAATAGAAACAAACACCAAGCTGTGAGCAGTCAGAGCACAGTTGGCAAGGCATAAGAGGACACCAGGTCTTATTCCCACAACTCAGCTCATGTGAAGACCTGCATCTTTTCTTTGGTATTCCAAAGCCATGGCACTAAGAAAATGTCTCAGCTTGTAAAAAGGCTTGGTGTAAATTAATTTCCCTCAACACAACAACAAATTATATCACCAGTACTACCTATGCTGTAAAAATACAATATAAAACTAATTATAATTTGTAAAGGACTTACTTCAAAGGCTGAAGAGTGCTGTAAATGAAAATATATTCTACTTACAGGATGTACAGGATGCTGCAGGGGCACACACACACACACACACACACACACACACACACACACACACATACACACACACACGTATACACATAAACACACACAAATCAATACAGACAGACAAAAGGGTGAGACAATCAATACCATTTACATGTGATCAATACTGATCAATTCTTCAGAGTGTGGGAAAATGTGTGTGAATGGCTGTAAATGTCTGCCTTGGTTCATGTTAACTTGTCTATTAGTGCTTCTGTGTGTGTGAGTTTTTCTGTACATTAGGTAGTTTGTAGCTCTTAGTGTGATGATGATGATGATGATGATGATGGTGATGGTGGTGGTGGTGAGACTGAAGATGGTGCCAGTGAAGATGTAAATGTTAACAAGATGGCTACACTGATCCATATAGGAAAATAGAGAGATTTTTTTATGTTTTCTGTCAGTTGGATTGCTGCGGACTGTGAACGTGGTGTACAATTCAGTATAAGAAATAAAGAAAATAAAGAGTTATAACTATTGTAAGTTTACCCAGAGCATTGGCTAGTTGCTGTTTTAAAAGAAGCATAAATTCATTCAAAATCTTGTCTGACAAACCTTCAAGTCATCCCAGACTTTTTCAGTTTTCTGTAATCCTTTGTTAAGGGGTCTCATAACAGCAACAACCTCCACCGTGGTAATTTTCATAGAATACCAGGAGATTTATCAATACATGCTTGCTTGTAACTGCTCATAATGTATGTTGAGTAGAATAGAAATATAAGACAATTCTTCATTGCAGGAAAACTGGAAATAATGAATATCAACACACATACATTACTGGCTCAGTGTGGTTGCCTGATGCAGGAAAATATAATGAAAAGTCCAGTCAAACTGATTATATCAAACTTAAGAGAATGATGTTGTACTTTTCTAACCATGCTAGCAGCGTGGCCCAGACTGACATATCTCAACAACTATTGGATGGATGTGGTACAGATATCTACGGCTCCCAGAGGATGTACAATAATGACTTTTCCTGTAGTGCAGGAGTGTGATTTTTAGTGAAATGTCTTGACAACTGTTGGATTGGTTGCCATTAAACATAGTACAGACATTCACATTCCCCTCAGGATGAACTGTAACAACTTTGGTAATCCTTTTTCATCAATACTTGGTTTATGACCAAATACCTCCAAAACCAATGACATTCCCATTGGCCTCAGCTGTACTTTTTGTTTAGTGCTGATTAGCAAATGTTAGCGTACTAATACTAATACTAAGATGTTGAACATGGTAAACATTACATCTGCTGAACATCAGCATGTTAGCATTGTCATTGAGAGCATATTAGCATGCTGAAGTTAGCATTTAGCTCAAAGCCCAACAGTGCTTATTTATAACCTCACCTGTAGGCTGTAGCGTTGTTAATTGATAAACCATGCTAGTAGTCCAACCACAGTCCTGGATGAACTACCAGCATGCACCATTTAACCTCAGCAGATGTTTAGGAACGCAGCAGCACATCTACATCAGCCAACCTAAATGATTTCACACCTCTGTTTGTCTCCCTCCACTGTTTCCCGGTGGCGGCTCACATCAAGTTCAAAGCTTTGACACCTTCAAGGCGACCAATAGAATAAGACCCTCCAACACTGAGTCACTCATCAGGCTACATGTCCATTCCGGTCTGCAAATGAACAACATCTGGTAATACCATCACTGCCTGATACAAATCACGATCCAGACTCTTCTCGTTTGTGGTTTCACGATTGTGGAATGAGTTACAGCTCCACACGGTCTTCTGACTCCCTTGGTGTCTTCAAAAAATGCCTGAAAACTCAGCTCTTCCATGAACACCTCAACACCTGAACCCCTTTAATTTTTTGTTTATTGTTGCACTGCTTTCTTGGTGTTTATGGTATTTCCTATGCACTTGACTATTTCCAGTCCTGTCTTACTTTAATTAACAAAAAAACCCAAAAAACAACCTCTGTTTAGCGCTCTCTGTACCTGGTCTGCTACTTGAGAATTTGTACTACAGCTCTTTTAGTTACTGTCATCTGCTTGATTGTCTTGCCTCAAGTCACTTTGGATGAAAGCGTCTGCCAAAAGACAACATGTAAATATAAATGTAAAACATAAAATAACATGTACACTTGAAATAAAAGCACTCGTTGAGTATATTTAAATTGGGAATAGGTTCATATCAGGTTAGTTTTATTTCTGCAAGCACAGTGGATTTTTACATTGTTACTTAACCAGTTTTTAGTCCTATACATATGAACTAGGAGGAATTAACATATTATTACGTCTGACCATTAATGGATCTCACACTTAATAGTTTTGCTGGTCCAGGAGATACATGAATGATGACATTAAATTATGGCCTTTGTCACGTCGTCCTCTCTCATTATTCCATTCACTCTAGAAAAACTAGATGCAAATAGACTCAATAGAAGTACCAGTAAAGCACCAAGTACTGCACTCAACCAACAGATTTAAGGTCGCCTTTTATCTTTATTACCTTGGAATAGTTTCAGCCGGATAAGCAGCACATCTACTGTCTTAATAAATAACCTTCACTTCAATCGACTACCACTTCTGTTGAGTTTACAAAAAGGGTGAGATAAGATGGGTATTTCTGCATGGTTGATTTTATACAAGTGCATTTAAATGTTTCTCACTTTATATTGACATTTGTGGTTGCTTCTGTTCTCCTCTGCAAATTTGCTTAAACAGGCAAATCATCCCATTTCTGGAACATTGAAACCTAACAGAGTTTTATGGCATCGTTCAGCAGCCCCGAGGGTATTTAAGGGTAATTACAGATTACTCACTACAGTAAACACCATTAAACACAAGGGAGTTTAAAGAGCTGTAAATTTAAATATAGTGCCAACAATTTTGTAACAGTGAACAGGAAAGCAAAGTGACGGCCATAGGTTAGGTCATGTGATTATGATGAGATAAATTCAGGACAAGAGGTGACGAACACTGTCCATAAAATCTATCACTCTTTTTATGGACAAATCGGCAGTCCACTCCCTTAAACGTTAGTTCCTTATTGACAGTCATTAGATGTTAACAGCTGCGCCCTCAGTCGTTTCTGGTAATAAAAATATCAAGTTTATTTTACTATTGTGATTATTAAACGTGTTAATCTATCATCAGCATGCTTATGTTGCCTGAGGAGAGGCTTCATTACAGGGTATCGGGTGAGTCAGGCTGTTGAACAAAGTATTTACTGAGAATCAAGTGTGAACCAACTCGTTCACAATGGTGGACGCCTTTTACCTGTAATGGATGACTAGTACAGTTAATATTAGTAAACCATTTGTTTTCATTACTGGTAACAGAGATGATTTTTTTTTTTACTCACCAGGAAAGAAAAAGTTACGTAAGATCATGCGATAACAAAATGCTCAGAAATATAGAGACTGAGCTTCAAAATTTGTACTCCAAAATTTAATGTTTTTTAAGTAACTGAATATGTTTTGAATTAAAAGTGCAAGTAAGTGTGTAAGTGTGTGTGTTTGTGTTTAACAGATATTGACAAATGGTCATTCACTGCTAATGGAAAGCCAATCGGTTCCCATGCAGTGAACCATGACCCCCCCACCCCTCCCACCCCCCCACCATAATACAATACTGGCCACCTGGACTAATAGAGTGTGTGTAAATGTGTGTGAGCAAGTGTGTGTGTGTGTCCATAATAATATTGACTGGTTGTAATGTGAGAGGTCAGGACACAATAGCGCTATGACTCTGAAGACCTAACACCATGCTGAGAAAGGTCACAGCTATGTGTGACACACCCACACCCACATCCACACACACACACACACACCCACACACACACACACTTTTTCTGAACTGTGAAGGATTTTTCTTCACATGTGACTCAGAATTTTTTTTTTTGTCCCGATGGATCTCATGCATGCACATTAGAGATGTACGCCCATTACTCCCATTTTACATGGTTTTAACAATAAGAGGTCGATTATGAACAAATGCACAACTATTTGGTTTGTGTTGACTTCCATAAAGGCTGCCATAGATCATAGCCAAGACATCACATGCAAGCCTGAATGTAAAAAAAGCATAATGAAGAAACAAAAGTACTCATTGAAGTATTAATTCTCATCAGTGTTTCAATGTTATTACTTAAAGTTGAACAAACAGAGCACATAAAAAAATACAAAAGGGGGGAAAGAGCATATTTTTTCTTTATTTGTTTGTGATGAAAGTTTTCTTTACATGAGATAACATTCATGGTAATAACATTTTGTTTCCACACTGGACGAGACAATATTTTAGTTTTTTTTTTTTTTTTTAACTACATCCAGGAAGCAGTACAGCTGTTTTGAAATATTCAACCCCCTCTGATTCTTTTGTGTGTTCTGACTTAATTTAGCATATTTGGCTGCCTAAAATATTAAGCAAAGTTTAATACATTTTATTTTCAACATTAAAATCCAAGTAGAAAACAGATCCTGTTTACAGGATACAAAAACCAACAATGCCTTAGTTCATCTCTCAATACTTACCGACTTTCCCACACTGTCTGTGGCACTCAGCCTGAAGCAGATTCATTCCTTCTAAAGATGTAAATCTTTAAAAATGAGTCACAAATATTAGTTTTATTTTAAAAAAGGAGTCAGGAATTGTTCAAACTGGGGGAAATAATACATTTCTTGGGAACTATTTTTAAATGCTTGTATGTGGGATTTACGCTAAATAAACTAGCTTTGTGCTGGACAACAGTGGAGGTCTATGGCCTGTAGACATCAGATAGGGGGGGTTGGAGGGCCATTTTTTTTCTAAACCGAAGATCCGACATTGACACCCCGTTCTGCGGAAGTGAGAAAGCAGCCAGAGAACTTCTCTCTCTAGCTTTCGTTTTCTTCACACAACTATTTCTGTCACTTTTAACATGAACAATCAACCGCAACACTATGAATGTCTTCCAGTAGAGACAGCCCGAAAATGTGTGCCGTTATCACGTCTCCTTTCTCTCTATGATGGCAGACTACAGATACTTTCGATTTGTAATGGATCAATCGACCCTTAGATAGATTGATTCATTGTTTTAGTCTTTCTATGTCATAAAATGTTAGCTGTGAAAAAAATGGGAGCTGTGCAGAAGCTAATAGCTGGACCTGTGCCTGATGAGCTTGGGCACTCGTGTCTGGGTAGCGGCGCTTGGTGCTGACAGCCAAGCCTAGCATAGCACTCATTACCAGGGGGTGGGTGCCGGTTAGGGCTGCCGGCGGTGAAGGTAGGTAGCTGGACTGTAGGGCGAGGTTCCGCAGGGGGCTAAGGCTAGATTATTTAAGGCGGGGAATTAGCAGTGCAATAGCCACTTCCCAGTGTGTGTAAAGCTGGAGATATACTTGCTTTTTAACCACGTGATCGCGTAGACAACCGGCTGCGTCCTTTGCGGAATTGTTCACATACTTGCCGATGTACTTTGTGTGTTAATGGAGGATTCCACTAGGATATAAGAGAGAACTAAGGATATAAATATAAACTTTTGGATTTGCAAACGTGCATCTTAGTAGCACAGATGGTATGTAAGGCTCCTAAATCAAGCATGTTGTGACAATGGCAAGTATGTTTCTCTTGTTCTGCCAATGTGAAAAACCGATGATGAGAAACGCCACCAGTATTTTTGAATGTCCACCAAGACGTTTGATGATTTTCTCTGTCAACCCACTGCTGACCCTTGACCCTGTCACATCCACATACTGCCCCTAAACGGCCCCTACCGTTCTTGTGCATATTGCATCTTGCAGACATGTAGCGTTAATTTCTGAGGACGCGCACAACCAACGCTCCAAACAGATGCAGGATACGCAAAGCAGCCATCATATGCATGCAAACACATAGTTTAAAGCAAGTATATGTCCAGCCTAAGAGCCTCTCCTGCTGAAGGTGGAGGCCTCCCCACTTCTGATTATGACAAGGGCCGGACCAGCGCTAGAGCTCAGACACTGGGGAGAAGGTCTCTAACCCCAGGAAAGCTAAGTTTTTTTAAATGACTATTTTTATTATTTCATTTTGTTACTGTTAATTATTGTACCTTGTTTTGTCAACTTTAATATAGTTAGATAGATTGATTGACGGATTAAAGGACTGTTTGTTCTTTCTATGCCGCATGCGTGTGTCCTTAAAATACTGGTTGTGTTGCGGTGAAGTTTGATGAGTATTTGCAGTACATTTTCCTGTTTGTGGTTGCCTAAGGGGATGTTGTGGCCTCAGGATACAACTGTGGCGTGAAAAATATTGGATTGATGCCCATGCACACTTTATCAGCCTTCAAGGATGGCATCTGGGAAGTAAGATAGGGCTTAGACTTTCTCTAGTCATACTGTGTGTACCTGGTCGGCTGCTGCATGAATTTGTTAGAATAAACGTTTATCAGTTTTAACAAGTCCTGGTGTTACCCCTTCAATTTTGATGTTTAATTACAGAAACATCTAGCCTATACCTACATTTTAATCTAGGTTTATTGCAATACCAATCTTTAAACTTTTTGAATGTTTGTGTATTTTTGGGTGAAAACAGATTAACCCCCCCAAAAGATGTGGCTTATAAATTGTCAAAACATGTAAAAACTTCTGTATGGACTTCAAAGTGTTATGGTTGGATTTTTCCTTGAAAAATGTTGGTGTGCTTGTGATGTAGCATGACATCGTATTACTTTATGTCTTGTCAAAGCAATAAAATAATGTTCCGCGGTGTTTGTTGTGCGATTCAAAAGTCTGGGAACTATCAGATTTAGACTTGTTTTGTGGAAAATATGAAATCTGTGTTGTGTTCAAAGTAGATTTCGAGCGGTCGATTAAGAACTGACAGTTACAATCCATTGCTGCATGACAGTGCCACCTAACACCACATTGAAGAATTTGAATACCCTCAAAAATTTCTGTTTCACTACGATGCTTTGCTTACCGACTTTATGCAATAAGCTCTCTGTTCAGAAATGGGTGAGGCTTATTTGACTGCATGGTGAAGTGTCCGTTGTGACAAACTGAAATCTAAAAGCCAGATTAATCTTTGTGTTTGCTTTTTTCTTTGTCTCACTCTTTTTTCCTATCTCTCTATCTCACTTGTCTCTCAGTCTTTATCTTACAACTCTGCCTGAAACTCCATTAACTTATTTCCATGTGGTACTCCACTGTGAAACAGGATGAGTTGTGCCGACTGAAAAACATTGTGCATGCATGTGTATGTGTGTGTGTGTGTGTGTGTGTTCTTTGCTTGTTGATCAGTTCCAGCAGTCTGGTAGTACAGTTGTTCTCACTTTGCTGTGATCAAACACTAGTGACAGACGCACTCCTGTGCACACAAACACACACCTTATGTCATGCAGTGTGATAATTAAAGACTATACCGTAGTGTTGTCATGTTTGGGCTGGAATCCATCCTTCAGGTCCTGACAAACCAAACAGACCTCAACAGGGCCTTACAGACCACTAGTCAAAATGCTTAACACAGCATATTCTGACAAATGGACTGGATGGCAAACATTCAGTACCTAAATAGCTTAATCAGTTGCTATGACAGCAAGATAACATATTAAGCTTCCCTGTTTTAGAAAATTGGTTACATAGAGGTGTAATTATGTTAATGCCAACGAGATGGAAGGTAATTGCAACTTCAAACCAATTTCAATCACAGGCGTTCAAAGAAGCCTGTTGATTTTGTTTAAGTAGAATAATTTCTTAGCTTTATTGACCCCTACTGGCACTGATTAGGGAACTGCAGCAGCACTGAGACCCTTTGATACATAACATTAATGTGTCAAAAATGATGATGTAATGTGCAATGACTTATTGATGTTAAAGGAACCTGTACCTTCTGCGCTTCTGTCTACATTGACGAATATGCGCGTGTCAACGCCCATGTACAGTATGGTGTTTACAATACAGCGGGTCAGTGACACTCCGGACAAAACATGTTGAGAGGGAATTTGCTGCAGCTCAAAGTTCATTTTTTTCAGATGTAGGCATTGTTTTTAGTTACCAGGCACACATTCAGAGAGTAAAACTACCTTAATGTGCCTACTTTGTTTACATATTCTGAAAGTGTCAAAAAAGTAGCCAAACCCGACCAATATATTTCTATATTTGGTTTGTATTAGTGTTAATTATTGTACCTTGTTTCGTCAATTTGAACATAGTCAGATAGATTGTTTAAAGGACTGTTTGTTCTTTATATGCCTCTTGCATGTGTCATTAAAATACTGGTTGTGTTGCAAGTGTGATGAGTATTTGCAATACATTTTCCTGTTTGCAGTGACCTAAGGGGATGTTGTGGCCTCAGGACACAACTGTGGTGTGATAAATATTGGATTGATGCCCATGCACTCTTTATCAGCCTTCAAGGACCCCTACTGGTGCTGATTAGGGAACTGCAACAACACTGAAACCCTTTGATACATAACATTAATGTGTCAAAATCGACGCAGTAATGACTTATTAATGTTAAAGGAACTTGTAGCTTCTGCGCTTCTGTCTACATTGACGAACATGCATGTGTCAACGTCCATGTACAGTAGTTCATTTTTTCAAACGTAGGCATTGTTTTAAGTTACCAGGCACACATTCACAGAGTAAAACTACCTTAATGTGCCTACTTTGTTTACATATTCTGAAAATGTCAAAAAGTAGCCAAACCTATTTCTATATGAAGAGCATTTAGAGGTCTGATGTGTTTCCTTGATGCTGCAAACTCACCACATGGTCCATTTAGTATCTGTTCTAGAGCTTTCAATGATATCCTCCTCACCAAATGCATTTTGCTCACATAGACATTCTGAGATTTCTGAGAACTTTTTTCTTCACGCATCTTTATATGTTTATATATTAAACCTTATCAACTTATGAAGATCATGTGATATGATCAAAAGCTTCTGAACAGCTACTGCAGGGATCTTGTGGTGAGATTTTAAGGTCGAGAATAAACTTTGAACTTTAGCTTTTAAGACAGTATGGACAAGACGTCCTTCAACTTGCATTAACAGATTTTTTGGCCACTTGGGGGGCAGCAGAAACAAGTTGTGAACACAACACTGACATAGCATCAGCTTTTGTTTTTCATTCAGAGTCATGATTCTGTCCACTTGGTGGACAATATTCACTCTCTTTTAGCTCTGTTTTTGGTCTCCACCAACTCCTGAGGGAAATATCTGGCTCTTTAGACGCTAAATGCTCCACTTAGCAACTAGTTGACTGGCTTGTCACTAACTGTGTCTTGTTTGCCATTCAGTGCTGTTGGCAGAACACAACTCTGTGAGAGCACAAAGAGCATTGATGGACTAAGGTTTTCTCAGGGGTAGGGGTGAAAAAATATAAAGGGCACCCGATTCATTCAAATGGGCCCCCACTTCAGTATGTTAGACTTAGGGGAACTTAAATTGCACTTTTTCTTTTTTTTTTTTGTTTACTAGAAGGGCACCCATACAGAACCTCCATCTCACCCCATTACAACATCATCATAGGGCCCTGGATTACATCCTCTTCTTTTAATAGGTATATCATATTTTCTCGTTTTTGAGGGTTCTTTACAGGCCACTATCGCATCTTCTTCCACTGAAAGGGCTCCATGAGGACCCTTCATTCCAGATTATCACATATAGATGCCCTCTATAGGCCATTTCATCCTGATTTACCCATAACTAGACAGTCATTACAGAACTTGTAACGGGTATATTTCCTCCTTTGTGTGGGCACCTTAGAGGGCATTCTATCATAATGTAGGGACACCGTAGAGGGCATTTTATAATAATGTGGGGACACCTTAGAGGGCACTTTATCACGGGGGCACCTTAGAGGGCACTTTATCATGGGGGCACCTTAGAGGGCATTTTATAATAATGTGGGGACACCTTAGAGGGCACTTTATCATGGGGGCACTTTAGAGGGCACTTTATCATGGGGGCACCTTAGAGGGCACTTTATCATGGGGGCACCTTAGAGGGCATTTTATCATGGGGGCACCTTAGAGGGCACTTTATCATGGGGACACCTTAGAGGGCACTTTATCATGGGGACACCTTAGAGGGCACTTTATCATGGGGGCACTTTAGAGGGCACTTTATCATGGGGGCACCTTAGAGGGCACTTTATCATGGGGGCACCTTAGAGGGCATTTTATCATGGGGGCACCTTAGAGGGCATTTTATCATGGGGGCACCTTAGAGGGCACTTTATCATGGGGGCACTTTAGAGGGCATTTTACCATGGGGGCACCTGAGAGGGCATTTTATCATGGGGGCACCTGAGAGGGCATTTTATCATGGGGCACCTTAGAGGGCACTTTACCATGGGGGCACCTGAGAGGGCATTTTATCATGGGGGCACCTTAGAGGGCATTTTATCATGGGGCCACCTTAGAAGGCATTTTATCATGGGGGCACCTTAGAGGGCACTTTATCATGGGGGCACCTTAGAGGGCACTTTATCATGGGGGCACCTTAGAGGGCATTTTACCATACTGTGGGGCCACCTTAGAGGGCATTTAACCATACTGTGGGGCCACCTTAGAGGGCATTTTATCATGGGGCCACCTTAGAGGGCATTTAACCATACTGTGGGGCCACCTTAGAGGGCATTTTATCATGGGAGCACCTAAGAGAGCATTTTACCACACTGTGGGGCCACCTTAGAGGGCATTTAACCATACTGTGGGGCCACCTTAGAGGGAACTTTATCATGGGGGCACCTCAGAGGGCACTTTTGCTGTATTTTTGTATCTGTTTTTTGCCCCTCCTGCCCCACCCCGCCCCCTGAGTCCACCAGTTGAGTGAACTGAAACAGTAAAGTTGCAGCCGGACAGCTGAACAATGAGCTGAAACTCACTTTAAAACTTTGTAAAGCTGCAGAGCTGCAGAGCTGAGTGATAATTCTCTGTAGGTTCATCACTACAAGACCAATATACAACACCTCTCACTAAATATTGTAATTTGATAAATTGTTTTTATAAAAATGTAGATTATAGCAGCTTTAAAGTGATAATATATATATATATATATATATATATATATATATATATATATATATATATATATATATATATGAACATCTACATGGCAAAGTTTGCTGATGAAGATGACATGAGTCATCTCAGTAAGATAAATAGGTTTACATTAAAGTTAGGTTTCCATCTATTTGTATTAAAAATGCTGTATAAAACAGCATTTAATTGTTCATTCAGCAGACAGTAGACATGCACATCTCAAAACTGACAATGTGTGCTGTGAGAAAGAAATACAATGAGCTCTGGGTTTGTGAGTAGAAAGTCAATTTGGGTATTGGAAAAGAAAACTGTGGTTAGTGAGTTACCTCAACAGCTCAGTGTGAACAGAGGAAATGGAAAAATAGACATGGTTGCTCTAATAGATGGTCTCTACAGTGCTTGTGTATGTGTGTTAGTCTTAACTGCCACATGAGGTCAAAGCAAAGAGTGGAAAAACACATCTAGAAGTGCACACACACCTTTGTGTCAACATTATCACATCTGACCCGATAGTTGGAAAATATCAAGTTAAACTGTCCATATCTGTTTTTAACTATATTTTTTCATCTGTGCCAGGATTTTTGTTTGTCATAAGCACAAAATTTGGCCAGTAAAGCTTTTATTTTGTGCAATTACTTTAGTTTCTAAAATAAACTTGCATTGTATGCAAATACTTTCGACCAGTTACACTGAGTGTGATTTGAGTGTGAATGTGCACACCCGAATTTTCATTTTGCAGCAAGTCAGAAAATAGACATATGCATGAAACAACACAGTATAGCAACATTAGTTCTAAACAGGAACACAGAATGGTCAAAACTGCAAATGTACAGTAGCTAAACAAATAACGACTAGCTAATGTTGGCATATTGTACAATAAGGGCTTTGAGTGCAAAATATAGAAACATATATTGTGCCTTATCAATTATTAATTGCATCATAGGGAATTACTTTAGTTTAAGATATTTCACAGCTGAGAGGTCACTTATCAGGCTATCTATCACCTGGGCCACATCCTGCCTCAGAGGCAATGCATTCTGGGAAGTCTGGCTTGTCAATTTTGGAGACTGGGTACACCTCCTGGACCTGTTCGCTTTCAAGAATGCTCTTCAATGACCTCTCTGTTAGGCATACATGGGGAGATAGTGGTTTTGCCTTTTTAGCTAGCTTAGCTAGCTTAATCACCGTCAGTTTTCTTCTATAAATTTGACTTGATGAGACCAATGAGAATTCTTTCCTTCATTCATACTTTGTATTAATTCATCCTGCTTTCAAATGGGTGGCACATGCACAAAATTAGGGCCACCTGTTCCTACACGTATGGGGCAGGCACGGTTTGAATTTTTCCATCAAGCCCTCTTCATTCTTCAAACAGCTACTTGAGAGTCAAGCACATTGAATACCGTTGACGAGAAACTATCCGAAAGTGTGCACCGTTATGTCCATTTCTATGTTTCATTGTATTGAGACAACAAAGACACACAAAGCTGCAGAGGTCTTGAGAGATCAGGTAAGTGATATGTGGTGCAACGGGGAGGAGGCTAAAACCCACATTCAAGTGTGGCTATTCAGAACCAGTATAAACATTTTTGCCTTCAGAGGTGGTTGGACACATCATACAAAGTAGTTTGTTTCCAACACACTGAAACCTTTAGTGTGCTCTTGAGCAAAGTGACAGGAAACGAGGCAGTGCAAGAAAAGAGCAAACATTCTCACTCAATGCATGCTTTTGGTATACATTCAAATCTTATTACATAAGCCACTGTTTTTTGCTTGTAATGCAAATTTTGCCAGTATCTGATTGACACGTGAAAATTCAGTTACACATCACTATTCACAGGGGTAAATGTCATTTGTGCAGGAAAAACAAGACATTTCACAAGCTTACATACCAAAACAACACATGGCACATGCAGATTCCAATGTGTCACAAGTTTAAAAATATGAAACATTCATAGTGAGCATGCTGCAAAAGGAAATGTTGCACTAAAATTAAATGCCAGAATACACTACAGTGGATGTACACTGTGGGAGGAGCCACCTAATTTCAACAACATGACCTCATGACCTTTTCTCACCTGAAACACATGTTCTGCTCTACGCTTCACGTTTACATTAAACCCTCCATATCGCTCACTTTCTTGCTGCATATCTCTAGTGTTGTGCAGTGCAACCCCCCCCCCCCCACCCCCCCCCCACCCCCCCACAGATATATACTCAGCTAACACATTTAAGAAAAATAAAACCCACCACATACTCCCTTAAAAAACCCAAACTGTGATATTTCAGAGGCAGGATGCAGATATTTAGATGAAAGAAGCAGAGATGGTAGAAAGTGCGCCGGGTGTTTCCCCCTGCAGAGGGTTTTAGTCCCACTCAGAGAAATCCACAGAAAATTTTACTATGTAAATACTACATTTATACCGAGTTACTACGTTGTCGTCCGCATATGTCATTATCAGGAGGAGAGAACTCTTGCAGAAAGTGCCAATAATGTACCCAATAAAGTTGAAGTGGGAGCCAAAATCGTGATCGCAATTATTTGGATCAAATCTACCTCCGAGCGTGTTTGAAATTAAATTTAATCTGTAAAGATAGCATGTTAATGGCTCACATATGAAAAACTATCAGGTGAAAAAATAGACATAACAAGAATATATAGAAAAACTATGAAAATGTTGCTATTTAAATCCCGGTTGCACCAAATAACAGCACCAATACTCCTGAATGAGAGTTTTCCCATCAAGAGTACCACAGTTTGGGTCATTAGGAGTGAAATTATAATCTAAACTAAGTACAGGAAATGACCCCAATTTGCACAGGATTATAGGTAGTAGACAGGTGCTTGGAAACGTGAGACTTGACCTTTTTTTAAGCACTAATAGGTAAAAAATTTACCTTAAGTACCACACCAAGGTTTTGCGCAGATAAAATGGAAGTGGCACTACTATAAATTGTGTGTTTGATCTCACACAACATGTATTTTAGGGCGTTCTTGTTTAGAGTGGCAGAATATGGGAGGAGGCAGAATAACTTTATACTAATAGCTGTTACACCTGATTCATTACCTCAGACTGTAGTGGAGGAAACTCAGTCTGAAATTTAATGTCTCGGAAAAGCAGGTGTGAAATCTGTGGCACCGTTTTATCAGACACGCATGAAAGGTGAGCGACAATAGCCGAGTCTAAACGGTGAGAGAGTGAGAGATGCAAATTAAAACGTGCATTATAAAGATACGTTCCCAAATTTCTCCTCTCAGCACCAGAAAACAAGACATAAAATGCAACGATGTGTGGCTTCCTGCTTATTTGTCCTGATCAGATAAGACTTTATTGATCCCCAGAGGGGAAATTCACATGTTACAGCAGTGCAGGAAACAAGGAAACAGATAAGAACTAGGAGCAATAAACAAAACAAAATAAAAAGTCAAGTATACTGTATATACATTATAAACGTTACAATACTTAGACTATACACATAACCTGACTTGTTATATATGTATGTTCTACAGATGAAGTAATGAATACAAATAAATTAAATATGCAATAGTGTTACCAACATATATGTATATACACCCCCCCCCACACACATATATACTGTGTATGTGTGTGTGAGTGTGTGTATGTATGTGTTCATTGGGGACAAAAGCTGTGTCCCCAGCTGGGAAAAAGCTGATTTTTGGGTCAGTGGTTAAGGTTGGGTTAGGTTTAAGGTTAGGGTAAGTCTCCAGGAAATGAATGTAAGTCTATGTAATGTTACCAAAGTGACCATGATCTGATGTGTGCGTGTGTGTGTGTGTGTGTGTGTGTGTGTGTGTGTGTGTGTGTGTAGAGCTTTATGCAAATCATGTGAACTGAAGCTGTGCTCTTTCACATCTGTAGGCCTATTAAAATTAAAATATTGCGTTGAAGGAAAATCTTTCTCCCCCGATGGTAATTTGCAACAGGCTTATAAAATATACTCTAGACTGTCAATCAGGCTGTTTTGATTACAGATTACCAAAGGTGTTAGTGAGATTTTTCAGGTCCAAAACATGATGTGTAAGTGTGAGTAGAGATTTTGTTTGTTTATTGTTTGTTTGTTTGTTTGTTTTTTGCCTGCAGTCATTTAATGAAAGCAGTTTTTTATAAGAAATCACCGAATTGAAAACTCTGCAGGCAGAAGCCCTGAACATAATCATTTTTTTATGGTGGTTTTATTTAATATTCAGATCTATATATATATATGGTATCTATATTTATATTTTTTGTCACTAACAAACCTGTCAGAACCACATATGTCAACGGCACGTTCCATCATGTGCCATGTGTTAGTGTTTGTGTGTGTGTGTGTGTGTGAAGTTTCCATAGAGAACCGTGGGCTGACTCAAAATGAGAACTCAGGGTTTCCTCTACAAGCCTGAGACGCAGAAGAAGAGTGGAAAACTGGTTTCACATGCACGCGCGTGCACACACACACACACACACACATACACAATATTCTACAACACCATACGTACACACAGCATACACACCATAAAGAATATACATCAAAAACAAAAAAAATAAAAACACAGGCACACACATACAATCACAGCATACCATACACACACTGAGAAGGACGCATGCATATTGTATGTGCAGTATGCATGTGTCCAATACACCCACACATACACCTTTGTACAGGGTGCAGTCCTCTTCAGCAGGGCATCATTCAGCAACCAAAGAAAACCACTCCAGGGTAACTGTGCAGAAACACACAGGGGGGGCTAAACACACAAACCGATCACCACTCAAGGCCAAAGTCAAGGTTAAATATTTTAAAGAAGCCCACAAACAACCAGAATGTAGTGAATTCACTTTAAGAGGAGAGTCAGAAAAACTATATACATATTTTAAATACATAACTGCATTTTTAATTATCTGATTCAATTTATGACAGATCTTATGACGCCAGAGAGGAAATTTTGTCTTTTCAAGTGTAAAATTTCAGGCTACAGCGGAAAGAAATTGCATTACACAGTATATAACAAGACAACCCATCTGACATCACAGCTGGAGAAAACATGGTGCAGCATAGATTAGGTATGCAAAACACAAACAGTAGAAATATGTTTATATGGGCATAAAGAAAACGTATATTTGTTCCCATAAATATCACACCTTTGACTCTGAGCTCAGTCCTCCTACATGTTTTAAAAATACTAACAGCAGAACACATCACGTGTCCATATTGTGTCCATTTGTGTGTTCATATTGTCTAAAACACTGACAAATATGAATTTCGATTTCATTTTATTGAAAGTCATCATCAAGGGGATATGGTGAAAGTTTTCGTTTTGAATTGCCAGCACCGTGCGGAGCAGTTTCTTATAGTTATAATCAAATCTCTTGTGGTGAACATAAAACAGCAGGTGAGAAAAGGCAACAGCCTGCAAAACAAAGAAATCTGCCACAACAAAGCAGCGCACCTTTAACTTTTCTTTTTCTGTTTCTTTGTTTGTTGTTCATCTGTGTTGTTTCTTGCACACTGTGAGGTTTTAATATTTAAACACAAATCCCCTTTCAGACTGTGGCTGTTTCAAAGAGCAGACCCGCCCTCCCCATCTTATCTTTCCTCTCTTTATCCTTTATCCTTTATCTTTTATTTCTCTCTTTTCTACTCCAATTTTTCCTTCTTCTGTATTATTCTCATTAGAGCATCTTTGTGTGTGTGTGTGTGTGTGTGTGTGTGTGTGTGTGTGTGTGTGTGTGTGTGTGTGCAGGTGCCTGTGTGGGAGGGAAGGAGGGCGGAGAGGAAAGATTGGAAAGGTTATGGTCTTAAAGGTGTGAAAAAAGAGTGTTAAGAGTGTTAGTGCAAGGTAAAGACATAAGTACATTTGATCACACATCATAACGTACACAACACCTGTACACTATTACGCACAGACACACTTCTAGGAATTCACTTATCGAGCGGCCTATGAGAAAAATACATGATCTGTTAAACTGGTGTATGTGTGATAATGGTATCATTTGAGTGTGAGGCTGTTCTGAGAATACAGTCCTAATATTATGGGCGTCATATTTCAATTTTCACAGATTAAGTCCGCACCAGTCGTGTATCAGACGATCCTTTGTGAACAAATTAGTCAAGCAAATGTGAAGCCAGTAATGTCACACTAAACTTAGTTGTCTGTCAACCAATTTATCAGCAAATTAGCGTGTTTGTGTGTGTGTGTGTGTGTGTATTCCAGCAGTCCTGCCACCAGGAAGGGTCATATTGTTTAAAGTGTGCAAATGTCAGTGCCTGACAAGAAGGCCACATTTAGCACAGTGTTGTCAAATGTCTTCAGTGAAACATCTGAGTGAGCAAATAGAAATAAGTCACCTCGTCTTGAACTGTAACTGCACGTCTGTCAGGAATTCAGAAGTCAGTTTCCAAGTTTTCATAAAATCAGGTAAGTGTTCTAAGAAGATACAGGGTGTGACTGTGTGACTGGACGAACACAATGTGAATTTGAAAATGTGAAACTGGACTAACAGCGCCTCTCTAAGGTAAAGAAGTGTAATTCACTTGGAATGTAGCAATAAAGCTCCCTAAGGTTTTGTAACATTTCAGTGAGTAGCATTCAAGATGTTGTGTGTAATGGCATATTATTTGTAAAAAAAAAAAAAAAAAAAACTAAGGCTGATTTGAGCCATAGCTCAAATTCTGGAGGCCTCCCTGGAGCTGCAAGATCACCCTTCAGAGAGACATTTGTATTCAAGATACACGCCTAACCATGGATATCTGATGTTTTCCAACATAAACAATGTGTGTCCACTTGGTGCCCTCACTTGGCCTAAAAGTGTGATTTAGGTGCGTCTTGTGACTGTTTTTTATTGAGATGCACTTGTACTGAGTTAACCTAATTATAACGTTATATCTCCACATATGTTGTGAATCCAGCCACCACCATCACAGGCCCACAGTGAGTCTCCCGTCTGTCTTCAATGCGAGAAAAATCCGATTTGTCTGCATCGGGACTGGTCACTTAATGCATTCTGGCTTCAGCGGTCGACAAAGGTTGCTTTCAAACGTCAAGTGGAGCGGGGAGGCCTTGTGACTGAAGGAGAAGGCTGCTCTGCTACAGATGAGGACAGAGAGTTCAATTTAGGATCACACTTGAATGTCTCCACTGCTCACGGCTCAGCCATTGTCTGTAAAACTTGAACGGTGGGTTAGTCAGTCAGTAAGTCAGGGAGACGGTGAGCATTTCCAGTCTGTTGAATGTTGAAGATCCAACCAAAACGATGTCTTGCCCTTTGCTACTCTCAAGCCAACAAAAATATGACCTTTTTTTTTTTTTTTTTTTAAATCTGAGCATCTTTGGTGTTAGCAGAGGCTCAGATAACATCTATTACCAATTTTCAGTGGTGGAAAGTACTGTATAAGTATTGTACATAAGTGCAATTTTAAAGTACTTGTTCTTCCTTTGAGTATTTGCTTTTTATACAACTTTATACTTCTACTCCACCATATTTCAGGGGCAAATATTGTACTTTTTACTGCGTTATATCCATCTGACAGCTAAAGTTAGTAGTTACTTTGCCTACTTACAAAATATACAATCAACCTCTAAAATATGCTAAGACTAAACCTCCAAACAGTATATGAAGTGGTTAAAAATAAGCTTTACCTTGACTAACTACAACTGTAAAATGTTGTGTCTGTAATTGTCCAACAATGTAATATACATCACATTATAGTACAACACTTTGAATAGGGCCATTCTACATAACAATTACTTCTATTGCTTTAAGTATTGTTTGCTGATAATACTTTTTGAATTTTTGAATGCACAACTTTTACATGTAAAAGAGAAAATCAACACTGTAGTATTGATGCTATGGATCTGAATACTTCTTCCATCACTGCCAATTTAAAAAAAAAAAAAGAAGAAGAGAGAAAAGAAGCAACTCACAATAATATGAAGACAGATTTAATAGATATCATATTTTAATCATTGCTGTGATCAAAAGCATTGCAAGAGTGAGGAAAACATGGTTCCGTCACTGTCCCTAATCTAAATTTCATGTTTGATTTGGGAATTAAAGGGGACATGTCGTGCACATTTCCAGGTCTATATTTATATTCTACTCGAACATGTATGTTGGGCTGTGTCATGCTGATTATTAACACATGATTTAGTGGAGAAGTACTGCGAAGAGCTTTCAATTAGAACATATAAAGAGAGCCTTTCCCAAGTTAGATTAAAAAAAACAACAACAGACTGAATCATGAATATGGACATATTGCAGAACATGAGGACAGGTTTCTATTGGTCAAATAAGGACAAAGCACACATACACGCGTGCACACCATAAAATCCTCCTCAGTCCAACTTCAAATCAAGGCAACAACCCTTTAAAGTTAGATTTAGCACATCTTATTATCTCTTTTAAAATAATTTATAAAGATTTATATGAAGTTGTTTAGCCACAAACACTCTGATTGGCTCAGAGTATGATCTTAATCTGACTGACTGTTAACACTTAACCTGCAGTATCTTTTTATGGCATAAATTATTAGTGTGCAGTACATCAAAGTAAGTAGAAGTCTTCCAACTTCAAAAGGGATGGCTGTTTTTGTTCCAGAAAAGAGTGCATGATGAAAGGTGCGTTATGAAAGAAGCCAGAAAACTCAATTAAGATATCAGCACTGTGAGTTTACTCTGCATCCTGAGACAGACGCTTGACACAGAATCTAATGCAGGTTAAGTCCAGTAAAGAGAGAAGAGATTTAAAGCTTTGGATTTAATAAACCCTGAGAAAGGCTTAGAAATGCCAGGACCTGACCCAGTAATTATTGCACCATTGGCAGCAACAGACAACCAGCTCATTCATTCTTCAACATTTTGCAGTTAATGGTTAACACATAACAGTTTTGCTATGGGATGATATTATACTTGTTGCCCAATCTAAGCTTCTTCAACTGTCAGCTGCTCTCTTATCCTTTTCAGGTGGTCGATACAGAGAGCATGAATTGATTGATGTTGGCTAAATAAATCAACATGTGAAACCAGATTTTACTTCATGATCCTGCTCGTGACCTGAGTTTCACGTGTGTTTTTTGCAGAATCAAAGGTATGGCATTACATTTTTGTAAGGTAACTTACACCCCTTTGTCCACACAGACCTGCTGAATCTTTTACATCAGTCTGACTTTGTACCCTGAAAAGTTGTATGAGATTGTTTTGGTTGTTCATGAGTCTGTTGTTACCTGATGGTAAAGACCAGATTCAGGCATCAATCTCAGATGAATCTGGTGCTCTGCAATCATCACCTTGTCCTGATTGTTCAAACCGAACTGACAATGACTGAAGGGAGAGAAAACCAGACAGAAACAGTGCCAATTATTACAGGTGTTCCCTATTAATTTGAATTGCAAGCTGGCACAAATAGAAAAGAAAAACAGGTATGAAACTGTGTTCCACTGTCAACACTCTTGCATTTGAAAACCTTGGCGACTCTACAATCTCGGTAGTGATTGATTGTGCATTCAGACAAATATAATTGAGTAATCTATGCTTTTTTAAAGCATTTTACTGGGGGGGATAGTGTGAACCTTCTGCACGTTACGCCCTCTCGTTGAAGCTCCTGGCTTGCAGGTGAAAATAATGTGTATCAGAGGAAACACATACAGTAGCTGTCTGCATCCCTTTTAGTTCAACAGTTGACTGCAGTTCATTGTATAAGAAAGTGGAGGTAAAAACAGCCAGAATCATGCCAAAGTCTGCTGGATCACACTTTCTTGGTCATTTGTTCACATCAAAAGCATGTGTGTAAATAAAGTTGGTCTTTCATGCAACTGTTTAAGTGGAAACATGTATCCAACTTCTTCTGCACACTGGTGTACTTGTGTCTTGTTTAATACAAGAGCCCTCATGTCTGCCACTTGAGATCTGCACTCAGAGTTCACAGGTTTCTGTAACCCAGTTATGACGTGACTGTTTATAACCATCAGACCAAAACCATGAGGGTGTAGTTCAAGCATGTAAACAAAGACATTGTAATGATGTGATTGTCCTGTACTGTTATGTTCTGAAAACTATCTTTACTCCTACACAGTGATGTAGAACAGTATTGATCAGTCATAAAAGTGGTTTTTTGAGTAAAATTGGCAGGTGAAATATTAAAATAAAGTCTAAAATAAAGATTAAGATACAAGTCAGAGAAAGAAATAAAGATATATAACAAATAAAGTCTGTCAGACAAGTAAAATAAATGTGTCATGAGGGAAAATACAGTATTTGGCTGTGTGGAAGAGTCTACATGTGTCCTTTTCATCTGCGCTTCCTCAGGAGTGTCTTGTGTTTCGCAGAGTATTTTGTGTTCCCGCAGAGAAGTGTGTGTGAGTGATGTGGTAATACACACGTACACACACACACATGTACACACACATAGTGGCGCTATGCACCTGGCTGCAGTGTGAAAAAAAAAAAAAAAAAAAAAGTTTATCAGTGAGTGGATCTAGTGTAAACCAACAATGCAGGTGTCTTGTGTGTGAGATCACTTTGTCTGTCTGACATCAGCAGTGCCACAGCAAAGTACAGTGTGATTATAACAGCAGGGGCTGTATCTAAAGGCTAATACTGATGTTTTTAGCACAAATCTTTGGTTAAAGTAACAAAACAAAGAGTCATGATATATAATTAGATATATAATTTAACTTTGAAGCTAAGAAAGTTAACTTGCATGTGCTGCTCTCCTATAAAAGTGTGAGAGCAGCTGATATTTATTTCTGAAGGCCAGTAATGAAGTGTTGAAACAGCAGGTAGATGCTGAATATCTTATAATTTAACTTTTTGCCTCAATAAAATAAAAAATAAACATATTTTGTTTGTGTAGCAGTGTTTTATTACCAGGTTGGAAAATCATCTGAAGCATTCATGTAAACATTAACAGGACAAAGCAACATGTTTGATAATGCAAAGGGCAGATTGATACAATCTTACATGCTTTATGACAATGCACAGTCCAACCTTTTCTCATATCCTGTGTGAACAAATGAAAATGGCAGAGGGCAGAAATATTTGTTAAGTTCTCTTTTTTCACTGAGAGAAAATGTATAAATACACATGTTCCAGCATGGCGGTCATGTGTAAATGTTCTGCTCGGGGGCATTACATTGGCTTTGCCGCTACCATGCGGATAAGCTGTCTACAACCACCGAGTGAACCAAAGGATGCTGGTCTACGTGTGCAAGCAGAGAGACTGCACACATCAAAAAAAAATGCATTACGACAGAGCTCCACTGAAACCCGTACAGGTGTTTCTCATCAGTCAAATTAATCTAAAAGTCTGAATAACAGAGAAAAAAGAAGGGGTTTTTTAGTGTGTGTGTGTGTGTGTGTGTATGTGAGTGTGTGTGTGTGTGTGTGTGCGTGTGTCATTACAGAAACGGGGAAGTCCTTTTCTTTTCTGTGTTCGGGGATGCCAACCTCAGAGGAAACCCCTCCTCCGCCAGCCACCCACGCATCCACCTACACAGTGGAAACTTCTGTCTGAAAAACACACATACAAACACACACACACACACACACACACAGCATTTACACACACACACACACCTTGAGGCAGTCATTTTGGGAGTCATTTGCTTGGAGGAAATGGTGGCGTTGAATAGCTGGTTGCGTCTTGACATTATCTCACCAACTCAACCAGAACTGAGCAGACATGGTTATGACTTGTTTGTACTGCAGGCCTGAACGTGCTCTTAGTTGTTTGTTTGGGAAAAGATGCACTTAACAAGTTTCGATAACAGTTACTCTTCTTCCTATGGGGGGGGGGTGGATGCAATTAGGCAATTGTGAGGCATTTTGGACATGACATGTTTTAACTGGAACATGTGGCTGGTTTTGAGATTAGATAAGTCAGCCATGTTCAGTAGTAAACATCTAGTACTGTGTCTGGTCAACCAACAATTACAGTATTGTTTTAATGCAACTGAATTGCACAGTAGATACGTATCACAAATAACGTTAATAGATAGTAGTTGAATAATCACAATTGTTCAAGTCTGTCTTCAAACAAAATTAAGGTGTCCTTCTGAACGGTGAAAGAGGTTTTCCCTTGCTGTGATCATTCCTCCTGTTCATACTGGCGATTAAAAGATCCTCTTCAAATGTGCTTCTAGTGAAAGTGATGGGGGCCAAAATCCACACAGACATTTTGTGCAAAAAATTCATTTAAAAGTTTATCTGAGGCTTATATGAGTAAGTCATATCAAGTGGATATCTGCCACATTTCCAGTCTTTTTAGCATCAGAAACTCTCTTTGTGTTTCCTCAGACAGTGTTTCCCTGTTGAGCTGCAATGGAAGTATAGTAACAAAAAGAGGGACTTTGGCACTAAAAAGACTGTAACATTGAAAGATATCTACTCGATTTGACTCATTTGGACGACTGAAGCTTCATATTAGCTGCAGATAAACTTTTAAATACATTTTGCAAAGAAGGAGGACTGTGGATTTTGTCCCCTACCACTTACAGTCTAAGTGCATTATGAAGGGATCTTCTGTTGCATGAGCAAGAGGAATGATTATGACAAGAAAAATCAATGCTCATGTGAGCACGTGACTGTTGTTTTAAGACAGACACACACAGTTTTGAACCTGTCCTTAAGCATAAGCAAAACTCGCCAGCTAATAAACTAACTACACATTTACAGAAATCAATACTCCAATCTATGTAATTACTCTAACTCAGTTTTAGATTACACACTAACACTAAAGACAAAACTGTTTACTGGAACCATAACTACCTTATCAGATTTTTCACTTTCACAGAGAACATCACAGACCACAGCTTTGTCAAGTAGCTCCCCTTTTCTACTCTAGCTGTTAACACTCCTTTTTCAAAGCCAATCATCCACTGGACTTCTATCAGGGCACCACGTGCGTATGTACAAAGAGATTAAATTGTGACATCATAACATAATAACCTTTGTTAACGGTAAAATTAGATACTTTTACAAACCACATCCTCCTTTTTTTAAAACTGATATTGAGATATTGTAAACTATAAAAATGCCTACATAATTTAGCAAATGAACTCTTTGTATTGTTATTGCCCTGCACAAGCTCCTTCCTGACAAAAAGTCAGCTTCTGAGGAACTGAAAGTGACTTAATTTCTGATTGACGCACACACCGATACTATGAATATTTACTGGGTTAATGAGGGATTTCATGCAAATAAAACACCATCATCTGTCAATAAAGAACAGAGGACACATGAAATAGAAAACTGTAGATATTAGGTCACTGATAAAATAAATCTAAACACCAACACACATGTACTGTGTGATGAGTACACACACGTGTCACTTTTGAGGATGCAGAGAAAACGCAACGGTGGTTGCAGCAGCGGAACAATGCTGGGCTCCCCGTGTGGGGGCGGATACACTCAGAACGGGATGTTCTCTTTAGTGATGAACACACACACAAACAATACACAAATGCTTGTATGTATAAACACTGCTCTATGAATGCACGGGCACACACACACACACACACACACACACACACACACAGTTCACAGTCACACTTAGGCCTAGACAAGACTTGTTTTTGATGTATATTCTTTATTGTGTGTATACTGTATGTATGTATGGTGTTGTAGAATATTGTGTGTGTGTGTGTGTGTGTGTGTGTGTGTGTGTGCGTGCGTGTGTGTGTGTGTGTGTGTGTGCTGTAGCCAGAGAGAAACTGACTTTCAGAGTCAGTGCCTGCTCTAGTGATTAAGCATTTTATAATCAATTTGGGGAAAAAGAATATTTTAATTAACACCACACTAAAACATTTATAACAGGGCTTTTATCATCACAATTATTGATCATAAAGATCCAAATTTAAACAAATTTTCCTGCACTTTTGTTGTTAAATTTAAATATTACCATTCATTATTCTGTCATGGAGGCTGAAATCAAAATGTACTATCACACACATTTAATTGTGCAAACTAAATATACAGTCACAGATTAGATATCGAGATATATATATTTAGAGTAGAGTCTGTGGATGATTTTTAAGTTAAGAAAGTTTTGCAGGTAACTTTATTTTATTCATTTTCTCTGTTTGATTTGAATCCAGTTTTTGTCTCACAGACCAGCGGCTGTCTGCTGTTCAACCATTTTCCTTGAATAAACTTCAAATGTTTGTTTTTTTTGTTTTTATTTTTTCAATGTTTGAAACAAGGCTGATGTGTGATGTAATTGAGAGACTTAACACCCTGCATCTGTACACATGAGTCTACTGCCCCCGAGTGGCTGAAAATACTGTCTCTACCTATCTAGAAAGCTGGAGCTTGGGCAGTGGAATCCAGTCTGGAGGGAACGAGGACAACCAGTATGGTGAGAAACGGCATTTTCAGGCTGGGAGATTAGAACACACTGTCTGCAGACACACTGACAAATCTGTAGAACACCCAAAAGTAAACGCTCTATATGAAATATATAAACTAGGCAGAACAGTTCATTCTTTTCTGTCATAAACAGGTTACATGTTTTCTACACACCTAAAGGAACATCAGCTATATTAACATTTCACAGCTTCAGACACAGAGCACAACAACAACACTGCAAGCGAAGAATAAAAACGAGGTGAAAGGCTGAACAGTCCTCTGAACCTTGAGTCATCAGAGAAATCCCTCAAACAAATGAGGGATGCACGGGTATGATTAGACCTCCTGCTGTTATGATGAAACTCTGTCGTCTTATTTAGTGCGCTAACGTTTCCTCAATCTGCCTTACTAGAATTGCTGATGCCATAAAACTCCCCAGAATGCTTTCACAAACAGCCAGCATGAGGAACTTGTTGCATTCAGCTTCCCATAGGCTCTATGTACAGAATACACTGTAAAGTTGTTTTGATAATAGATATTAAGTAGATATTTGTACCTCCACCTTTAATCCCCATTAAAACATAGAAAAACACTTGAATAAATTAGTTTTTTCCTATATGACTGTTAAGCTTTCTTAAAGACTGCCACTAAAACCTGACATTTATGTTGACATTTTAATCATTTAAAGCAGTGGTTCTCAAACTTTTTCGCGTCAATGACTCAATGACTAAACTGACTCACCAGAGCACAGATCCCCATCTGATAAGGTTTTTGCTTTTAGATGTTTTATTACAGAAAGTATGTGAAAGCCATGACCAAAATAGTCATACATTCTGTCATTGTGTTACTTGTGGATGGAATTACGGTGAAATTAAATTATTCCCCTTTTTGCTAGGGACCCCCTGGAACACACTCAAGGACTCCTAGGGGTCTCTGGACCCCACTATGAGAAGCACTGGTTTAAACATTACACCACTGCTGCGACTGTTATCTTGATGTGACATCATGTCCTCTATACTTGACACATTGCCCACAGGAAACTAAAAAAAAACAGAAATTCAAAGCGCATCTCTAAAATGCTATTTTAAACATCAGTAGTTAAATGATGAGATAAATACAATCCATGAATAACTGAGGTGATTCAGTTTGAATCATCTTACTTTCAAAGGTTAGGTGGTTTATACTCTAAATGAAGTGAGGAAGATTTTACTTAATGCTGAACATTAATCCCTTAGCTTTCATGATTAAAGTATGACAAGTGTGAGTATGTGCATGATGACCAATTGCAGTTGCACAACTTGAGTGCAGTGTTAGAAAGTTTCAATTTCTTACTAAAGGAAGTAAATGAATTAATAACACAGTGTAAAAACACTCTATGCAGGTCGTTGGTCTAAATTTTACTAAGGTAGCACGACTACCTGGTGAATGAACGTGACGACTCCAGTTGAACGATAATGTTGCTCTGTAACTGCTGGATGTATAAATAAGCAGCTTTTTCTAGGAACTCATGTTCAATAAATCAACTTTTGTCAGTTGCCGTCAAGTAATTTATTGCAGGGTTAAGGTTGGACTAGCCCAACTATGATCTCAGCGCTAAAGTCCCTGCATATGTTCAATTCTAAACAAAAGCACTGGATGCTATCCATGCTACCCCCTCATGAAACACAAACACAGAATGAGTGAATTACATTTTTCTTTATTCAATAAAGTTATCACATAAACTCCAAAACAAAAATAATAAAGTGTATAGCATGAACATGTTTAATATATGTTCAAATCAAGTGCCATGATTTGATCAGCACATATCAGTCATAATAGACTTTCACAGTCTTGAGTGATATTTCCAATGTCATTTTCATAGAAAAAGAGGTTAACGGTCACTATAAGAAATCACAGTAGAAGAAGAAATAGCTTAATATGAGCATCAGTCCAGACCCTCTAACTATTTCTTTGGAGGGTGAATAGGTTTAGATTACAGTCCCTCCTCATGAACTGCACTGCAGCTCTGTGGACAACTGACACTCATGGTCTTCCCTGACCAAAGCACCTGAAAAATTAAATGCTCCAAACAGAGCATGTTATAGAGTGAATAAAGCCAAAGACAACATCGGCAATACGATGCAATCCTTGCTTTCATTGGTGTGTTGTTGATATGTGTTGCAAACAACAGTGATTTTTTTACATGACACAAATAATATTTATATATATTTATGTATGAAAATAAAATAATAATGATCAGTTATTAGACTAAATACATCGCTAACAATACACATAACAGGAAAGACAAAACTTCCTAACACACAAAAAAAGAGAGAAACTTTTGCAACATTTATATCACTTCTTCTTCCCACATCTTCACATATTAATGCATCATATGCAACTCTGTGAAGGGTTTCATTTAAAAAATCAGATATGTTTAATCATTAGAGCCGCAAATGAATACAGGAAGTCTGGAAAAGCAATGTAGTGTTCATAGGTCTTTGTAAGTTTAGATATTGCACAAATAGTAAATAAAACTGTAAGAAAGATTTAGTTGTGCTGTTCCAAACCACAAACATCAGCACATTTTCTTTGCTTAAATTGTATTTTGATATTTGTTGCTGTACATAATAGCATTAATGTATACAGATGTAAGGCATTTCACAGTCAAGTGGAATCATGACATAAATCATACAAAACATCTAAAACATAACAATGAATCACAAACTTTGAAGTCAAACAAATGTGTGGGATTTACAATTTTGAACACTTGTTGACAATTTTTTTTTTTTTTAAAGCAAGATTTCTTCTCATGTCTGTTTCCTACAAGTAATCACTTGTATTACTAATCACTCTGTGAATATTACTTTTTACAAATATTTATCCGTCAGAGACCGGCCCCAGTGGTGCTTTCCCTGGAGGGGTTCAGGCTAAAAGACAGTTTCACATTGTTACAGTCTGAGGTATTGAATTGTTTCACATTAATAAAATAAAGCGGACAGAATGAGAAATGTCCACAGCAGTTTGTTTATGATTGATTATAAATACATGGTAAATTAGGAAGAAACAAAGAATCCATTTTATTTTTTGATACATTTCATTTGGTCAGCAGACTTTCATCCAACTGAACGTACTGACCGAGACATCATAAATAAATAAAGTAAGTTAAAGTGATCAACAGTGTGCAGTATTCCTGGTTTATTCTCTACAGTCTACAATGTTTTGGTCCTGTGCCACTATGGCATTTTTTTTTTTTACATGTTCATAATACATGTAAATGAATCACATTCTTCAGAAATCACACGAGCAATGTTAAAAAAATGGCCCCTAGAACAGAAGTATCATGATAATTGTTTAGATATTTTGAAAAGTAAATATTTGTGTGTGTATTATTGTTTTGAGAGAACATAATCACACTTTGATTTTAACTGTTTACGCTTGTCTTGGAGCACAGAATCACATGTACGAAGAGTTTCCTGGCATGTAGTGATTAAATGTTCAGTATAATCAATTGGCAGGAAGGAACGTTTTGGAAAGTAGATTCTTTCAATGAAATGTATAACAACACTTCAGAATCTATATTAAATTGGTGTAAACAGTTTGTACATATGACTGTTAATGGGAAGTTCATTAAAGCTTGTGATTGTTAATAGCAACCTGCTCGCAAATTTTACCTTCCATGAAGTATGAAAGCCGTTTGTTTTTAAAAAACAAAATATCCACATTAAATAAAAACTAAAAAAAAAACATAACATGTCACTTCAATGTGTGAGTCTCAAAGTCACAGCATTAGACGCAAGTTCTGACTGCTTTGGTTTTGTTTTTGTTGTGACCCACTCAGGCACATCAAAATAGCACCCGTACTCTATTCTTTGTAAACCCACAGACCAGCAGTGGTGAGATGCACATCAGCGCAGATGGAGGAGCAGCATCTTAACTGGCACGTCATATGACGACCTGCTGAGCTGCAGCGACGGTGTGATCAGGACTTAAAACAGCAGCTGAGTTAGACTTGGACCTCCGGCAGCGTCGGACTAACATGAACACTGCTAGAATGACAGTGCTGAATATGAAGGAAGAACCGCAGAGGAAGAAGGTTGCTGTGTAGTTTCCTGTCATGTCTACTAACCAACCTGGAGACGGAGAAACAGAAAAAGATGTGTCATACTTCAAGTGAAAAACAAAACGCAAACATTTAGGGTGAGCGAGCAAATTTTTATTATCTGGCTCCAAGCTGAGACATAAAATCAAGGATTCAATACAATAATTTTATCCTTTTGAGTAAAGAAAAAGATGGTCTATCTCATTTGTTTATATGTGAAAAATCAAAATGACATCTTCAAGAACTGCAGTTATTGTAATAAGTTCACAAACACTTACCTCCTATTGGTGGGCTTATCAGGTAAGGGATGGCATGGAGAAAATAGACCACACCCAGAGCTGTGGTCAGGTAAACGGGGCCTACGACATCAGAGGCTACCACGGGGATGAGCGCTACGTAGGCCCCATCAAAGTAGCCGTAGAGCACAGAAAACACGACAAGGAGGGGGAATGTGTGAAGGAGTGGGAGGAAGATACAGCAGACGCCTTCCAGGGCGACCGCTAGCATGTAGGCCAGCATGCGATAGTTCTTCAGACACCTGGAGGGAAGTAAATCTATTATCAGTACTGGGATAAATATGTGTTATTTATTTTACACACACACACACACCTCCAGCCCCTACTTACTTCCTGTCAGTGATCCATCCAAAGGTGATGTTACCCACAATGCCGCTAACTCCAAATATGGACATGAGAAAGGCAGCATACTTCTGCTCCACCCCCCTACTGAGGGCATAAGGAACCAGGTAAACCACTGGAGCGCTGCAGCCGTACGCCATAAACAGGATGGACACCGAAAGAATCATGAAGTCAGGCATTACAAGAAAGCCAAACTCCCCTTGGGAAATGCAGGAAAAGCAGTTACCTCTGGATGAAGTTTTTGTGTTCACCTGAGGCTCTGGAAGAGGGCTGATGGTCTTATCTAATTCAGAGGCATCTGCTGCTTCAGCTTCAGACAGTTCTGAGTCTTCTATCTTAGTATCCATGATGTCAGCCGCCTTGTTCAAGTTCATGCTTTCCACCAAGTTCAAGTCCTCATTTGTGCTACCGTTGGCTAGCTTAGGATCTGCGAGGTTGCTGTCCCCTAGCATTGTCGCAGATAACTTGTTGCTAAATAAAATGCACTCAGCTATCTTCTTATCTGTTAACCTTGGATCGGGCTGGCTTGGCAGCAGCGTTACGTTCCCCTGACCTAGTTTGTTGTTTTCAAGTTCGCTGTTTTTGAGCGCTCCATTTGCTATGAGTAGCCCTTGAGTATAGTTTAAATGGTTCATATCCAGCTGCTTTGGCTCCGCTTCGCTGCAATCAGAAGATTCCTCGGTACTTAATTCAGTGTCTTTGGAGTCCAGCTCTGTTGTCATGCAGTCTTTCTCCACATCTGCCATATTGTTCTCCCACGTACTTTAGATGGAACAAAACAGAATAGAAGAAAATACATTGAAATGGATCAAAAAATGGAATTGGGTATATTTTAGTGCTTAAAAGTATAGTTCTATATTTAGGGGAATAGGCTTATTTGCTCTCTGATGTATGTGCATTAACTATGGAGCTAGCGCCAGGAGACGGTTAGATTAGTTTAGCATAAAGACTGGAAACAGGAGTAGATGGGGGCTAGCTTGGCTCTGTCCAAAGTTTAAAACATATCTTTTCTTGTTTGTTTGATCTGTACATGAACCAAACATTTAAACACAATAAGTTGCAGTTTTAACAGGTAACGTTGGTTACTTGTAGGACTAATTCTTCACCGGGAACAGTGACTTCTTGGAGTCTCAGCTGGTTGGGAACCTCACAGTGACAGCAATATAGATTTTGGTTTGTGTGCAGATTAAAACAAAGATCCAATGTGTTAATTACACAGCTTTAGAGGTGCTGATAGGTGTATTTATGAGCTCTGGAGAGAGCCAGGCTAACAGTTTTCCTCTGTTTCCAGTCTTTATGCTAAGCTAAGCTAATTGACTCCAAGTTCTAGCTCCGAAATTAGGGAAGTGGGAACTGTTTTTCTCATCAAATTCCCATCAAGAAGCACATTTCCCAAAATGTCAAACTATCCCCTTAAACAATTAATTGATTAAGCAATTAGTCAATCAACAGAAATGTGTGAATCATAGATTAAATGAAAATCGGTAAATTATTAATGCTGTTAGACTAAACAACCTTGGAATTTGGTCTGGGAACTTGTGATAAGCTTTTTTTTTTACATACTATAATCAAAAAAGTACGATTAGACTTATCAATAATGGAATAATCCTAAAATAAGTGGAAAGAATTATCAACTGGATAAACATCCTCAGTTAGCAGTACTCATCTTCCCTGTAATTATCTCTGTCTATGACCTGAAAGCAAAGGGTCTGACTTACTCATCACTTCCGCTTGCTTCCAGAGGCCTCATCACAGCACCACAAACACACAAGTTGGAAACGAATCCTCCCAGGACGAGCAGTGCTCCTCTCCAGGAGTAATGCTCTATAAGCATTTGGACTACAGGAGCCAGGATGAATGTCCCGATGCCACTACCTGGAGATGAGGTGAAATTAGATTTGATGGGATGAAATGGAGCAAAGAGAGTAGAGGAGAAGAAAAGAGAGGAACTCAAAAACAAACTATAGGAAAGCGCAGAGGAAAGCAGTAAAAGAAGTCAGGTGGGAAGAAAACTGAAAAAGGAAAACATGGGAGTGGAAGAGAGGAGATGGGAAAGTAAGGTGTAGATGACAAGAAAACAAAGAAACAGGTAAGTAAAAATGTCACTACCAGACAGGGCGATGCCATAGGCCAGAGCTTTCCTCTCATTGAAGTACTTCCCCACCATCGCTACAGAGGGTGTGTAGCTGAGAGCAAAGCCAAGACCTGTAAAGGATGAATAAAGTGGTTTGGAGTTTGGCAAAACCTGCCAAATGTTGCAATATGACTCTAAACAGAGGTTGTTTGGTAGACAAAAAGGATATGACATCTTAATGTGTGTGGTGTTGAGATGTAAAACATTAAAGAGTCAGACCGTCATATCTACAGGAATATAGACTGTATAATGTGAAACTTTAGTAGTCTGACAGTCTTGACTCACTAAGTTGTTACCTGATGTCAATGAACCAGTGGACGTGAAATAACTTAAAACAAAATTTGCACAAAACAGAAATATTACTGACTGGACCAAAACCTAAAAGGGATTTATTGCTCTGCAAAATGAGACACCTGTCTGAAAAAACTAAATCAGAACTATCAGCTTGGGTGTAATTTTAGACTCTGAATTAAATTGTGACACTCACATAAATTCTATCACAAAATCACCTCAGTAATATTGCAGAAAAACTCATTCACATCTTCATCTCTAGTAGAATTGACTACTGTAATCCACTTTTTACCAGACTCTCCAAAAACTCAGTAAAACAACTACAACTCATCCAGAACTTGCTCCCAGTTACTTAATGTTTTTAATGGTTTACAAAGCATTAAATAGCTTATCCCTAGCCTATATTGCAGAGCTACTAAAGCCACATGTCCCAGCCCATACCCTTGAGTCCTCTAATACCACCACTGCTGCTCTCACAGTGCGGCATCCATAAAAACAGCGGGGGCGCAGCATTCTCTGCTTACGCACCTAAAATGTGGAACACTTTACCAGCAGAGATTAAAGAGGCCTTAACCTCAACGAGCACTTTTAAAAGCCGAGTATAAACCCACCTATACAACCTGGCCTTCAATTAACTTCCTCATCAACATTTATTTATTTATGTTTATTGTACAAGTGCATTTAAATGGATTATTTTTAATGTCTTTTTAATGTTTTTCAAACGTGTACAGCACCTTGAGTTACAACCACTGTATAAAAAGTGCTACACAGATAAATAAACTTAAAACTTGAGTCAGATGGGGTAGTTTTAAAGAATAATTTAACACTAAAAATATTTTTGAGATGTTAACACATTCGTATAAGTAAGACAATCTCGCTTTGGATATATTTTGACAATTTTGAGGTAAAAAAAAAGTTTACACTCCCATCTGGTTGAGTGAAGTTCGGCTCTATCTGTGCTATTCTTCAAACCAACTGAGGTGCTACTGAACTAGCCTCACACACAGCAAGACCCCTGACTCCTCTAATGCATTTGGTGGAATTTTAAATTTGTGCAGGAGGTGAGGACAGTTTAAGATCGACTATAAAATGGTAGACACTAGGTCTACACGTCTAGCTGCAAGGGATGCATTCAATATCTGGCTCAAAGCCTGGTAAGCAAGTAGGAAGATTGAACCCAGATACACCATTATGAGGATGAATGGCTCGCCAGTCACTACACCTCCCTGCTGTCCTTAACTCTTAACTCTTGATATATTTGACACATACTTGTGATTTGAATGTTTTGGTCTTGTAGCCATGAAAGTGAGCAGAAACATTCACTTGACCTTGACTGTCTCATGTTTATTCAGTTGAAACATGCAACTTTTCCTAGTAGTTAAAGTCTTAGAACATTTATAAAATACTTATCAATGTTTCAAAGACTCTTTTAGCCATCTGGATGAAAAAAAAAATTCTGCTGCACAGTGAACCTGTTTCCCCAAGTTGCAACTCTGTTTTCAATCTAGGTAGCTGGTGGGTTTCCATCTTTGTTTTGATTCGGAAACAGAGGCCCAGGAAATGGGTTAAAAATCTTTTTTGTCATTCAGGTGACATCATATCTTTTCATCCAGATTAGAAGAGTCAATGTAAATACATGGGAGGCAAAAACTGCAGCAGATGTGATGCATGACCCAATCATCATCAGATCTGTATCTGCCCTCAATCATTGTGTTCTTTTGTTTTGGATTGGTGCTGTGGAGGTTAGATATTATGCACTGTATATAATATGATGGAAGATACATGAGCATGCAAGCTGTCATGACAGGTGCCTGTTTACCTGTCATGATGCCCATGGAGCCATAGAGGTACTCGAGACTGGAAGCGAAGGAGCTTAGGACCAGACCAGTGGAAGCCAACACACCTCCCAGGATCACTGTAGTTCTGATGGAGAGACGGCTCCCAAGGAAACCACCCAGAGGAGCTGAAAACACAGTTTGTGTGAGTTTACATTAATTTCACTGTCTGTTAACAGAGTAGATCATTTTTGGCTGCATCATTTCCTTATTCTGACTATGCTTTACTCAATATGGTAAACATGTTTGTATAAATACACTGAGTAAATGTCTACCAATCAGTGGACTAGTGAAAATAGTGAAAATGTTCAAAAATCTTTCAATGTTAATATTCCTTGATCTGCATCAAAAACTGAACTTGTTTAATTTCAATCAAATAAATTAAAAACTGTCGTCAGAGTTTCTGTTAGATAAAATACAGACAAAAAGGATGAAAATCTTTTAAATAAAAATGTGTTTATACTGTATAAAGATGCATAATTTTACTGTATATGTTTGCATCTGCCTCACACACTGCTTTTCACCAACATTTTTAGTTTTTGCATTGCTGAATCTACTGCAGCATTAACCTGACTGCAGATACTACTGCTGATGGCCTTACCACATAACATGGTGGTGGAGTCGACAAGACTGTGGATCCAGGCGGTGGTGGAATAATCCTTATCAAAGTGCAGCTGGAACTCCACAAAGAACATGGAAACACATCTGGACACAGAGACGGGGGGGGGGGGGGGGGGGGGGGGGGAGTTTGGACTCAGTGCATTTTCATGTCATAATGATAAATGATTTTACTTTTTACTCTGGCTCGCTGATGCAGCACAATAATGGTCATAGTACCACTTTTAATAACGACATAAACTGATGATGCTGGGTGTGGTAAGAACACGGCATGGTTTCCTTTATAACATCTTTAAAACAGATCTGTTCAGGTAGTCATTAAAGGGTACAGAATGTGACAGCTGATATCAATGAGCTGATGAAAGATTATCTGATATGAGACAGGGTCTGACATAACTGATGGCCCGATTGCCTGATGGCCTGATTGCCTGATGGGCTGGGGCCAGTATAAGTTTATGCAGGGCAAGCTGATTTGCCAGACACTGGCCAGTCATAGTCATGGGTATACAGTTTAGGACAAGGGGAGGACATTTATCTTCGTTTGATACCGTTAAAAGTAAAGTTAAGCTTTGGTGTCCGTTTCCCAATTGATTCGAAAAAAGACGAGAGAAAAAGAGAGCACAAGCGAGTGATCGAGTGGTGGTAGAGAGAAATAACATGTTATTTTCTAATTGTTTCACATCAGTTATGCTCTAAAGCTGCAATAAATAAACATAAGACACTCCTTTGCGGAAACATTTTCCTCCTTTGTGTTTCTCCTTTTCATTCAGTCATTACAGTTCAGCTCCAAGTTCTTTCTCTCGCTGTTCTTTCTTAACGAGCACAGTTCTGCAGATCTCTCGGCACTTTCTGTCGCTGACACGAGAGTTTATTATCAAGGTCATCCATATTCACTGAAATGTTATTACCATAAATTCTGTTCTCCTCTTCCTTTGTGTTCCATACTCTCTGCCTTTATACCTACATTTATACACCATTCATTTACTGATCCAATATGTGCCTAATTTTATATATATTTTTGTGTAATATATCAACATTACATATCCATAACCACAGGAAAACAACCAAATCTAAAGGGAACTTCACTGTTATACATATACACCATGAATAAATCACCAAAATTATGGAAAAGTTATTTTCATTTTTTTGGCTGCTGGGCCAGTGAAAATATACAAGAGACCAGTAAAGCTCTGATGTACTGGCCAAGTGAACCAGTGGAAAAAAATCATTGTACACTGTGAGACACTTGTTCATCTTGCCCTGCACACATCGGTGTGGTCTGTAGTCTGGCGGACTGTTTGTTTGCGTTGCATTTTGAGCCTTGATGTGATGTAACAATCATTCGGTCATTAAGATCCTATTAGGTCTCAGTGGCCCTGACAGAGGTGATAAATTACAGCTGATTGCGGTGTTTTATCATTTTATGCCTGTCATTAATATCCACCAATGTGCAGACCTAAGTGCTCTGTACTCCTTGACCTTATCTTTTACAACTCTCATTGTCTGTTATGTAACTGGTCTTATGGTGTCTAACCAGGGCAGAGCGGACCTTTGTGAGGGTTGAGGCAAAGGGGGAAAATAAGGTAGCGACTAATCACTTCCCACAGTTCACATTCAAATTATTATCACCATGTTCTTCTTACTATCTCTTCATCTTCATGTGCAAACATGCCGTCCTTGGACATACAGAATTGCCAAGATGTTAATTCTTGAGCAGGTTAAATGCTAATGGCAGCAGAAGCCAGCGACAAAGTGAATCTAGAGAGGTCTGACAAACAGTGGAGTGATCTGTTTAGCAACTTTATAACCGTAAGATTTTACTCTTTTATTGATCATAGATTAGAATCTTAGATTAGAAATTAAAGATTAAGAAATATAGAGAGAGCTACTGTATGAAGGTAGATTAGATTTTGTATTTTGTGTTGCATTTTTTCCAGAATGAGCATCTGGTTAACTATATAATGGAAAAAAACAATCTAAAAGCAGTCATATATTCAAGAAACTAAATTAACACATTATCCAGGATTTCCCTTTCAATCAGTTCCCATCACTGTATCACAAACTGTAAAATCATTTCTGATCTCTACAAACCTCCTGATCACTTCCTCCAGTGAAAGGTCCACATTTGAAAATAGTTTCTTCATCAATACAATAAATTAATAAATGTCAGAGCGAAATTTTGTACTTTTTACTTAATTTACAAAATTTATCATCAGAGTAAGATTTTATACACAAAACATGTGATGGTGTCAAATCTTTTATTTCTTTATTTAACGCTAACTGTTTCCAGTTACCCATCATGCTCCACTGAAACAAACTAAATGGTCATTAAAAGTGTGTTTATAAAAATGAATCATATTTTGAATTTGAAATAAGTTCAAGACTAGCAGCTTTAATTATTTTTTTCCCTTTTTCACCAACTTTGGAGCGCCCAATTCCCTATGCATTGTGTCCAGCTTTAACAAGACAATCCCTCACCAGCTCCTCACCCCAAACCAGACCAGTTGTGCTCAAGAAGTACTGCTTCCTAGAACTGTCTGTCTGTAGTGGTTGGTGAGAATTTGGTCCCTGCACCACCTGTGCATTTGCGTTTCCGAATGAATTTTATGCAAAAACTGCACTGGCAAGACTGTATTATTTCCACAGTTAAATCCAAAAAGTGTGTTTATATCCTATTGACCTTTTCAGGGAAAAAATAAAACTAAAAAGGCGGAGAAAATAAAATGTCAGCTGAGTTGTGAGGGCAATGTGCTGGCTGTACAAAGTTGGTTGTTGGCCAGTTGGAAACATGGAAACATCTCAGCAGGATTTCAAAGTCTTAGTGGAAAAAAAGAAAACATTGCTGCTAAAACAGGTTAGTGGCTTAAAACTTTAAATAGAGTGGGAATGGAGTCTTGCCAAGTAATAATGTAGAGGTGTTAATGATCAAAGTTAAGAACATGGAGCCTTGATAAGTACAGCTATACATACCAGAACTGAAGGCCACACAATACTACACATCCAGAAGCTACAAATCTCTTTGTGCAGGTAAAGTCACAATCTGTGGACTTTAATCTAACAGGTGTATACAGCTGTAAACCAGAAAATTCAATTCTGTATCTCATATGGCTCCAGATATTTTGTTTTTTTACATTTAAAATGAGATAAAGGATGTTTCTCTCCCAATGAACTCATCTAACAGTAAGTCAGTCATTTCTGTCAAACGTGGAAGACCTTGTTGATTAGTGGTGTAAAGTGCACATTACATAACCGCAAAGTCCTGAGTTTGGATCCCTTACATCTTTTCCTTTTGTCTTTCCTACTCACCTTTGTGAGACTAGGGCTGCAACTAACAAGATTAATATTTTTATTATCGATTAATCACTTTGTCCTTAAAATGTCAGAAAATAATGAAAATGCTGTTATCATTTCTTATTTTGTCCAACCAAACAGTCCAAAATCCAAAATATGACACAAAAAAAGCTTCAGATCTTCACATTTGAGAAGCTGCAACCACCAAATATTTGGCATTTTTCCTTAAAAAACATTTGAGTATCAAAATAGTTACAGATTATTTTTGTCGGTTGACTGCAGCTCTACTGAAGACAATAAATGCCATTAAATATTTAAAATATACAACATGTCTATGTGCATTTAATTTGAATTTTTACACCTTGAAAGTGAGGACCTCACACACACACACACACACACACTCACCTGGTAACTGCGCGGATGCAGATGGAGGCGAGGAAGCAGCCAGCGACGATCATCCAACCCCAGCCGCCTTCCGGAGGGGTCACGACCTTGGACGCCCTCTTGCCTCCCTCGACCTTCTCTTCCTTGGTGACTGCCATTGCTCCAGCCAATCACAAGGCAGACTGGCACCAGTAGCCCCTCTCTCTGTTGCAAGGAATGCTGGAGGTCAGAACCCAGTTCCTCAGTTTTGTCCTTTCGTTTCTAAATGTACAGCACTTTTCATCGGCTGGACTTTTCTGTCAAAGCTGCGTTGAGTTTATTTGGACCTTGAAGATCTTCAGGAGCTTTTCTCCATTTGTGTCTGTTCCTTCCTCGTCTTCTTCTTCCTCAGTCACTGAGAAAATAGACACCACAGCAGGCAGAATTTCATCAAGTACAGTCAGAGCTTGTCATCTTCTTGCATTTCTTGTCCATTCATCTATTTTTCTGGATGTAAAAAATTAAATTCTTTGCGAGTTTTGCTGATTTCAAAGCACAAATTGTATCTAAATCAGCTTTACATGGGCTATGAAGTAACATATATTTGGTAGATTATTTCCCAGATGAAACTTTAATCCTTTACATCAGGTGACAGTAGCTTAGAGCTGCACTGCTGTAGAAACACGCCTCTGCATCTGCAAGTCTAAAAACATGCATGGATATTGTTCACAGATTTTCAAACAGGTGTCGTCAAATATATAATATTAATGTATCAAGTAGAAGGCAGTTCCACATTTAGCAAACCAGAATAAATAGCAGAGGAAGTATAAGTCATGGTTGGGGTTTGGGGTGTAAAAATGAAAGATTGTGCTCTTGGTTAAAAATAAATAAATGTCAACACTGACTTCAAGTCTCAATAAGTATTTAAGTAGATCCAGTCTACACGAATGTAAACTATTACTATTGCAAATTAGTTGTGGATGTGAACATAACAGGAGATAAAGTCACCAAGATACATCGGGTACATTGTTCCCATTGTGTAAAGACTTTTGGGATGGGGGAGTCCTGTGAGCAGAGGGTGATATTCTGTTTCCAGCTCACCAAAAGCAACAAAATACTGGGACAAAGAGTCGGATGCTGTAACAAACAGTCCTGGAGAAGGAGTTCACATACGGGCTCTCTGCCACATTTGGAATAAAGTAACCAAGTAATGTGAAGGTCACAAACAAAGACAGAAGAACCAGGAACACCTGTTTAATTGTGTTTGTTTGTCACAATGAAAAAGTGTTATGAATTCCGATAAAGAAATTGCAGTTTGCTGACAACGTGGCAATTTCAAAATGGTTTCCTTCAAAATTCAAATTCAAATACATCATTGCATTTGTTTGGAATCAGCAAACCAAGAAGTGGGTATTTGGTATGAGCGGTGATAGCAGCTACGGCTGAGCAGACACTTTCCACAGAAACTGGATTAATGTGCTTAAACCTTGAACCAAATTTAAACTTCACTAAAACTTCATCATCAAGAAATTCCAAGGAAGAAAATTCCACTTCCACCAAAATCCCAACAAATAACTTGTCTCACAACACTGTCGTTTGCCAACCAAAAGAGAAGGAATTTTAGCAGTTTTCTTGTTAGGCTTATCACTATGAACTTGGAACTTTCTGGGAAAACTAATGTGAATAGACGTCATTTTCCATTTTCAACTTATTTTAGACATGTTCTCAGTCTGCAAATACGTCCTGCTGCAAGATGACCAAAAGTGAATAATATGCTGCATGTGATAGCTCTCATATCTCTGCTTGTTTTTTTTTTTTTTTTCTTCGTCATGTCTGTGGCTGAAACAGTGGAGAGCACTACTGATCAGCCTGCTGTATAACATCACGCAAAGAATACAAAACAAAAACCAAACCAACTGGCCCAGCTGCTTTGACAGCACTGTCAAAGGAAAGATTTCTTAAAGCTGGATTGTGTGTGTTTAAAACCTAGCAGTATACAGAAACACAATGTACTGACACCAAACGCTTGACAAAAGATAGTAATTGCAGACAGCTTGTTTGACGGCCTTCAAGCTCCACCCACTTACTTCCATCTCACAAAGCAAATGTTCTCACTCCTCACTGACCAGGAAAAACGTCTTTTTTTTTTTCCACTGTTATGAAACAGGACACCAAACAGTTACTTTGATATTTTTGCTTGTCGAGACAGATATTTAATCTTACAAACTAACAGAGAAGGATTCATCTGTACTCCAAAGCTCTCACATCATCTTCTACGAAGTCCGCACAACATCTGGCCTATAAAAAGTTAGTACATGTACTATTCGGCACAAAGGAAGCTCTGTCCAAAGCATTTTGCAGATTGAAGGTTACAAAGATTGACTGACCAGAGACACAACATTTGAGTGTACTAGTTCGCTACCTTCCAAGCAAAGAAGGTCAAGAAAGTTAACAAGCTTTAATGAGAGTGCTGGGCCTCTTGTGCCTGCGGAAACGGTACAAATCTGCAGCTCTTGCCTACCAGAGATTTTCTGGGTTGTTTATGGAAGGGTCTCACATATCGGTCCCCATCTGAGTCCTGCTTTATATCACTAACTTAAATAAAGCCTACACCAATATTTTGTAGAGCTACTGGTGACATTACACCATAAACATCACTTAAAGTTACCCAAATTCACCTTTTTGCAAGACTTGCAGCGGTTTTTGTATGCATGTTGCTAGACTGCTAATAACAGCTATTTTCAATATCGATTCATCTGACAATTATTGTCTTAATTAATCGTTTGGTCTATAAAATGTCCAAAAATTTTGAAGAATGTCAATCGCTGTTTCCCAAAGCTTGAGGTGAAGTCCTCAAATGTCTTGTTTTGTCCCAGCCAAGATATTCAGTTTACGATCAATGAAGACAAAAGAAACCAGAAAATATTCATTTGTATTATATTATGAATTGATTTGAGAGGCTGGAACTACAGAATTTGGGCATTTTTTTCTTTGAAAAAAATTACTAAAAACAATAAATAGTTGACAATTTTCTGCAGATCAACTAATCGATCAATCAACTGATCATTGCAGCTCTACATGTAGCCACTATTTGACAGTGAGACAGACAACTTGGCCCTGCCCCACCTGTCCCCTGTTAAAGTGGACAAATTACATGTTACGGGTCTTTGGCTCCGGAAACATTTCTGTAGTTTTATGCATCAAATTGGAATTTGGTTTAAATGCAAGGCTCGTTAAGTTTAAATAAAAGCTCATTTCTGTGTGATGATGCCGCAAAACAGCCGTGTAATCATCTTATGGTTAAAGAGATTTCTGGCTTACAACAGGTTCAGACAAATGTAGTCCAAAACCAGATCAGAAGACAGAGCCACAGTTTCTGCAGAGCTGGAAGTGTTTCAATGTATCTGTGAATTTTCAGGTTAGATCCCGGCTCATTTGATTATGACGCCCTGAGGCTAAAAGCTCCACCCACTTGGCTCACCCCTTAAATGTGTCTCAAATGCTTATTAGTGCAAAACAGAGGCAGTGGAGTAGTGAAACAGTATGTGTTTCCATTTGAAAAGCTCAGTCCTTCTCACCAGCTGTGCTGTGTTTGCATTTCAGCCACTTGGTCTGATTTGGGCCGTTACAAGAACTCAATCAGGCAAAAGCTCAAAGAATCTATGGGCAAACAAGCTGCGTGTGTGTGTGTGTGTGTGTTGATAAGAGGGTTGGAAAGGGCAGTGACCTCATCTACAGAACAGCAATCCTTCAAATAGAAAATAAAACAGTAAAAGAAACAATGGAAAGCTTCTTTCAAACATAAAAAGAGCGTAAAAATATAAATAAGAACAGTCAGATCCGCTCTTTTGAAACCGCTCTCACGCACCCGGCCAAAGGTTTCCGAGCAGCTTCTATTGCTTCGTCATCTGTTGCTCTGAGGGGTTATCACGCCAAACTAACATGTCGTAAAGTTTGCATGTGGGGGTGTGTTATGTCGATTGACAGCGTGTGTATCCTACTTCACCAACAGAACATTTTCCTGCCGCTGCAAAGTAAACTGGCACTGAGCCATGAAAACGGCCGAGCTCATGCAGATTTCACTGTAAGCACTGTCACTTTCAAACAGCAACAAGAGTTTAGACGTACTGTAATTGTTTACACATGCATACATTTTCATTCAGAATGGGCTAAACAAATGTCCAGTTAGTCTCAAACACGGACAGAGACCATCGGCCATCTGTGTATGACATTCATTTGAAATCCTATATCAAATTCTTGCATGCATACATGTTTCATATTCATCATTTATTTTTATTTTCTGTTATTTTCTGTGTTTTGTTGCAGAATGAGATGTTTTTGTGTTTTGTTCTGGGTGCTAGAAACAGTACCAAAGTGCATATATAATAGTCTATTTAAGGATGGATTCACTATTTTTCAAGTCTGTCTTAAACAATAGTCAGGTGCCCAAAATAACACTGAAATAGGTTTTTCTTGTCATAATCATTCCTCCTGTTCATACTGACCATTAGAAGATCCCTTCATAATGTACTCACAGTGTAAGTGATGGGGGACAAAATCCACAGTCCTTCTGTGCAAAAATGTATTTAAAGGTTTATCTGCAGCTAATATGAAGCTTCAGCCGTCCAAATGAGTCAAATCAAGTAGATATCTTTCAACGTTACAGTCTTTTTAGTGCCAAAGTCCCTCTTTTTGTTACTATACTTCCACCGCAGCTCAACAGGGAAACACTGTCTGAGGAAACACAAAGAGCGAATTTGATGCTAACAAGACTGTAAATATGGCAGATATCCACTTGATGTGACTAACTCAGACTGGTGAAGTCTCATATAAGCTTCACATAAACTTTTAAATGCATTTTTTTTTTACACAAAATGTCTGTGTGGACACACTGTGGATTTTGGCCCCCATTACTTTGCATTACATTACATTGGAAACACATTTGAAGGGGATCTTTAAATAGCCAGTATGGACAGGAGGAATGCTTACAGCGAGGAAAATCTCTTTAGTGTTCATATGGGCACATGAGTGTTTTTTTAAGACAGACTTGAAAAATTGCAAATCTATCCTTTAAGTATGAAACTATTCAACAAGGTAAAAAAAAAAAAGTTTTAAACAGTTATTAATACTTATTTACCAGAATAAAACAAAAATGTCAAAACAAGAGTTTAAGGCAGAAAGTGCAGTGATATGAAAGAGACACAAACAATAGATTGAGGCTAAAGAGAGAGAGAGAGAGAGAGGGAGAGAGAGCAATCACTGCAAGTCAAACAAGATAAAAACAAAGCAAAAAAAAAAAACAAAAAAAAGAAAAAGAGAAGTGTGTTGACTTACATCAGTTTCCATCCGGTTTCTGCTCCTCTGTTTCAAAGCTTCGTGGCTCAAGTCTTCAGCAGAAATACACAAAAGCGATTTGAAATGTTAACAAAGGAAGTTTTCCTGCAGCCGTTCGTCCTGCAAACATCCGAAGGTGCTCTGCAACACGGCTGAGTCCGCAGACTAATATGAGCTGTGGGAGAGAGGGGAGGAGGAGGAGGAGGAGGAGGAAGAGGAGGAGAGGTGCTTTAATATTCCCACAAATGTGTCAGTGGTTATCAATAGTACATTTTTGTCCCCCTAATTAATTTATTGGTACCTTTTATTACTAACTATTCCGTCATTATGGGTTATATGGACCCTGTGCAGCCTGGTACAAAAGAGCACAGTAATTAATAGCGACTTAATCTGATTTTGATATTGTTTTATCTCCTGTGGTAAAGATAATGCGCCTATGAAATTTCTACAGAGGCTTCAATGTTTCTCTAGAGCTTTTTTTTTTTTTTTACCTGATATATTTTAAGGAGCCAAAAATATAGCCTAACGGTAACTGAATACATAAATAAATGATAGTTAAGTTACTTAAATAAGTAGAAAGAAATATAAGTACTTTAAAGACAGTTTTGTTTTTACCTATCAGTTAAAATAAATTAAAACTTATTTTACTCAGCGTTATATTTTTCTTTCAGGTGCTGCTACCCAGCTACCTAACGTTAGCTGAAACGAACATAAAACTACGCCAGCCAGTGAATGAATATTATTCATCTAAACACCACATAAAGTTACTGCTGTATCACCGTTAAACTCTTTTAGCAGTGGCTAAAGCATTTTAACTGGTAAACAAATGCTAACAAAGTTAGCTGCGATGAACGTTAACTGATGAACGTTAGATATGTTGAACGTTAGCCGGTGAACGTTAACTGATGTAACGTTCCCTTAACTGATGAACGTTAGCTGCAGCTAGGTAGCTAGCTGAAATAGTTTCTGCCTTTGTGTAATGACATATTCAGATATATTATTGACTCGTGTAGTAAACTTACACTGTCTTTTTGTTGGTTTTAGGACTTATGGCTTGTGTTTAGTCAGTGACTTAATGCAAAATGACCTGAGCCTTTATGTAATGATATCTTGCAGTTAATATTCAGGTAGGCCTAAATCTTTGCTATTTGCTATTGAAATGTAATTTACAGCAGTCACATCTTTGTCTTCTTCATTGCATTGTATTTGAAGCTCCCTCAAACTTAGAAATGTCACTAACTAATTTTTAGTCCTTTAAAAAAAACAGGCTCACAATTTTTCAAGTCTGTCTTAAAACAGTCAGGTGTCCATATATTATTACTGAAAGAGGTTTGTAAGTGATGGAGGCCAAAACCCACAGTGTGTCCACACAGTCATTTTGGGTAAAAATGCATTTAAAAGTTGATCTGAAGCTTATATGAGGCTTCAGCGGTCTGAGTTAGTCATATCAAGTGGATATCTGCCACATTTACAGTCTTTTTAGCCTCAAATTCCCTCTTTGTGTTTCCTCGGACAGCGTTTCCCTAGTAAGCTGCGGTGGAAGCATAGTAACAAAAAGACGGACTTTGGCATTAAAAAGACTGTAATGCTGAAAGATGTCTATTGATTTGACTAATTTGGACAGCTGAAGCTTCATATTAGCTTCAGATAAACTTTAGAATACGTTTTTGCACAGAAGGACTGTGGATTTTATCCCCCATCACTTACATTGTAAGTGCATTATGAAAGGATCTTCTATTAGTCAGTATGAACAGGATTACAGCAAGAAAAAATATGTTTAAGTGTTCATTTGAGGACCTGAATATTGCTTTCTTTTCTTATACAGATGAGTAAAGAAACATACAGAACACGTATCTCATCCAGTTTTAGTTTTATTCCTTTTTAGAAAAAAAAAAAACCTCTTCACTTCAGTACATACACATTGCACAAGGCAGAGAGCCTTTTTTCTTTTAATTTTTTTTTTTTTTTTTTTTAACCCTTTCTTTTTTCAAGCCGGAGTTAAAAGCAGCAGCAGAACTGACGCCAACAACCAGCACTGGGCTTCCCAAAACCTTCACACCCAGATCCAGATCACAGAGGAGCCAAGGTGAACAACCGGCACTGAAATCCAGCAGACAGAAAACAGGCACCTGGACTGAAGTGACCAAGAGCATCAAACCAAGTTCAACACTTAAAAGTGTAGAGAAAAAGGTCTAATCTGACTATATTTCCCCTTAAAAAGGACTTTTAATTCAGTTTTCAATCATCATTCAGAATATGTATGAGTTATTTACGAGTTATTTTTGAATCAAAGTCAAATGGACCAGGAGAAATATTAAAGTAGGTAATGCATGTAAACGTGGGCTAACAATGAATAGCAGAACGTTTACACAATCACAGAAAAATGTATCTAGCCCTAATGAGGTTTCACCAATATGATACCACATATAAGTTAACACAGGTCAATAAAGCATTACTAATACTATTGATCATTCATCGTTTATTTAAAGTGATAACAGCTGTGGAGAAAAGAGGTTTGTCTTGATGCGTTTTCTGTCTGCTTTGGGATAAATGAGATGCCGAGCCGTGTTTGGGGAAACCTGGCCCTGAACAGATGAAACAACTTTATCAACAGACAGATTGCTGGTGTAGAATATATCATATTAATATTATTTACAAAATCTCTGTACAATCAAATACACAAGGGTGAAAAGGTCTTTCCTGCTTGTCAAGCATTCCAGAAGACAGTTTAGAGGCTGGATGTGTTTTTGCAACAGGATGTTTGACAAGATTAAGAACCTCTGAGGAAATCCCTTCACGTTTAGCAAAGTGGGGTGAAAAACATTAGACAAGCAAAAGGGTCACAAGGGCACAAGGAACAACATTATGTCACTTGGACTAGTGCGCAACATGAGGTTTAATTTGCAACAAGATACTTTTAGCCATCCTGAAGAAAACACTGTTAAGGATAAAAATGTGACAGAGTACAACCTATTTAATATATTGTTTGTTTTTTTTACACATTGATGTAAAAAAAAAGGTGAGAATTTAGTTTAAACATACTAAACCTGGATCAATCAAGCAACAAGAAGGGTCTGCCTTTCAAAAGTAACTGTAGGCAAGTTAAAAAAAGTCTCTTGTGTGACCACGTCCTTACGGCGCCACAGTGCATACGTGTTTAGCACGATTAGGGCACACAGATCACAATGATAAAACATGCTCGGTACTCCATTCCTGGATCTTAATTAGGTCTAAAACATCCTGTTGTAAACATCCACCTTTAATAGTGTTAACGACTAAATCAGCAGGACAGAACCTTCATGAGGAGAAACTCACTCTGTCAAGATTCAAACAGGATTTCTCAAGAGGGGAAAAACTAACAAGGTTGCATAATTATTTTTTCTCTAAAACATTTACAAACAAGTCAAATCAACTCTGGTAGGTTTGGAGAAGAAGAGGTGTTTTGCTGAAAGGGACAAAGAGATAAATGGATGAGTTACTGCATAGCCTGTTGCTTAGATTTCACTATGGATGACATAACATTTGCCGTTCGGCAGCGCTTTTAAGCCAAAGCCTTTTACAGTACCGTGCAAAACCTACTGATCCGAGTACAGATGGTCCCAGCGGGAAATGAACCCAAACCCTAAAATCACAACTGTTACCAAAGCAGACAAACACCCACATTGTTGACTCGTGATAACAGACGAATCACTGCTTAGAAGCTGATTTACTTAAACGACTGAATTCTTGCTTCCAACCGAGATGTAGTTACAGAAAATATTTGAAACACCTTTAAAAGTTCACAATAAAGTCAACTACAGTGCAGGATGTGATACTGCTTGATGTTGAAGCTTAAGGATTTAAATACCAGCAAGTGTGATTGATTCTGAAGTCAAAAAATACAGAAACCGCAGCAGTAGAGTACCTTAGTTAGGTCCAAAATACTGAAATTATTTGAACTCATGATATTCCCACGACAGCATGTAATACTGGCTTGGAAAAGTTTGGATAATGCTGGCCTAAATTTGCTAAATCTGGCAAGTGAGCCCTGATTTTGGAATATATTATCTCCACAAATATATACAGTAAATTGCAAAAAAAAAAAAAAAAATTAGGAACGTACACTTTAAAATTAACAACTTTAAAACACATGTCATCCACATTCTGCAGAGGCCACAAATCATGTATATTTACATCTATTTCCAATAAGAGAGTGCACCAAACGATGAACAGCTGACTGTAAAATGTTAAAACCATTGGCGGCCCAAAATAACAGGCCCTTGTTTTGAGGTGAAAGCTTCTGCAGGACAGTGATGATATGTGTTTAAAATGTACAACTTGCATTTAAACTCTGATCACTTTTATAAGTGCTGCAAACCACAACATGTTTGACAAGCCAGACAGAGCATCATAGCAGGGCTTTACATTTGTGGGGACGATCACACTGGTTCTGTTGGGCCAACCGAAGTCAATCAAACCATGAAAGAAAATCAGTACAACAGTATTCTCAAAACATGTGGGAAAAAAATGCAATAACTCACATTATTTCTTATTACTGGCCAAAAAAAACAAAATAAAAAAAATCAGGAAACAGGATAGAAATAATAAAATGACATGTATTTTAAAAATGTTCCCAAACCGAACTGTTGCCCAAAAACATAATGAATTTGGAAAACATAAAAAAAATCCAGTTCTCATTGTCCATGAAAGGTGATATCTCAAGACTCTTCAAAATGATCAGATTTTAGTACCAACATGTAGTAAACGAAGTAAAACTGACTTTCCTACACATTTAGGACACTCTCCTATTCAAACTGCAAATGTGTGTTAACTGCACTGAATCGTTCTGTTACAATAATAATACAATAACAACAAACAGAAAACAAACACAGAAAGCAAAGAGTGAAACCCGAACATGCTCAAGATTACAAAAAACACTGAGGTGAAGTTCAGCAGGTAAGAAATAAAAAGTAAATCACACAGGAAGGCGAAGGGCACAAACGTGGTGTAACCAGGATAAGTGAAGGCAGCTGATTGGAGTTTTCAGATTAGGAGGAGGAGGAGTGGCACGAGATAAAGAACACCAGTCTGATGTTAAAGCTGAGCGGCACCTGGTAGGTCGAGGCCACTATTCTCATCCAAACATGAGTCGAACCAAGGCAAAAAAAAAAAAAAAAAAGCACCAGGAAAGAACATCTGCTGCGTCATCGCAACTGAAATCAAGCAGGATCAAACACACTGATGATTCAACGTTTTCAGAGGAAAGGTTGCAAAACCTCAAATAGTATTTCATCACAGTTTTACTCTGAACACTTGCATAAGTGTTGGCATTTGAATTAGTTCGGCCAATAGGTAATTAATGTAGTCTGTTACACTCGATATATCCGCAGTAGGAAAAAAAAAACTTTTAGTGTGTATGTATGTAACTACAGAGGATCCACTCTGTAAAAGAGGGATTACAATAAAGACTTAATCCATTAAAAACACCCTCATCTGACATATCTACCCTAATTTATTCTGTTCAATCTATAATTTGCAAACACAATTGCTTCAAATGATGCATATTGAATTTCACAGCAAAACTTTTTAGTGTTAGGGTATTGTGAGTAGCTGTGGATGATGATATCAACTTGAAATAACAACTTCCTGTTTATAATCCAACTGCCCTAAGTGTCTTTGTACAAATGAACTAAAAAAAAAACAAAAAAAAAACAGGACTGCATAGCAGCAAACATGTTATTAATCGGAGTCAAAGTGTAGTCCAGGTATGTTAGAGAATGAAGAGGCAATAACTGCAAACACAAGTTTGTGTCAATAAGACCAGAAACATTCAACTAGCTGAATAGAATTTTACCCTCGATATTACAGAAGAAATTAAAAAAATCTTGTCTATGTGGTGAACTCAGGCTCAGACACAACTAAAACTAACTGCCACGGAAGTATTGGTAGTGATATTTTGGAGGTATTTAACAATAAATAGTCTAAAACAAAAACTGAGACATGTAGGTGATTATACAAAGAGTGATTCCAAAAAGGGAAAGAGCACAGTTTCTCTTCTGGAGAGAGTAAAGGCATGTAGACAGTGGTGCTAAATATACTGTATAACGTAGTGGACAGAGAAGACTGCACTGTCCAGCTTTATGGTTCAGCTGCTTTGACAATTAAACAGACATGAAAGGCTGAAAAGGTCCAGGCAGTTGGGGGGGTTGAGGTGGGGTGAGGGGGCATTTCCTTGACATTAAAAGGAAACTAGACTGTACTTATGGTCCATGTTTCTTTTAAACAGTATCAATATAGAGATCTAGAAAGAATAATTCCTCTTTACAGCTGTTATTGTCATGCAGAGTAAATTACAAGCAACCCTTGCTATACAGTGAGGTGTGCATGTAATTTACATTATTGCAGATCGTGAGATTCCTTTAAGCTTCCTGCGCTCAGAACATTATTACAGGCAATTCAGGCGAGCAAGGTTTTCCATCCTTGAATCTCAGGCTAAATCGACACTCAGCATTTTCAAGTATTCTATAAGTACACAATTGAGGGTGGGGCTCTTCTAGGGTGTGTGTACCAGTTTGGATATGGCCTCAGATCAGGACAAAAAGGCAGGTTTGTGCACATAAAGGTGCCCTGACTCACTGTTCTTAAACAGTAGCATGCAAATTGTAGGATGAATGTTTGTTTTTCTCATTGTCTGTGAGTACAAAGCGGAGAGAATGAAACTTCACCTAACCAGTAACACTCTGAGAACAAATCACAGACTGTCATGCACAATATCTGCAATATAAGACAGTAAAAACAGTCTAATCTAGTTTAACTCAATCTGCTGCTAGCCAATATTCATTAATGTAATTTGCATGAGGAGTGATTCTTTGTAAAAAAATCGTCTTGGTCCCCATTGTCTCCCAAAAAGGTGGCCTTACTCTGCTGCATCTGCACATACAACAGGGGTGCTGAACCTTTATCATGCCAGGATTCACATGGAGAAAATGAACACCTCATTAAATCACACTACAACACCCAAACAAGGCAGCAGAGTGGCAACGAGGCCAGAGGGTGTAGACCTCGATCCAGCGGAAGTGTCCTTGAGCTGGACAAAGAAGAAAAGAAGATCCCACAGTATTTCACAAATCACAAACACAGGTTGCTGAGTTGGACTGACCGTAGTTGCGGTGATGCTAGTCAACACAAATTAACAACGCACACACAGCTGTAGCGCTATCTGTTGGAAGACAGTGTCTTGGTCCCGTCATCTAACACTAAACTCAGCAGGTTAGGTACGCATGCATGGCAATACGGTGTTGTTAATGCTGTTTACATGTAGGCAAGCCGGAGAACAGACAAAGAAAAAAAGCAAAGGCCATGTGCAGCGGAGCAACAGAAAGAATCAAAGACTGTTTTTCTGCTTCCTGTCTGAGCTGAAGGAGGCAAGTGTTGTATGAATCTCAACAGGATTTGGCTTCAGTGCACTCCTTAGAAGACTGTAGCATGGTGGGCAACTTTTTGTGCAAAAACAGGCAACACGAGCATGTCGCTGGCCAGCTGCGGTTCGACCACGAGCAGTAGCCTCGATGGTTTCACAGCTGATGTTTCTGTGGTCGCAGAAGAGACATTTCCTTGAGTCCCTGGTGGTAAAAAGGTCCAATTACTCATTGAAGAGTAACTTCATTTCTTTGCAGACATCCTATCTTAGAGAACCGTTGCACAAACAGTCGCCTGGGGTGCCACAGCCTCCAGGACGTAATGCTACAGTAGCTTTTCACGCAAACACACACACAGTAACAAAAAAACACTAAAATACTCTGTGTCTCTGCGTCTCCTGACACAGGACTGATTACAGGAATCAACAGAGCTGATTACAGGAAACCATAAATTAATGATTACAATATTAAAACCTCTATGATAGGGGGACTCTGTTTGGGAAATTTAGGAGGTGGATGTTAGAGGTTATCATTATTTACAAGTGTTAAATTATTAAAATGGCTTTTCCCAGTTTCTGTGTATCTCTCATAGTGTTCCATTTAACGGCCTCTGTGAACGGGACCTTTCAGCAGCGTCCAAAGTTGATGACGTCACAGCATCGAGAGTTGATGACATCACAGCGTTAAGGGATGGATGACATCGTCTTGTTGAGGGCTGATGATGTCACGACAGAATTTCCTTCACGGGTCCTCTGTTGTCTTGAGCAGCTCCATCAGCGCACCAACGGCTCCGAAATAACCCTGGAGACAATACACACACAAGAGAAGACATTTTCACATACTGTAGTCATAAGTTTTACTGAGTGCCTGCAGAAATCCAAGTATAAGACTTTTTATATGCTACCTGGGATCATAAGGGGTTTTTTTTTTCAGTTTAATTTATTCCAGCACTAACAGACAGGAGGGTTGAGTTTCACAGCTTGGTTAAATGTATCTAACAGATTTTATTTGTGCTCACCTCGTGTTCCAGGAAGAGAGCTCTGAGTTGTCCTTTAGACCAGAAGTCCATGGCGTAGGCTAGCAGTTTTGTGGACACTGTGTTGATACGAAGGAAGTTCCCAACAAATACCACACGCTCGATTTTCTGAAATTTAAGAGAGACGCGGAAAAAGTCAGAGAAAAGAAATCAAGCCCCAATATGTGTGTGACAACTATGCAAAAAGCAAAAACAACATAAATCCTCACTTGAAAATATAAAAGGTCATTTCCCACTATCTCTCTCACCTCATTTCCTATCACTCCTCTACTAACAACTCTAATTAAGACTTAAAACGCCCCAAAAAACAATAGTAAAAAGAAAAGAGAATGTGAATGGTCTACTATTTCCCTATACGCTTTGACTCCACTGATCACATAAAACATTGGCGCCCCCTGCTGCCTCTATGAAAATAGACAATGTGAATATCACTCTCTTCATAAAACATTTTAGGAATGTTTTAATAGGTCTTTCATCACATTAATAAATAAAAATAATAGCATGTATAAACAGTCCTAAAATAAATGTGTTAAGCACTAAAAACAAATGCTTAATGTCATAAATTCCTTTTTTATGTGAATCAGATCAGAAAATGTGAGCAAAATGCAACACCTCTCCCAAACCACATGGTGGTGCTGGAGAGCTAAAAAAAAAAAAGGTATCTTTTGGAGTCCTACAGCTGACATGGGTCCAAAAGTCTGAGACCACTTTCCCATTTCTCCCATGATATGAAAATCCTTCCATGACTGCTGCCAGAAGAAAACACTAGAAAACTCGTGTTGCTCTTTGAAAATGAATTGTCGTCATTTAAAGGGCAGAGCTCAGTTTCTTCACTCTGCCTGGAAAAACTGCTAAAGAGCTTCATCCATCTCATCTGCATTACAGATAATGATCAACACTGGACAAATAAATCCCTATTGGTGCAAGCCCTTGTATGTGTTTGTGTGTGCACGAGTGTCTTCGCTGCAGGTCTGTGTGCGGTGATAGCCCTGTACAATGCTGCTTGATCGCCATGCCACAAGGCAACACTGTAAAGAAGCTCACAGCACACAGAAAGACTCCAGGCTGATCCCCTCACTCCAGTAAATAACAAGTTTGAGTTTGGCTGCTGCCACTGAAAAAACGCTCAAATCCAGATTCAGCAGTTGATCCATTTTTCTCGTTTATTTACTTATTTATTTATTTCAGTGATTTAACTATTAAACTTTTAACTGTTTTTTTTGTTGTTGTTGCTTGTTTATGAGTTTGCTAAATTGTGGTGCCAATTAGCACTTAAAATCCCCAAATTACCCATCAGCTCACTGTTGATTACTTTAAACTCATCACAATTCACAGTTGAGTCTCAAAACATCAACAGTGAGCTAAAAGGCAATTTGGACCAAATAAAAAATAATTAATATAAAGATAACTTGAAAATGTCAAAACATAGTAGATCATTTAAAAGCAGTTTTTTGCTTCTTAAAACGACAAAACAGTTTATTTTTTTTTCATTAAAAAAAAATCTCTCTAACTTCTCTGATAAACCAGTGATTGAGAGCCAAGAATATTAATATTTGTGTGTTTTCAAAAATGATAAAGTTTGTTCACTCATGCTGAGTGGCTAGAAAAGCTTGAGATTAGACCCTGGTCAGTGTGTGTGTCTGTAAGCATTTCTGTGTGTGTGTGTGTGTGTGTGTGTGTGTGTGTGTGTGTGTGTGTGTACCTCGTTGACAGCACACATGCGTGCTATGGATCCTATGTTATTAGTGATGGTGACCAGTGTGGCTCTGGCCAGGTCTTCCTTACTGATGCTGTCTCGCTTCTCTTTGCTCATCATGTGACCAAAACTGTAAAAAACAAAAACCAAAAAAACAGACCATATGAAACACAACATTAAATTTTACATTTCATTTTACATGTAAACATGTGGAACACACACAAATTATTATTATTAATAGTTAATTATATTCAACTTTGATGAACCTTTGACAAATGAAATGACAAAAAGCACAAAACACACTAAACATGAGTCTTTGTAAATGTCATATTAACGTTCAGGAGCAACTATAAACAAGTGCTGTTTGTCAGTGTGTGTATGTTTGGTGTGTGTGTGTGTGTGTGTGTGTGTGTGTGTGTGTGTGTGTTGTTTTGATACATACACACAGAAAGGAACACCTTAACAAGAAACAGACTGCATACTTCATAATCTGACGACTGTGATAAAATCTGTTTTTCACTTTGCTTTATGGATCAACCTTTGAACAGAGCGGCAGGTTTACTGTATACATGCTGAACCCAGATTAACAAGCAAAGGTCTGTGTGTGTGTGTGTGTGTGTGTGTGTGTGTGTGTGTGTGTGTGTGTGTGTGTGTGTGTGTGTGTGTGTGTGTGTGTGTGTGTGTGTGTGTGTGCGTGTGTCTTATGCTCATTGTTAAGGAATCAGTCAGCTATTATTTCACATACCATTTCTCATCAGGCTGGTTTTTTGTTTATGTAACTACATGTGTTAGTGCAGTGATGCGTTGTGCACACCTTTTTTGAACTAGTAGCCGACAGTGAGAGCATGAAATAGCACTGTGTCACTTTGGATAATTCATGTTCTCACCTTCATTACTTTGTCTGGGCAATTAACTAATTCACATGAACAAATAAATCAGCACTTGCAGCTGATTAGTTTAAAGCTGATTCACCCACTCCACATAATAGGTTTGATCATTTAGAGCTGCAACTGATGATTGTTTTCATTATCAATATCTTCTCTGGCAATTATTTTCTCCATTCATCGATTGATTGTTTAGTCTATAAAATGTTAAAAAAAAACATAGTGATAAAATTGCTTTTAGAGGCCACACTGATGTCTTCAGTTTGCTTCTTTTGTTTGACTAAACGTCCATATTTATTGCTCTTAATGGTTCACGATGACTTAATTCTTCATCATCACATACCACAGGCCGAGGAGTTTCGCAATATATTCACAAACTTCCTATGAAAGGCCCCTGATGCATTTAGCATTCAGAGGTTTAAAAGGGCGCTCTGCCGATTTTGCACATTACGGTCAGTTTATTCCTCAGAAGAAGTGTTACTCAGCCTGTGAAAACAGTTGTATAATATCTTCTGCGGCTCTGGGGGAGCTTTCCAAAGTCTGAAAAAATAAACCCGATGATGTCATCAGGGCTATATCAGCTTGGACCGGAGACCTAACATTTTTAACAGAAATGTCTCTGCTGTATCCATTCTGACCATTATTTTTTTTCTGTGTCTTGAGAGACTTTATGGAAACGCAATTCTAAATCACTGGAATGTGTAAAAGTGTCTCGGATGACGCCAACTGCGGTTAAGTTGTAGACTTTCACCTGGATGCGACGGCAGAGCCCTGTAGCCCAAAGCGTTCATAGTCTCCTCCGTAGATGTCCTTCACCAGTTTGTCCACGTTGGTGGAGTCGCCCTTGCTGGCCATTTCCAACGCCTCCTCGAACGTCTCGCAGCCCGTCAGCAGGCAGCAAAGGCCCAGGAATGTCCCACCTCCCAGGCTGAGGAACGGATAGAGAGTGAGGAAGACAATGATAAAGAGAGAAGGGAGAAAAGAAAGATACAAGCGAGGTTGGAGAAGCCAGTGAAAAGGATTTGGAGAGTTCGGGAATGGGCAAAGGAAAAATGAGGAGGAGGAAGACAGGAAGGAAAGAGAAAGGGAAAAAAGAGGGAAGGAGAGAAAAAACAACAGGTATTGAAGATTTGATAGTTTTCTGACTGTGATGAATCTGCAAAGTCTTACTTAACTAAATAAAAAACACATCTACTTTTGTCCTCAGCTTTAAAAGCTCTTCCTAGTACCTAGTAGTTACAGGAATTCTGTTTGGGCAATGCAGTCCAGACCTCTGACCTCTAAACAAGCTTTAATTCCTGTATCATGAGCTTTATAAGCAGCCAACAGCATAAGCATCATCCCTGTAGGATTAGACTGTAAAGTGTGTTGTAAATAAACTAGAAAATTAACAGATGGGTTAAACTGTATTGAAATAATAAAATAATATACGTTTACAATAAGCTTAAGATGACAAATAGAAGATGAAACGCACAGAGTGCTTGGAGCTCAATAATTTAAAAAAAAAACTAAAAACATAACTCAAGATAAAGAGAATGAATAAATGGGATCATGAAAAGATTGAAAACTACACATCAGACCACACAAACTTTGCACTTGACACACACAACAAATTGGTTTGGCTTACTAATGTTTTCCTCTCTCTAGAGCAGTGTGATAGATGGAAATGGAAGCCTTACACACACACACACACACACACACACACACACACACACACACACACACACACACACACACACACACACACACACACACACACACACCGTCTCTCTCTGATGTCATGGTGAGCAGTAGCAATCAGACACGGTTGCCATTTACAGGAGAAGGAAGCAACAAATGAGCGGTGGTGTGCAGTTACAACACGTGTATATACATGAACACACACACTCCGACTGGCTGACTGAGCTGTGGTTGGCTCGGCTAATGTCATGGGTGAAGTAAGATGTGACAGATAAGCAGGAGACTGGTTCAAGCGATGAATAAAATAGAAAATGTAAATGTATAATCTTCTTTTCCCCACATCAACATGCTCTCATCATATGTGTTGGGACCTTCTGTTATTTTCCAACTGTGTACAATCTAATCTCAGTCTCGCCGTACTGTTACATGAACACTAAGGTACATAAGGTAATATTAGATAAAGAATGGCTGCAATTCAAACAACTGACTCTGCCATATGTGGCGGTTCCATTGAACCTATAAAACGTATATAGTCACCTTCACCTTTAGCACATATTCGTTCACACAAAACACCGTCATGTTACTCATTCATCTGGGACTTCAAGTGCACTTTCAATGTAGTCAAATCTTTCTATAAAATAGTAAAACCAGTAAAATCTCAAAAATGGAAAAATGTATTTTGTAGTTTTGAACTCAATTGGGCCCAATTGACAACCTTCTGCTAAATATATCATTCTTTTCTAGATAAGACATTTTTAAACTGACTTAAAGTCTCTTATTTTTCCAGAAATATATGAGCACAAACTTAAGGAGGTACTTTAACACAATATTTTTAGTGTGTTTGAACATTAAAAACCGGAAGAAAGTCAGGAATTGTTAATCAATTCATCACATTCTGTTTCTATCCTGTCTTTCACTCACTTCTAGCTCAGTCTTATTCTCTCATTCCTTACCTGATCCATACAACATGATTGAATAAATCAAGCTTTAACTGATGTATCTGTGTGTGTGTGTTTATACATTCAGTAGGTGTCTTTCTTCCTCACCTGGTCCCAGTCACCCGTTTATAGTTGTTCTCCGAATACACGGCCAGTATGGAGACCCCGGAGCCGATGTTGACCAGCAGCATGGGGAAGGGGTTGTCAAGCGTGCAGGGCTTCTTCACGCAGCTCTGGGTGTCTGATGGGTTCTGGAAGTAGTAGCACTCTGGGTGGCCGTTGAAGCTCACCCGGTCGACGAACAGCAGGCCACGGATCAGACAGTCCAGCTCGTCCAGCTTCAGCAGCTCCAGATCGGCCATCTGCGGCGAAATGGAGAAAGATTAAAAAACATTGTGAGGACACTATTTTGGCTGCACCAAAGGGTTTTAACTGTTCAAGATCATTTAAAGTAAAAGGTTATTATCAATGTGTCAGTTTTGTAAAGCTAAAAGGATTTTCAAAGCATTTTTAGACTCAAGTGTGCACAAGGTCTTAGTTCATGCTGCAGTGCCCAGAGAGAGTTCATTGATCCTGCTGCACTGCAGATGGGGTCAATGTACTTCACATCAGGTAAACAAGCACTAACACAGACACTTACACTGTGCATAATGCTCTCACTTCCAAAAGTCAGAACAGGTGATAAATGTACTTCTGTATACTTCAAGTCACAGCAGTAGGATCAGTAACCAAGTGTTGACCAGTATTTTTTAACAATCAGTTCCTCTGGACATACAGTACACTCACTGTTCGGAAGTCGTTCTCAAACTTGTACGCCCCGCCACCGGTGGCGCATAGTGTTGTGTGCAGGCTGGAGAAATTCTTGTCGTGTCCCATCTGGATGAAACGGGGCATGGCCTGCGTTGGGAAGCGGATGAAGTGCAGGTTCCCCGTCCGGCCGCACATTGTCAGGTTCCTCAGCTCCAGGTGGACGTCACGGACGCCTGTTTTACCTGAGTGAGGAAGGAAATATTTTTACAAAATTGGTCTGATGTGCTAATGCAGTTCATCACTATGATACAATTAAGTTCAGAGATTATCCACATTATAAGCACCCGTACAAGAAGTTGATTTGGGAATATCAAATGCACTCTTCTAAAAGCTGTATTAAAAGTGAGCAGCTCTATGACCTAAAGCTTGCAACTTTGTGGTGTGGTGATGCTATTCAGCTTCAAATCTTTATCTGTAGATGATCTGGTTTCTGTAACAACTGACTTATCAGTCTTATGCAATGAATTAGTGAGACGCACTGCAGTAAATATCCTGCTATCTTCTTGTAAATTGTCCTTGACCTGACTTTCCATTTCTTAGATATGCACAGGAGTTAAAAGACGCAGTTAATTAAGTGTGACCAACATGTGTGTGTGTAGACATACCATAGGCCACGTTTGAGGTGAGGTAGCGGCGGATGGACTTGAGGTTCTCCACTTCCTCCTGTTCTTCCTCTGCAGTTATGTCAACCGGCTCAAAGTACACCAGCTTGACCAAGGTGCCACCGATGTCCATACCAAACCAGGGGAATGCTGGAGAGAAGGAAGACAGAGGTATAAACGACTTTTTTACTTTTAAAACAAGAGACAACAGAGACCGTAATGACCAAACCCAGGATTTGACTGACAACATCTTTGCAAGAAATTAGGCTACATTTTCAGAATTTTTACTTTAGTCAGGGGAGAGGGCAGTGGAAAATTCATTTACGAACCAAAACTGTGACAAAAACCCTTTGTTGATGTTTAGCAGTTTCTAACTGTACTGTTTGCTGTGTTTCTATGTAGCTGTTATAAGGAGGTGCCACTATGGTTGTGGCATACAGAAAAATGCCGTCTAATATGCGATACTAAACGAAAGTCCACTAATGGACTGATGGGTTGACTAATGGATTAGACTAATGGACCCCTGGTGTCAACGAGGGAACTTGAAGATGATTTAAAAACAATAAACGCAGACAACCAGAGACATTAACAGAGGATACTTCCTGACATGTCACTCATTCCTCAACCAGAACACCAGTTTGATGACAGCCCTCCTAAACAGAGCAAATTTAAGAAAGCTGTGAGGAAGGCAAGGACAGCGTCAGCTCCAGGACCAAATGGAGTTCCCTATTTTCTGTATGAGAACGCCCCAGATGTCCTGAGGGATGTTTCTGTGGAGGCTAATGAAGGTGTTGTAGAAGAAGAAAAACATCCCAAAATCATGGCGAGGACCAGGGGGAGTATTAATCCCCAAAGAGAAGAATGCCTTGAATATCGATCAATTCCAGCAAATAAACCTTCTGAATGCTGAAGGGAAAATTTTCTTCAGCTTTGTTGCACAAAGGATGGCAACCCAAGGAAGATTAAAACAACAACCCCACCCAAGTCCAGAAGGAAACAAGAGCAAAGTCAAGAAAGCTGTGTGCATATGCCTTATGAATGTTGAAGGGAAAAATTTCTTCAGCACTGTTGCACAAAGGATGGCAACCTACCTGAAAGACAACAACTTAATTGACACCTTGGTACAGAAAACCGGTATATCAGGTTTCTTAGGATGCTTAGACCATTCAACCAAAATATGGTATCAGATTCAGGCTAGAAAGGAAGAGATTTTCATGTTGCATTCCTCAACCTGGCCAATGCTTTTGGATCTATCCTGTTTACTATCCTCTGGACAGACTAAGGATCTCTAGGAAATGGAAGGAAGCAGACTTAGCTTCATCATCAGAGCCATCTATGATGCTTTTCCCAGTCCCAAGAACCTGAACCAGTGGCTTGGGGACATTATGTCCCCTTTGTCAAACACCAGCAACCCTACAGCACATACTCACAGGCTGCAAGACCAGCCTCACCCAAGGACGCTACACCTGGAGGCACAACCAGGTCCTTCAGCAACTAGCACTAATGCAGACTAACAACAATGCCCTCTCTCCTCCAACCCCTGGCTCATCCAACACCAAAGCCTTTGTACCAGCAGGAAAGGTACCAAAGAGATCAAATGCAAGAAAAGAATCAGAAAAGCCTACTGGATACAGCCCAGGAATGGAAGATGAAGGTTACTCTAGACCAGAAGCTCACCTTCCCACCGGAGATCATTACAACCAGCCTCAGGCCAGATCTGATCCTGTGGTCAGCCTCACAAAAGGCCCTGTTTATCATAGAACTGACTGTGCCATGGGAGGATGCAGTTGCTGAAGCGTATGAACGCAAAAAGCTGAAGTACTCCGATCTAGCAACTGAAGCAGAACAAAAGGGCTGGAAAAGGAGGTCGGGTGCAGGGGTTTTTGGCCATGTATACCAGCAGGCTGCTGAAAGGGATGGGAGTCCGAGGACAGGTCCTCTGACATGCCATCAAGTCACTGGCAGAGGCTGCCGAGCAAAGCAGCAACTGGCTCTGGCTGAAAAGAAAGGACAAGAACTGGGTGGCAAAATGACCATCAGCTGGAAGGAGGGGTAGAAGTAGAGGGGGGGTGCACCTGGGACACCAGGTGTCACCGTTGAGCCCTCCAGAGGTATCTTGGGCCTATCAATGAAACACCAAGGAAGGAGAGTGCCCACCTGATGACCTCAGTGAAGCTTCTACCCCTACCCCCACTGCTGGTATGATTTACAGTCCGCATAAACAGGACGGACTCATTGACAGAGGAAACCTGGACTTGACTGAACCTCCTGAAATTCTGTTGCTGCTAGTTATGATTTACAGTCCACATAAACAGGACTGAATCCTTGACAGAGGAAACCTGGACTCGACTGATCCTCCTGAAGTTCGGTTATGATTTACAATCCGCATAAACAGAACTAAATCATTGACAGAAGAAACCCAGACTCGACTGATCCTCTTGAAGTTCTGTTGCTGCGTGGACCTATAAACAAAACACCAAGGAAAGAGGGTGCCCGCCTGATGACCCCAGGAAAGCGTTTACCCACTACCCCCACTCAAGGAATGATTGCCAATAACAATACAGGATTGTAAAAGTGAAAGTCCTATGAGGTCAACCGATGCGTTGCAATATGAGACCACACAAAAAAACCCCTTAGGAAAAAAATGGAGAAATGAAAGAGAAAGATTGAAACTGAGTAACAAACTATAAGCTACTTACATTTTTGGCTTTTATACATCACAACATTAATGCATAGTACTGTTCTTACCATTGAAGCAGAACCATATCATGGAAAAAGTGGAACCAAGTTATCATAATCAATACAATTTGACAAAAGTTAAAAAAAAACAAAAAAACAAAAACAAACTTTTTTTTTTTTTTTAATGTAAGTGGAACTGGTCCTCTTCATACCCCATTCAGACCAACACCATAACACTCGGCCTGCAACTAACAATTATCAATCGATATTAATCTGATCATCTAAACAATTATCTGATTATTTTCTCCATTAAAAATACTGTAAAAATGTCCATTATCATTTCCAGCATCAATTTTGACACCTTCCAATATTCAAACAATAATATAAAAATCGAGAAAAGTAGCAAATCCTCATTTTGAAGTAGCTACAACCAACAGATTCATGATATTTTTGCTTGAAGACATTAAAAGCTTTTGCCAATGGATTTATCTTTCAGGGTTGAACGAGGCCAGAGGCCAGAGGCCAGGCATCTCTGCAAGATAAAATTGATTTAACGGTTTATATGTTTAAATGGCATCTAATTAACTCCCAAAAAAGCAGAGCAAGGAAAAGACGGAGAGAGACATAGAGAGAGGAAGAAATAGTGTGCATGTGGGAAAGCAAGAGCACACCTCTGGACAGAAGGAAACGTAACTTCTATCTGGTAATGAGTCAATGTAATTCAGGGTGATTTTATAGTTTAGCAGTGAGCTATATGGAAACTACACTGCAGATTGGAGTCTCTGCTAACGGTGACAACCAGAAATCCATCTGTGACCTTCTGTTTGATATGAATGAGGTTGAAGGCATGTTCAGTGTACCTACATCCTACATGTGTCTGCTGAAGGAGGTATGAGTGTGTCGGATTAACACCGCTGCACAGATAAGGTTAGAGAGAAGTGGAGCGAAGAAACTGGTTTATCTGGGTAGTTAGCTGGTTGGAACATTGAGTACAGCACAAAGACAGATAGAGAGAGAGAAACAGGAAAAAAAAAAAAACTTCCAGCACAAATGGCTAGGAAAAAAAACAAAAACACATCACCACAGCTCAACAAGAGCCACAGTCGCCATGGAAACAGACAAGCCCCCTCCATCATTTCCCTCTCTCTCTCTCTCGCTCACTCTGTGTAGCTCTCTCGCACACTCTTCTGCCTCCTATTTTTCTCTCTTTTGCTTATCTTTTCCTCTCCATCTCTCAGCCTCTGTTGCCGTCTTTTTCGCTCCTACATTTCTTGCTCCTGTTTCTCTCTCAGCCATCTTTCCTTTCCTCTTTCATCTTTCCTCAGTCTCCTATTTTCTGTCTCCTTGCCTCCATTTCTCTCTCTCTCTCATTCTCTACCGCTCCTCTTCCTGACTTCTGCTTGCTTCTTGTCTCTCTTGATCAATTTAATTCAATTTGAGTGCTGGCACAGATGGGAGGAAACTGATACTGCAAGGCGTTTTCAATGCACCACAAAGCAACGACTGTATTTAACTTAGAGATATATCAGTCATCCTCATTGTTTTTAATTCTGTAGGCTTTATTTGCATGACAATATAATCACATACAATAGACTGAAATACAAATGAACTTACATTAGATCAATTTGAGTTCTAAGTATATAAGAGAAATGTTATAAATGCAGTTATTTTATTTATTTTATGATGACAAGGAGCTAGGCTTTCTGTTATTTTGTTTGCCTTGAAAATTAGCTTTGTTGACGATATGGAGCACTCATATTTAAAACAAACTAAACCAAATATTACACACATTTCATGTATTTTCTTTTGGTGGAAGGTGTGCATATGCTTCTACTTTTAAATGCCACCTGCCTCTCTTTGCATTGGGCAATGTTTGAAGACTATTGCGTTATTTACACATAACAGACATGATGAGACCTTGAGGTTTGTGTGAGTCAAATCTGAGGGCCCGCCGGCATTATTGTTTCATATGTGTTGCGCAGCACAGAGTCCAAAAGGGAAAGCTGGGAGAGGCGCTGCATACCGACTGCGTCGTTTTGACCAATCAGTGTCTCTAGTTTAGAACAATAAAAAGCTTGTGCAACTGTTGAAGACAACATGTGGTCACTAAAACATATGTTGCTGTTGTTGTGGAAAGCAGCAGCGATCCACAAAAGAATGTGTTGAATCCAAATATTTGCTGCTTGGTGAGCCGGCCCACTGAGCCACCAAGACAATGCAAAACATGTTAACTCACATATAAACAAACTCAAGCATACAGAGAAATGTGCATGTTTCTTTATCATATTCATCCGCTTGCTTTGTTATGAGATGTTAAAAAACTAAGGTTATGATCTAAAATTTGAATTATGGTAAACTGTAATTATGAGTGTTTTCTTAGAACATCAAAACCGGTTTGTAATATTTATGAGACGACCAGTTTAAGATTCTGGACTTACAGACTGGATTTTGGCTCACTGAACGTCAGATTAGATGCCTGTTAGATGTCTATCAGAGAAGTTTAATTATATAAGAATGACCCGTTTCAATTTAAAACTATGATGAGAGTAAACTTAAGGTCAGTAAGAGACTCACAACATTGGTTCATCACCAAACTCTATAATAACTGCTTCTTAAAAAAATAAAGCAGAGATATTTCATTACAGAATGAATGTCAATATTTTCAAAAATGGTTGTCTTTGGAGTGATCCCTGGCCGGTTAATACAGCAGTGGACATCCAAACTCAGATGAGCAATCTGGAAGTAACTCTTTGGTGAGAACTGAACGGTATCATGGGAAATTGTGTGAAATAAGGATCAGAATGAGCTCAGTATGTTTTAAGTAAGTATGTTTATCTACTCTACCAACAACCTTAAATACATAAACAACATTCTGAGATATTTTGCAGATATTTTGTCAAACTTTCCCAGACTGGTCAAACACTAGTGAAGCAATTAGCTTTGGGATTTACCAGCAAACCCTGAAAGTCTGCATATGACTGGTGACTTTTGAACCTATCCTGGAGTTGCGCTGGCGTGACAATCAGGAGATGTCAGGAGATGTGACTATTTCACAACACAGTGGTGAAGTGAACAGGGTGATTCTGTCTGGTTTACTGAGGCACAGCCCACTTTCAGATTAGAGCCACCGAATTAGAGCTGGTGATTTCAGGTCATGTTTGAACCACATTCAAATGTCTTTTATGTATTTGTTAGCTTATCATGACATTATCGGTGTGAGTGTGTACATAAAACACTAGCAGTCATTAGGACAGAAAGTGTCGGCATGCTGTATAAGCAGCAAGATACAACCTTCAAGTGCTTGACTGAACAACCCTTAATCTAGGGCTATATTGTTTTCTGTGAATCATATGTGATATGATGCTGTTTATCTATTAAACAACTAGGCCTACACGACAACACTGGGCTGTTATCAGTCAAAATCATGTATTTTTCTTTTTTATATATAATTTAATTAACTAGACTAATTGAGGAACATCTGACACCATAATACATCATTCCTGCCTCAAATACTGCCTCATAATACTGTGTGTGATAGTCTGTAGATGTAGATATTCAATTGCATTACATGTTTGTGTGTCCACCCAATCTATGCAATGACAGCCTTTTGTGACACTTAGACCACTGAAACCTCTATGAACAGAGTGGCTGAAACCAACTGCGTGACTGCTAGCACCACCACTGCTGTTACTGACACCTGTTGCTACAACCACAAGTCCTATACCTACTGCTATACCTACAATAGTAGATGGTGTCCGGTTACTTTCAGCAGGAGTCACTCAACCCGTCCTTACTCTTTGGTTGACTCTTTGTTACCGTCCCCTCTCCCCTACTGACCTGCTCTAAAGTCTGTAAACATGAACTGAAAGACACAGGTGCTGCAGTGTTTGCACTGTAAAATTCACTTGTCTGATTTTATAAATGAAAATAAAATAAAATAAACTGCTCTGCATTGTTTTTGTGACCAAAAAAATAGATATTTCTTGTCACAACAACTTGATCTTGTGTGTTTTAATGCAATGGATAGTTTCAACAAAGCTAACTGATTATTCCACTTGTGACACTAACATTAATGTCTCACTCGAACAAACCACTGGACAACCAGGGAGCTGAGTAATATTTCTCTCTTGGTTAGGCTGTTTACAATACATGAACAATAAGAAAACGCTTCGCACATGCACATTTGTTTCACACGACATCATTCCGTATTGAGGTCAGCTGCTTCACCCTTCAAGCCATAAGAAATTTATAACGAGCACCAAAGCTACGGCAGAACTGTGAAACCCTGGAGCCAGAAATATAAAATCCTTCCCTGATGTAATGAAAGGTGTCACTACAAGCAAAAGCGACACTGTTAGAGGGCAGCTATGTTGCATGACTGCCTCAAGTGACAATCACATTTTCCTCCGCTGTCTCAGCCAAAAAAACACTCAAACACAAACACACAAGCAGTTAAGTGCAAAGCAAATACAGTAGCTAGATTGCTGTGTGGAGATTTCTCTTGTTTTTATCAATTTAAAGCAAGATTTGTGCACAAAAAACACAACTATTAAGGTATTTTTTTATCTGTGGCATAAAGTCACAGCAAACGCATACTGCTAAGAGCGACCTTTCTCTTTAAATTGGTGACAAATATTGAGTTTGAGCTGTTTAATACTTGAAACACAAAGAGAATAACTGCAGCCTTCTTTATATAGCCTGGCTTAATAAATGACAATTACTGGAGCATCTCAGCCTATATTTGAACTAAAGGTATCCTCTAAATCTATAGAGTAATTTGTCAGAGCATGTCATCAGTCTACCTGACACATATTGACTGCATGTAACCGTGGATCATTCCCTTATGCAGTGGAAACAATGACAACAAAATGAGCACGTGAAGCCAGAGGAAACATTACTGCTTCACTGTCACCTGGCTGTCACTGATGTCCGTGATGATGAAATATGTCCACACTGACTGGAAAGACATTAAGGGAACACGGTACAACCTGGCCTATATTCATACTGTCTTAACAAAGACAAAGGCATCTAAACTCCCTCACAGCCATGAAGCGCTGCGGGCCAAAGGCCAACAGTAAACCACTGGTGGATGATTGTGAAAAAGAGAAAAGCAGGTTGCTAAATCTTCAAATCTCCCTCTACAGATTCAGTGAAAAAAAACTCAAATTTCCTAACAACAGATGTCCCCCACTTTTCCTGAGTGTATCCTATAGTCCACACATATGACCACTTATCCAGGGTTTCAATTTAAAAAGCACAAACACATCACGCACACACACTGTGTCCAGCAAGCCAAAGGTCAGTGTGACATGTAGCGGGGTTGGGAGGGGGGGGGGGGGTTGACAGTGATTTGTGTCCATGTAGGTGAAAGGTCTGTGGCTGAACACACATCTGCTCTGCAATGCATCCCCACATGGTAGATACAGTATGTAATGCGTGCGTACAGTCGTACCTCGATTACAAAGCTCATTAATATATTTTATTTCCACCGTGCTCACTGTTCAGCTTCCCAACATGACCTCAGGGATTATCGGCAGCAACCGTTTCTATTAAATTTCCTATCGTTTAACCTTTGATCTCAGGTTTCACAGGGAAGCTTGGTGAGTGTGTGAGTGTGTTAATACATTGTGCAGAGAGCACAGGACAAGAACAACACTTGTACAGCACGCCTGTGTGATAAGACAAGAAAATACACAGGCGAGCAGATGGACGCTGTGTGTATACAGTGGATACAATAATATACACACATTTCTGAGCCTAAGATCACAGGAAGTTTTGCTTTTGTCTTCAGCTCTAAACTGATTATCTCTTTGGTTTTGACTGTTGGTTGGACAAAAAAAAAAACAATTTAAAGACATCAGTGTGGGCTTTAAGAAATCGTGATGCGCTTTTTCACCATTTTTCAGCAGTAGTAAATAATGAAAATAGTCATTAGTTGCAGCCTTATACTACATTCTTCTAGTTTTACTAGAGTTTTACTCTTGGTACAAATACTACACCAATTCCAAGTATTATTGCTATGACAACCACTCCTTCAACTACTACTGTAACACGACTGCTTTACCAAATACAATAATACCTTCTAGGACTGCAACTAATGATTATTTTCATTATCGATTAATCTGCATATTATTTTCTTGATCAATTGATTAGTCATGTTGTTGTGATCATGCTCACGTCTTCAGTTTACCATCACGTATTAAACAGACATGTTCCAAATTCCCCACATTTGAGAAGCTGCAACCAGCAAATATTTGTCATTTCTGCTTTAAAAAAAATCACTAAAACAATTATTCGATTGACTAATCAAACAAATCGACTAATTGTTGCCGCTCTAATACCTACTACCACTACTATTGGCACTGCAGCTGCTCCTGCTGCTCCTGTTTACCACTACTAATAATAAACACTTAATCTGAATGAACACAGGCAGGTTAACATGCAGGTCACTGAGAAAGAAACCACTTTACTGGCTGCTGGTCTCTAGTAAAATAATATAAGAGAGGCCATGAGGACAAACACTTTACAGACACTTTGTTCACAGTTTCAGGTGGAAGGAGGAGTTTCATTTGGTTTTTGGGCGTGCCAATTCATCATCTTGATTTCTATGATCTTTGCCCCCCGCCCCTACACCCACACCCACCAATCATCTACACCCTTACTGAAACTTGTGAGCACACCCTGTTCCATCTGATCCATCTGCAAGTGGCAGCGCAGTAGTAGAACATTGACTCGACCTGCAGCACACCTTGTTGACATCATTTTTAAATGGGAGTTACTGTTATTCTGTTACTAATATAACACACACACAGGATGAAACTGTTGACCCTAACCATCTGGAAATTGGGTGTGCCATTGCACAGAATTAAACACTGTGAGTTTTCTGTGACTTCCAATGACTACACTGGATTATACACTCCCGTTTTTAGACACACACATCTCTCCCCTTTCAAAAAAAAAAAACACCCTGTATCAGCAGCAAAAGCCTAGTCTCAACACCTCTGTCACTAAGACATCAGAAATCTCTCTCCATCCAAATTACAGGTAGAGTATGTTTTCTTCCTGACTTCCTACGTCATATCACCCTGTTATCTGTTGCTGAATGCGAAATTCCCTGTGACTCAGTCAAAACACTGAGTCACACAATAATGTTCAAGTCTACATTTCTCAAAAAAAAACGAGACCAAACATTGCAGGCTGTATGTCATTTTGAGTATTCTGCACATCCGGATTTCATGAAAAGTTCAGGCAAAAACAACTGATGCTCTTGCAAATAAAACATATCAGTGTTGTTTTGACTGATTGTGGCCTGCAGCAAATATGATACTGCATGTAAAACTTAGTCTGCTACCACTTCCATGTAGTTTCAGACTTTATTTCCATTATCTACAATGCAAATTACAATTCCACCAAACAGTGCTGTTGCTTCATGATAAAATCTGACTTGACTTCCTTCCTATGGTGTTTCTATGTGTGTCTTACCGCAACTCATCTGAACACTGAATACAGATAACAATATAGTCCACTGATACTGCTGAGCTTTCTGTTTTTATTTTAAGGTGACCCCCACACAGCAGATGTGATGGTGCAGCACGCCTCCTTCCAAGCCATGTGTTTCACTGACACATGGACACACAAGCAGCGGTCTGTTACACCTAGTCAGGCCACACTGTATGTGAACTTGATGGGGTAAGAGAGTTTCTTTCACTTTCTTCCATTGTTATCATTGTAATGACTTCTCTGCGCTGGGCTGCCAAGCTCAACTTGAATGCCCATCAACTTATTCAGCCTAATACTGTCCACACCCATAAGATACTGACATAGAGTATAGCTATGCGGCAAAATGTCCACAGACCTGTTTTAGGCAAATAGGGGGATTAAGGTGTGATACAAAGGGTTATAGAAATGCATTAGTGCATTAAGCATAAAATAAAGCAACAGATGCACTGCTAAAATAATTAAGTACACAAATTTCCCCAAATTACCTCATACCATTTTTAAGTCACATTTTTTAGTCAGTCTGGTTCACTTTTATGAAAACAGGCACTAAAAATCTCACCAGGGGAATTTCAAACGGAAAGTTAACTTGCACAAGTTAAAAAAAGAAACTTTTGCTCTGTCACATGTGTGATGGAGCTGTAAAAGGAGCCTGTGGGGTTAAAATAAAGGCATTTCTCTTTCAACAAAACAAAAAGGAAAAAAAAAAAAACTGCTGGCAGGTTGCTTCTGATGTAAACAAGGGGTAACTACAGGCAGTATTACCCGAAAGTAACCCAGATCTTAAACCTCCTCAAAATCCTGAGCAGGAAAAAAAAATATCTGAGGACAAAAGTGAAAAATCACATCCCTGAGGGGAATACATTCCAGGGTCGGCCCGCGGTGGGGAAAAGCTTAGAGGGTTATCCGGGTTTATCAGGACGACTGGCTTCCATCCAAGGATAACACAGTCATAAAGTAGAGGAGCTCTGACCGGACATTTCAAAGTTTACTGACGAGATGTGCCCTTAATTATGTAATCTGGGCCACTTCTGCTACAGAGCCTTTCGTTCTCAGGCTACTAACTATGCATCACCATAAACCTCAGCAAACACAGGACACAGCAAACTGCTATTGCAATTTGTCTGCATCTATATAATGACATTATAGACGATATTATGCTTCGTAACAAGGAAGTCAATTTTGTGTATAATGGGATTTTCCCATGATGATTTCCCTGTTTTCCAACTGGTACTTAGCTTTTCATCCCTTCAGTGCAACTTAAGACGGAAATATGTCTTATCACTCATTGCTACACAAATCTATCTACTGTGGTGTGTCTAGTAAGCTGTCTAAGCTGTCAACATGTCTGTGCCACCAAAAGAAGTCCTTGTACATTTTAGCACTTGGTGATTCTGTTTTATCTTGTTGTGTCGGATATTTATTTTTTACAAAGAATAAACCGCTGATAGCAGAACTACAGTGGAAGGAGATAGCCAGTGCTGAAATGCCATTCCCTTTGCAGCACAATATTTGATGTAGTTTCATGGCAAAGGTTTAACAGGTTGAGTACAGACACTGCAAATGCCACAGGATGACTCCTATGCATCTGCCTATCAAAGAAAAAGTAGTAGAAATGGTACTGTTTGGCAGCTGAACAAGAGCATCTTTGAAATGATACACAGAGCTGCATAAAACGTATGTACCAATCACCTTGTTTACTAAGTTTAGTATCTGTTGAAGGACGGCAAGCAAAAGCTGGTCTTATACGGGTATAACCTGTTAGATGGTAATCAACACTTCGCCATACTGTACAGGATGTTTATCATGCGGAGCAGCTGGATTCGCGAGATCACGACATCTTGAGATCACACAGGAATCCATCTCGTCAGGCTTCAAGTTATGCTCTTGCGTCCGAATCAGCGGTGGGTCGGACCAATCAGCGTCCTACGAGCATTCTCGCACGATCTTGTGAATCCAGCTGCCTCGCAAGGTAAGACGATGATGGACGGTGATAGACGGATGTTTCATCCAAATCACCTGCCCAGTATTTTTCTTAAGCGCTTGCCCTTTTGCAAACAGTTGCCAAGGACGACTTCTCAGATGGTTCTGTGTAACAAACCATTTGGTGCATCAGATTATCAGGATGTAGCCTAAAGAAAAGATTCCTTAAAACCGCAAGAAATAATCAAAAATTTGGAGTTGGAGCCACACAATAAATGAATAACTGCACCCTGAAACAGTAAAGAGCTACTGACTAGGGGTAGGTGATATGCAATAATGGATATAGCAGTAAGTATCAATATTGATGTTGCTATATTTACTTAAGCATCCCTACTCACACGGTAATAAAGAACTGATGTTTGCCCCATTGAGTCAAATGGTTTCTTAGTGACTTCCTGAGTAAAATCCTACAGTTTCCAAAAATATGTCAACTCTTGTGTATCCAAGGTCAAACACGGTGCAGATTTAGGTAGAAATTTAACTCATTAATGTACACATTAAAATGGTGAACCACAATATCTCAATGAGAGAAATCTGAGAATCAAGAATATTCCCTTGAAAGCAAAACAAAAATGAGGTCCACACCCTTTCTGTCTCTCCATAACACTATTACAGACAGATGTAAGGAATGCTGACTGTCTGACATAACAACAAGGCTCCTAAATTTGCAGCTTGTCTCTCAGCAAATATCTCCACAGACTGAGAACAAGTTTTACCATGACAGCCAAATGCTACCACAACAAACCCTTGGCGTTTGGCTGAACAGCACTGTGCAGAGTTACAAGTCCTTGCCATTTAAAGCAATCAGCTGTTTGCAAAAGCATGACTTTAAACTGCATTAGCTGAGAAAGTCAACACTATTATGCTTAAGTTTTCAAAATTACAATATTTACCTTTCTCTATCATGCTTCAAATGTGCAACATTCTCATTAAGCTGTCTGACTGAAACATTAATCTTTACAAATAAGTGATGAACTAAAGGCAATAAGTGACTGGAATGATTTGTTTTCATAGGCAAACAGAATCATAAAATGAGACTTCACTTAAAGAAAAACATAAGTGAACAGAGTTTAATACCCAGGACTGCTTAATATAATAGAAACATAAACCAACACACACTTACCAGGTTTCTTCTCACTTATAAGCTTCATAGTGATGCAAATATCAGCTCACAGGTGCATGCAAGAAATGTATATGTATAAATATAAAAATAACTATTTTAAAAGCCTCAGTCAGTCTTGTGTACTTAAACAGACTTCACACAGCGAAAGAAATGCCACTTTTCAACATTCTGTGCTAAAAGTGCAAAGTTTTCCGGATGATCTTGCCCCACATCACCCGAAATACTCGGTAAATAAGGGGGCGGGGACCCGGCCCATTCACCCTGCCTCCTGGAGACAAGAGTCCTGTGCTGATTGGCTGACGCAAGCCAGGCCCACTTATCAGGAGCTTTTTGACCATGGGTATCGACCAATCACAGCGCACCAAATGCAACCTGAGGGTTCATAAAAACAAAAGGGGTCTCCCTGACGACGGCAGGCTTGTAGATTGGACAGATCAACGAGTGACATAGATGACTTAATCTGATCATGAAGAGACCTAGAAGTGATCCGAAACATAATTTAACCGTGAAATGATCATAACAGTTAATGAAAAAGGGCAAAATACATGCTGGGTGTCAGAGGTCGTTGCTCTGTCATTGCAACACGGCGTGGTTGTGCAAAGCTCCGGCTGATCGGTATTGCACAGCAGGGTTGCAGATACCTGGTTCACTGTACTGACAACATGCAGCCGCTGACATACTAGAAAAAAAACATTGCAGTAATGATACTGGCTGACAAACGCGGTCATCTCTAAGCTGGTTGACACTTACGGGGTCTGTTCCGTCTCACCGACTCCGTCCTCCTCCGTAGCCTGCACCGCTTGGCCGGGGACCCGTTGCACTCCGCATCGTCCCCGCGGTGCAGATGATGCAGGTTTTCTAACGTGCCGCTGTTGGGTCCGGTGCCCGAGCCGAATGCATTGCTGCTGCTGCAACAGCCGCCGTTAGCGGCCACAACGACGTGGCCATGAAAGCCCCTCTGGCTCTGCCCGTTGTTGACATGAAAGGGTCCCGACGCTCCCTTCTTGTCCATCATTGACTTGGCTTTATCCATGGCAGCAGCTAGCCTAGCCTAGCCTAGCTTAGCTTAGCATCTGCAGGGCAAAAAAACCGAAAAGAGCCTGATCGCTAGCAACGAGAAACCGGGCAACGTTAGCTTAGCAAGCTAGTGGGACAATCGCGCGAGCAGCTAACGTTACTCCTTGCCTTTCCGCAACCGTAACGTATATTTTACCCTAAATTATCAAGCTAAAATATGTGAAATAGAAGTGCCAACAGACGCTAAAATACAGTGTTTCCTTTGAGGTCACTTGCGGTCATTTCCCCACATTCAGATCCTGCCAGGCGCAGCGGCGGCCGGTGTGTGTGTGTGTGTGTGTGTGTCGGAGGACTGCTACGTCACACCACCAGCTCCTCCAACCAAGGCACAAACCCGTTCACCTCCTCCGACCGGTTTTCTCTCTTCTTTGCAGTAAAACTAAATCTCGTATATCTACATTCTACACGAAGACATACGTCAAAGGGCACGTCCTGTGTCTCGGTTAATGCAAAATTAACCTCGGTGGCTCCCCGCTGGGAAATTAAACAAAGTTACACAGACACACACATACAGAGAGAAAACACTGTGCAGCTGTGGGCGCTTTATTTATAAGCGTCACTGTTTGCTGTCATCCTCATTCCCCACAGTCCTCTCCACGCGTGATGTGTGCGCACAAAGCTGTCAGTCAACACATCAGTCACGAAAATGAACTGTAGTAACCCTGTACTTACATGCAAAGGCAAAGCCAACAATAGCAATGTCTTTCTTTCAGGAGTAGCCTCTGATAACAAGTCTTTTTGTTATGCCACAGAGCATTTGTAGGATATCTGATTTGTACAGCTGTAATCTGGAATGTCTGCAAACACGTCTCTTTTCAATGATCTTGACCACAATAGGCGTTAATTGAAATGAAGATAAAATGTAACATCATCGTTTTTTAAACAAGTAGGCCTATAGTCGCATTGAGATAAAGACAGGACAATATATTGCTATTATATCGATATCGTGATTTTTGACATTGTAGTATCACGATATGGCATAAGCGTTGCCTTCTTCCTGGTTTTAAAGGAAGCATTACAGTAAAGTGATGTAATTTTCTGAACTTACCACGCTGTTCCTTTATCCACTTAGTCATTATATCCACATTACTGACGATTATCATAAATCTCACTGTGTAAATATTTTGTAAAAGCACCAATTGTCATCCCTACAATATTGTCGCAATATCGATATCGAGGTATTTGGTCAAAAATATTGTGATATTTGCTTTCGTCCATATCGCCCAGCCCTAATTGAAATTAAGATTTATTTTTTAAGAGAGAACCGAGATGTTCGAGTGAGACATGGTATCAAACAGAGCATTAGATAGCAAGCACAGTTCAGTCAAGATACAAAGGTCGAACAGTCACATCTTGATAAAGGAAGCAATCGTTAGAACATTTCCTGCTTGCTTGCTTGCTTGTTCCTTCAATGTATGTCTCAGTTTTCAAACGCTTTATGGGTATCTAAACCTATAGATGCTATAGGATTAAAGGACGAGTTCACAGTTAACAGTCAGGTGCCTAAATGAACTTTGAAATGGTGTTTTCTTGCTGTATTCATTTCTCCTGTTCATACTGGCCGTTAGAAGATCCCTTCATAATGCACTTACAATGGAAATGATGAGGGCCAAAATCCACAAGCCTCCTTCTGTGCAAAAATGTATTTAAAAGTTTATCTGAAGCTAATATGAAACTTCAGTTGTCCAAATGAGTCAAATCAAGTAGATATCTTTCCACATTACAGTCTTTTTTGTGCCAGAGGCCTTCCTTTTGTCAATATACTTCCGCTGCAGCTCAACGGGGAAACACCTTCCGAGGAAAGACAAAGAGGAAATTCAATGCTAAAAAGCCTGTAAATGTGGCAGATATCCACTTGATGTGACTAACTCAGACTGCTGAACTCATGTAAGCTTCAGATAAATTTTAAATTCATTTTTGCACTAAATGACTGTGTGGACACACTGTGGATTTTGGCCTCTATCACTTACATTGAAAGTGCATTTGACAATCTTTTAATGGAAAGTATGAACGGGAGGAATGATTACAGCAAAGAAAACCTCTTTCAGTGATTATATGGACACCTTAATGTTGTTTTAAGACAGACATGAAAAGTTGTTAATCTATCCTTTAAGCTATAGATAAAGTCTATGATTGATGCTAGAAAGCTGATCAGAAAACTGAGATAATGAAAGATTTTTAAAGACTCTTGTATATGCACAGACTGTAATGCAGTCATGTAAAGAAATGAAAAAAAACCAACAATACCATTTCATAAGTATGACAGACACAATCGAAGTTCACTGGGAATAATAACGTCACACCATAAAATACTATCAAGATTAAGGAGTACAATAAAGAGTCAAAAATCACCATAACTTCAATCACTGTTGGAATATTATTGTATATCACTGTTACCATCTTACCGAACAGCATCAATTACTGAATATACTGTGATGAAGACGATAATACTACAATAGCCCTTTTTAATGCCATAACATAACTAACTCACTTGGGAAAGTAATAAATGTGAAGATGTGGATACCAAAGCACATTGATAGTCTTGAATTGCTGCCATCTTCTGGTTAGTTAGTATGTAGCTGTGCTTTAGCAAGAGTCTTTTCTGCTCACTCAGTCATTGAAATAAATGTGCAGTTTATAGCTGTAATTCAAGAAGTGGACAAGTTTATAAAGTATAGAAAAAGTCTCTCTCTCTCTCTCTCTTAAATTAGGAACATCGTTTAACTTTTTGCACCGTATGGTTGTAATAATAGGAATAATTAATTAACCTGGTAACCTACACTTGGTTAAGAATCAGGTCAGTGTTGTATAGGTGTTAAAGGAAAAATCCCTTAACAGGATTTAGTTCAAGTCATTACCCAGTCAATTACTTATAGCCCACTGTGCCTTAAATCTCTTCTCTCCTCTTCGGTAAACAAGGCCTGCACAGACATAAACACATGTAAATACATAATGTGCAGCAGATTTGTGCCTGAGAGCAAAATCAAACAAATCTGCATGACTATTGTATTATATATCACTATATATTGTTCAAGCACAGTAGTATAAAAATAGAAATGACACGCTTCCTTCCTAAGAGTTGTGACTGAGGATGTCACACTTCAAAAGCCTTCGAGGTGTAACTGCAAAAGCTGCTGTGAAACAGTGAAGACTTGCTGTAACTGCAATGCATCTCTAACCCACATAGGTGCAACCTAAACAGAAACAGATGTTGCTCATGTACCACATAATTTATTTTTACTGTTAATGAGTTTTAAGTGAAAACACACTGTGATGATTCTTCAAACCATGAAAGGTATTTTGCCAAAAAATGGTTTTATTCAACAATAATGTATGAACCACAACAATAATATTCAGGAACACCTGAAACTTGAAGCTTTTTTTTAATTACACTTGACATTGTGATATTAACTGACACTGCAAAAAACCCTCAATTATAGATATTAGATTATTATTATCCCCCAAATGAGCCCTCACCAAACTATATTAGACCATTTGTATAGTTCCAATTGCATCAAGTTTTAAGGCCACATATTGAGGCCTTTATGTGATGGCATTATTTACAACATTAATGTTAGACCTGATTTAAGCACTTCGGCTGGTCATGAGGTAGTGGAAGAGGCTTGACTCCATCTATTTAGACTCCACCAGGAACCTCCTGTACAGTACTAGCTTTAATTCTGTTGACTTTTCAGTGTAAAGTCCAACTTTTATTGCTAGGTCCATACGCTATTGAGATTTAACATCAAAAAGTTATAAATCTCTCTCTCTCTCTCTCTCTCTCTCTCTCTCTCTGTCGTGCATTCATTGATTCTACCAGGGCAGTTCGGTCCCATCCCAGTTGTAGGCCTTGCCGGTCTTTTCGATATTCAGTGTTTCTATGATGCTCATCAGACAGTTCACCGAGTGTTCGGTACTGAACAACCTGTCCTTTGGTACGTTCTTGTGATACGGCCGAGAGAGGTCTGTGTTGACCGTTCCTGGGTGTAAGGAGACACACACCACCTGGGAAAAATCAGAAGCAGGTTCATCAACTCTCAATAAGATACTGGTCATAGGTTTCTATGCTTGTGTAAGGGCGTCATCCATCCATTTCCCAACATGTTTTCTAAGCTGGTCTTGAAAGAGAGATAGAGGCCACCAATTGTCTCATGATAAGTCAACTTCAAGAACACTCAAACCTACCTTTGGTCGACTGCGGCCCAGCTCTATAGATAGATTCCTGGTAGCCATGTTGAGAGCTGCTTTAGACATTCTGTAGCTGTACCAACCACCAAGACCTGAGAGGAGAGGGTGGAGTGGAGAGAGGATGTTTAGGAAGACAAATGCATCATACCATACATTAACATGCATACATTACCATAGAAGCTAAAAGGGAAACACTTAGAGTTATAGTACCATCTTCTACTTTATAAAGCAGCAGTGCTGGTCGATGTAATTCATGTACAGTAATGTACTTGACAAATTAAAACCTTTCCGTATGTAGTTTGTCGCCATGCAAAAGCAGACTTTTCAACCGAAGACGGTGGTTAGTGGTTTTCCCACAATACCTACCATTATCACCAATGGATCCCACTTTGGCAGTGATGTTGACGATGATGCCGCTATGCTGTTTGGCTTTCTCTGCAGGCTGCTGACCGAAACCACCTCCGCCCTTTTGTAGGAGGGGAGCAAAATACTTCGCCATGACCAGTGGACCCACTGTGTTGGTCGTCAAGGTCGAAATGATCCCCTGAAACAGAAAATAATGAATGAAAATATGGGGTCAGTATTTGCTGGAAGTCCAAGAGATTTGATTAGATAGATAGATAGATAGATAGATAGATAGATAGATAGATAGATAGATAGATAGATAGATAGTGATTTGAGTGAAGATGACTGAGCAACTATCAGGCAACTGTAACATAAGTTTGGAAAAAGGGGTCACCTGACACTGTAGAGAAGCACTTAAAGTGAGATGAGCACATGTGACAGTGCTTTCCCAGCTCTCTGAATTTCACTTAACAGCACTTTTATTTCACTCCTCATACTAAGAGAGCTGCTCAAACACCATCTTTACCTGAGCAGAAACATCCCTCAGGCTGGTCTCTCCTTTTCCGGAGGGGTGAAGCATAGCCGAGGAGTTGACTATCAGATCCAGCCGACCGAAGCTCTCCTTCACCCGCCCAGCAGCTTCACGGATGTCCTCCTCCCGGTTCACGTCCAGCTGGAGCACCGTCAGCCTGCCCGGGTGTTGACCGACCAGGCCCCGCAGCTCGGCCGCTCCGTCCGGGTTTCGGCATGTCGCTATAACGCCAGCGGGGGTTTTACTTTTCAAGATATGTTTGCAAAATTCAAGCCCCAGTCCTCTACTGGCCCCTTGAATGAGTGCGATGGGGACAGCCATGACAGTTAAATGACATAACTGGGAGTGAATGGAGACAAATAGTATGTGCTGCTTTCATTTTCTACCAGAAACGTGGGAATTCCGGCATTTCCGAAACAAAACAGTATAAGAACATCCCCTGCAAATGATTTTTGGTGAGCCTGTAAGTGATTAATTCCTATTTTCACCAGAGAATTACCTAAAATGTCTTTCAAAACCAAATTTTTTTACTCTAAATTGAAGAAAGGGAAGCTAATAAGAGTACCTGAATGCAGCATGTTTCACAACAATACGCCCTCTGTAGGTCACTTTTAAAGGCACTTACACAACTATGCACCAGCACGTGTCTGCTGTGGTGCATGATAGTGCACGGCCAGATGTGGAGCTGTAGAGCTGCAATTAACAAGGACAGTGAATAGGATTAAAATGATCTGACTAATAAGAGATATTAGGTAAGATATTAATATGCTCATTTCGCTCTGCACATCCTGAAACTGCCTCATTTATTTTGGCATTGTAAGTATACTGAAAGATTGGCAAGAAGTTTCTAAGTTTATTAATGACAAATTTATGGCTGATTTTGTAGTATTGTATAAACACGTATGCTACTGTTTGGGATTTTAAGTTACAATAGAAAGAATTGCCGTAACACCAGAAGGAACAATATATGTGTTATATTCAACACAAACAATATGAAGCAGCAGCAATATTTGATAATCTTTCTCAATCAATCAATCAATCAATCAATCAATCAGTCAGTCAGTCAAACTTTATTTATATAGAACCTTTCAAAGAAATCAAATGCTTTTCAAAGTGCTTTACAAGCAACTGACAAAACGAGGGATATTAAAATAGATTTAGAGAATAATGCACACCAAAATAATTAAAAAGCAATAGAGTTAATTGAATAGGACAACAATAAAATATGGATAGTTAAGATAATAAAAGATTAATAATAAAAGATAATACAAGCAATAAAAATAACAATAAAAAAACAAAATTATTAAATACACAAAATGAATAGATTATAATAAAACAGCAACATGTTAATGAAATAAAATAAAAGAATAAAATAAATAATAATGATGATTATATATAAAACAGGTATATCATAATAAAACCATAAAGTTATAAAACACTACTAGCTAATCGTTTAGTAGATTTTCTTCATCTCTATCATCCAGTCCAGTAGGTGTCGCTAACTTAAAGCCAACCGCCAGTAAATCGGGGACAAAGCATATCAGATAGTCTCTGGATTTATGTATAATGAGCTCAATAATAAATATGTATGTATAATAAATTAATAAATGCACAACAAACATTGTGAATTATATTTCCATAAAAATACTTACTGATATACTTATTATATTTACATAATAAATACGACTGAAATCACAGTCAAGTACAAGCCCTGAAGAAGAACCTGGTTGCCTAGCGACCTGTGGAAGTGTAGCGTCTAGCAACAGCTATGGCGTCCAGCTAGGCGAGCTGCTAATACATGGATTATAAACAATAAAACAGCGTACAAATGCCACCAAAAAGAAAAGGACCTTTGCAGCAGGTCCAGAGAGAAGTGGACGAAATCAAAGGACAGGTTTGTTACAGCATCGCGCCAGTTTACGTGTTTTTCGCGGTGATGTATAGACTCCACTTCGGCTGAGAAAGCAGTTACTTATGGCATTGCATGAAACTTACTGACAGACCCATGAGATAAGTCATTGCAGCCGTACCAGTAAACAATCACTTTCCAGACAAACTAAGTGATCCTAAGGCTTGAACATTAGCAGCTCCGTAACTTGTTTGTCTAAGCTTTTTACAGTTGTGTCCTCTGTTAGCATAACCGTCCATAAATAGCTGAAGATGAATCACAGCGTTTGCTGTCAAGTCGTCCTGAGACACTTTTCAGCAAATACACTGAGCTGTAACTGTTAATGTTATTTACTACAATGGAGTTTCACTTTTTCCATTCGGTCAGCTCGCTATTCCCATAAGTTTCTTTCGGTGAACAATGAGAACAAAGGTAAAAGTGAAGAATTTCCTAAAAGTAACTCCTTGGTGGATAAAATGCGTGCCGAATTTTCTAGAATACACTAACAGAAATGTCCTCAATTGCAAGGTAAAGAAGCAGAGAGGCATTAAAAGGACATGTTTTAAATTAAGGTTGGCCTGCTGATAGTATGTTCAGTCAATGTACAGATGGCAATTTATGGGCTGTGCAGTTCAACCTCAACTGTTCATTGGTGTCAACAACACTCTTGTATTCACTTTTGTTTCCTCTCTTTGTTCTTCTAACCCAGGTGGAGAGTCTGTTAAAAGTTGTGCAGAGAAAGGTTGAATCCACTGAAGAGGCATTTCGGAGGTAAACAACTCTGACAGAGCTACTCCAGTCCTGTTAAGACTAGGACGTCACCCGGGCTAGCATCAAAACTATTTATTAGGACACGGCTGTTGACCCTTTACCCTTTTTTCATCCTGTTACAATATGATTTTCTGTAGGTGTTTTTTAATTGTCTGTTCCATGTGATGCTTTGAGGAGTGATGCGAGTCTAAATGTTTCCAATTCTTAACAGATGTCAAGAACTGCAGATTTCAGCAGAGAAGACACTAAAGACACTGAAGAAACTGACCAAGGTTAGAGCCATACTGTCAATAAACATGTGAATTAAGCTGAAAACGTAATATTTGTAACAAGTGGAATTGTGCAATTATTAGGTTTTATTTCTAGATGATCAAAATTACAACAACAATGCTGTTGCTTGAGCTATACATGGTTTCTTGACAAAGACCAGTGTTTTGTGTACTGAACCAATATCTTTCTGAGTAGTTTGTGTCTCGAAAATGTACAATTTCTATCCAAATCTATATATTCTTGTTTTCTGGATGGGAAAGTCTATTAGGCAGCACCTCAGTCATCTTAAAGTGGCGAAACTAACGTCATAATTTGTCTGTTTGATATGCTGTTAGGCTGATGAGCTGGCTCCAGTGGGAAACTATGATCAGAGGAAACTAGAAGAGGAGAGACGACTGCAGAACATCTTGGAGAGTTTGAACACACTCTCTCTGGAGCTTTCACCACCAGGACCCAGTACTGCAGCAGGGTCAGCAACCTATATGTCTCCTACAAAGGCAAAAAATAATGAGAGGATCATTCAGGAGTGCTTTATTATGTACATCTCACAATACTCTCTCTTTGGTCTGAAACTGTATACTCTATAGCTTAGCTTTTGCTTGTAAAGGAGTTACCCCAGACATATCAAATTAAAAATATCAATTGAAATGAGTCTAATCTCACATCCAGCATGTGAGCCTTGTAGCACAACATTTGTTAGACTGTAGGAGAACAAGAAAAACATGGAAATGTTAACATATCTTTTCACGTTATCATGTTTTGATCCACAGGGATGCTTCAAAGGAAGATAGTGAGGATGACAGTGACGAGGATGACGATGACGATGATGACAATGATGATGATGATGACGACGACAACGATGATGACGATGACCACGAAGATGAGAAGCAAGCTCTGAAACCGCCCTCTCAGTCAGACCCTCGCATCTACACAGCCCTCAGTGACTTCAGAGGAGAACAGGAAGGAGATCTGTCTGTTCAGGTGAAGTTTCTCCTGTGACAGAGTCCGAGACAAAGCACAAATACAGACAGGCCACATGTCAGCAACACGCTGAGCTCTACAGATGTTGTTAAAATGAGTTGCCAGTGTTTATTTGGAGATGCAGCCTACGTTATGAACATTCTAGCTGTTTCCCCTTCTCAACCACTTCCACTCTCTTCATGCAGATTACTTGCATTTTTCACGATTGCACAATAGTATAACTGTGTAATAATTTACACTATCAGGACAACTATATTCAGTTTTAAACCCTCTACTTGATCTCAGGCTCTGTACGTTAGCTTTAATTAAATGCTGCTTATCTGTAAATACAGATGTCTAATAAGAGTCTCAACAGGAAACAGAGGTAGATAAACAGGAGTGAAAAAAATACTTTAAGTATGTTGACGTGACCTAAAAAGAAAGAGTTTTTTTTTTGCATCTCAATAGTTTTATTACATTTATTTAAAACAGAAGAGGGCGCTCTCAGCCCCCAAATCATGGTTTCCACAGTCTTGACAAGCTTGAAAACTACACACTTCTTTCATTTTAGGCAGAGACTGGTCTGCTTGTTAGTAATGCACAAATAATGTGAAGTTGCACTGTTATGAGTTGTATGTTTCCCTACTGTTTCAGAGAGGGGAGGTATTGAGGATTATCAGGAAGACAGCAGATGGATGGTGGCTGGCTCAGGACACTAAAGGCAACAGAGGAGTTGTTCCAAAAACCTACCTGAAGGTACACAACCAGCTGAACATCTGGATCACAGTCAAGTGTCCAACAGTTGACTATTAGCATTAATTTGAACAGCTGAGGAGCTTTAGTACGACATGAAAATACAATTTACTCTGGTGTATATTGATGATTCCATACATAACAAGACATGTATACATATTGATCTCTACCCTATTTCACACAGATTTAAGTTTTTGCAACATGTTTATATGTTCTTTACTTTTTATTTGTGCAAATTATGCCAAAATACACAATAAATAGTGTTTTTAAAATCATAGCCCCACAAAAGTAAATCTATATTCTACCACAAACTTTCCAGTGTTGTTGTAATACTGTGTTAGTCACTGTAGTTTGTCAAACTGATGATCAAACATGTTTCAGATCGGCTCTAGTGTCAGTGATGAAGATAATGATGAAGATGAGGATGATGATGATGACAAAAATGAGGAGGAGTCAGAGGAAGATGATGAAGAACTGACTGAGTAAGAGAAACAGAGACTCTATAGTACATTTTAAATGAAAGTTTAATGGCTGTACTGTGTATTACTTTCTTTTAGAGGTTCTTGGATCCGTGTTGCTCCTCAAATTTAAGTGTTTGCACAAAAGGACCTTGTCAGTGGTTTTTGGTACTAAAGTGGAACAAGAGATCAATTGCTTTTTGGTTTGACTCTAATAATGATAATAACTCCATGTTGTTGTTCTCCGTTCTTTGACAGCGGTGCTGCACATTCCAACTGGTCGACTGTCAGAAAGGCTCTGACTGAGGTAAAACTCTACAAACTCTACTGCTAGTGCGACAGATGTTAAATCCATAATTGTGAGTATTGTGTATATACAATGTATTCATGGTTTTCACAGTGTGTGTTTGCATGTGTGTGTGTGTGTGTGTGTGTGACAGATCGATGCAACAGATGTGCTCTCTGCCATGGGGGCTATACCTTCAGGATTCAGACCATCAACTCTCAATAAACTGCTGGTGGAGGAAGGTCATTCATTATGCGCTCTCTTATGAACACACACACACACACACACACATACACACTAGTATACCTAACTAACTGACTGTAACTAACTGTCTGGCAGTTGCTGATTACAGCTGAACTCCATCACTCTTCTGTTAGGACACACTGCAGATAAATTAAGTATTTACTGGAAAAAATACAGCTAAAACACATGATAGCTTAAAAAACAAACAGTTTTTTTGTAATGTACAGGGGTTTGACAAAATGAGGAGACTTTACACTATAATCCAATGCAATGCTTAACACACAACCCATGCCACAAACACTACCTTTATGAGGATTTTACATTTTTCAACTTGTGTCAAAGAAGTTTAACTCCATGGTCATTTTTATCAGATTGTTTTATATTATAAGGTTTTACTGGTATTTTCTGTGTTGCATTTCATCAGTCATGTTTGTGATGTACTGTATGCTGTTCTGCCTTCACTAGAAGTAATTAAAAACCACATTTCTACCACTACTTCCAGAAACAGACTTTTTTTTATTTGACTAATAAATACTGTATGATTTGCAGGGCAAAACAGTAACCGGTTATGTCTTTTTCTAGGTGTGACATACAGAGGAAGTCATTATATTCAGCCTGAGCTTAGCCAATCACAGCTCTCCTTCAGTGACCTCTTCCTGGACCCAGACACTGGCAGGGTGAGACTGTCCCTCTGGGCATGTTGTGTTTTCAAGATTTCTCACGCTGCTAAGCATCCAATCATGAACATGCTCTATTGAACAGTTGACAAAAACAGTTATTTAGTCTCCTGTCCTCTCTTGTCGTGTAGGTGCGTGCTCGGCAGGTCAGGACTTGTGTTTGTTTCACTCTGTGGAGCTGCAGGATGATTCCTACTCCTGGAGTTGGCGTTCAGGTCCTCAGCAGACACATCCGCGTCTGTGCCTTTGATGGGACTCAGGTGGGGTATTTCTGTTGTATGTACAGCTTTTGGCCACACTGTACAAATCTACTGTACCCAAATCTCTGCAGTGTGAGAACAATATAGGAAATACTGTTTGATTTAGCTTATTCAACTGTCACGTGCCATGTCCCAGTGAAAGTATGAAATTGAAACAGATTGTGTGTTTCAGGTGTTGAGTAACATCCACACAGTGAGGGCGACCTACAACTCCAAGAGCCCCAAGACCTGGAGCTTCTCTCCAAGGGTATGAGAAGACCCCAGCTGTTATATTTACAACATTATGAACATTGAACATTGAATTGATGGTTTTTCTTAGCCACAACGCTAAAATTCTCCAGAACTGGCACCTTAAACGCTTAACACAAAGCCACACCATTTAACTTACAGTTGTACTTAAAGCTGAACCTAAATCTGAAATCCAGTGTTTGTGTTCGTCCCAGGTGACGGGTATCCTACCCGCCCTCCTAGATGGAGACTGTTTCCTACGTTGCAACTCTGCGTCTCCTGACCTCGGTATCCTCTTTGAACTGGGAGTCACCTTTATACGCAATGTAAGGACAAACATATACACACAGATACTCATGTGACTGTGATGAGATCGAGTAGTCCATGCAGATAAGAGAAATAGAATTACACAGGTTCACACACAAAACCACAGTATTTTTCGTTTTGTTGTGATGGAAGACAAAAGAAAAAGTGGAATCCCCCTTTCTAGGAGTGAACACTGACTAATAAAGTTTTTGGGAAGCAACCGTGTCTGATCTTCTGTGTGTGTGTGTGTTTCAGTCTACAGGTGAGAGAGGAGACCTGAGCTGTGGCTGGGCTTTTCTCAAACTGACAGATGACACCGGAAATCCACTCCCTAACAGGTACTATACACACACAGACATACAGACATGTATATCTGACATGTATATAACAAAAACACATATTTCTATATTCTGTATGTACATATTCTGTTTCCATACAAGGATCATTAATGGTCATCATTTTTTGAACTACCCTTCCTTGAGTATGTAAGCAGGTTCTTCATTGATGTCCATGGAAAAAAAGATGGAGCAATGTTTATAAAATAAGAATCAATTTTAAAAAAGCCTGCACTTAATATTTAAACATCTAATCTAATATAATCTAATCTGTGTGTAGGACCTATGAGCTGCCAGTGAACGGTGGCACTCCCTATGAGAAGGACGTAGCGGTGGAGGCTTCGGTCACTAGAGGATGTAAGAACACACAGCAGAGACACTCACTACCACTGCAGTACAGTCTGAAAGTTTCTTCATAGTAAGGTTGAAAACCAAAGACTTAAAACAGGAAGTCTCTTGAGAGTTTGTTTTTGTAGGTTTTGTTGACATGAAATGATAGGCACTAAATGGCTTCCTCATTTTGTAGATTTGAAACATTGGCGTCCTAGATCATAATCACTTGTCTTTCTCCTCTCCTCTCCTGTCCTCTCCTCTCAGCTCCAGGTGGTGTTTTCCAGCAGATGCTTCAGTCCAGGCGGCAACCCAAACTGATTGTAAAGTTGAAGTCAACCAACAGTCGGACCAGAACTCAGCTCAGGTGTGAGGATTAGCAAGAAATAAATGACTTGAAACACGCCCTGTGGATTATGTGATCTACTTCTCTATCAATAAATTACCAGATTTTTTTGGACACATCAATGGCTCACCTCAACCACCTGCATGTGTGAGCAGAACCACCAAGTGTTACTGACTAATAAGGTTTTCACGATACCAGAATTTTAAACTTCAATATAATACTAGGATTAAAAAAAACGTCACTTGATACCTCTTTCGATACCACAGCAAAAAAAAAAAAAAATAGTCCTAGGCACACAAAATAGATTATTTTTTTCCTTTTTTAATTAAAGTTTTTAAACTTTAGCTTGCTAGACCGACCATGTGACTGGTGGGTCTAGCAAGCTTATTTCACATGTATAATTAACGGGGATCGTATCGTTTTTTTAATACGCGGTATTGAAAAAGTATCAATACTTTTGACAACCTTAAGGACTAGTGTGTGTTTCCTTTTAGTCTGCTTCCAGACACTCTGCTGCACAGTCTGAGCTGCGTCCACCTGCTCGCTCTACACAGACAGCTGCTAGCTGACACACTACTGATGGACAGGCCTACCATGCAGAATGCAGGTAACACACATCCTCTATGCCTCTTATCCAAACTGCAAATTTTCACACTTCAAAGAAAGAACCTCTCTCTCTCTCTCTGTCTCATTCAGATCTTATATGCAGTCCTGTCCTCTCTACCTTCCCTGTGCTGTTGGACCAACCAGACCTGCTGGACGCTCTCAGGGTCAGTGGGTAGCGCAGCATGGTTGAACTTATTCCTAGTTGTCTTTTAAATATGATCAATCGCAAGATGATTATATTTTTGTTATATTTCCGTAATTTATTGCTATACCAGCATATGATAACCAGTACATTTTGACCAGTATGGATTTTACTGTTGATTTTTAGCTTTTTTTGTGCTGATATTCTAAACTCTCTTAACATTTCGTATTCAGCATTACTGATACCAAAAATTACCCTGTACCCTGAATCCTGTTCTTAGCCAAACTGTGAAGCCACATTTAGACCAAAAGGCACAAAACAGCAACAGAAATTGAGAGTAATGAAGTTCTTCAAGCACTCAATAATCGTTCAGTTGCACTGATATTACTTTGTGTTTTCTTTCAGAGTGCCTGGCTGTATGCTGAGACCCACATGAGCAGAGCACAGAAGGTAAGACAGTGTGTGTGTGTGTGTGTGTCTGCAGCACAAACCTGCAGAGGGTGCTGTCAGTATGAGTAACCTTGTGGCTTTTCAGTATGAGTAACTTTGTGGCTTTTCTCTTCCACGAGGTTTGCGTTAATTTTGTGAAACGTATCAATGTCTGTGTTTGCAGAGAGACTTGTCCTATCTGAAACAGGAGTTTGTTAAAGTCTACATGTCGTCGGTCTATTTCCTCCTCCACTCGCCCTCGCTGCCTCGCCATCGCTGGGCGGACCCGCCCTCAGAGGAGCAGCGTGCCAGAGTCATCTTCTCTCTCCTGGATGCTCTCAAAAACTTCCAGCACACCACCGGCCAATCAGGAGGCCCAGAGGTCTTTGTTGACTCTATGCATCAGCATCTGGCCTTTGATGTCACAGAGTTGACCTTTGACCTCCTCCATGTGGCACGGTAACATCACATAACTCAGAAGAACGGTACAATCTGATTGAAGTTGTTTACAATATTATTATTAGATATTTTATTGTCAAAATTGTAGATAAAAAAAGAAAATGTAACTATGCTAGACAGCTATTTGGTTTATTAAAAATAGTAAAACCCTTAAATGTGCCATAAATAAATTGTGAAACTTTTTTAAAATTTGTAAAATGAAAGCAGGTGATATTCTATATTTTTATTATTGTCAATAAATCCGATGAAACGACCAAAACCAGCAATGTGTCCATTTCTCTGTACTTTCTGACTTCCCCTGTGGCACGCAGTCTCAAGCCTTTTGACTCATACAGAAGAGGACTTTTTTTTTTTTTTTTAAAGCATTCATGAATGAATAGTTTTTTAAAAGGACAAATAATTTCCTACAACTGGGAGCCACTAAAGTTTTTAGCAAACATCACTCAAACTTGAGTAAATAGTCTATTTGTTATGGATTATTTCCAACTGCAGATTTAATGCTCTAGTGAGCATCTCTGGCAGCGGGACGGTGTTTGTGGTATCGATTCAAGATAAATACAATGCCCTTGTTTGTGATAATGATGGAACATGCAAACAAGTGCAACAGTGTGGCTCACTGATGTATTTTGGACAACAATGATGGTCTATGCCACAGAGGAATAAGTTATATCAGAGTTTGCATACACAGGCAATACTTTCTGGCTTTTCATCAGATTTGTTGACAATACAACAGCATATCACCAGACTCAGACTCTTTGCCTCTACTCTGCATTGTGACAGGAAATAAAGTGGTCTTACTGTAGTTCTGAGAAATACTAGAACATACAGTAAGAAATCTTTGTGTACTTTGTGGTTACATAAGGCAATGATTATGGCTGAAGACCCTGAATAGGTGTGAAACAAAAGGTTGAGCAAACTTGGACAATAGTAACATTATCAACAAAGATCTCTTTTTAATGCAATCATTGAGTGATGTGTTTAGGTAAATAACATGTTGAAGGAAGAGAGGAACACTTTTCACTGAGACCAAAACAGATTTCTATGATAACAGAACCAATAATGACATTACAAACATATTTGATACTGGTATTTATTGCCAAATGTTGTTCTATTTTGTAATAAACATTCTGTCAAAATCACTTTATGATTTATTACAGACTTGTTTTCATGTACCAGGTTATTTTTTCTCTGACGGGTCACTGAGCTGCTCCATTCATCTCCACCCATTAGTTCAACATCAGTCATGTATGTGTCTTTGTGTGTATGTGTGTGTGTGTATATGGTGTAGAGTTTCAGGGTACTGGAGGAGTGTTCATAGTTAATAATTAGTCTCCTGTCGTCTTTTTATAGCCTGGTATAAAAGAACAGGAGCGGTGAGAGGTTCAATCAGTCAGGGCGCTGACTTGTTCAGGTTATCAATCAGTTGTGGTTTCACATCTAAAGTAAAATATGTTATTAGGATGAATCATAGCAATGATACATCAGTTCAATATATAATAACAATTGTGGTAATGTTGTAACTGTTAATATGTATGTTCATGGAAATTAGAATCAAAACAGCCAAACTTTTTTGGAAGTGATGCAGGTTATTTTATCCTTCATGACCCAGACAAAACAGGTGTTATTTATCTTTTTATTAATAATTTTAAAAAATCAGTATTTGAATTGACAGATTATATATATATAGATATAAAGATGGCAAGAAATGTTGCTTAAAAGCCAACAAACATTTCCCTTAATACAGTCTGACACCTGAGTGCAGAACACTGAGTCACACCCATCTACTGTACAAGTGATGTGGACCCACTTCACGCATTCACATCCCTTCAGCTGTCAACATCACAAGCCAAAACTAACACATTTAACACACAACTTAACCACAGGCGTTGGCTTTACAAAGCAACTTGGCTTTACACCCCTAATAAATCCTTCATATCGCAGACCCAGAAGTTCAGTCACCTGCCTTAAAAAGGGTTTAAGTGTGTACACTTGTAACTTTGAGCCTTTCTCTGGTGCAGTGTTTGCTGATGAATAATATCGCACATCCTGTATTTCCACATTCCAGCGCTGTTACCGTGGTGATGCTGCCCATGGTGACCAGAGAGCGTTGTTTAGTGTTGAGCTGAAAAAACCTGAGTTATCATCAGGGGCTCATAGTAATAGAATATCTGAAAGCAGCAACGGACAAAGGAAAAAAAAAAACTTGAGCAACTTTGAAGTTGCTTGTAGAGTTTACTTCACTATCGTTGCTTTAATGACATCATAGCAATATCATGTTGACACAGAACTGTGGCACAGGTTTGTTTGTTGCCTGTTGCTTAAAGCATTGTCCGGCCATATTGCTCAAGAAGTTGCCCAAAATAATTTCCTCTTTTCTTCTCACTGCTGGTCTGCTACAAAACAGTTTTGTCTGAGAAACGTTAACACCTTAATTCTGTGATTATCATTTAATATTGAATGATCGATCGATGATTTAAAATTGAAATGATCAAGAGGAACAAGTGTGAATTCTGAAATAATTATGTCAATGAATATAGACTAAAGCGGATATTTTAAAAAAAAAACACTCTGACTGTCACATAGTGCTACATGAACATATTAAAAAGGTGCAGATAATGTTGCTGATCAAAGGCAATGAATGATGGACACACCAGAATGCCATCAGTGCATTTCCATACGATGAAAAACATGTGGCTTGGCTGCTCTCCAGTCAACAGTATACACAGTCTACACTCACGCTATCAGCCAGTGTTAAACACGCACAGTTACATAAAGGATAAATATATACACCATTAAAAATGGAATAAACAAGTATTAATTGACTTTATTTGGTTAACTTTATCAATCCATTTGAAGGAGGAGGATCGTACACAGACTTGCTCTTTTCTTTATTCAGCATCATGCTGAATCAAAGCCTTTATGTTCATCAATCAGTGAATCAGTCAAACTTTATTTGTATAACCCTTGTTTTATGGGTTGGTGCAAATCAAAGTGCATTATAGTGTTTATTCTCCTAAATGGAAAGTGACTTGCAAGAAAACAATCACACTCAATTAAAAGGTTTTTTTTTGTTTTCATTGAGTCACATTCCACAATTGTGATTGACTTACTGTTGATTAACTGATTGAATATCATTTCAGCATTAATACTTTGCTGTAATTTGCTAAGTTATTCCTCTTAACTGTTAAAAAAACTTAATGTTTTCATTAGTTGAGTGGAAGAAGTCTCCATATTGCAATTCCAGCAGGCGTGGACAGATGAATGAGAATAAATGATAACTTAATGCCACTTTAAGATAAGAAGAATGTGCAGGAAACTTGATATTTGCAGCCACACAACATAAATTACATCAATAGGTAGTACCTGGCTTAATTATGCAGGTGAAGATAGTGTAGTGACTCAGAGGAAAAATTTGAAAGGCGACTCCTTTGCAAATCTCTGAATATGGACCATTTTTGTATGTGGTGGAATGATACTCAACCTCAGACTCAAACACGTACACAGATACAGAAAACCTCATTGCACATATTTCTGCTATTATCACCTGGGAATGTCGAGACATTCTCACCTAGTTCTCTTTGTGTCCCAGGACAATTATGTCTGAGGAGGAGGATGAGGAGGAGGGGGAGGAGGAGGAAGAAGGGGAGCAAGAACAGATCAGGACCAGTTGAGCAGTAAAGGAGGAGTTTCCAAGCAGTAGGCTGGAGCTGGGAAGATGATCCAGGAAGCTGAGAGGTGTTTTTTTCTCCTTGGTTGAATAAGTAAATATACTTTATTAACAAGATGCATAATGGGAGGAAAACAATTACTGTACAGTGTGACTGAGTTTTTAATCCCTAGAAAATATGACATACATATTCGACTTAATGAACAAATTATACTGTATATTCATAAAAAGGATGCTCGTCTTTAACATCAAAAAATAAAAGAAAGAAAAAAATACAGTAAACAGTGGTGGCACATCTGGAAAGCATCTTAACACATTATAAAAAGAGTTTCTTTTAAAATGTACCATACAATAGCAAATACACTGTATCTGTTAAGATGTAGGTCCCAGTTCATCATCTCCACTGTAAAATAGTGATGAGTGCAGCACCAACTATGATGACTGGATGTGCCAACTTTTCTAAATACTACTATGCAATTCCAACTAAAAACTCACTAGTTACTTTTCGATGCATCTTACAACATGTTTAAGAGTGCCTTTTGCTCTACAAACCTCTCTCTGATTGCTACTACTGTAGATTACTTCCCCCCCAAAGTTTTGTTTTTCCCGTCAGTTAGAGGCAAGACTCATATAGAGTTGCTATGATGAGCTTGTCAGCAAACAGTTGCCTGTTTACCTGATGAATGTAAGTCTAATACCAACTCCTGAGCAATTTTGAACTTGCATAGAAATCCACGGCATGAATTAGCATCTACTCGCGTCTTTCTGTTGGTCGTATATGCAATCGCACCACCTCTAAAATTCACTTGTGTTATTTTTGAACAGACAGTAAATTTTTGGGCTGTAAAATCAAAACAATGAGCTGAAAGATGCTACAACGCTCTGTAGAGCTGTGGGAAACTGGAGAGTTGGTGATAATTCCCTGTTGGTTCATCAGTACAAGCATCAGTATTTTATCACTACATGTCATTTAATACATTGTTGATACAAAATATTTATCAGTGCAGCTTTAATGACACAGAATTATGGAAAACTTGCCGGCCTCTTGACTGAATCTACATCTGTCAATCAATGCATTGTCCGTTTGTTACACTTCAACTTCAGTTAGATGTGAATTTTTCAGTCTTTGTGTTCTTTTGTTTGTTTGCCATTCTCCTGGGAGGTCAGAGGTCAGATCCCCTGCAGCTAACAGGCTTCAGCAGAGCAGAGAGCAGAACCTGCATCCTCACGTTGAAGGGGAGTTTGTCTGCTGCTATGCTTACCTAGAAATCAGAGTCACAGTGTGGTTTAGTGCTGAAATGGGTAATAAAAAGAATGTGTGGTTTTGTCATTCAGGATATAAAATCACAAAGCATTCTTTATCACTGTTTGTGTGTGTGTGTGTGTGTATTATGGTGTGTAACTACACATGACACTGACAAATAGCCATTGTATTTTGACAGAGCTGGCAAGGGTTCCCATGGAAGTGGTTTGTGCGTGTGTGTGTGTGCGTGCAAGTGGAGTGGTCATGGCCTGTAACTAGATCCATAACAGAGAAGCTTGTCCATACCGTGTGTGTGTGTGTGTGTGTGTGTGTGTGTGTGTGTGTGTGTGTGTGTGTGTGTGTGTGTGTGTGTGTGTGTGTGTGTGTGGTTAAGACTAGTTTTACATTTCAATTTTTGAGATAAAATAAATCATTTGACATCCCCTGGGTGAATTTACAAGCTTTTAAAGGAATTTGCAGATTCATTGTTTTAGAACATGAACTTTAGTTTGTCACATGATTATCAAATCATATTATCATATATTATATATTATTGATTACTTCTACCTAAATAATATAAATCAACATTCACATACTTAAAGATATAAATGTATATGTTGGCATTTTTAAAAACTCTTTTAATGTGAGCTGAAGGACATGCAGAAAGTTGTAAATTCAATCATATGAGAAAATGAGGTCCATAGATTCAATATATCTCATTAAAAATCGGCTAGTTTAGTTGGAGTGAAATTTCAAAGCAAGACATGAAAAAATTTGGAAGATTTCCTTCTCTGAATTGTATCATGTATGTAAAGGTAAATATTTGGTAAATATTAATATAATACATTTGAAAAGGTCGAGTTTTCTGCAATAAGGGAGCAGATTGGATCCAAAGATTGGAACAGATTATAATGAAAAACATGAAGGGGTGCAGAAAATGTACACGTCCATACTAAATTGCATGGGATGAAGTTTTCAATTTAAAGCTGCTCCAATCAGTATTTTTATATTTACAACAGAACAAATGGCTGTGTGTTATGTAAAAGGGTTAATGATGAACCCACAGAGAACTATTACTTTGCATTTCCTTTCTCTGCAGAACTTTTTTGCATCTTTTAACTTGCGTTTTTTGTTTTACAGCTAGCAACTTTACTGTTTTGATTCAATGCTCTCACCAGAATTGTTTGCAATCACAGCAGGGAGCTGTTTTCAGCAAAAGACCTCTAAAAACCCACCATACACTACCTGCCCAGCATACTACAGACAGACAAAGTTACTTGTTTAAAATAGTGGAGCATTTAGCAGCAAAGGATCCAGATATTTCCCTCAGGAGTTGGTGGAAACTAAACCAGAGCTAAAAGGAGAGTGTCACATCCGTTAGATGGGCACAAACACAACTCCAAATGAAGGATAATGTCTCTGTCCATGTCTGCTCAATGTTTAAATAAGCTAACATGTTTGCCATATCAACTTTTAAATCACCTTATTAAGTTAAGTTAAGATAAAAAATAGTACAGGATTAATGATATTATGTTTGACATTTACATATATATTTTTAAAACTGATCTCAGGTTGTAGTTTAGTTCATTTTAGTTTAGCATGAAGCTACAGAAGCTTTGATAGGTGATGTTGTAGGAATATAATGATGCCTTGTGTATTTATGCTTCAGAACTGGTAAGATGAGTGATGATTTGTGGTGATTACCTCATTTAAGACATATGAATACTGCATCATGAGACTAAATCACATTAAAAAAGCTGGTTATCCTTCCAAATAAAATAACTTCACCTCTGAACCAACCTCTGACACTCCCATTAAACCTCAGTTGCGGCTACCAAAATGACATCATGTCCTGCTTCTACTTCTTAAAGGGGACCTATTTTGCTTTTCTTTATTTTCAGTCATATATATAATGTCACAATGTCAGATGTTCATATTAAATGTACAGGGTGCATCACTAACTCCATTTAGACTCTGTGGTGTCACTGACCTTTTAGCCTTGTACTAACAGAGGAGGCTTTCCAAACACACTTCAGTCACCTTAGCAGAGGCTAATAGTCGTACAGGTTGACTCAGGGTGTGTCTGCATCTGCAGAACAAAGCAAGTCTCTGTCTCTGAAAGAGGCATCCCCTATTTGGACAACATGAAAGCCGCACAATGATAAAAATAAAAGGCAGTTAGCAAAGTGCGTCATTAACACAAATCGCAAGACACATTTCACAAGAGGCCAGCCCTCTTTTGCTATAAAAAATATCCATTATAGTGCGGTTAGTTTGAGATGTTGTGAACCGAAACACACACACTCTTTACCTTTACGATTATGTGCAATCTGAGCCTGTAGCTATATTGTTCCCAGTAATCTCTAAGTTGTGACCACAACCTGAAAAAACTTAATCAAAAGCTCTAAAGCAAGTTGTTATGTGTAAGGTTAGTATGAGGCACTGAAATCTGAAAGCTGTGAAAACACAGTAGTGAACTTACATATAATAAGTGACATGTTTGTCTTCAGTAAATTCAGTCCGTGCTGTGGCCCTGAATGTCAACCTGTTCACCTACAGAAATAAATGCCTAAAATTTGTTTTATTGGGTAATAATGGAACAAGATGTGAAGTTAGGGAATACAAAGGTAACAATCTGGGAATCCACATCTCCAAAGATCCAAGGACCTCAGAGTACCAGTAGGATTCTGAGGTCTTCGGGGGTGATGATGTTGTATGACCATTACTGAGCAATAAAGTTGGAAGTTGGGGGGATGTTGGAGAAATGAGTTCTGTAGCACTTTATAAATCTGAGTACAACAAGTAGAAACGCATTTTTATGACGAGGTTTCTACAGTTAATCCAGCTGAACTGCTAACAGGTGTCCATTGATGGCTACGGCGGAAGAGGATCAATTTTATGTCCTGTTTCTGTACAGTATCACTGTCATGAACTTCTAGTTGTGCTGCTCAGCGGTTCCTCTACCTTGCAACATTAGCATAGGTACCCGTTATTTAACAAATACCTACAATATACGTTCTTTGTAAGTTCCCAGATTGTTACATCCTTATTTCCTAACTTCACTTCATGTACATGTAAACTGTTAGTACAAAAAAATTACACTGTGAAATTGCGACTATACCGTACGCTGCTTGCCGTAATCTAAAATGTTACCTTTTATTGTTAAGAAAAGCTTCAGTGGTTCAGTCCATAGTCAGGTCATGAAAATCTTTATTTCCTGTTTATAACACTCAGTGTAAAGTCTTCCTTCCAGTCTTCTTTACTGACTTGACTTGTGTAGTTAGCATGAACAGTAATAGTGACACTCAAATGTCATACACAGAAAATTTCAAGGCAAAAGGTAGGTAAGGACACCACAGTGTGACAAGATAGCTCCCTAAGCCCCCTCAAAGAATAACAAGAGGCCTCTCTGTAGAGCACAGTAGATTAAAGACAAAGTTGAATTAATGATAAAACGATACAACTACATATTTGATTTATTCTGCTTTCACATCAGTCTGACTGACAGGTGATCTCAAGGCAGCGCAAAGCAGAAACAACACAGTGATGAGCGTTTAGCAGCAGAGATAAAGAATTCAAACATGCTTGTTATTTATTTTGTGACAACGCAGCAGGCTAGTTGAACTGAGACAAAGATAAAAAAAGACTGAAAGAACTTCATCCGGCACAATAGGTTTTGTACACTGTGCAGAGTTTTAATCCCTCAACATGGAAACCATCATGGTGTGTTTGACAGTCAGACTGGGTGACACACTCAGAGACAAAAGCACAATCAGACTAATTTTATTGAAGCTTAACACACGTACTCTGACTCATAGCTGACTGACATTTGTCATCTCGGACAAACAACAAACAAAATGTGATATTAGTTACACGTTAAAAGGCAGCAATATACAGCTTGTCTCCAGTTGGACACTGACAAAACCCCCCCCCCCTCTTATTCAGATGACATAGGCCTCTTCAATGCATCTGACACGTTATGTTTTTTAGGGCCTGAGCCCAAAGGGCGAAGACCCTATTGTTTTTCGTGTGTTTCTTTCTTTCTTGTTACGCCACTTTAACTCTAAATTTGACCCCCTAAACATGCTCAAAAACTCACCAAATTTGGCACGCACATCAGGTCTGGTGAAATATTTGATAAAATGTAAAAATTAACCCCCGAAGTGCCAAAATGTGCTCGAGAGCGCCACCTATGTATCTAAAATGGCCGCCATGGCCCGTAGGAATGTCGTAGAGAGATCGAACCAAAACTCAATTATTCGTCTCATCAAGCCCTACAAATCATATGCTGACACCCCTGACCTAAATCCAACAGGAAGTCTGCAATCTCAATTTCAAAATACAATTTTGTGCCAATTTTGGACCTTGAATAAACACTAATCCTCCTAATGGTTAATGGTATCGGCTTCAAACTTTAATACATGACTTATCACACTGTGTTGAACAAAAGCTATTAAAAACTTTGTAATAACTCTAACGGTTTAGATCTAGTAAGCCCTGAAAGTTGGAGTGCGACATCACACCTTACAATGTAAACCAATGGGGAGGCAATCTCTGGGCATGGACTTTGTGCCAAACTGGGTCGTCTTACGTCTAACTATATATATATATAGTTATAAGTCCGACCACTTTCAAACCTGTATCAATGGATTCGCAACGAAAATTCCTACAAAAAATGTGATTTTTATGTAGGATTTGGCCCAAGTCATGGGATTTATGAGGATATTTCACAAGAAGATCACTCTGAAATCCTTCCTTCCAGCTGAGAGGGAGAGAGAGAATGGGGGGGGGGTGGGTAAAGTAAACATCTACTGCCTGTGACAGAAGCCCTTGAACTGTGCCATACTCCACTTACTTGGTGTTTCTACACATCTGACAGCAGTGTTCAATCCTTACTCTTTTTCAAGTAGTACTTGTGCTCCTAAATGAAAGAATTTAGGAGCAAGTTACATATAACTTTAGGAGCACACTGAAAAATGTTCAAGTAACAGTTTCTTAAAGAAAACAATTCATTACATACATATTTACAATTTATCACATACATATTTAAACTCTGTGTGTTCGTGTGTGTATATGTAAATCACAATTTGTGTTTTTAGGGGTGCTCAATTATGGCAAAAATCATAATCACAATTATCTTGTTCAATATTGGATCACAATTATTTAACACAATTACTTTTTGACTTTCATTTTTGCCAATTGCCAATGTTCATATATGCACATATTTTTTCCCACTTGGCTGAGGAGACTATTGCACATGCAATCATATATTGTACTAATGATCAAGAAAGACTATAGCCAATATGAGGGAAGAACTTTAATGCTGAGCTACTGAGCTCCAGTCTTCCTAAGTGACAGTAATTCTTAACCCTTAACCTTAATTCTCAGAAGCCCATATGTACATTGAAATATTTATTGGTCCCTGTAATTGTTCCTCCTGTTCATACTTGCCCTGAAGTAATGCCAGACTGAAATGTAAGTGATGGGAGTCAAATATTCAGCCCCTGTTTTGTGAAAAAATGCAGTTAAATTCAACTTAGGCTAGAATGAAGGTTCAATAGCCTGAGTTAGACAAAATCAAGTGGGTACCCTTCACATTTACAGCTTTTTCAATATGAAATTGCTAAAATAAAGAACTTCAAAACACAAGACAGAACAGATCTAAAATGATAAAAGAAAACCTATACAACACAAGTTACCTTTCCCCTATATTTTAGACACAGACTTTCAGAACTGTTTATTCATTTTCTGGTTGGTGGTGAGAAGCTGTGGTGCCTCACATGCTTTCCTGTAAACTTTGCGGGACTAGTTCTTGTCAAACAAGCTCTTATTTCCTCTGTGGTTTAGTTGGACAGGAAGTCAAACCTGACATACCCTCTGCAAAGCTCTGAGAGACTCAGACACAAAGAAGAAAAACTAGAGAAACAGAAGAAGCAAAGCAATAATCTTTATAAACATTATTACTGTATTTGTTTGAAGATTTCCTCTTTATCATTTTCCACCAAGAGAAGACTTATTGTATCTTTGATTTGTATAATCTGAATAAGTACAAATCTCTCTTGTCATTTTTCAGACTGCCAGGGTGTTGCATCCATTGATCTTACTTCTCTTATTACAGTCATGGGGAGGTAATTTCAATGAAACATGCTTGAGTAACACATGGATGTGTGTGAATGTGCTGGAAAGCAAAGAACATAATTCAGCTTCTGACAAACAAACAAACAAAAAAATCCTTTTTATGTAAACACAATGAATAAGATGAAATTTTAAAAAATGACATGAATGTAATACTGACATCAAAACTAATATTAAATTATAAAAATGATCATTAATTTAACAAGAAATTGGCTGGTTAGAGTCTACAGTTAAGCAGCTCTGTGAGGCTACACTTCAAAACACCAAGTGAGGTTTCCAGTGTGAATTCAGTTGAAACAATTCATTACATACATATTTACAATTCATCAGATACATATTTAAACTCTTTGTGTGTGTGTGTGTGTGTGTGTGTGTGTGTGTGTGTGTATGTAAATCACAATTTATGTTGTTTTTAGGGGTGCTCAATTATGGCAAAAATCATAATCACAATTATTTTTGTTCAATATTGAGATCATGATTATTCAACATGATCACTTTTTGACTGTCATTTTTGCCAGTTGCTGATGTTGATATATGCACATATTGTTTCCACTTGGCTGAGGAGACTATTGCACATGCAATCATATATTGTCCTAATGATCAAGAAAGACTATAGCCAATATGAGGGACGAACTTTAATGCTGAGCTACTGAACTCCAGTCTTCCTAAGTTCTTCCTTCATATGTTGTCTTTCTTGATCATAGTATAATCTATGCTTGCATGCACAATAGCCTCCTCAGCCAGCTGGTAAAAATATGTGCATATATCGGCATCGGCAATCGGCCACAATGAGTTGGAAATATCGGCATATCGGATATCAGCAAAAATCTAATGTCGTGCATCCCAAGTTAGAAGTCTTTACATTACTAAAAGTAGACTTGATGAAAATTAGGAAATTAATTTGTTTTACACACAAACTCATCAAGGGTTTTCAATTTACTGATTGAAATTCAAGTGAATGGGCACAAAACTTGCATGATTTTTATGACACAGGTGTGAGCAAGGCAGCCATGTCTCACCCTGCAGAAAATTCTCATCCTCACACCGTTGAGATTTGATGTTTCGCCATGACAGAGGAAGATGCTATAACTTTATTGTAAATGCTCCAATCTGCACCAAACTTTACATGTTTGATAAGACTCCCACCCTTAACGCGTGTACATGACAATATTCCATCAGTGATGCAAACTGGCTGAATAGCGCCCCCTACGAAATTTCAGTAAAGCAGCCCCAACAGCGGGCAAAATAGTGGACAAAGGAAGTGATGTTTATCTCCTTCTTGCACTGTCTGAAAACAGCCTGGGTCTAAAGACATCTACATGCCCATCACAGAAGCCCTTCGATTGTGCTGCGGCCCAACATGTGCAAGGGTGCGAAGGCCCGTTCAATGCTGCTTGCAGCTTTAATTTATAATTTGCTTTCCCCTATTTATTAAAGACTTGTTTATTTTTAACCATTACTTAACTGGATTTTTTTATGTCATATTTTTTCTCTTTAACAGTACTTTGTTTCCCCTCCAAGGTGGTTGTAGACGACTTTCAAAAGTGCTCCTGCTTGTATTTATTTCTTCAGTCATACTTATCTATGTAAAATTGTACATTTTTAAAATCAAATATCCCTTTTAATTTAAAAATGATCACCTGCTGGGACACAGGGGATCTAAAGCTACTGTACCAGGTGGAAAAACTTATATACTGATCGCCTTTTACTTAGAAATGTCAATTATGAGTCAGCTACCAAAGTCACAGAAACAACCCGTCTCTCCTCTGTTCAAGGATCCACATCCCTCTCAGATACAGTTTGAGAGTAATTATTGCGATGAGAAAAGTTGCAACTCAAGTCTGAACCTAGTGGATAACTTCCTCTCTGATGTGGAAAACTCCAGTGAGTCAGATGATAGATTAAATCCCAGCCACTCCCATCCTCTCTCTCTCTCTGAGAGTGTGTCTGTTTGCTCTCGTTTCACTGAAAACCACTTCATCTACATGTGTGTACCTGTTTCTATTTCCCATCCCACTCTTGTTGTTCTCAGCCCTGGACCTTCCCTCTGTCCATCCATTTATTTTAGCTGTTAAAAATTATGATTAACTTTGTGAGAATGCAGCTCAGTTAGTTCTTATACAAATACACACACATACAGAAACACAGACACACCCAAAAGACATAAACGGAGGCTCCCATTTGGTTAATAATGGGTTAAATAAATCATATATAGCTTGCTGTCAGAGCCTTGTCTGCTGTAAAAGACTTAAAACTATGGTGGAAAAAATGTGGATGTATTATATGAGTTTAATAACAGACATGTACCTCTTTACACAACTTTACAATTATAATTGTTTTAGTCTCATGTCTGAATGAGTGCCAGAGGTATATCTGCATAAATGTCACAGCAGGTTTGACTTACCTGTAACATTTCTGTAACCCTTTCAGTACAGCACAAGTCTGGATTTAATACTTAATACTAAAAAACTAGTAACACAAAGAATAATAATTCACCTTTTTTTGCAGTTTGAGGTGTCCTGTGAATACTTTTATAGACATCTCTATAAAAGATGTCTTACTTTATTGGGAACATGCTTTTTGGGCCACAGCAGATTTAAAACTGGCAGAAAGGCTGGCTCGCCGCACCATATTCAGTTCTCTTTCAGCATCTATTGTTTCAACTCCTATGGTCCTTCAACTCTTGCAAAGAAGAGCCAGCATCCCCAACAGTTTTTGTTTGGATTTATTTGGAGCTTAATGGCCTAAATACAGATTGTTGTTCAGTGTGGTGCTGCACAATAAACCCATCAGCAAATAAAAACTACAAGTACCAAACTGATGCTGACAGGAAACTAAAATGAAGTCAAAATAAGAGAAATAAAAACATGTTCTAATAACCCTGATCATATAAAATAGTTGAGTTGTGTGACTGAGGCATGAACACAGAAAGTCTGGTACAGGTTAAGTGATAATAATCATGTTTTTACTCGTTAAACATAGCAAATGATGTTTCTACATCCCACATGAATTTGCATTAGTTGCCTCACACTCACTTTTTTGTGTGCATGTAAACGGGTTCATTGCTATGCAGAAAGACAACCGTACACAAACACTATAAACACGTGAGGGCACGCACAAACACATAAGAACTGCACACAGAAACACACACAAACCAAAACTAGAGACATCCTCCCACTGCACAAACAAAACCAAAAAGCACCTGTCAAACTGGTAGTTTCGAGTGGTGGAATGGATGGGTAGGTGGAGTGGAGGAGACATAGAGGGAGGTGCGGAAGAAGAGAGAGGGGAAGAGAGAAAGATCGCCTTTAAAAAGCAGATTAAAACAGGTTACGCATCTCATTCTGGAGGAAATCACACACACATACACACACACACACACACACACAGTGTTTTGGACTATGGCTTCCACAACCGTAGGTGATATTCTGCCCACAGGCGGCAGGATCTTAACCTCCATTCCTGACCTGTTCTTCATCCCCGAGTTTGTGAGTGTTTAATTTAATTTAATAGTATGTGAGTTATTTTATGGAGTTGCTCTTCCTCTTTGGTGTTTCTTTCTGTTCTCTTTGAACAGATCCCTTGTCATCTTGGTATTTGTCTTTCCAACTGAACTCAGGTGAATCATAAACCAGGATCTTATTCCTTATTCCTTCCTTCCTTGTTCACTAAGGCTGGCATCATTTAGATTGTGATCTTGTGTCCTTTCTTCTCTATCTGCCTCCTCATCATCATTACTCCACTGAGGCAAATCTCCGTTCAGATAGAGATCTGTCTTGTCTTGTTATGTTGGTCAGCAGGCATCAGTGTTTGATCAGTGGAGCCAACACAGAGCAGAGTGACCAGCTAACCAACCATGAAGATTAGAGGAATTGATACGTTGGGTCTGGTCTGAAAACATGGAGGGATAAGATGATCAAACGGATTTATTAGGTGCTCAGAGCACCGCCAATAAAAACAACTCATATCTTCTCTTCATCTACTCTTTCAATTAAAAATTTGCGGGCACAGTTACTTGGAGAGCTTGGCAAACAGTTAAGTTTACTGACAGTTGTCCCCGCAGGGCAATTTGTTGCCAGTGAAAAACATCCGTTGCCATAGTGACAGGAAAACCGCAACCACAGCAACCAAGAGAAAAATATCAAGAAAAAATTAGTTTGAAAAGTATTTGATTAGTCTGTAAAGTGTCTATGATGCAGTAACTTTACTTCTGATGATTTCACAGTCACATGTTGAGTATTGTAATTACTTATTCTATAATTACTTTTTAACAGCGAGTAATCAACATCTTTGCAACAATGGCAGGAGTAGCAAATAAAGCAAAGGAATATGTGAACTCCCTTATTAATAGAGGTTCAGTTTTACATGACTAAAACTGTAAATACCGACATTGAAATTTTTTGGGGGCGTTGTATACTTTTGCATTTGTAAATGGAGAATAGCGGAGAGCAGGAAGGAGGGAATCACATGCAACAAAGGGCGGAATTGAGCGCAATTACAGCATTAACCTTATGTAAGCCAAATATGACTCCAATCAAACTTAGATCATATTGTTTTATCATTTTTTTCTGTTTATTTAGGGTGCAGAGTTTATTTTCAGAAAGTATTGAAAGCTTCTATTTCCTGCTTATCTCTCACACCTGCCCTGATATGTAAGAGATAAGCTGTGGAGGTGGAATACATGACAATTACCCTACTTGGATCAATTTTTATTTATTTAATTGAAGAAATTCAACACATATCTCCTTTTTAAATGAATAATTCAGAAACTGCTATAGAATATCTGCAGTTTATGTGCAGGGAACTGAAGATTAAATCTGTGTGACACAAGTGGAAAAACAGCTTCAGTTAGCGGAGGGAGGTGTAAATCTAAACCAGCCATCAACTCACATGGTTCACTTGCTGACTTTCTTCTTTTTTTCTGGCTGCTGGCCAGTGTACCTTTTCATAAAATAACCTGTTGCTCAGGTATGCAAATGTACTGGTAATGCTTACCTGCTTACCATTCTGGTTGGAGTTGGCATGGATCTATTAAAAGGATGGGCTAGACGACTGTCAGAGGACACACCTGGCGGCTTTTTTAACGACTGTTTCCTGGTTGTTTTCTTGTGCTATTGTCACTCATATCCTCTTTCACAATGACACAACACGTGCAAGCAGTGGCATTGTGTGAAAATTAATCCAGCAATTCAGATAAAACCAACAATGGAAAACATATAATATTTTATGCATATTTGTGGCTTTAGAGCACACAAAGACTAAGGAAACTATACTATATACAGACCAGTTTAAAAAAACTCTACAACCAGTTTAACTACTTTTAGGTGTGCTACATATATTCATTTTAATCAGTGTGATGCATTTAACTTGAAAATGAACCACTGCAAACAATGGGAATATACATAAAGTATTTCAGTGGGCAGTAATTTCAAACAAATGTTGAAATTACAAGCTGAGGTCTTATGAGTTGTAAGATGGGTTCAACTGATTTAAAGGAATACTCCACTAAAAATGTTTGTTTTGCTGACCAAATACTCACCCCCTGTGGCTTGAGACGGCCCCTCCTCATAGCTCTGAAGCTCCACTGGTAGTAGCGTATTTAGCAATTTCTTGGCCAAATGTAGATTGTTCTGAACTCGTTTAAGATACAGATCAACAGCAGAGAAGTGGATCATACTGCATGAGTGGCTTGATAGGTTTCTATAGATGTTTGAAGTCCAACAGAAATTAAACTGCCTTTTATTTGTGTACTACAGCATACAGTAGGCCTACATATCTGCTCTGTGAATCACTTTTCCTGAAATCAAAAGGGAGAAATTTATATTTCAAATTCTTTGGTTTCATCATGGTTCCCCTTAGTTTTACAATATCTCAATTGAATAACATTCTATCATCTGCTTACGTACCTGAGTCCTTATTTCAATACAGCAAATCAAATCTTGAATAAAGCAATAACACGGTGTTCGATCGTAGGCTGGGCAGATGGTCACACTGAGCCTGATTGCATCCTGCTACACAACACAAGAGCCACATTAGCTTTCCCGCTAGAGATTCCTTCTTATCTAACTTACAAACATGAACAGCATGTAAACATACCTGAAAATGTCACTTTGGACCCATTAGATGCTGGTTTGGTCGTTGCTCTTTAACATCCCTGTTAGCGATATGCTGTCTGTCCATGACTTTTAACTGTAGCAATTTGTTTACTTTGTCTTCGTTCTGTATGATGTGGCACTGTTAGCCTGCCAGCTAATGTCACCGACATCGACAGGCCACCCCAGCTGGCCGAGACAAAAGAAAGCATTTCTGATATTTCCCTAAAGACCTTTTTTCTTCATTCTAGTAATACCAAACTATTAATACATTTAAAAAACATGTTGACATAATTTTTGACTGCAAAAAAGGATGATTAAAAAAGAGTTGAACATGTTTCGGCAGGACTCTGGGTTGCAATTAAAGTCCATTTACAGCTGCAAACTGTTCAGAGCCACCTGGTGCTACGTGTTGTGTACTCTTAATAAATTTCAGTGGTTATTTAATAGGCTGTAGGCCAATTCCCTTTCACCTGGAATGGAGTGGATATGAATGGATAATGTTCCTGTGGTATGTAGATATATGGGAGAAGTCTGATACGGAGTAGTAGAGATAAGGCTTATGCAATATTTGCTGATACTATGACATGTGATAGTTTAAAGTAATGTTTGTATGAAGTAAAGCAGTTTTTCACCGTAATGAATTGTTGCTTCAGGTGTTTGCTCACCTTTGTATCTCGCTTTCTCAATGCTCGGGTATTTGACTAATGTGGCTTTTTCCCATCAAAGGTTTGAATTCAACATGAGAAAAGTTGTCACATAATAATAGGAACACAGAAAGGCTGTTACACCTTATTTCATCACTGAATGTCACCAAGTTGAAAGATCTGCTTTCTAAAGAATTAAGGCAACAACAACCACGTCTTACAGGTGGCCTATTTTCTATTTTCTCTATTTCAGGGATTAACAGAACTGTCACTTAAATATGACATTCGGATGTTTTCTGGATAAAACTTTTTAAACTATGGGTAAACCAGACCAGATAATTTATTATTGAATTGATTTGAAACATATTGAACATATTTTCCCATTATAAACATACTAAAAAGCTCGATATATATTATTATGTACAGAAGAATTGCTTGACAAATGTGATTTTGTTTAAACATACATATTGTACAGTAGTTATACTAAATTTACATAATAAAATAGTGTATTGATCATATGAAAAGGCACATTTTCTCTACCAGTGACTCAACCATTTTACTCTTCATGTTATGTAGACAAACTTTGTTTAAATTTAAATCAACATTTTTAGATTCTCCTAAGGCATAATTTTGGAAATACATACATAATGCATGTAGGACATGTCCTTTTGATATAATTGGAATGATATTGTCATGCAGAGAGGAAAAAAAATGTCTTTCTAACATTAAAGCTACTTAGAGGCAGTTCATGGGATGATTTTTGTTTCATGCTAAAGACATGTTTGAACTAGTGGGTGTGCAGGTCTATTGTCTGATTCAAGGCGTGGCATATTCTTTACATATAGTCAGATTGAATGTTGGTTGCTGAGCTTTAAAAAATGCATACTAGCTAGATGATGAATAAAAAATGATGACTGCCCTGAAATGTTTTCCCAGTTAGTTGAAACCTGGTTTGACTGAAGTTGTGAAATCATTTACAGGAAAGAAATGACTCATTGACTTTAATTTCTATTTTAATTTCTACTTTATTTACTTGCTTTGACTTTTAGATTGCAGTTGAGTTTCTAAATGTATGTTTGGATATCAGCTGAATAAAGCGATTGAGTATATTGAGCTCTTTAATCAACATTTTAAAGTAAAAATTAAATTAAATTAAGTTTAACTTCAGTAAAGTAGATTGGATGGTTTTCCTTGACGAACATATAACACTAAATACAAAAATGTGTTTTTCTAATTGTTCCTACAGCTGAATGTTTGAGCTTCACTTTGCAGAATGATATGAGTTTGACACTATAAGGCTGTTTTCACATTCATCTGCAGAACTAAATCCTACACACTGGTCCTGTAAGATTTTTTTTTATTTTTAGACCTGAAAGTACCCAAAATCACTGTGCAGTAGGAAGTATTTGTGTCCCAGATTTTCTCCAGAAAGCACAAGCTGCTACTTTGAATCTGAATGAGGCCTTGTTAGTGTTTGCTCCAGGTGTATTCTGCTGCACATCTGATAATTGTTGGGCTTAATGCTGATGGGATGAGCTGTAGAAGCACCTGAAGATGGCTTTCGTGTAGCCCATAATTGCCCGACAGCAGAAATTCAAAGCTTATCAAATCATTTTTCACAGCAGACATTTTGACTGGAGGAGAAGTACAGGTGTTACTACTAACATTAACAAAAACTCTGTTGTATTTAAGTTTACCAGTAAGCCGTGACAGTGTGACAGTGAGTTAACACACCCAATATCAGGAACCTGGAACTGAAGCAGCTCAATGGAATTCAGGCATTACTAATTTTATTGTTTACACCTGCTTCTCCTGTCGTGACTTGTCAAAATGTCTTCTGTTAAAAAGCCCTCTCGTGACACTAAGAGAAAGTCTTATTGCATGATGTGTTGCATAATCAATTTCTTTGTGCTAATAATCACATTTCAAAGTGCCTATTATTGAGGATAAAATGCTGGAGGTTCACGTTGATGTAAATGCAATACAGAATTGAGTACAACTTTTAAGGTGCAACACTGTAATCCAGTCAATAAACTTTTATCTGCTCACACTGTACAAGAACAAAACTCTGAAATGCTTATTGCAAACTGTGTACATGAAATATGTCATTATTATGTCCAATATGAATTTCATTGAACTTAATTATTATTATAACAGCAGCTGCAGGAATGTAAGATGTTTTGTTCTTGTTCATAAAGTGAAGTAAATGACCTGAGTTTGCTTGTTGCCAGTCAAATCTTATAATTTTTGTTATTGGCTTTTTGAACACTGAGAACATCATAAATAGCTTTGTTGACCATTCAATCAGACATTTTTTGCCTAAATGTCCTCTATTGTATTATTTTATGGAATGATTGCTCCATCCATAAGATTTGAAGACTTGTGAGCCAAAACAAGTTCTTAGAAATTATCACAAGACTTTACACTCGCTAACAAAAACCGCATCTCTGTCTCCCTCCCTCACCGGTGTGACCCTGCAGGTGTTCGGTGGTTTGGTGTGGATGCTGGTGGCGTCCACCTACGTGGAACCTGAGAACCCTCTGGGCTGGGTGATGTTCGTCTCCGTCTTCTGCTTCGTCATGACGACACTCTGGTTCTTCATCTTCCTCTGTGGAGCCAATCAGAGCAAGATCTGGCCCTCCCTGGTTAGACACACCCACCACCTGCTGATTGGCTAATCAGATAAATGTTTAACAGTAGATAGACTAATAAAGTTTATTAAGTTTTCCAAAGTTTGTAGTAAATAAAGTTAATCATGTGAATTAAATATATGTGTATATACCTACACCTGTGACTGCACACACACAAACACATGCATATACATACAGTATGTATAACATCTACTGTTTCCTCTGCTTTCCCCCCCCCCACATCCCTCCCGCTGCAGGATGTGGGTTATCATTTTGTGGCAGCGGTTTTCTACCTCGGTGCGTCGGTGCCTCTGGCGTATATCACCCTTATAAGAGGAGAGGCTGTGAAACTTATCCCAAGTGGTGTGCCGCTTAATCCGCTAATGGAGGACATTCTCAAAAAGTACCGACTGACCATCGCTGCAGTGGTATGACACACATACACATACATATCCCACCAATTAATCTATTTACATGTACTTCAATACACTGATATACTGTGGGGAGATTACCATGTAAGCATTTTATTATTGTCCCAACTCACATTAGGTCATAGACAGTTAAAAAATAGAGTAAAACTCAAAAAAGCAAAAAAGTTTGTGTCATTGTGTAACTGCTTTTATACAATTCCCCTTTCACTTCTTCTCAAGTAGCTTTGAGGTTGGAAAAATAACTTTATTCCACATTGTCTTACAGTATCACATTATGACAGTATATTCAATATATTCCTGTATCAGCTTGTTCCAGCTCTTGTTTGAAGCAACATGATGTTTACACTGAGTGGAGTAGTCCAAGACTCCACGTTTTTCATTATTACACCATTCAGTCAAATAGGAAATAATCCACATGCATCATTTTATCAAGTTATATAACTTTATATACATTTCTCCAAAATTCTTACTTATAGTTTAACGTCTTCACTAGAATTCAGAATAAAATCTTGTGGGTTTGATTAATGTTTGTCTGTATAGCATGAGTTTGTAATGACTAAGAGAGTTGAAGATATAATCTCTTACTGATATAATTTATATATATTTTCATATATTTGTCTGGAAATGAGGTAAATTATTGATTGTGATATTTCAGCGTACTAACGAAACAATCATGCAGACAACATACAACATAACAAACTAAGTCAAGCAAGATCTAAAGTAATAATTTGAATCATTTAAATGTACAACATTCTTTGATTTCAACCTCTTAAATGTGAGAATTTGCCTTTCCCCTTTTTATATCATTTAAAACTTTGAATACGTTTGATTTTGAACTGTGGATTCGACAGAACAAGCTACCTCAAGATAACAATCACCCGTCTGTGTGTTTCTGTGTGTGTGTGTGTGTGTGTTTTCAGGTGATGTCCTTTCTGGCCACTCTCCTCTACTTCCTCCATACCATCTTCTCCGCTATTCGATGGAGGAGGTCCTAAAAAGCACCAACAACAACCACAAATAAAAAGAACAAGAGGACCAAAAACAGAAGAAACCAAATAACCCACTGATCTGTCATTGGAATAAATACAGAATTACGTTTTTTTTTTGTCCGGTTAATTTTCATCTCAGACAGTCTGAAAAATAACCAAAGTGCCAAATTATCAAATGAATGAACGAATGAGCGTAAAACAAGCAGTCAGAAATAAATGTGGTATAAGGAAGGTGGATAAATAAGTGTATAAATAATCAGTAAAAGCATTTATGAGCAGGTACTACATTAGGATACATGAAGACACATTTATGAAAAAACTTAACAAGAGAAAAGTCTTAAAGGGTCAGTTCACCCAAACTACAAAAAACAACCCCGTATGTTCTGTATGTTAGAACAAGCTGTCACTGTTTTCATTGGGATTGTTCACAGTAACCAGGACTATGTTGCTGGATTTCACAAGTCTGAGCTCCACAGATTAAACTTCATTCACCTCCATTGTAGTAGTGTGCAGGCTGAAATCTTTTAAAGAGGAATATCTTAAAACCTAGACAAATAAAACCAAAACTATCTGAATGGCCAGATACCACAGTAGATAAGGTAACCAGCGTTAAAGTTCAGATATTTACAAGTCTGTCTTGTTAATTATTGGCAAACGTTGGCCCAGGCTGTTGAGCTTACATGTTAAAGAGGTACTCCAGGGATTTAGCAGTAAAAGAATAGTCAAATTTGAAATAGCAGAGGCCGATATATCATTACTTTTATGGTGCATACACACATATGGATACCAAGTAGTCTGCTTTTTCTGGTTTCTCATAAATCTGTAGTTCTGTGTGTTTTGTTGCGTACATAATTTACATACTGTGCTCTGTGCATTGACAAAATCACATTATATCCATTAAATTTGTGTTTGATTATGTTCCATGCTTGCTTGGTTTTCATGCTTTTCTGTATTAGGTGCCAAGTCGGAGTTTGCTTGTTGTAGTTATGACTTGGATGTTAACGCTATTTACAAGTCAGAAGCACGTAATTGCTGTAATTACCACGTCAATGAGCCACACTGTTGCAGCGGGTGACATGTTCTTTGGCCCTGAGTTTGGGCACGTTAGTTTGTTTGGAAATGGCTCCAATGTCGTGGCTCATTGATGTGTTTTTGATAGTTTTTTGGATAAAAATGGTGATCTACGGCACAGAGGAATAAGATATTGGCTCTGTACATGTGATTTGTTGACAATAAGAAAAATATAGAAATTCGTCAGCCCTATCCTTTAACAATATTTAAAATCAGTGAAGCGCCCCTTTAAATAATCTCAACTGGACATCTGGTAAATGCAGAGTGCTGGAAGTCATTTGAATTGAAAGTGACCACATGGTGATTGTTTTCAGTTTGTGTCCAAAAACTCATATCAACTCAACACCTGATAAGGAACAAGAAGTTATTTGTTATCCGTTAAACTACAGAACACAATAAAAACCCATTTTCTGGCCTAACATAACTCAGCGGAGGGTAATTTAGGTGTCACTGGTCATTGGTGAGTTTACTGTACAGGGAAAATGATCAATGTCCCCAAAATTTTATGTGTATTTCTTAAAGAACCATTTGCAGTCTATATAAAGATGTATTACAGATTAATAATGAACAGATGTTTGGCTCCAGCTTGCAGTAAACATTTCTACAACTTAGAGGTAGTATAGCGCAGAATGTTTAAATTACTAATAAACCCAATGAGGCTTGTACCATTCAAAACCTGAAATATCCACAAGACTTTACTGAAGAGAGAAACGGCCAATAATTTACTGCATGTTTACAATGATCAAAAGATAAATGTAATGGATAAACAAGTCTCCCTCTTCACCACAAGTCTTTTTTATTCATTTTCATGTACAATAGCTTTAGCGTTTTCTATTTTATTTTACTATTTTTGAAAAGCTTGGTGTTAATGGATTGATGTTTGGGGATGATTTATTATTTTGTTATTTTCATAAGAACTTCCAGAAATTCAACATGTAAATATTGAGATGATTTCACTTTACAGGTATTTTTGGATTATGATGTGAAATAAATTAATTGGACTTTCAAACATTGCTGCCTCTCTCTTTGTTCAGACTTCATACCAAAATACTTATATTTAATGCAAAATAACAGTAGGCTGATACTACTGCAATACATTAAAGTTTTGTAATGAAGTATATTCTGTTGTCATATTGCGTTATAATATAGTGGTGGCTGAGACGTGTCCCACAGCCCAGATGCGGTATCTACTGTAAGTGTGTATATCTGTGGGTACTGACTGATTAAAAAGCATTACTGAAATCTGTCCAATCAAAACAGTGTAACTTCAGTTTAAGTTTAATGTGTAAAACATAATTTTCTGTGGGTTCATCACTATGATTACCCCCTTTCTCATGACATATAGTCATTCGATCTACTGTTAATCTATGAATACTGATACAACTTTATTACATGTAACATATCATAAAAAACCCTCATTATATCCTGAGCCAGAGTAGATCTGAAATCAGGAATATGTAAACTGAATCAACTGACAATCAAATATAAGTAAGAGATAATAAAGGGTTAATGAACCCGCAGGATGGTTTTATTGTCTTCTCTGCCTGTCTGTCTCTGCTCCTGACTTACCTGCACGTCATACTATAAGGAAAGTGCAGTTACTATTATAAGAAATAGCCCCAGGACATACGTTTTTCACTGGATAGTATTGCTTGAATGTTCCAACTTTCCAGCAAAGAATGCTGAATTTATCATTAAATATATCACAATACTACCAAATGTGATATCACGGCTTCACAATTACCCCCAAACATCTTTAACTATCTCTACATGTCTATATTTGTTTTGTGTTTTGCCTCATTATCAACAGGACTGAAGAACTGTATGTTCTCCAAACACTGCAGTCCAGAGCAAAACAGTACATCTAACAATATATGCTGTATAAATCTCACCTTTTTCTTAATTTTTCCTACATAATTCTTATAGATTCAGTTTGCATGGTGTCAGTGCATCACAATGCAAATTTGCCCCAAATACTGTATAGTCTGATTTACTACAGTTTAAAACAGCATTTATTGATATTTTGGCCATTTGCAGATATGGGAACAAGCTGTAAACTACAACTTACTGTGGATATATTATCATTTTATTACACTGATATGGTTTTAGCAAACAGTTGCTTATTTACACATTATTGTTCATTTGGAGTCGTGTTTCTTTCCAGCTGATGAATGTAAGCCCAGTATTCACTCTCCAGAAGTTCGGTTGGGCTGAACCTTCTTGGTCTAGTTGAACTGGTCATGCTATCTGCACACTTATGTTAAGAGAAGAGTCCCAAACACTCATTACATCATGACCAGGAGCCAGAGAAGCTGCTGCACTCCTGTGCTGCCAAGAATATATTTGCATATTCATAGATTCTGGAGTTTTTAATGAGGGAGAAGGAATAGATCTCATTTTAAGGATTTTAAAGCGGTAATTATACTGTTTTGTGAGAAAAACCATATCAGAAACACACTATTATTCCAAGCAGAGTATCTTTATATGTCTTAATACATGTCTGGAGAGGATCTTTAAGTTAGTATAACTTAAATTTAGTGTGCTGTTTCTTTACTCAGCAGCAACAATGAAGATATTTCAGCTGCACAGGTTTCAGTGTAGCCCTTGGGCGCATAATTCTTCTTCTGGCTGTTTCACAGGTCACCAGCTTTAGCCTCAGGTGCAGCAAGATGAAGGGTGTGTCTAATGTTTGTACCAATGCAAGGAGCTGCTGTGGGAAGGGATTTCTCACCCACAATAGCCGAACAGGTTTGACTGCAAACTTATCTTTCCTATAAGGGTCAGTTACACCTGCTACTGCTCCGTTAGTTCAGAGAAGAGGGCAGGTCGCTCGCTGTTTACTCGGCACCGGGAGAAGGAACAGGCAGAGATGGCTGCAACTACTGCTCAGCCTATGGGGAGCCTGCCCAGCGGACTGGGAATATGCACCACAGCCCCGGATATATTTTACCTGCCTGAACTGGTGAGTGGACAATGACAGACGACAAAGCAGCTGACCTTGTATTCAGTTATGAGATGATTCTTTCCAATGTGGTGTATAATTTTAATTGTACTCGATCAAACTCTGCAGACAGTATTTTTTAAAAAAAGATTATTATTTAGAGAAACTTGCTTTAAAGTACAACAAATAATACAACAAATAAATGCTTTTCTTTCAATGATGGATATCTCAAAAAGAAAAAAAAATCATTTCATTCCAGGTGACACATTAACGTTGTTTTGCATCAACTGTATATACAACAGTATATATAACAGTTGAGTAATGAACAAGTAATTAACTTTTTCCCTGCAAAATGTAAGACATTTTTGAAATAAGTGCACAAAATAATATGAATTCTATTTCTACAACTTGTGCCAGCATGATGTGATGAGTTCCTAACTCATAAATATCAGAATTTGTTTGAATTTACTGCTGGTAAAATTTCAAATTTATATAATTTATAGTTAGTAAGATTGACTCTCTGCATAAGAATGTGTATTTTGTTGAAATGGGAGATTTCTGCAAGACGACCTCACATGAGGGAGGGGGTACACCCACATCTTTTGACATCTCACGTTTCACTCATATTGTATTTGAGCCACTAATCTAAGAAGGAATGCGGTCAACACTTCTTCTCTCTGAATGACGACAAAAGATAGAAACTGCTCATATGACCGCTGGAGAAATAACCGCACACAGAAAATTGTTTCGGTCTGATAAAGTCGACATTTATGTTGTTTATTTTAGCCTTTTTTCTTTATCAAGGGAAGGGTTGTGATGTGAGTATGTGCTCTGCGTCACCAGTGCCCTACTTCATCTAGTGTATATGCAACAACACACGCTTCCGCTCAGAGCTGCATGAGAGCAGGTGACGGATCAGCACACATCTGAATGTTCAAAAGACCACAGAGGCTAAAAAGAGGCACCAAATTATCTTCATGGCTTTTGTGCAAAAGTTCAGATACCACCGGACAAATGTTTCAAAGATTAAGATGGTGTATTGCAATGGTTTTCTCAGTTTGCGTGTTTTAAATGTTGGCCACTGATTCAGAGTTCCTTTACGGAGCAATTATCTGTTTTTACACTTCAGTTCTTCCAGTGTCAGTAGGCTATATGTACTGTAGATATGATGAGAAACTGTTGATTTGCTGCATTTCAAAAGTCGTTTAATTTGTTACTGAACCCTAAAATTGCAGTTTATAAGCAGAAAAGAAAAAAAAGCAGTTCAAGTAACTTTATTTCAACAATTCTCTTGAATCAAATATACATTTTTGAAGAAATACACAGGAAGAAAATAGAGACATAAAAACTTAAATGAATGAATATAACATGTTTTTTCTTGCTGTGCGTAGCTCATAAAAACACTGACCGGTTAGATGTACTTTATGTGTATTCATCCCTGCACTTTTATCATCATACATGTGGGTGAAAGAGAAATGCGGTAATCTGATTTTTATTGTATTTGTAACCAGCATAATGTAGTTGCAACACCAATACATCCTCGTCACAGTTTATAGCGACCAGCAGCTGAACATATAATGAAATTTATTTTTTCACAACAAACAGCATGAAGGTATTATGTTAAGACTTGAATAATTAAAACTTTTCTGTAACTCTCTCCATCATTGCTTGGCAGTAACAGTAATGGAAAATTCATCAGTGTCTTCAATTTCCAATTTTTCAAAATCATGCACAGGAGAGACGATTAATTTTATTAAGTGACAACTCAGTAAAATCATCACTACGTCAGTATGACGAACCCTCTGCAGATATTGTGCTGTATATTCTGTTTTTTTTTTTTTTTTTCGGGGGGGTGTTTTGTTTTTTTGCTGTGCAGCACTCAAACTTCTGTGACCTTTACAGTAATTTTGTCTGAGGAGAGTTTTTCTGATGACAAAGTCCTTTCACTATGGAGTCAAATGTTTCTAATAAGCCTCAGGCAGATCTACGCCTGTTTAAAAATAAGTCTTCACATAGGAGTACTTATTGTTATGTTTACTACAGTTTATTCTAAACCAAACGTGGATTATTATTATCATTATTATGTGCGTATGTCCAATTAAGATGCTTGCAGTATCAGTCAGGTTGGGTATTACACCATGTAACACAAGTAATTCCAGAGAGATTAGACTATACAGGATGTGGTTAATACTTAATCTGACAAGATAAACATCACCTGTCCTTAGCAGAGTAACTTATAGAAACACATATAGAGTAAAGAGAGGTGTTTGTTTTTTCAATTTATTATTAGACAAATGTAATTTTCATGTGACTTTTCGTCTTTGATTTTACATTTTTTACATTTTAATTCAGTTTTATGTTCGCTTTTGTTCCCTGTTCTTTTTAAGTTTGGTTCTGTGATTCTTGGCCGGCTCATCATGTAGCTCAAAAACCAGTTCTTCACTTTAATGGGATTACACAGAAACATGTGAGTTTAAACTTAACAGTAAATATCAATCCAGTGAGCTTTTTTGCCAACAGCGTATCCATGCAATCCAGGTAATGTTTAATCAATAACACAGATGACCTATCAAGCCCTGTCTAAGTCAAAATAATGGTACTGAAGTATGTCTAAACAGCAGGAAGAGTCAACACGCTGATGAGTCTTTTTACCAGTTATCCTCACAGATAAATCAGCCAAAGGTTTCATCAGGAGGAACATATTCTCATTGCACACTTCACCTATTTTATCTGCACAAGCTTCAAAATATCATGTCTGCCTTACAGTAAGAGAATATGCACACAGATCATAGGTCATTTTGGGGAAAATATTCCCCCTAAGGAACAGAAACCAAGTATCAAAGTATCAAAACACCTTTCTGCTGCTGGTAGGATCACATGTCTTCAGGGAATTATCCACTGTTCATCTTAGGAAGTCATTTCATTGTCTGAGTGGGACAAAGAAAAGGAGATTGAAGATGGACAAATAGGGAGAGATAATAGAGAAGGTGAACTGAGGTAATCTTCTAAAAAATCAAGTCTGTGTGAAACTATAATTCCAGACTATGTTTGTTTTAATGGGGTTCGTTAGAAAGAAAATTCAGCAGCGAGAAACAGAAAAGTCAGACAATCACAGGAAAATGTTTTACTTAACTCACACTCACTGCACACACCAGCAATCACACTTCTCATTGTTCTATAATATCAAAATATCTTTCATATATTCAGCTTTTATCATACAGTACCTCCAGCTCAAGCGATTTAACTTTAACACCTGTATTCAGTTGTTTTGGTGTCTTTTTATCATAGTCCAAGTTCATGGAACTAATTTTCACTTTTCATTGACATATTTTATATCTCCAGTTGCTTTTCCTGTGTCTACATACTGTTTATTGAGATTGCTTGAATGAAGGGTTTGATTTCTCATTTTAAAACCAAACTAGATGTACAGAGTAAAAGCTAGTGGAATCAAGTGTTTTGGGTTTTGGGTGATTGGACTCTTTAGTGTATGGGCTTGTACAGAGCAGCTTTTCCTGGGCAACACTGTTGGCACTGCAAGATGCTGATTGGAAATATCTTATTTTCTCAATTTTTTTCTAACTAAAAAATCTTATTTAGGTTTATCTTTATCTAAATATAATGGACATGGCTGTTACAGATTGCAGGTATCAGGAGCTTGCTACTCTGCGAGTAGGCCATAGTGGCCTCCTCTGATTGGTTAGAAGGGCTGAGGCTTGCTTAAAAAACCTGAGAAGGGAATATCTCTGTACTGCTGACAGACTGTTCAATGAGGGTCACAGAAGTTTTTGACAACACCTCTTCATATTAAGATATATTTTGGAGCATATTTCAACTAAAAAAATATAAGAAAAAATTGACATACTACAACTTTAAATACATATATACATGTAATTTGTAAAAAACAGGGTCATGTCTCCCTCTCTGCCCATAAAGTTCCACCTAAACCTGAGTAAATTTGTACATTTTTGAAGCCAACGATGTGAGTGATAGTGAAAAAGACAGAAACACTGAAACTGGAAGAACGTTTTTTATACACAAAAATCTGTCTTGGCTCTCAAAGCTCATTGATCTTAAAAGCAGTTCTCAAATTAATTGAAGTGCAATATTAAATAACTGCAATACTCCTTTAATGTCAGTTTGAACAAATGTAGATGTAAGAAATCATAATACCTACCGTCCACGTCTTCCCTCCATCTCTGCAGGTATTTGGTGGTTTGGTGTGGATCCTGGTGGCGTCCACCCACGTGGCCCCTGCGAACCCTCTGGGCTGGGTGATGTTCGTCTCTGTCTTCTGCTTCGTCATGACCTTCCTCTGGATGATCATCTTTGTAGCGGGGGGTCACAAGAACAGTTCTGCTTGGGCTGCCGCTGTAAGGCGAGAGAGAGAGAGAGAAGCTGAGAGAAAAGATGACATGAGAAAGAGGAATGAATGAGATGGGGAAACTAATGTGCTGTGGCCATGTTGTAATGGTATTTAATCTGCCTGTGTGTGTGTGTGTGTGTGTGTGTGTGTGTGTTCAGGACTTTGCTTACCACAGCCTGGCGGCGTTCTTCTACCTCAGCGCGGCGGTGGCTCTGGCTTACATCACCTTCCTCAAGAAGGCCCTGGGCCCATTTAGAATCTATCAGATTGACATCGCTGCTGTGGTGAGAACTGATATAACATTTACAGTCCTTATAATGCTCTTTATATTTCTGTGGACAGTTTACTTTTTTAAATTGAATAACTGTTCAAACTGATAAAATGCCAAAATAACACTTACATCTAATGTACAGTAATGTATTTTGGCTGTTTGGGGCGAATAAACACAAATGGTCCAATGGTCAAACATGCCCTGTCTGAACACACCTTTATGCTCACTAATGAACATGTATCTCATTTGTTTATCCCGTTTACAAACAGAAATGTAAAAACGTTACATGCTGTAACTATGGCCCTGTTCACACCCGGCATTAACATGCGTCTCCACACGTGTTTTGAGAGACCACTTGTGATCGGATCTCGTTTTCCCCGCTCTATATGCAAATAAACAAACAAAGTCTGTTTGCAAAGACCAAATGAGTTGTTGTTTTTTAATCGGCGGGAGGCAGCAATGCATTTCCTGAGCGTGGTCTGCTGGAAATTAAAAGGAGAAGAAGTTTGCAAAGACCTTGGTGTGCAGGCAAGATCAAAACTCTTTGGCGAAATGAAAATCACACAGCGTGTTTCGTGTGTATTCCATCCACGAGAATCCATTTTGCCTGTTGTTGTGGCTTCTTGTTGATTTGCACTTTAATATGATGCCATTGGTGCGTGAATGAATGCGTATTTCTGCTTACACAGAGGAAGTCAGTTGAGTAGCGATCCTTCAGTGTGGCTCAGGACACATTCGCATACACACTACTAAAAGAACATGGCCATATGCAGCCCACACCACCTCCAAATGTGGTCTGAGCGATCTGATCTCAATGCATCCTTGACGTGTCTTGGGTGTGGGGTATGAAGTTGCCAGGCAACCAGTCAAGAAATAGTGTGTAATTTCCGAGAAATCCTTCCAGTAAATAAAAAAGACTGATTCTTTGATGGTGTGTCGACTGGTGTGTTCTGGGAAATTTTGGCTCTAAGTCTCTGTACTCTGTGTCAATTTGTGTGTGTGTTTCAGGTGTTCGCCTACGTGGCCATGCTCCTCTACTTCATCCACGCCATCCTGTCTGCCATCAGGTGGAAAAACTTCTGAAGAGCGACGCTGAAACACAGACCTGTGTGTCCAAGAAATACTGTGCTTCCTGTGTATGTGTGTGCGTGTGTGAGTGTGTGTGTGTTTGTGTGCATAGTGGAGTTACCCACAAGTGATCAACCTGGTCAGATTCAACGCTCCGGCGGGATTGTATGAATGTTGTCATTTGTTCCATGATCAATGTTCTTTTATACATAAACAGGACAACTGGATTCATAATGAAGGTTTAGGTCCTTTGAGACATTTGATGTTGTGACTTTATGAAGGAGCACCATAAAAAAATGTATGCAAGAAGGGAAAAACATGAACAATGAAAGCAAATGAAGAGTTGTAGTCTAGAAATGTGATATCTAAAACAAATTAACAAGAAATTCATAATTTAAAAAGTCTAAATGATCGATTTAGCAAAAAATCCAGTCATTTTATTACTTAAGGGCTCAATGTAAGGAACATATTAGTCTTTTTTAAAAAAACAAAACAAAAAACAACATATAATTTTGAGCCACTGATCATTTATTGTGTAACAGAAGTTTTCATATTTTTTAGTTGTTTTAGAGAAACGAGGTGTAAATGTTGTTATCGCCATTACCTTGGAAAAATAGTAAACCTACAAAATTATTACTAGCGTGAATTAAAATCTTACATTTTATTTTTCTTGTCTATACCGAGCCTTTAACATATACAGTATATCAATTGGATCTATACCATAACGATAAATATGTAACTAACAAAGGAAAAAATAACAACAAAAAAACCTAAATGGTGAGCGGAGTTAATGTAGAGAACATGTTAATGTTGCTGTGATCTGTGGTAATTCTAGTGTACACCTGATGGAGATAAAATGAGATTAAAACATGCTTAATGGTCTTTGAAGAAGAAAAGAATTGAATGGAAAAGAATGGATGGAAAATACAAGATAAAACTGAATAAGAAGTTGTTTGGATGGTCGGTGGGAATGCAGCATTATGAAGTTGAAGAAATAGTTTGATATTTTGGGAAATACACTTATCTAGCCAAGCAGATAGACTCCCGTTTATATGCCCCAGTTTTCATAGGGACTATTTCTTGGACAAGCTCCAATGAACAGTTCAAGAACAGTCTGAAGATCTGCAGAGAAACCAGGATATTGTTTCTACAAAGACAGTTTTCTGTTGGATTTTTCAAATGTCTCTGAGCACCACAAATGAAATTCATTCACCTCGCAGAAACCTCATCCTTGTCCTTGTCAAATAAAGCCAGAACATTGGTGGCTACTGCAGAGGTGGGTGAGGAATGTGTCTTTTGTGATTTGGGTGGACTGAAACTCATCTGTTTAAATGAAGTTTAAAGCCTTTTTATTGCCTTTATGTTATAGTATATTGTTACAAATCCACGCAATTGCTTTTCGCTTGACATCGAAGCCCCTCAAATGGTTACAAGAGCAGCACCTTTCCCTTTACTCACAGTATCTTTAAAGCTATTTTCTCTAACAGCACAAAACAAATCAGACTGATAGAAATTGATTGAGATTAACATGTTCATTAGTTCTGATCACTCTGTTTCGCTGTAAAAATTCTTCTAAATTGTGCTATTGCTAATTTTTTGAATTAAAAAAAAAACCCAACGTATTCTCAATTGTTTTTTTTTTTCTTTGTCATATAGAATTAATGCCAACACATTTTTTATGTTTAAGACCTCTGGCTGAAATTTGTATAGTTTTACCATTTTTTTATTCATTCATTCCACACTGATCCACTTTGATTTTCAGCTGGTTAATTAGTTACTTTCAGTTTTCATAGCTGCTCAAAGGTATAGTTTTGGTTACTGTGTAAGAACAGGTGCAGCGTAGTGTTGTTGTTAATCTCGTGTACAAATCCAGTCACACAAGTAAAAGCGGGTAAATATTGATCTCATTCTTTTCAATATTTAAAGTCGATAAGCAGGATAAGAGTCCTGGATATGTTACAGTAGCTACGTTCAGAAGCAGAGCCACATTTTGGAAAACAAGTTGGCGAAACATATGAAGGAAGAACAATAATTAGACCAAAGGATGCAGAAGAAACATTTTGACTTATTCTGGGAAAAAGGTCTTTTGATTTTTACATTTATTCAGTTACGATAACAAATTTGCTGTTTTAACAATCAGATTTAGCTCAACGAGAGCTCTGCACAGTATGTAGACAACTTTAAATGAAATGTTTATTTGATATTTATGACAATTCACAGATAATAGACTGTGTGTCCAGTACAATAAATAATGGAATATGTAGGAATGCTCTGATAAACACAACAGCGATGTACCAAAATGCTCCAGGTGAGACTCGAACTCACAACCTCAGCATTGCTCTGCAGTGTACTGTCTATAAGTACCGCGCACTGACCGATTGCGCCACTGGAACTCAGAGCACTGAGCGCAAAGCATCAAAATAAAAATAAAAATTAATAAACGTTACTGAGAGACAATTACAAAAAATAAAACTAACAGGAAGAGTTGTGAGTGTGCAGTTCTGGTTTATATATTTCTTTTTCTATTTTGCATAAAAAAAGTGTGAAAAAAAGAAAGAAAAGTTGAAATATTGCAAAAACAATTTCACACCCGGCTGAGTTGGAAAAGTTAGTGTATCAATAAAAACAAAACGTGACAAAGTGCAAAGAAGACAGAAACTTTGTTTTTTGATTAATTTAGTTTCATTGGCTTATTATTTATTGAAAGTGTGAACTGACTCAACAGTAGACTGGATGCACACATGTAAACACAAGTAAATCCAAGTGGTCAATCAGGGGTATCACTCGGCTACAACTCAACTTATAATGAGGAGATGGAGCGAAGATTCACCCTGGTGATTCTTTATAAAAACATACACAAGCAGACACCTGCGAAACACATCTGACACTTTTCCACCAGGTGATTCTCTATGAAACATACATGAGCAGATACCTGCAAATCACATGATGGCCCAACTCATCTGACACTTTTCCACCAGGTGATGATGGCACACGAACAAAACCCCGCAACTGGTGAGCATCTCTCAACAAGAACAGGTAATATTAACTCTGTTCTGTACATCAAAGCACAGAAATGCTCCAGGTGAGGCTCGAACTCACAACCTCGGCATTGCTCTACAATGTACTGTCTTATAAGTACCGCGCGCTGACCGGTTGCGCCACTGGAGCTCTTTTGCTTTAGTCATTACATATGATAAAATAAACACACAAACACATGCACATACACCCAGAAGGTGCTTACAAATTTAGCTACGATATTATAAACAGTGCAGAAACCAAACGGGTTCCAGTGGAGCAATCAGTCAGCGCGCAGTACTTATAAGACAGTACACTGTAGAGCAATGCTGAGGTTGTGAGTTCAAGCCTCACCTGGAGCAATTCTGTACTTTATGGGACAGAAATCAACTGAGTTTGAAAAGTTAGTGTACCAATAAAAGTGAAATGGAAACAGACTTGGCGAATAAGTCTTGACACACTTGAAGCATAAAAATCAATCGAATTTCCACTGAAGAGAAAAACATAATATTTCCTCCATTAGTGGTTTCACTTGGCTTTCTCTTAATCATGTAATCTTGCAATGGTTTTATGGCACTCGACTGGAGAATGAGAACCAAATGTTTATATCTTGTGCATCCGTTATTATAATATTTCTACATAGTGGATGGAAACGCTCATTAATGTGCATTTTCTTCTGTTGATTTTTCTGGAAATTTGGGTAAAATTTGTGCTACATTTGGATGGAAAGTTGACAATTGTTGATGTACATTTGTTTTCTGATCTCTGACATTTTTCCACGTTTTCATGCTTTCTTACTTTTTTTGATTAGTTTAGTTTTATTGGCTTGTTATCTATTCAACAGTAGACTGGATGCACACACATAAACACACACACTTTTCCACCAGGTGATGAGGGCACAAGAACAAAACCCCGCTACTGGTGAGCATCTCTCAACAAGAACAGGTAATATTAACTCTGTTCTGTACATCAAAGCACAGAAATGCTCCAGGTGAGGCTCGAACTCACAACCTCGGCATTGCTCTACGATGTACTGTCTTATAAGTACCGCGCGCTGACCGATTGCGCCACTGGAGCTCTTTTACTGCAGTCATTACATATGATAAAGTAGCCACACTTGTGAGGACTACACCAGACACTTTTTCATATTTTAGTTTGTAAAAAATAATGTTTGGTTATCATAACAAATATGGTCAGAGCCACAGGACACTGTGGTTTGACCTTTGACCTCCTAAGATGCTTATGCCTATAAGATGATTTACATGCTGATCTGTTTTTGTGCTCCCTGTCTTTCCAAATGAGAGTGAGCTTAATGAGAAAAATTTAAACATGTTGGCCGTTTTCAAATTTCTGATTGGAATCAAGACACACAGAAGCATTTGTTTTCTCATATACATCATCACACCAGCAGCAACATTTTCAACACACACGCACACAAAGTGTTCACAAGTCTAGTTTCCAATTAACAGTTTACAGTCTCACAATTTCATTTAGCAGATGAGTTGGGTTGATTCAAGTTGGATACTGATCTGTTGTAGTATGGAGGGACTGGCCGGGATGACAAGGAGCTAAGTCTTAAAGAGGTGAAGTTGAAGGTGGCGTTCCTTCATCCATGCCGAGATATTGGCGAGGCATGACGAGAGCCGAGACTGTGCAGTCTTCCAGCAGGAATGATAGGAAGAGCTGGGTATCATCAGCATAGCAATGGTATGAGAAACCATGGGAGTAAATGATTGCACCAAATGAAGTGGTCTATATTGAGAAGAGAAGGGAACTGAGCGCTGACCCTTGAGGAACCCCTGTGGATTGGCTGTGAGGTTTAACCCCCCCACAAGATACTTCAAAAGATCTCCCTGAGAGGTAGGACATGAGCCAGCGGAGAGCAGATCCTGACATAACAAGCTCAGTGAGTGTGGAGAGGAGGATTTGGTGGTTAACCGTGTCAAAGGCAACTGACAAATCTATCAGTAATAGAGCTGACAACTGACCAGCAGCTCTAGCTAAATGCAGTGACTCTATTACCGACAGGAGTGCAGTCTCGGTAGAGTGACCCCACTTAAAGCCAGACTGATTCGGATTGTACAGGTTGTTCTCAGAAAGGAATTCAGAGATTTGATGAAAGACTGTGCGCTCAAGTATTTTTGATAAGAAGAGCAAGAGTGAAACTGGTCTTTAGTTTTCAACCTGGGCTGGGTTGAGTGTAGGTTTTTTGAGCAGCCGGGTGACCCGAGCTGGCTTAAATGCGGTAGGGAACACATCTGTTGTAAGCGAGGAGTTGTTAATGTGTGTGACTATGGGTTAAGTGCGGTGGAAATGGTCTGTTGAGGGTTGGATGGTATTAGGTCCAGTGGACAGTTAGTGGGACGGGAGTCCAGCAGAAGTTTGGGGACTTCCTCCTTTGTCAGAGGGGAGAATGAGGAGAGTGCGGCCCTGTTGGCTGGCAACTGCAGACTGAGTTGGTCAGGCTCAGAGAAATGGATACTGATGGCAGAGACCTTATTGATCCTTATCATATAGCTCAGATAGCTACTACATTATAAGTAGTGCAGCAAACAAAAGAGCTCCAGTGGCGCAATCGGTTAGCGCGCGGTACTTATAAGACAGTTCACTGCAAAGCAATGCCGAGGTTGTGAGTTCAAGCCTCACCTGGAGCATTTAATTGGACAATATTTCCTGTGATGATCAACAGGTGAAGTGTGGTACTAATGGTTGTGGAGTATTGTTAAAGTAGTCTTGAGTAAAGCACCACTGATGATGTTTTATGTGCTGGTTTGGCTGTTTTAATGTGAAAAAAACTCCAGTTTTCATTTGGGTGAAATCAACAATTGAAACACATCCAACACTACATCCAAATCTGGTCTTTTATGTCACTATCTGCAGATGCAAAGTGCATGCAACAATATTGATTAGGACAATTAAAAACAAATAAAATGGCAAACCAAAAGTCCTTGAGTGTAAGATGAATAGATGGCCGTAAACAGATGTGTGTGGTCTTTCACTGTGAAGTTAGTTGTTGTAGACTTTTTGGTTACATGTTTTTGTGTCACTGATTGAGCCAGCAAAACCAGCTGTACAGCAAAGGACCAAAGGATCCTTTTTGCAAAACACACAACTTCTGCATTGTTCTATAGAGTACTGTTTTATAAGTACTACACGCTAACTGATTGTACCACTGGAGTTTTTTGATTATTTTCCCTACATACAACAGCTATGAGTAGCTCCAGATTGTGACTGTGGTATAAATCATGCACCCATGGCATTGAGGTGATAAAGAAGCAGAAGAATCAGCAAACACACACAAAGTAGGCTCACAAGTTTAGCTGAAGTGTAGCTATCAAGTAAATAAGCTCCAGTGCAATATCAGTCAGTGCGTGGTACTTATAAAACAGTATGCTGTAGAGCAATGCCGGGGTTGTGAGTTAAAGCTTCAGCTGGAGCATTTATGTACTTTATGGGACAGAAATCAGTTGAGTTGGAAAAGTTAGTGTAGCAATAAAAACGAAATGTGACAAAGTGAAATGGAAACAGACTTAGCGAATAAGTCATGACACACTTGAAGCATATAACATAAAAATCACTGGAACTTCCATTGAAGAGAAAAACATCATATTTCCACCATTTGTGGTTTTACTTGGCTTTCTCTTAATCATGTAATCTTGCAATGGTTTAATGGCACTCGACTGGAGAATTAGAACCAAATGTCTATATCGATGCACACAACTGTTAATATTTGTAAATAGTGGATGGAAACGCTCATTAATGTGCATTTTCTTTTGTTGATTTTTCTGGAAATTTGGTTAAAATTTGTGCTTCATTTGGATGCAAAATTGACAATTACTGATATACATTTGTTTTCTGATATCTGATGTTTTTTCCACATTTTCCCGCTTTCTTACTTTTTTGGATTAGTTTAGCTTCATTGGATTATTTTCTATTAATTGTTGAAAGTGTGAACTGACTCAACAGTAGACTGGATGCACACACATAAACACACATCTAAGTGATCAATCAGGGGTATCACTCGGCTACAACTCAACTTATAATGAGGAGATGGAGCAAAGATTCACCCTGGTGATTCTTTATAAAACATACACAAGCAGACACCTGCGAAACACATCTGACACTTTTCCAACAGGTGATTCTCTATGAAACATACATGAGCAGATACCTGCAAATCACATGATGGCCCAACTCATCTGACACTTTTCCACCAGGTGATGAGGGCACAAGAACAGAACCCTGCAACTAGTGAGCATCTCTCAACAAGCACAGGTAATATTAACTACCTTCTGTACATCAAAGCACAGAAATGCTCCAGGTGAGGCTCGAACTCACAACCTCGGCATTGCTCTACGATGTACTGTCTTATAAGTACCGCGCGCTGACCGATTGCGCCACTGGAGCTCTTTTACTTCAGTCATTACATATGATAAAGTAGCCACACTTGTGAGGACTACACCAGACATTTTTTCATATTTTAGCCCATTATTTACCATGAGGACCATTTTGTAAAAAATAAAGTTAAGTTTGTATTGTCCATTATTTTAATTTGGTTATCATAACAAGTATGCTCAGAGCCACAGGACACTGTGGTTTGACCTTTGACCTCCTTACTTTATATGATCTGTTTTTACACTCCCTGTCTTCCTGTCTTTCCAAATAAGAGTGAGCTCAATGAGATAAATTTAAACATGTTGGGAGTTTTCAAATTTCTGATTGGAATCAAAGACATATTTGTTTTCTCATATATATTATCACACCAGAAGCAACATCACAACAACAACAACACACACGCACACAAAGTGTTCACAAGTTTAGCTACTACATTATAAGTAGTGCAGCAACAAAAAGAGCTCCAATGGCTCATTCGCCAAGTTTGTTTCCATTTTGTTTTTATGGATACACTAACTTTTCAAACTCAGTTGATTTCTGTCCCATAAAGTACAGAATTGCTCTTTCACTTTCTGTGTGACTGGGTGTGTTTGTGTGTTTATTTTATCCTATTTAATGACCAAAGCAAAAGAGCTCCAGTGGCGCAATCGGTTAGCGCGCGGTACTTATAAGACAGTTCACTGCAAAGCAATGCCGAGGTTGTGAGTTCAAGCCTCACCTGGAGCATTTAATCAGCCAATGTTACCTGTGATGATCAACAGGTAGAGCATGGTGCTGATGGTTGGGGAGTATTGTTGAAGTGGTCTTGAGTAAAGCACCAGTGATAATACTTTATGTGTTGGTGTGGCTGTAAATTTTTTTGTTTTTGTAATTGGTTCGGCTGGATTGCTCATCCATCATGGGCATAAACAGATGTGTGTGGTCTTTCACTGTGATGTTAGCTGTTGTAGAATTTTTGGTTACAACACATTTTTGTGTCACTCATTGATCCAGCAAAACAAGCTGTACAGCAAAGCACCAAGAGAGGCTTGAACACACAACCTCTGCATTGCTGCACAGAGTACTGTTTTATAAGAACCACATGCTAGCTGATTGTACCACTGGAGTTTTTTGATTATTTTCCCTACATATAATAGCTATGAGTAGCTTCAGATTGTGACTGCTGCATAAATTATGCACCCATCGCATTGAGGTGATAAAGAAGAAGAATCAATAAACACACACAAAGGAGGCTCACAAGTTTAGCTGAAGTAAAGTAAATAAGCTCCAGTGGCGCAATCGGTCAGCGCGCGGTACTTATAAGACAGTACACTGTAGAGCAATGCCGAGGTTGTGAGTTCAAGCCTCACCTGGAGCAATTCTGTACTTTATGGGACAATATGGTGTTAATATCTGTTGGAAGCAGGTGTGGAAAATGCTGAAGTGTGCACTGGGATTAAATCAATTAATGGAAAGCATCCATCACATCACCCTGTGCAGATTTACAGAACACATCACAAAATATGAGTAACGTTCAGGCAACAGTGCCCTGCAGTCCCAGTGCTTTGTTGTTTTTTTTTTTTTAATGTCTTCTGCAGGTGAACTTTACATCAGAGAATTTACTTCTTGGCCAATAAAAATATGGTCGCAACAGCAGCTGGAAAACCTTTTTTTTTGCCTCAGTTGTTTTGTTGTGAACACCTCAGGGGTTTCTTCTACAGTACTGGATGTAAAGGAGGACAGAATTTCTACTGTTCAGAGGTGCCGTCCATTAAAAATACCCTGATACAGCAGATTCAGTCAGGACTGCAGTCACACACATGCTCAGGGAATGAATAATTCACAGTGAACCATCTGGACCCTGGTTTTGGAAACTTTTGAAAACCACTTCACGAATCTATCCCCTGCATTGTGGCACGTCAGAACGAAGTTCCACTTTATAAACATTTATTTTCCTGAACTGACCTTTCCTGATGCTTTGGTGTTCGTCAAAGTGGACCCATGTCTGAATGGTAGAAAGAATGCAGCGCACTGCAATGAAGATCAACAGGTTTAAAGCTAAGCATTTCACTAATGTTTCAACTGCATCTCACAGTTAGTTTAGCCATGTTGTTTAGAGATAAACAGAAAACAGAAACAGGGAATGATATGGGATAGTTTGAAATCTTTTGCAAAGACTTAGATAAGAACATTGATACATGCTTTACTTTTTACTAATTAACATGTTGTATCTTGTTTGTTTCATCTGTAGAGAAGCAGAGTGAGCCAGGCTAGCCGTTTCCCGCACTGACAGCCTTTATGCTAAGCTAAGTATAGCTTCGCTTAGTTTAGTTAAGCTATCAACTCCTGGCTCCTGCTCCACATTTAGTGCAAAGACATAGTATTGATCTTCTCATCGAACTTTTGGTAAGAAAGTGAATATGAGTATTATTTCCTAAATTGTCTAACTATTCCTTTACGTAGACAAGTTCAAGAAGACTTTAAACTTTAGCTGCTTTTCTGCACATTTCCACAACTTTAGTGCTTCAACTACAAGAAAAAAACATGTTTTTTTCCTTGATTACAGGCGTAAAAGTCTGGTTCCAATGGAAGAGGATTAGAACGATATGTGAAAAATTTATTTGAGAACTGAAATACATTTTTCACGTGGCCCTAATCCTCTTCCGAAGGTTCCAACTATGACTGACCAAAACAATACAATTAGATAAAACAAGGTGCAAACCATGTTAGAGAATACATTCTTAAATAAATCAGCCTCTCCTTAACCTCTCAAGTCCCCTTGATGATTTATTTTTATACATGAAATTCAATTTAGTTATTCAATTCATTATCACTCCAGACAATAGGTAGTCTGAGGACATCTGGTCAGGGAAAATCACTTTTGATGAATAAAAATGGATTATTTTGACCATTAAACCTGCAACATTTCTGTTATGGGGGAAGAACAAGACCTCCCTGCTGTTGGAGTTCATTATTTTATGCATGCAACATTCACAATTTAATGCTACAGAGACAGAAAGGTACTCACATCACATCACAATGATTTTTACAGTTTTATACTTTATTTCAATGGTGTACATTGTGTGACAATTCCACATGGAAGAAGAAGTAGATTTTTTTCTGACAGATATAAGGTAAACATTGATATCTATAGTGTGAGTGTCAACATCGGCTGTTAATGGGTGTATCTGCAGAATGGTGATATCTTCAGTTCAAATGAGATATCTTCTGTTTGACAAACATGTAACTTTAGCTCTTGGTTGACAAAACAATCACACATTCAAAAACTGGATCTTTAAGATTTAGAGATTATTAACAAAAGCTGATATTCTGCTTCACAAAAACAAGCTCTTCACATATGCATCTGGTTCCACGCACATTTTCAGCTTTTCTTAGTTAAAAGTCCAAACATCTGTTCTGTGGTCCGACCCAGTCATCTGTCCACTCCGGCACTACCAGATGGTACGTTTAACACCTGCCCAGATGGAGCGCTTGGTTCCTTGTGCGGCTCGTACGTCGTCCCAGTTCAGCCGGGTGTTGGGGATCTCGTCCTCGGGCTCTGGGTCGGGTCGCACGCCGTCTTTGGGACTCCCCACCACTATGGGCAGCGGGCCGCGCTCCGACTGGAACTCAACGACATGGAGCTGCTTCTTGTCTGACAGCGTCTGATGGGTTTCCTGCAGGATGAAAGAATCAGAAGAGGAGATGCATGTTAGCGATAAGATGGATAGCAAGACTGAGGCTCTGAAGTCATCTGGACAACTTCCACCATTTAATGAGCCTGATGATGGAAAAGGAAACAAAAAAAGAGGAAAAGGGGTTATAGACATTAATTTTACCCTGCTTGTTTGCATTAATAGCTCCAGAAGATGAATGACTGCAGTGAAGGAATGATGTGCCATAAAGCTTTATGTGCACAGGGGCATATTTTTGTGCTTAACAAGTATTTTGGCGTGTTTATTTCCCTGAAATAATTGTCTTCTTCTTCTACTGTAGCACAGGAATCATAAATAGTATTTACATCACTTAAATCCTAGTAAAAACTGTCAGATTCACAAATATACTGAAAGGAAAACAGCAAGTTCTGAGAATATGAGAAGATATTTTTAAAACAAGAGGCAACTGGTTAAGTGTCATCTGGGATTTTAGACCTTTGTAACATCTGCCAGAGATCTATTTTACATCACATCCAACTCACCTTTACAGACTTGCTTTATAATGTTCTTAAACAAAATGTTTTCAACCTCCCTATACTGCATGAGATAAGATTTTGTTCTATTGTTTCTGACTTTCCATTGCGAGAGTAAAAGAAAGAGTGTTGCTATTCCTGCGGCTATTAAAACTAATTCCTTTTTGTACACCCACCATGTCGTTGTGACCTCACCTGATTGGCTAATCCAGTGAAGAGAGCCCTGGTGATGTTGAGGAGATTGACGGATCCTTCTACTTTGCAGTACATGTCCTGTATACCGATCAGCTTGCACAGAGTGATGACGGCCCGGTGGCAGCGTAGACCGTAACCTGCAGAGAATCGAGCACAGTGATATTAACATGAGGACGGACGATATAAAGTCTTCTATCATGTGTCATTTTATATTGCAATACTGACATATCTTGTGTGGCAGTAAACTGATACTATTGCAATTTGATACTAATTATGGAGAAAATAGAGACGGTGTTACCCTTCTAATTAATTATTCTAACTGCTAGTGTAACAGAGAGGATTTCAGTCAGCACACAGCAGTGTTAGGGTGCAAAAATGTGAAATTTGTCTACAAAGGTAAATGCGAAATTCAATATATATGAAGGATTAAGTTTCCGATATTAAATAAATAATTAATGAATATTTACTTGGTTTTAAATGGAGCTTTTATTTCGAGAACATTGCTGTTTTGCCTATAACTCATACCAAATGACATCCTTCTTTCCAGTAAACTACCTGGAAATTGCTATTATTATTATTATTATTATTATTATTATTATTATTATTATTATTATTACAACAGACCTGTGACATAAAGCATTACCTGAGTTCCTGTAATTCCACGGTATACAGTATAGTGTCATACAGCCCAACCCTGTTGAGTACACACTAAGCTGCTGAACGAATACAGACATACCTTTGTTTTGTTTCTTCATGCGAAGATTTGATCTTTTGAACTTGGAGTCAATGTCATGATAAACTGTTGGTGAGAAAAAAAAACAAAACCAAAAGAATTTTACTCACTGGATACTATATAGATCAGGAGAAGACGGAGCCAAACTGACCCATAAATAAAGACAGAATTATTTGTTTTGTTTTGCATCTTCCTGTTCTCCCTGAGGTTTTGTGTTTCTCTACCTGCCCACCAGATGTCCTTCTCCACATGCCGGTGTCTCCTGCTCACTGCAGCAGCTGCGGCTGATTAGTTATTCAGCCACACAGTCCCTGAATGGGAGTTAAGGACTGTACAGCTCCATAGCTTCAGGTTAAATCCTACTTATCTTCACTCTTAAAACATCTCAATGGCTGCTGCTCTTACATCCACACTTAACAAATTAGATTTCGTAATGGGATGCCGCAGCGATAGAGAGGAAAGAGTGGATGGATGAGAGGAGAAAAACAGTAAAAGAGGTAGGGAGGTAGTTTTGCATCCTGCTGGGTGAAGAAATCTAAAATGCAAAACTAAATGTCTCTCTCACATACACACACACACACTGCAGTGGGGAGTGAACATTTGCTGTGGCTGCAGGAGGTCCAGGTTCATTCGTGACGCACGGATCCAAACAGCGACAAAGTCAGAGCAGATCCAAAAAAAGAAAAAGCCTCCTTGATACGAACTCTTTTATATTCCAGTATTTGTGAGTATTTTTGCTGTTTTTTTAGGCTCCCAACACTGAACTAAAACTCTTTCCTGACCTACACGTCAACCAAACGCACCAAAAAGTGTTAGTTTGATTGTTCTTGATGAAAAAGGCCTGAAGACAGAAGGATGCTCTGCCTACAAAAGACTGGAAAAGAACGAAACGCCCAAAACAAAAACAACCAAACACGCAGCCACATTCAGATTTATGCAAATGTGCTTTGACTTTGTTTGTATGTTAGCTGAACACCAATGAAGCCACATGAATATTCACACAGTAAACCTGGTGCTAGGAGACTGGGAATACTGGTGCCAAAACCAAAACAACAAGGTCAGCAGAGCTCAAACATCTGCCAGATCTTACTTACAAACCTGCTGTCTCCCTAATGTTTCCTGTTTGTTTACCAGGTTTGTTTTTCCATCAAAACTAATCAAACATGTCTGGTGGCCAACTTGGGGGACGCGGCATAACAATTACAGCGAAAAACTGTTCATCATCTGCTGGAATAAATCCCAGATCTGGACTGCCACCAAAACTTGAGTGATTACTGGCCTGAATGCGATCTGTCCACTGAATTTCAGCTGAGTCGACTTTTAGGGGATATCTGAATGTGTATCAAACAAACAGAGGGGTTCAAAATCTTATAACTTTGCTGGTAATGATCTGAACGGCTCCACTGAGGGAGCAACGAAGGCAGAAAGGAAACAAAAATGATTTGATGTACAAAATTTTTATTTAATTACAATTACAGTGAGATAAACCTCCAAAGACGTAACCAATCACATGACAGTCAAGACGGGTTGCAGTGAGAGCTGGCATGTGGGCAAATTTGATTATTTTGGCCAAAAGATAAGTTAATTAAATTTTGAGCTTAATCGGGGTGGAAAAACAAGACCGCACACACACACACACACGCACACACGCACACTCACAGACACCTCTCCTCTGGTTTCTGGCCAAAACAGGAAGCTAACTTTCTCCTCCGGTGGGCGCAGTGGAGGCTGATGACTCACACACACACATTAATCTTTGTGGCTTTGCTCTCCAGCAGCAGCAGCAGCAGCAGCAGCAGCAGCAGCAACAGCAGCCAAATGGAGTTTTACAATGAGAAAGTTCAAGTGGTGCACTTTAAAGGGACAGTTTGGATTTTCTGAAGTGGGGTTGTATGAGATAGTTAACTACCGTCAGCCAAAGCAGCACTTTCTGACCCAAACAGCTGATCTGCGGCGTAATACAGTGCGCAGGAATACAGAAGTTCTACGGTTGAGAAAATGTAGTGCCAAAGGAAACTAGGAGCATGCTGACCCAAATCTACTGCAGGTAATACACTGACTATGGATACCCACCTCATAAAACCCCACTGCAAAAAATCCGAACTATCTCTTTAACGAGCAGGAGATACGATAGGAGGACAGGAGGAGAAGAGATGGAAGGAGGAGAAGGAGTGGAAGTGATGAAGAACAAAAAGAGGAAGGAGATGAACACACACACACACACACACACACAAACATGTTGACTTACTGGTGTGGTTGTTGTATCTTTCTATGTAGTACAAGTAGTGGATGGCTCTGTTCTTGGCCTGCACATCACAGTCACATGACAGAAACACACATAGAGAGTCATTAGTGGTTTGAAAGTTGACATTTGTTATTATAATAAGCACTTCAGCTGGGGAGTTTTGGCAGAAATGGTCTGGACTAGAGCTGCAACTAACGATTACCGTATTTCCTCTAATAGTAGCCAGTAGTCAATTGAAAGCCAGGTCTGTGATAATGGCCGGGGGCGTGGTCAACACAAACAAACAAAGGTCGGCCCCAAAAACAGGCCAGGGGAAAAAACAAGGGTGAATAAACTCCTGGTGCCTCTTATATCCAGGTAACTACTATTTAAGTGGCACGCACATTATATAACTCCAGGTCTATGAGTATGTGCGGAGCTCTCTAATGTGAGCTACATTTCCACTGCTTTAATTTAATACATTCATCAATATACATGCTATTTTCACTCAAAGCTGATTGTCACAGTCAAAGATTGTATTTTATCTCCTCAAGCCTCTAAAAGTCAACAACTCAACATGTGGCAAGGAGTCCCAGTTAGACTTTGCTTTATTTTATGGGGTCACAGGCCAAAAAGGTCGGGAGCCACTGGTCTAAAATCTCCACAGCAGCTACTTAAAAAGGACCTTGAGGTGAGACTGTTTTGTCAACCGATTTTTCTAAGGTCAAGACTTGGATTTTTAAGGCAACACGGACAAAAAGTCCTTAAAGTGCAAAGAAATAAAATGGAATTTTGAAGCCTGCCGTTTCCATGACAACAGGGCAAACTCCATCTGCTGATGAAGATCATATGATGTGATCAAAAGAGCCGGACGAGCTTATAAACGGACCTTGAGTTGAGACCGTTTTGTCAAATTCTAAACGCTGTGCCCACCTTGAGGCTTTTGGATCCTCACCACAATAAAATTGAAAACAATCAAGCTCTTCAGTCTTACATAAGTACTGTTTTTGATGTTATTTAATAAAAAATGTTAAAAAAAAAGAGCTTAGAAATGACAAAATGTGAATATTAACTTAAATATGGACTAAAAAAAAACAAAGTTGTGAATAACAACAAGGTTTAACAGAATAACGATGATGATTTCAAATTGAAGACTGTCATACCTTCCTCAGAGCTGTTTGTCTGTCCGCTGCCTTACCCAACGCAAAACCTGTTGAAAGAGGGGAGTCAGTTTTCAAACATCTCCGAGAGAAAAGAAAGTATAAGAAAAGTTTATAGCATTATTTCTTAGTGATGATGCCAATTAAACACCATTCATTCCAAGATTGTAATGTTTCAAATATTGTTAAATGAGTAGTTTGGGTTTTGATAAGAAGCTCATAACATCATTAATACTGTAGAGTGATGACATTTTATATTTTAAATAAAGCAGCTCTATCAGCATCTGTTATAGAGTTTCCTCAGCATTTTTTTCTGTTTAGCTGTTCACTACAGAAGAGCTTGAATTGTCAAAACCAGTTTCTCCACTTCCACATATCTTCAGAGGCTGAAGAGTTTTCTAAGTTTTCACTTGGAAACACTTTTCGACTTTTACAAACACTCTGAAACTGTCGAAATCATTTTTGGTTCGAGGAGTAGATATTATTCCTCATTTGTAAATAATCACATATTTTTAAGGCCAAATAAACTTTCCATTAATCTTTACGATATTTTTCTGCAGATTTCTTTTTATGTGTAATTTTTAAGCCCCCCTCCACTCAAAAATATGATTTTTTTTTCTTATAGTTATGATGTTATGATGCCCTTAACTGTGCAGAATGACACATGTGCAGAGTTTGACACCATGACACTGTTTTCACATTCATCTGATGAAAGTGGAAAGTTTCTCCGAGTTCAGGGTGTGTGTGTGTGTGTGTGTGTGTGTGTGTGTGTGTGTTCGAGCATGATTTGTGACATCATAACTAGGGTCCAATAGGCAACTTTCCAGTGTGATGTGGATACTTGAAGCCTTCAGTGCACAAACACTGAGAACGGACTTCACCATGAAGTAGCAGATATCTTGTGTCCAGCAGTTAAACTTAGACTATTCATAGAGTCTAGATTTTTCAATGAATGAGAAGGATTTTAACGTGGCAATTCTACTTTTATAGTGGAAAAACCATATCAGACACACATTAGAGTATTTTTATAGGTCTTAAAATATGTCTGGAGGGGGTCTTTAAAGTAAAGTTGTAATGATCTATGTTCAGTGTTTAGAGGGAATCGTACCTGCGGCTCCGTTGCCGTTTCCCACAGCAACCAGGCAGCTGATGGACCTCTTCCTGCCCTCCTTGGCCGTCATGTTGAACACACTCTTTACCTACGATGACAACGAACAACAATTAAGAACACCAAACCGTGAAAGAGAGAGAGAGAGAGAGAACCTGATCATTAGTTAGATTTAAAAGGTACTGGTTGGTGGATTTTCCTTTCTTTGGTCAAAGCCAGCCAAGTCTTCATGCTAACAGAAACATTTGACAATACAACAGATTGTTATGGGATTTCATGTCAGTGTGTGTGCCGATGTAGAAAAGGCTGCCTGTCCGGATGTGATTTTCATTGATCTGTTGGTAAACAGAGCACACGGTCATCTATCACAGCTCCTGGTCCTCCCCTGTTCAACCATGCAAGCTGCTCAACTACCTGCAACAGAGCTTTAGAAACACCAGGGGGCAGCATTGATACACCACGGAGAAGAAGAAGAAGGAGGAGGAGGAGGAGGAGGAGGAGGAGGAGGAGGAGGAGGAGGGAGGGAAGGTAGGTGATTAGAAAAAGAAGGGATTAGGAGGTAGGAGTGACAGCAGAGAAAAAACAAGAACGTACAAAGGAGGAGATACCAAGGTCAAACCTAAGAACAGGGCAGGTCAGAGGAGTGAGAGGGTGAAGAACATTAAGTAACTTGAAAATGTGAAGGGAGGAGAGGAAAGAAAAGCGATGGTGGACAAGAGGGAGTAGAAGACGAGAGAGATGAATGAATTATGATAACGAAAAGGGGGAGAACTGGGTTGGAGAAGGGATGGAGGAGAGAGAAGAGGAAAGAGCCAAAGAGAAGGGTGGATGGAAAGGGAGTTGACACGAAATACTTAAGATGATTAAGAGGACAAAGAGAAGAAACAAAGACGACAAGAGGATGAAGAATAAGGAAAGAAAACAAAGAAAAGCAGAGGAGGAGGCAGAGTGACACAGCAGAACAGAAGACAGCAAAGGGTCTGGGATACATTAGTTAAAGTCCTATTGCACTCAAACATGCATTTTGCTCATTGTTAGTATACTTGGATGTTTGATCTTCACTGTGCAGAATGATGTATGTGCAGAGTTTGACTGACTGAAGTTTTTCGGTGGTCTCCTTAAATCTGATTTTGAAGTGTGGACCTACAAGCGTGATTTGTGACATCACAACTAGTTTGGAGCCGATTGTGGCCCAGTATACAACAAGTGTGATGTGGAAAGTTGAAGCCTCCAGTGCACATACTGTACACTGAGAGTGGACTGCTCAGTGACGTAGTTCAACTTTTGAAATGAAAAATATTTGCATATTCATAGATTTTGGATTTTTCAATGAGGGAGAAGGATTAGATGTCGTTTTAAGAATTTCTTATGAGGTAATTTAACTTTCTGTGGAAAAGCCACATCAGACGCAAATTATTATTTAAAGCTACAGTAGATCAAGTCAAGTCAAATAAATTTTATTTGTATAGCTCAATATCACAAATTTGCTTCAGGGGGCTTTAAAATCTGTACAGCAATACAAAATCCTCTATCCCTAGACCCCCGATTCAGATAAGGAAAAACTTCCTCCCATAAAAACCACTCATACTGTTGTTTGCACAAGTTTCCTGCTTCCAGCTTCGGCCGTCCTCCTCACACTCAGACTGCTTCTGTGCGCTTGTGAAACATCTGTTCTCGGATTTATGCTCTGCTCTGAGTTTTTTGTTCAATAACCTCATCAAAATCCCCCGACCAAAAGAATGCCAGATGTAGTGTTGACCATTGAAACGGATCCCTGCCTTCTTGCAGGTGTGTTTGCTTTACTTCTTAGAGCGTCCCATACGGGTGGTTACTCTTTAACCAGGTTCATCCACTCCCATCCTCCAGGGCTTTATTAAATGTACTCCCTTGTTTTCTTGTATGATTTTTGGAATAAAAAGACAGTTAATATACATACTAATGTCTGTACTTTTTCTTTTACTATAATCGCTACGTATAATCGTAGCCGTATAGCACACAGGCTTCCCGTCTGTGTGCTAGAGGAGAAAACAACGTTACCTTCATGGCTTCATAAATTCAACAAAAAAATCCAAAAGCGAGAGGCAGTGAAGCTGCTGAATGTCACCATGATACATAAAACAGAGCCAGTTATACTTATGAGTTAATTAGGCTGAGTTAATTAAGATAATTATAACAGTGATTAGAAGATATTTTTTTATGTCATGGTACTTTTCTTCACATAATACGTGTTATTAATAAAAACTTTAATTTTACAGTAGATTAGAGCATTTAAGACTACTTTATTATTTTATATTTAAAGCTGCAATAACTAATTTTTTTGGCCACTTGGGGGCCACGGAAAAAAAGTTCTGAACATAACATGACACATCATCACCTTTTAAGTTTATACGTTGGCAAACAATCGCTTCTTTGCACATCCAGCAGTTACGGAGCAACATTATCATTCATTTAGAGTCGTGTTTCTGTCCACCTGGTGAATGTAAGTCCTATATTCACTCTCTTTCAGCCCTGATTTTGGTCTCTACCAGCTCCTGAGGAAAATATCTGGCTCTTTAGCTGCTAAATGCTCCACTGCGCAGGTAAGGTACAGTTTTGTTTTCAGAAACTGTAACCGAACGGTTAAGTTTTCTGTAAAACCACAACAATGAGCTAAAACTCTCTGTAGACCTGAAGGGAACTGTATATTCAGCTGGTAATTCACTGTTGATACATCACCATAAGTAGCCTCTTTCACATTATACAGTCATTTGATCTATTGTTCATATAAAATATTGACTAGTGCAGCTTTAAGTACAAAATAGCTATAAAGCAGTATTGAGTTAGGCTTTGTTCAGACTGCAGGCAAATCAGATTTGTCTCTCAAACTGGATCTTTATGACAGACTGTCCGCACTGTTATTTGCAAGTGATCAGATCAGATTTGTGTGTCTAGACATCACCGACCTATTTGCATGGGTTGCTGTGGTAACAACGTAGCTTTCCAACACAGGGGCATGAGAAATAGAGATCCATCATCTCGCCCTCACAGTGCAGAAATTCCAACAGGACTGTTGTTCTCTGTGTTGTCCTCTATACCGCTCTGCTGGTAGCAACATGGATTCTGCTCAGCCGCTTTAATGCACTTTCATCACTCTAGATTTGACATTGTCGTTGTGTGTCGCGTTGCAAAAGACACTTTGAAATCTGATTTGAGCATCCAGACCGTCCAGACTGAGACACATCTGCAGAAATCCGATTAGAACCAACCAACCAGACTTTCTAAAATCAATCTGGATGCCAAAAAAACAGATTTGAGCTGGAAGTCTGAACAAGGCCTTTTCAATACTGATTACATGACAACCTTTACTGTAAGATAACACACACACAGGGAGCAGACACAATATGACAGCCTGTACAATCTAATGTGATTCAATAAAGAAGCTCTGCATGAAATATTATCTTTGTGAAGGTCTTTTTTTTTTCCTGAAACTGAGTCAGTTCAGCGCTGTGGTTTTAAATGTTTTGGAGCTGTGTGTGTGTGTATCACTTTACTGTGGCTGTGTAGTTGTGGGTGGGACTGATGGGTTTTTGTATTCATGTTGTACTTGTGCTTGTCAAGTTAAAATATTGTGGTTATTTCTGAGGCTGTAGTTCGTGGTGGTGTTGTACTGATCTGTGCTCTATTGTGAGGTGTAGACTAGTGCATCTATCAATCTATACAAACACAGGACTATCTAGTTTATATTACCATACAACAAAGGAGGTGGGAAGAGAAGTGAAGAGCTGATAATATATTCAATACTATCCTTATCAAATATCTATTATCTTGTAGAAAAGATATAAGAAAATATGATTTTTATTACTTTGGATATATTAAAGCTTCCACTACTCATGTTGTGAGTGTGTATGTGTGAAAGAAAGAGCGTGAAAGTAATTAAGAGAAACAGACAATACTGAGAAAACCATATAGGGAATGGTGAAAGTGTGTGTGTGAGAAAGAAAATGAAAACAGTGAATGAGAGAAGAGTCAATGTGTGAGAAACTGAATTGGTAAATAGAAAGAATTGAATTTTAAAATGGCATTTTTCATTATTGTCTGACATTTGATTGACTAAACGATGAATCCAGACAATAATCGGCAGATTAATTGTTAGTTGTCACTGTACAGAAATCATTTCCAGTCAGTCCACTGTGTGATAAGAGGCTTATTCAACTCAACAGGAAGCTGACACCCTGAACTTTACTCTTTGTGGTCGTCCAATGGTCTGACCCAGACAAGAAAATCTACCATTCTTCTTTCTGACACAATATCTTTAAGCAAAAACGGTTAAATCAATTGGAAAATGTTCAAACTCCAAAAGTGCAAACAAGTCCTCTGATCTACAACACAGCAAAAATAAATGTGCTATTTGTCACATATTGTGAACAAAAAGGACACCCCATCCTGTGAACTGGATCCAGGTGTGCTATGTGTCTGTTTGTGTCTATTGCCCCATATACCAGCCTCCAGCTGTTCGGCAATCACTAGCAGCCTTTTGGGGACTTATCTGGGCCAAAAACCTCAGTTCACCTCGATGCTTTCATCCTCGCCAGAGAGAACAAGTGACAGAGCAGCATTGAATTTCAGCTGAGGGAACTTCAAAGTCAAGATCTGCCTTCAGCTTTGCTAGTTATGTAACACACACACACACACACACACGCACGCACGCACACACACGCACGCACACACGCACATTTCAGTAAAGGGTTTACAATCTGACTGCAGGGCCACAGCAGAAGGATTGGGGTCAGGGTAGCAGCACAACACCAAAACACAACCCTGCAGGACACACGCACACACACACAGTTCATAATTTCGCTGCTAACATCTGAAAATAAATTTTATCTGGCTATTATCACAAACATGGTCACATAGAACACACACAAACACAAACACACACACACACACACACACACAGACACACACACACATGGTGACATGTCTCTGCTACACCTCCACATACTTTACACACTCCCCTACCTTACTGTACCATAAACACACACTGCTGTTGATTGAAACATGCACAGTAACTACTAGGTATTCTTATAGCTTAAATGCAAAATATACTGTCCACACTGCATGCCAGTCTGCTTGCATACTGTGGCTGCAGGCCTGTAAAGCAAGAGGACAGCAAGATATCCTTTCTTGCTGTCAAGTGTTAGCGTGTGTGTGTGTCGTTGAGGATATGGAAACTCTACGCCTCTGCAAAAGATTCTGACCAGATGGGATCTGAAACGCTGTTTTCATGAATCAAATTATAAGTTATTATTTCTCAAGTTTCAGTGTGACTTCAGCGTGAGCCTGTTTCTAACAGAAGTGTGTGTCGGTGTCTGCAGCGATGTTGAGCTTTTGGATTTGTAATTTTAGCGTGAGATGCAGCAGTTCTGGCTCAGCATTAGCAGCAGAACAGATGGGCTGAGTTTTTCTCCACCGGATGAGCGACAGCATGGCGGTGGGAGGATGCTTCTAGCTCGCTCTCACTTCTGTTTCATTTCTTATTTTCTCAATCTGTTGCTGCACGTCTCCCTATCTGTATCTGTCTATACTCTGCAGTGCAGGGGAGGAGGTTTCACCGCATGAAACCAGAAGGTACTGTGAGGGCACAAACCTCCGCCAACGCTGAACATTTTCTCTGACTTGCTGTTGCACAACTATACATCTCTCCTTTCGCTTGGGTTTTAAGTTGATGTCTTGACTCTGCAAACACGCTCAATAGTGTAATAAGTTTATTTATTCCTGCGCAACTGAAAAGATTTCTTCCATATGGTGTTGGTAGAGGACGGGACAAATTTCTGCTGTAGACATTTACATTTACAGAGCTTCGTTAGCTTGTACTACATATCACAACCTCTTGACTTTGTACTATACTGTACATTTCTCAAAGACCTTCAGTAGAAAGCTAACAGGTTGTGATATGTAGCACAACAAGCTAGCGAAGCACTGTAAACCATGGATGTATAAAGAGAACTGGATACAGTGTCGGAGGCGGGGCCCCGTTCATTCCTATGAAAGTTGCTCAGTGGCGCATGAAGCCAAAAAAACCCCCCCAAAAAACGACTTTGAATCGAATGCCCGCATTGTGCGGCCCATAGAGCTTGCGGACTAGTGACTTTCACTGGCCAAGTCGCCCACTTCCGGTTTAGCCCTCCAGCTAACTTGAATGGAGATAAAACAATTCAATCATGCGGCTCTTCTAGGCTTTTGAAATGTGATCGGACTGAATGGATTTAATTCTGATAGTAAGACAAGTCATTTTGTGGGGTGTGACAGAAAAATGTATCCCCTGATTTACAGACGTTTCTTTCACAATGTAAGTCTATGGGAAAAAGTCTTTGTGGGCCAGTGTGCATCACGTGACGTTGTAATTACACGGTTTGGCCGCTATGTCAAATTTGCTTCAAAGCCTGCCGCTCTTCCTGTATCCAGTTCTCTTTATACATCCATGCTGTAAACAGAACCGCATTCACGCACACGCTCAGTCACGTCTGCCTTACATGGAACTACTCTTTGGAGAATTAAAACGTGATTGCTATTATTTCTCTTTGTAGCCATTTCTAAACAAACTAATGTGTCCATATACTATAGTGGTGAAGGAACATGTCATCCAGTGCAACGGTGAGGCTCATTGATGTTTTTAATAGTTTTTGGACAACAACGGAGGTCTACAGCACAGAGGAATAAGATATATCAGGCTTTGGATACACACACAATACTTGTAAGTAGGATCGGTTCATTGTTGGTTTGGCTTTGCTCATGAGATTTGTTGACAATAAGAAAAATAGAATAGAAAAAATAGAAAATCGCTATACATATCCTTTAACTTCTAGATATCTGCAGTGGTGTTTGAACTTCTACACAAATACTGGCAGGACTTGGTAAGAAGTCTCTGTGTCAGTTTGTGTTGTAGTTGTGACTCAAAATTGATCCTCCAGTTAAAATTTCAATTCGGGTCCCGAACCAAAATGTGAATTAGTTCAGTTTTTTTGGAGATCCTGCTGAGTAAAGGATTCTAAAACTACATACTAAACAGCGATGGGAGCAAAATAGTCAAATTCATTTGAATTAATATGAGTTCATTGTAAAATAGTCATGATATAAATTGTTTTAAAATAACCTTACAGAGCTCTCTGACACACTGTCAGCACATGTTGATTAAGAGGAAGAGCAAACGAACGGCAGTACATTAATGTGCTGGTTCAAACGTAGATAGCAGTTTGTCTGAACTAACTTGTACTTCTGACAGATTGCTGTCTAAAAAAAAAAGTTGATAATAACCACTGAGCAGAAAAACAATCGTCATGCTGGCACAGTAATCATGCATCAATCAGGCAAATGACTCAGACGTGTATGTGAGTGAAAAAAAGAAAAGACAAATTAAACTGATTCATTTAGGGCTATTTGTGAATTCATGTTCATACACTATGTGGGAAAAGTTAAAAGTATAAATAAGAATCTTACAACAGAACCTACACAATAAACACATGAAATACATCACATTTAATTGAAACTGGCGTGTTTGTTGGCAATTTAAAATCACTTTAAGTGAAAATAAAGGCTTAGTAAAAAGTTAGCTCATCTTGTAATTTCAATAACTCAATATTGCCTTCATTTAAAAATGTACTGTACACCTGTGAGCAATTTAGTATGAATATCATAAGCTAAAACATGTGTTAATAAAACTATTCATTTTTGTTCTTCTTAAATGAGCACAAATGTTACTTGCCATCACTTCAAGTGGTGGATAAAATGAACTTTAATGGAAATGACGCTCCTAAATCACCAGTTTTGGAAAGTGCCCTTCAAGAAAAACTATCTGGATGAGCTTTAATGAACAGTGTGTGTTCCTGGGTCAACTTTAATGAATGATGTGTTCCCAAATAAATTTTGACAACTATCTTGTTCTTGATGAAAATTGAGATTAACTCCCAAGATCACAGTGATGCAGGAGATCAAGCAGCAAGCTTTTGTCCCCAAACACATGAATAACTGAAGACATATGCTATTTTTATTATCTTAATTACAAAGTCTATCATTATTTTGTTTAGAAAACTACAAGATTGGCTGTAAAAGCACCATTAACCTGCAGCAGAATTCAATGTCTTGACAGATTATATATATATATATATATATATATATATATATATATATATATATATTTATGACTTGACTCTTTATAATCTTTATAATTAATAATCATGCTGCATTAATTCCCCTTATGTGAGATTCACTTTAGATATTAAGTTGCGTACGTGCCTCAGTGAGCTCCACTTGGCTGTTAAAAAAAACATCTAATCCAATTGAAAGTTACTGCAAAGGTGCTCTCATTCTGCTCAATGTCTTATTACTTACAGCAAAACTTTCAAGGTTAAGAGTGAATGCCAGTAGATTGGCTGTGAAGTGCTACTTCATGAATGCAGGTGTCAAAAAACAGGTGGATCCAAGGACGTATCATTAGACCGGAGAAAGAGAGAGAAGATTTGTACTTTTGCTTTGTGATCAATAAGTCATAACCAAAAGGTACCACTGCTTTGCAAAAATTAAAAAGCCTCTAATAAGTGGGCTACGTGTTTCAACTCACAGTCTTTTTCAGGGCTTGTAAAAACTAGTGAGAGCTCACAGATATACCAAGGCTGGTGTTAGCAGCTACCAGGCAATCAGAGTAGCAATGGATAATTGACACAGGTGCAGTCAAGAAAGTGTCCACCACCAGAGAAGTTGTTAGGCCCGGCGGGGGTGCTGAGCAAAACTCGGAGGACCGGCTGAGATTGTCACTAAAATGAGAATAGATGGTCTTTAAAGGAGTCCACCTTAAGTGAGCCTGGGCTGAAGTTGTCACTAGCTTCAGGATGAACCCCCTTCAAGCAAGACATTCAGGCTTGGACTCACAATGGCCCTTAACTTGAAGAATGATGTTTCTCTTTGTAGCACTTTCTGTAGTTTACCTCCTCCCCTCCTTACACATGTCTACGGCCTCTATATCTACTGCTTTGAGTGAGTCCGGGTTACATCCATGCTGCTGTTCATAATGCTTGGCCATGGGGTAGTTTTTTATTTCCTGTGCTCAGCGATTCTCTCTTTCAGTTTTCTTTTTGTTCTTTCCACATAAAAAAAACAGCCACATGGGCAGTGTAGGTGGTATACTAAATGAGTGGTGTTGCAGTTAATGAGTCCTTTTATAGCACAGGTTTTATTTCAGTGCATGTCCTTGAAGTTGTTCGTTTGTTTACATGGTGTCACAGTGATTACATCCACCACACTTGGAAAAAGCCTTGTGGTCCTTGATTGAGCAAAGTGCCCTTTATGTCTCCCGGATCAATTTGTCTCTTACAGTAGGTGCTCTTCTAAAACTGACAGCTGGTGCAGATAGGAACACATCTTTAAGAAGTGTATCACTTTCTATGATTTTCCAGTTATTTTTAATGATTTGCTTTATTTCATTTGCCCTAGTGTCTACTGTGTCACAAAGTATGACTTATTTTCCTGATTCCTTTTGTTTCTGTTGCAGGAAATCCCGTCTTCTCAATTTCTTAGCTTTAGTATACACCTCGTTAATAGTATTTGTTTTGTAGCCTCTATTTAGAAACCGTATTTCCTTTGCTTTAGCTTCACAATCTGGCTCTTCATCACAGATCCTCTTAAGACGTTGAAATTGTCTGTATGAGATGTTCTTTTTAAGTGTTGGGGATGAAAGCTATCTGCCATACGTAATGTGTTTAATAATATAGAGGTGTCCATCATTGTGTTTCGTTATGGTAAGGTCCAAAAAATCAATCTGTTTGAAGTCATACCATAAACTCAGTTTCAGATTGTCATTTGTAGTATTGAAATATCCATGAAAGAGGTCTTGTGGGCCTTCTTTGTGGTCTATGTTGGTATATAAGGAAGCAGGATGTAACCTCTATTAGCAAGTTTATAAAAAAAATTAAGATTATTGCAAAAGTATCTCTCTTCTTATTGCAGATAACCAACTTCAGTGAAGTACTGGAACCTATATTTAGGAATCATCTAAATTTAAAAAAAAATTTAATATGGGTATTTTTCTATGTAATTATTTTTCTACATGCCTGTCTGTGAATATCTGATGCTACTGATTATTTATGATGGATTTGCTAACTATCTCAGAGAGTATGAAGTTAGCAGTTAGCTGTGAACGGTGTAGAGTGTGTACACTTTAGGCTATTTATTGGTGAATACATGCTACTCCTCAAGATCCAAGCCAAGATCCCGTGTCTTGTTTGCCACCCAGTTGAAGTGAAGGTGGTTAGCATTGAAGCTAGTGACAACTTCAGCCCAGACTCACTTAAGGTGGACTCCTTTAAGGACCAACTATTCTCATTTTAGTGACAATCTCAGCCGGTCCTCCGAGTTTTGCTCAGCACCCCCGCCGGGCCTAACAACTTCTCTGGTGGTGGACACTTTCTTGACTGCACCTGTGTCAATTATCCATTGCTACTCTGATTGCCTGGTAGCTGCTAACACCAGCCTTGGTATATCTGTGAACTGCTACTTGTTTTTACAAGCCCTGAAAAAGACCGTGAGTTGAAACACGTAGCCACTAAGCCCACTTATTAGAGGCTTTTTAATTTTTGCAAAGCAGTGGACCTTGGTATTTTTGGTTATGACTTATTAATCACAAAGTACAAGTCTCACCTCTCTCTCTCTTTTTTTTTTTGGTCTCAAAACTTTCAAGGTTGTTGACTTCACAAAGGGAAGGGGGAAAAAAAGAAGACAAAAGGCTATGTTGTGACACTGACAACGCTCCATCTCTGTTAATGAAATCACTGAATCCTGTCCAAGTGGCTGCTGTACCTGGAGAGTGGCCATGAACATCACTTCTCCCTCTGTCACTTTAACTCTCCTCCATTTCTTTTCTTTACTGTAGCCTTTATTCTCTGTCATCCCTCCTGCTCTCTTTCATCTCTCTGGAGGTCCAACTGATAGCAGCTCTTACTGAGACTGTAAGGGATTCAACTTGAGGGAAATTTTTGAGGCTGTAGTTTGTAATGTTGTTATGTCGGATTAAATGAAATATTAGTGTGCAAGTTTTTTCCGCTACGCATCCTCACACACATCTACCTAAAACCTGCATTCATTTGTGGGTAGAACAACACTGACATAACAGTACCAGTTCAAAGTTTGGGAATGGGAAGGTGTGTCCAAACTTTTGACTGGTACTGTACTTACATCATTGCTGTGTAACAAACATTTGCACGGGGCAACATTAGCATTCATTCGGGGTTGTGTTTCTGGCCACCTGACGAATGTAAGTTCAATATTCACTCTCTTTCAGCTCTGTTTTGGTTTTCACCAACTCCTGAGAAAAAAAAAAAATCTGTCTCTTGTCACTTTAAACTGAAAACAACTGCCTGGAAACAATGTTGATGACAGCGGTAAAGTTGTGGCCATAAAAATAAAACAATGAGCTGAAAGAGGCCAAAACTCTCTGTAAATTTTGCTGCCGCCAGCCTATATAGGTTATAGTCTTTTTTATGGGTGATGTATGAACTTGCTGTTTGACAGCACAATTTTAATTTGGAGATTAAACAAGTTATTCACTCAAAAATCACATGAATACCAACTAAATACCCACCACCATCACTATAATTAAATTAGCAAGTGTTTCAGTTACTTGATATAGGGCTGGGTATCAAACCTCTGTAGTATTTTGGCACCAACCAAAATGTGGCCAAAGCACTGAGCATTAATAAATGTCAAGTACCGAATGTCGGGTCAGCTTCGGAGTCAGACAGTTCCTGATTTAAATAATATTTGTTTTGGCAAAGTTCTTGTGTTGCTTCCTGTGTTCAGATATTTAACACTGAGAAATTTGATTTTGTTAAATGAAAAAAAAAGGTTTTGTAGAAAAGCATGTTCTCAAATTCCTCAAAGTAAGGCATTAAAAAAACCCAAAAACTATTGTTTCAGTATCTTATATCAAGCCCAGAGTGTAGATTAGGTTAAATACATAGGAAATCAGTATATACTATACTAGAGTACATATGTTATATATAATTTATGGGGTACACACTGGATATCAGTCAATATTTGATTAAGTATTTAACTGATTTAATAATCAATTCTGGACTAGATATGATGATTAATTTTCTCTACCGTGAATGACTTACTGTAATTGTAAAATGAAATATAAAACCTTGCATTAGTCTAGCCCTGTTTGCCCTTCTCCTCTCTTTTTACTTTCTTTTCACTTTCCTCCATCTCTCTCTCTCTCTCTTCATGACTTTCTAAGACACACTCACAACCTTTCCTCCTCCTCCTCCTCCTCCTCTCTCACTTCCTCTTCCACTCTTCCTCTAGCTCTCTCTGTCACCCTCCCTCCTCCTTTTCCCTCTACTCCTGTTGGATGTATTCGCTAATGGCATGCCGGCGTCATCGTCCTTGGGAGACAAGCCTTTTATTCCAGTAAGCCTTTTCCATTTCATTAGGCCAGAATTTATAGTGGCACACGCACACACACACACACACGCCCAGACACACACTCGCGCACACACATACACACAGGGTATATTTATAGAGGGAGATGGCACCATAAAAGCGTCCATCAGTTTCCAGGGGGGAGCCTAATGTCTGTGACACCACTCTTATTTATGCAGGCAGGAGGGCTGGGGAAGACTATTAATGTAACACACACACACACACACACACACACACACACACACACACACACACTGACTGTAATAATATCTTTGCATGGAATAAATAGATGCAAATAAACAATGCAAAAGACTTATAGAACCAAATACAAAAAGTATCATTCACAAAAAAGAAGAAAACGAAACAAAGACATGCAAAAACAGACAAACACACACACACACACACACACACACACACACACACACACACACACACACACACACACACACACACACACACACACACACACACACACACACACACACACACACACTCACTTGTTGTCCTAGGTCACTTTTGTGGACATTACATAGATTTAAATTAATTTCCTGGAGACTTATCCTACTCCTAACCACTACTTGCCTAACTCTAACATTAACCATTGACCAATTGGACAAGCCATCCCCAGTTAACTGGTCTTTAGTCTGAAATTTGTCCCTGAAAGTAGCTTATGACAGACACACACACACACACACAAGACACAAACATATGTGCATATATGGTGCATATAAACAGGTTAAATGAAAATCAGACATCTAATGTACAGGAATAAATAGCGAGTTGTTGCTTTTATGTACTGATTTATTTGCATGTTGGGTCTACCTGCATGGAACTACTGTAGTGTGTGTGTGTGTGTGTGTGTGTGTGTATGAGCGTGTGTGTGTGAGACCTTGTAGTATTACCCCCATTAGTTTAGTAGGGTACATTAGTGCTAATTGAATTAAGGTAAGATGACATGACAGAGAGAGAATCTAAATGAACAGTTTGTCCATAGCCAAGCCTACTGGTATCTCAGCTCTCACACACACACACCGAGCTGCATTTATTCATTAATTCTTTCAAAACATGAAGACCTGCTTGGCACAGTAGAGTAAGAAGTCTTAGTTAAGCTGGATTTATACTTCTGCATTAAGGCGTAAAACTGTACCTACGGCAGTTATGTAAGTAGACTCAAGAACTGTGATTGGCTGTTCGTGTTTTCTCCTACGAGTTCCTGATGGCGGTTAGAGATTGATCAGAGTAAAGACGACATTACTTTTAGAAAAAAAGATTAAATTATCACATCTAGCAAAACCATTTCCACCGCAGACCTTCTGCTCACCACCGACAAAAAAGGGACGACTGCATGTAATAGTCCATATTCAGTTATGAAACATCGTTGACCCTCTCACCATCGCTCGTATCACAAAGAGCATGAAAGAATGTGAATACAGATACTGTGGGGAATATAACTAAGGCTCATTAAGGTCTAATCATTTATGATAAACCTGTTTATACATCCTGTTGCACTGATTATAACAAGGTAAAATACAACACTGAGTATAATCATAACCTTTACCCCCTTACATCAAGTATTAATCCAAGTTTAGATTTATACTTGCACAGGCAAAACTGAACTGAAGGCATACAATACAGTTTGTTGTGTTCTATATTTTATTAAAATCTAATGACGTGAGTTCTCTGCCTTCAATATCTTTCTTAGAAAGAAGAATCCGTGACTACCAAGTGCACAAGCAATCAATTTTTCATATTATATTGCTCATTATATGATGATTTAAGGGCTACATCACAAAATGTCCTTAATTTCTGATGAGTTTTTCTGCATTAATGATTATAAGAAACTGGAGCTGTGTTTCATGAAGGAAACCTTTTGTGACTGATTTATTTGTATAGTATGGTACAGAGGACAAAGTTTTGTGTTTGCAATATTATGTAAGTAATTTTGTTTGTCTGTGTTTCACCACTGCAACTGTATTTTGGTGTCTTGTAATTCCATGTGGGCTGACCACTTTATGTACATGACAAATAAATAACTGTACAACTTATTACAAAACGCTGACTTATGAGTAAATAGCAAATAGAGTCTTTAGTTTCAACAAGTTTAAACAAAGTCAGAATGTGTTGTACTGCCTTGGAAAGCAAGAGTGGTTGAAAATATTTCTGTCAAAATGAAGTGAAAGGATTTTATTAAAAGTTCACTTAATCTTCACGCAGTTCACTGATGTTACAATTATGATTTTAAGATGTTCACGCTCGGCGTAACTGTCTTCATTCGAGATTGCAGATACTGTTCGAAGCTATTTTCACTGCAGCCGTTTAGTTTTGTGTGTTGACATGATGATTTTGAATAATTATTAAAAACATCAACATTTGAAGACGTCATTTTGGGTTTTGGGAAACAGCGACTGACATTTTTCACCATTTTCTGACATTTTCTTGACGAAACAGCTAATCGATTAATCGAGAAAATACCGGACAGATGAATCGATAATGACAATGACATTAGTTGCAGCCCTACATACACAAGCGATGATAAAATAAAACCTGAGACGCAGCAGTCTACAAGGTCCGAATAATAATACACACTAGCTGCTGGAGGTGCTGATAAACTTACAGTATGTGTTTGTGGTTTATTTATTCCGTGACAAGAGAGACGCTCACCTCAATGACACGTGAATCAAAGTCTTCATAGGTTTCTGTGGAGAGAGAAGAGGGAAAGACAAGTTTAGATTAAAAAAAAAAATAAGATGCTTTTACACACAACCACATTTGAGCACAGGCACACACACACACACTGTCACTATAAACAGATTAAACCAGGCTCCTGCTAGCGTAACAAATACCCAGAAGCCCTTGCAGGAGCGTAACGAGTCGACACTTTTCATTGTCAGTGACCTCTGAAGGATGTTGCTCTTCCAACAGCAGCCTGTTCGCTTCTAACCAATTAACAACAAAGGAAAGCTGACTCAAAGGCTCCGAGGAGAAAATACACACACACACACACACACACACACACACACACACACACACACACTTCTCAGCTGGGACATTAGCCCACCATCTGTAAGAAACTAAACCTGATCAGAGACAAGCAACCTAGTTACAGCTCTGTGCACATCACGTTCACCGGGCCCCGTGAGTATTTGTGCCAGAGTGACAGCGACAGATAGAGTGTGTGTGTGTGAAACAAAAGTGTTTGTACATGTGGGAGCGAGAGTGCGAGTGTGTTTCACGGTGTGAGAGAGCTTGTTAGCACAGGGACGAGAGAGAGAGAGAGGAAATATCAAGAGGAAATGAGAAAGCTGAGGGGGATTTGAGGAAGTGTTAATTTCGTTAACGAAAACTATGACTAAATATGTAAGTCAACGACCTTTTCTTTCCCCCCGTGACTAAAACGACACGATGACGAGACGGCACCGACGTCATTAAACACGAACTGTGACTATATCAACGTGCAATATTGCTGACGAAAAAAGACTAAAATGTAGTTCAAAAAATAAAAACTTTACCAAAAACTCTATTTATTTTAGTTGACAAAAAAAGAGACAAAATATTTTAGGCTTTTTTTTTTTCTAAATTACAAACCAAATATCTTGTTAATTGGATGCACCAGCACAATGAACAGTGAGAAGTACGTTAACTATTCTACAGAAAGCAAGTTAATAATGACAACAACAGGGTTCTGGAGAAAGAAGTGAGCTGATATTTGGGTCCGTTTTCATTACAATGAGGCTAAGAAAAAAAACGAATGCATTGCTTAATCAGAAGAGAAGCAATGTGGCCATAAAATAGCTGGTAAGAATACCACAAACCTGAAGAGACACATGAAAACTGAGGTAGGTGGTAACATTAGGTTATTTTTTTAAGCTATATTAAGCCAACTAGTAAGGCGATGGTATTACATTATGTAGGATGTGTTTTATAGCCAAACCAAACTTGTTAAGCTAGGCTAGCAAACTGTTGTGAAGGAGCTGAAAATGAGGTCCAGTCTCTGGTATACACATAACATTAGATGGGCTAGTATCTCTCAACAACGGGACATTGCTAACATTAGATTTCTTTCATATATATTTTTCTACTGAGAAAAAGTAGAAGCCCAGCTAGCTTAGCTGGCTCACCTTTTCATTGTATGTTTTTGTAGGAAGATAGTTTGTGTATCATTCTCAAAGCCCTAAAAACAGTTTTTGCAGCATGTAGTCTGCAGATTTAGCACCAAAATATATAAATTAACAAGCTAGCTAACTTTTATCAGTGCTTAAAAAAGACTAAAATGTCAACAGTTTTGATTGACTAAAACTACTAAATAGAGTTTTCTTCAACTAAGAAAAGACTAAAATGCCCAGACTTTTAGTCGACTAAAACTTGACAAACCCCCCCAAAAAAACAGGATGAGGTTGACTAAATATGATAAAAACTGACAAGGACATCTGACACAGGACTGAGACTAAATTAAAAAATAGCTGACAAAAGTAACACTAATGTGAGGCAAGCGAATAAGAGACTGAATACAAGAAGACGGAGCAAGAAGCAAGAAAATGTGCTCTGCGAGTCCAGGAGAGCCTCGTCCCTCATCTGTCAGCACTTTGAGGTAAATGTGTTGAAATCAATTCTGACAGCAAAGGTTTAAACATGTAATAAGACTGGGAATAAGAGGCCGACAGCTCCATCAGAGAGTCAGCTGGAATTAACCAGCTGTGTTCTTCAGTGTTTGTAATGAAGGGTTGATTAGGCAGCAGAGAAAGTTTACAATACAAATTTCATATTATCAGATGTATCTGTTTATATGCCTACAAAATTATAGTATTCGTCCACATTACTGATAGAAAAAAATCTGAAACTGCTTTTAGATTTTCATGCAACGCTCAAACGTGTCCACTGAGACCGAGAAATTCATTCATTTCTACATACTTTTCTAGTTAAGTTTTGAGAATGGAGTGTTCAGCATTAGAAAAATTATAAAATTAAATTTACTTAAAAAATAATTTTGACTTGCCAAACACAGTTGTAACCAATATCAATAATGGTCCAAGGTCTGTTTTTCCTATTAAACCATAGTCAGAGATGCCAATTTTTGTTTCTGTCTGCAGTTTTGAAGTTATGCTGAGTAATTATCTAATCAAGCTTAGCTCAAATACTTTCAGATTAAGTCCGTGCAGTCATAAATTTCGGGGTGCATGCAGATGGTGTGCGCTTGTGGATATGCGCACGCAGACCCTTGCAGTCGAACTAAGAACATAAATTGGCTTTCATTAGACAAAGCACAGCCAGGATAGCATTCTCATACCCAGAGAGCAACAGAAAAAAATCTCTCACATAAGCTTATATATTCATGTTGAATAAAAACAAAAGAAGGGTGATATCATCCTCTGGGATGTGAATGTTTGATTCAGGTCAGAATTAATACAGCCAAAAAAAGAGACGAGGAAGAGTAATGACAGAAAAGAGGGAGGATAGCAGAGGAAAGAGAAACAGAGACAGAGAGGGAAGGAAAGATGTAGAACAGAGAGAAAGACATTGCCGGGGATAGTGACAGAAAAAGAACAAAGGAAAGACTGAGCAGGGAAAAAAAATGAAAACCGTAGAGACACAGAGAGAGAAAGATGTCTTTCTAAATTCGGAAATTGTCCCACTTGACACTTTGGTCGAATCCTCATCTTCATCAGTCCTAATGGGCGCCCATACTGGCCTGTCACTCTCTTTCTCTCACACACAATCACTCAGAGCAGCCTACACCCCTTATTATTCCTCTATTGCTTCATCCATCTCTTCTTTTTTCTCCATCACTACAGAGACATCATTGTGCTGGAGCTGATGTACTGTAGACCACAAAAATCTAACTATGAGTCAGGGGTGTGGAGATCTGATGCGGTGACCACGAGGATTGTGATTGGTCGTTGAACATTAGTACGGATTATTGATATCAAAGACAACATGGAGGAAGTGAAAGAAGGATTCAGTAATCTTCTCCTTGTCAGTAACATTAGACAGATGTACATATTGTGATCTAGTGAAGCCATTTTTTTTGTAAACTTTCTTCTCGACATCATGATTGCCGCCTTCTATCTCAACGTGAAGTGAATCATATGTTGCACAGATTGTAAAGCCCTTTGAGGCAAATGTGTGATTTCAGGCAATAGAAATAAAACTGACAGTTTACACATTCGCAAAAGTTAATCTACTACAGCACAGATTTAACACCTCAATGGAAAATTTTGCTAAACTGTCACAAAAACTCACACAAAAGCTTTGCAACGTTAATATGTCCCTGAAAGTTACCTCCATTGGGTCCAGGATCAGGGGGGCCCAAGCTGATGCCCCCCCAGGAGTTTCCCGTCCATCCTCTCTCCCTCTTCACCTTCATCTTCCTCCTCCTCTCCCATTCGTCCCTCTGACGCACTGCAGGAGAGACACGATATAACCGTCACACTGAAGCCCGGAGGAACATTCGGAGGCCACAGCGGACTCAAATATCAAATGTGCTATTTGTCATTGTCAAATTAACTGTGTAATTACTGTTAACAAATTAGATCACCGTGGAGACACATCGGCAGCCTCCGTGTCAACAGTGTTACCACATCTACCTCTGATTCTAAAAAATTGAGAGCTCATTTCCTATGCTGTTACTTCCTGCTAGCTCTTGAAAAGTTTGTTTTGCAGTAGACTGATTTCTCTTTGGCTTTGCTAAAAAAAGGTCATTGTGCAAAAAAACGAAGTGCAAAATACATCGGAGATCTTTTTATCATCTACTTTTGCTAAAAACTGAAAACTTTTGTTCTGTTTGCTCTGAAAAAAAACAGCAGCATCTTCTTGTTTTTTTTAAGGCAATTCAGCAGTTTTCCTCCCAATCTGACTCCAGTGGCTTCCAATGACAGCAGTGATATAATTTGATCACAGTAACTTGAATGTGTTCCTTAATTCATACAGATTTGTGGTGGTAAATGTATTTCGTATGAGATCGGTGTGTTTGTGTGTACCTAGTTCAGCTTGCACCTCCTGCTGCTCGCCTTCGCCTCTCCGACTCATGGTCTGCAGAGTCCCGTCCTTTAGCACCGGAGTGTTCAGACCAGGCCACAGAAAACCACCACGACCTGGGCGGCAGAGACGCAGAGAGAGAGAACAGAAAGAAACGACACATAGTAGGTCAATTCAGATAGAGACAGAGGGACTTCAAGGGTGCAAAAAAATAAAAGCGAACAGTAGTGACAGTGTTGGCTACAGGTTTGATTGAACAGCCTCCTACATGCAAAATCCACAGTCAAAACCTCCCCACAGGGAAAATAGTTAAGACTTATGTGAATTACATTTAAGACTTTTTAATACCTTCTATGTGTTTTTTGAGGCTTTTTACAACTTTTCAAGACCTGCAGACACTCTGTTTTTTCAAATCTCTATTTCTTATCCTTGAGATGGACAGCTAAGAGTGGAATAACATAAAATATACTTCCCATTTAAATAACACTGTAACAAAATCAACAAAGGCGATGCATAAATACATAATCTACCACAGATGTATATATAGTTGTGGGTGTCTGCAGGTTTCAGGGAGTTATCTGCCATCTGGAGATGATTTTTTTTGCTAAAAAGCTCCTGTGTCTGTCTTGAAAATCTCAGCTGGCAGCCGTCATATTATTACTTTGAACTGAGCTTCATGTTTGGTTTTCAGATGTTTTAAGAATCACATTTAAAACTTTTTAAAAACTATTTAGACATTTTCGATAATTGCACAGGTGGATTCCACCGCAGACAGATGAGCGGGGATGGTGAGAGATAAATTAGCGACAAAACAGTGTGTCACAGAGATGGAGAGTGAATGAAGACGGATAGATCCACTTAAAAGAAAAGTGAATAAAACAACGAAAAAGAGAAAAAAAAAAGCAGCAGGCAGAGACAGTGAAGGGTAATTCCTCTACCTACTAGAGCAGTGTAATAAATAAATCAGCTCTTACTAATGAATATTCTAGTGTGAGTGTGTCGTGTCCATCAGCTGCCTATTAACATTAGTTAGACAGAGCGGTGTCGACCTCTGACAGCAGAAGAGGAGAAATTTCTGGACTTCTGGTAAAAGATGAGACGAAGAAAACACCTACAGACGATTTTACAGATGGTTGTTCTGAAAAAAGGGGCTTTTAAAGACATGATGGCATCATTTGTTTTTCTCTAAGTGCAGGGAAGTCATGACAAACATCTGTCACATGATGTCTCACCTTCTCCGATGTTCTGTCCTCGGTTCAGGTCTCTCCTCAGTTTGCGTTTGGTCCTCTTCCCTCTGCCCTTCCTGGCTCCGGCCCCCGACTCCGCCAACACTCCTTTCCATAACTCCTCAGCTGTCACTGTAAACACACACACATATGCACAAACATAAACATGACAGCTCTGACAATCTGGCAAAAGTTTGACTTTTCTCCTTATTGTCTGTGTAAGAAAAGAAAATAAAGAGAAAAAGACGTCATTGTACCCAAAAACTACAGAAAAAATGAAGTCAAACTGAACTGATTCATGTAGATCTTGTCAAGTAGAGGTGCAGATTTAGAACTTGAAGTGGCGTCTCTATTTTCTCACCTGCTACACCTGCACAGCAGTGAGTTTAGCTCTAGTTTAGCATATCAAATTGTTTTATAGCAAAATTTTGTATCAGCAATTTCACGTAGAAAACTTAATTTAGGATTCCCATAAAGGCCAGCTTGTCTGTGAATGTATGGCCTCCGGGGGATGTAAAGGCGAGGAATTAAGATGTCTAAGAAGTGACATATGGGATCGCCTGGGGGACTGTAATTAAAATACAATAAACTCATAGTGTTTGCAAAGACCTGGCATCTATAGAGAATGTACTGGACCTGCAGTATATCCTCAGATTAACACCTATCTGAAAACTCTAGAGCATAAAAGTAGAATAACACGGCCAAAAACTCCCCTGAGAAATAAATATTAAATGGAGAGATTTAATCCCAGAGACAGAGTCAGTGGAGCACGATGGGTTGTTGGTGTCTGACGGTGTATTCCTGTGATCACAATGCAAACTGTGAGTGAGACATGCTGACAGACACAAAACACTTAATTGGTGGAGACATGCTGAGGCAGTGACTGAGAATGAAAAGATAAAGAAAAAAGAGGAGTCAGGGAGCCGCTGAGCATCGTGAGCGAGGTAGAGAGCAGACTGAGAGAGCGATAAAAGATAAATAGAGAGAGAGAGAGAGAAAGAGAGAGATGTTTTGACAGCTCTGTATGTGCCCATTTAAAATACTGTCATCACGCTGACACGCTGTCCAAACAAGCTCTGCTGACACGCACCTGCATGGAAAAATGACTGATCATACACTACATGGACAAAAGTATGTGGACACCCAGACATGACACCCATATGTGATTGTTGATTGGCCACTGATGTTGGGTGATGAGACCTGGTTCACAGTTCATCCTAAAGGTGAGGGACGGGGTTTAGATCAGGGCTCTGGACAGGCCACTTAAGCTCTTCTACACCAAACTCAGAAAACCGTTTCTTCATAGACTTGAGGAATTGTCAATTTGAAACAAGACACTGTTGCCACGAAGCTTGAAGCAAACTAGAGCTGCAAAAATAAATCAATTAGTTGATTGACAGACTATTCTGACAATAGATTAACTGTTTTAAAGAAAAAACAACACAATTCTCTGGTTCCAGCTTCTTAAATGGGAATATTTTCTGGTTTCTTTGAGTCCTCTATGATAAAAAACTGAACATCTTTCGGTTGTTGACTGTCGGTTGGGACAAAACAAGACATTTCAGGTTGAATCTTGGGCTTTAGAAAGTGGTGATCGACATTTTTCACCATTTTTCTGTAATTTTCAGCTAAAATATCTTTGTATGCTGTAGCAACAAAGAGGAACCGATTTCCTATGATTTTACACACCAAAGTTTGTGTACAGGTCTTGTGAAAAAAGGTGTATAACGCCTTTTGTTGTTCCACGTGGAGCTGGGTGCAGTCTGACAAGGTTGGGGTTGAAGACTATAAGTTTGAAAATTTAAAAAACATGGGGGGGGGGTGTATGGAGACCTCTACAGCATGCATCTCTGCTTGAGGCTTGCAGCTTGAGGCTGCATTAGCCAATACTAGCATAACGCACCCAAATCTCTGACTTAACTGTCAGCAGTCGAGTTGCATTCTGGGTAATGTAGGTGCCAAATTTAATAAGAAAGAAGAATGTGTGGAACAAAAAAAAAAAAAAAAAAAACACATCCATTTTGTTTTTTTTAAACTGTCCCAAACATACATACTGTACACATTTCAATCATTACACCCAATATAGGAAAGCAATACTAAATCTTTTAAGATCTCCCTTCAGCGAAGAAAAAGAGCTGAGCCCAAACCATATAAAACAGCTCCAGACCAAAAGCACATAAAAGTGAGAGGACATGAGTGTCCATATACTTTTAACTATATAGTGTATTTATTTATTATCAGTAAAAGCAAAGCAAAGACAAAGAGAGAGAGTGAACCAACAGCATCTGTGACACTAATCATTAAGTTTAAAGGGGAATTTTACAGCAGCTGAAAATGTTGTTTTTGCTGACATCTGGTAGTTTAACTTCTCATCTTGCTGCGGTGATGTAAAAGTGTACTGAAGTGTCTGTTAGTACACCATGACATCACTGCTGAGTGTGATTAAAGGTGCAACAGAGCACAAATCCGCCCAAAACTAACCATACATGTCAAAACATTTTGATACTAAAAATCAGAAATGCTGTTTATTTGTTCTTTATGTAAGAATAAACTGAGCTGCTGCTGAGACATTTATACTATTTTATGCATATTTAATACCCAAAAAACATCAACAGAACTGTTTTGATTGCAACAACAAAACAATACATCTCTCATTTGACCAAAACTTGTAGGTGCACTTATAAAACAAAGCATGCATAAAAGGATATTAAGCGGCTTCTGTCTGTGACTGACAAATACAGAGACAGATGGCTTCAGAAATAATCTTTTTTTATACTTACACTTGTTGAAGAAGCTGCCATGTCTGGTTTGCTGCCATGCTGTTGCAGGGACCAGCGGAAGTGCTGGGTTTCTTTGGAGAGAGGTAGCAGAGGCTCGACTGGTCCACTGGGACGCCTGAACTGCTCCCCCTATGGTGCGCAGTGGTGCTGCACCTGAATGAGGGAGACATCCACCAAAGCAAAGCAGATGTATGAATTATCTGTGTAACATCAAGCAAGTTAAACATACAAAGACACAGCTGCTAAAACATCAAGACAACAGCTAACATCTGGCTAGACCTCCATGTGTATGCTGCAGCTGAAAAGGTAAAAACTGTTACATCACGAGGATACTGACTTTTCATTAATGATTCACAAGTCATCATGAACATCAGCCACATCTCAGGTTCTACTCATGGTTCCCACAATTTTCAACCTGTAATAAAGTGCTTTCCAAACTTTTTGGCTTGTGATCCCTTAAAACAAGTAGAGGTCGGGCCCCTCCAAAGGGTCACCATATAAATTTGAGGGGTCATGAGATGATGAATGGGAGAGGAAAGAAGAAAAAACAAAGTTCTGATACACAAATCTGTTTTCAGTTTTTGGACTTTTTCTCTAATCATTGGTTTTTGGTGAAATATTGGATCATTTGAACATTTATTGAATTGAAACCATGTGAGAAGTTTAGAGGGAAAAATCACTATTTGGTGGAGCTGTTAACAACTCATAGACATCTGAAATGTGACCTCGACTACACACTGCTTTTTGTAAGACGTCAAAAGCCAAAAAGGTTGGAAACCACTGGTTTCATCTTTAACAATGAGTTGTATTTTAAAAGCTTGTTCTATTATCCACTGTGTCAAGAGTAGAAAGCACGATATTTCCCTCTGAAATGTAGTAGAGTGGAACTATAAAGTAGCATCAAATGAAAATACTCAAGTAAAGTACAAGTACCAAAAAACTGTGCTTACATAAAGTACTTGCGTATACATTACGTACTTAATTACTTTCCATTTGTGACCCATTGCGAGCTGTTGTGTGTAACTATGAGTTGCCCTGTTGTATTGAATATGCTCTTAATACGGTCTTTAAAAATAATATAATTTGTGTAATATACATTATTTATTCAGCTCCTCTGTCTTGTTGATAATCCTGCTGCCCCTCAGCTAAATAACCATGCTGTCGTATCTCACAGTAGAAAGCAGTAAAAGTTGAGATTTTCCCGAAGTACAGTAATGTTCCGGTTGATAGTATGCAAGCCGAACTAAAGTGTGAACCCAAATAGTACAGAAAAAGTCTTTAGTTATTTTCTCACACGCGTATATATTTAATAATATGCAGGATAACATTTAATTGAATAAATTTTATATAGTGTTTGGTGGGAGAAATACACAGACGCATCACTTCAAGGCTACTTCAGGGTCATTTTCCATTTACAATAAACCAGCATCGTGTTAATCACCAATACTAACATTTCCATGATTTAAATGAAATGTTTTTATTTATCTGCATGTATTAAAAACACGTGACTGTACTGTAATTAAATGTGTTGTCCAGACATGACAGAAATGACAGGCTTGTCCCGGGTCAATAAACAGAACTGACCGCGACCAAAAAGCCACATTTGCAAACATAAACACAGCAGATATAATCCAATATAAACACTGGACTCCTTTAATTAAGCCGAGGAAGATAAGAAAGAGAAATAATTCACCTCTGACTGTGATGCGGAGGGCACAGCACAACCTGACGGACGCCGCCATGTTGGGATCCTGACTGAGAGGGGTCCTTGCGAGGACAACAAGGCGTCTGACGTCTGCCTGTTTAAAAACCGGAAAATAAAAATTGTCACGATTTATTGGTGATTCTATCTGACCTCACTTTTAATTACTTTGCAAATGTATTGTTTGGACTCACTGTGAGCTTTACAAGATATTTATTTAACTGTTTTTGTTTGTTTGTTTGTTTTGTTTTGTTATTAAAAATTTTTTTTGTATTACAAACTTTAGTACCCCTGGCATGGGCAAGAAAAAACTGTAGATCTGGGTAGTAGTAGTTGCAGTAGAAGTGTTTTGTGCAGTTTGTCCAACTTTTTTTACGTTTTGTTTTTTTAATTCATTTATTCCCTGAGATGAATTGAGTTGGTGGGATATACAGTAGGCTCTATTATGCACAATTTTGTCATGTACAACTTTCAATTGTTGGGGATTTTTGTGCAACTTCTACTTCTACTTCTTGTGTTATATAATCATACTATCACACTAAAGGCTTAAAACTAAAGGCTTACACTTTGACAATATAAATAATATATTTTATATATACAATAAAATCCTAATAAACTTAGTTTATTTTTCTAAATAAAGTTGCATGATGCTAACCCATTTGGAGCCACATGGACACAGTTGCTGAGTTGAGTCATTTAATAATAAAGGATTTAAAGTATAGTAATTATGTGACATTAAAAATACAATACAGCAAATATCCTTCCTCTTTCCATCCTCCTCTGCTAATATTCTCATCTTCCTCCAACATCATTAATTTTTCTCCCTCTCGTTCTCATTTCCTGTTTAACAATACATAACATCACCTCCTGTTCCTCACTAAAACAGTGCTGCTGTTACTGCAGGCTCTGTCTTAGGATAAAGATCAGTGACACACAAATACATGCAAACACACACACTCACTATTTCTTTTTCTTTACTTTTCTTTGTCCTACAGTATCTTTATGTTCAGGATTTATTCGAATATATGTCTGTGTGTTACTACATGTAAGGCATGTCTTAATAGACAGTGCTTACATTTGTATGCAGTATGTTGTGTATACCTGCATGTATTGAATGATACTTAAATAAGTAATTTGTTTTGCTCTGTGTATTGTGAATATTTTTGCAGGCATGTCATTTTCAGGGCCAGATTAACACACTAGGGGTCCTCAGGGCAAAAACAAGCTCCTGCTTCGGAGGCTACGTGAACAAACAATAGGGTAAGATTTCACTTCTTTTTCTTGTACTTTTTCCAAATGTTAACTTCTCAGTTAATATAATAGCAGTATATACAGTAAATGACAGAAAATCACAAATAGCATGTTACGGCCCCTTTAAATCTAATTAGTCAATAATGCAAGCGTTGCCCTGAGGCTCCTCTCATTTCAGTATTGTAATTTAGTGATGAAGTTTGTGGTCTAGTTTACAAATTAAATTACCACAAATTAATTGCCTTAAGGTGAATCTGGAGTCTTTGAGGCCCCTGATAGTCTGGGGACCGGGGGCAGTTAGCTGCTTGGACCAAGTTTTAATCCAGCCTTGTTGTTTATGACAGAATAAATCAAAGTAAACAATTCCTTTATACTCTTTGAATGCCTTCATTTCTGTATTTATGTTTAAATAGCCCAACAAATGTGTGTGTCTAAAAAGAGCAACAGAGTTGTGACACTTGAACATACAAACATGTCATTTGTATGTTCACACATGGATGTGGTGAGTTCCTGCACAGTGCGCTCACACTCACACAGCTGTCTCTTTGCGTGTGCAGCAGACCACCAATCAGCACCTCCAGCCTTCGGACATGATTGCCATGCAGCAGAGTGGCTGATAATTATCCACTGTATGTCTCTCAATTTCACCTTATTCAAGATCATTTCCTCAACATTTTAGCCATTTTCCCCCGATATATTGGGGATCTGCAATCAAAGAGCTGCTGAAGAAAGGACAGCTGCCCAGCTGTGTGACAGCAGGAGGTGGGAGTTGCTGTTGAAAGAATCAATGCATTTCATACAGTAAATTTTCTCCCAAATAATTGCCCCATAATGACAGCTTCATCTATGGTTTTATGTAAAGGAATGAGTCACTCTTCTTGGCTTTGTGCAGTAGCGCGCGGAGGAGTGCAGAGATGGAAAATATTTTAAAGAGAGTTAAACACAGTGCTGCTGGAGTTTAGTGTAAGTCAAGTCAAAGTAAGAGAAGTTTGTCTAGAAAATACAGATGTGTGTTTCATTAAGGAATCGTTGGTGATACAGGTTGGTTTCTGCCACTGTTGAGTGGGGTGTTTCAAGCCAGAGGGGTCAGCTGTTTGTTTGGAGTATTAGATTGATTGAGATTATATAGAGATGTAAAGTTGGTGGATTTATTGTGGATGTCCAGAGTCCTGTATAAGACAGTTCTGTGTGTATATAATCAGTCTTAGGTGACTGGCAGTTGGAGCACTTCCAAGACTTGGATGGACATAAATCACCAGTGCAGAAGATGAGCAACAGTGTCAGAAAGTACCTGGTTCTTTGATAAAAAGTCAAAAGTACAAACTTGTGTCTACAGCCATACAAATCTCTGGGAGGCTGTAAGGTGTGTTCAGACATCAAAGCTAATTTTCCCCTCGCATCATTCGTGTGTGTTGCGCTGGAACATTTGTGTTTATTCACCCCAAACAGCCAATGCACCAACTGTCGTCAGTGCACGGGTGTTATCCACTTAATTGAATTATTGTAAAATGTAGGTTAAATGTTGACCCTCTTTGTTGCTTCTGTTATCACATAAAATGATAACTCATCTTTTTTGGAACTGTACCTTTAGTCAGACTTCTTGGTATGACCTTAATCTTTTTTTGGCCTCTTGTCTCTCTCTTTCCTCTCATCGCTCCACGTATAAGAGGCAGATTCATAAAGTTCCAGGATACATGCAAACTTTTCACTTAAGTTGAAACATTTTGAACTGGCACAGATATCTTTTTATGCAATTGTGCCTCCTCTAAAGTTCACTTTGCGTTCTGTCTGAACACACCATTAGGCATTGAGAACAAAATGAGAGCATCGGAATGCTAACATGCCGATGTTTAGCAGGTATAATGTTTTCCATCAAAGTTTAGGATGCTAGCATGCTGGCTATATCCAAAAGCATTGTTGAAGACGTTTTGTTTCTCATTCAAAACACTTCTTCAGTTCTGACTGGCCGGGAGTCCCAGGTATTTAACCTCTCTAGGGTTGTTTACACATTCATTGTCAACAGGAATGAAAGGTGAAACATCTTTAAGAATCTACAACAAGTCCAGTTGCTCCTGACTCAACGCTTTTGGATATATCATGATGTGGATGACATATATGCTATGTCTTCCCAGATATTTAGCATGCTAACATTTACTAATTAAAACTCAGTAGAGAAGAGGCTGATGGGAATGTCTAGTTTTGTTGGGAACAATCTTCTGGAAATCAGTAACATAATTGTTGAGATATTTTGTTGGATAAATGAAAGTTTTGACCTGCTGGTGGCACTAGATGGAACTTCATGGGATCCACAAAGTCATTATCTTCTGGGGACCATGAATGTCTGTACAAAATCTCATAACAATCCATCCAATAGATGTTGAGATATTTCAGTCTGGTCCCCAGTGTTGCACTGACCAACACTGCATTTCCTGTTTGTTCGTTACATCTACATAAAAATATGACTACATACACTATACACTTAGATGTCGGCACAGTTTTAGATAAATAGATTCAAATTAAAAATGGCAACAAAAAAGCCATTGCTTTAGTGATACACTGTTACAAAATGAGCGTGAGAAGGAGCAAGACAAACATACTGTAGAGAGACTGAGAGAAGAAAATGTAACATAATGCAACACATTAGAAATATGCCAATCTACTCAAATAGTTTTGAAAAAAGCTTTTTAAATGAAGCTCTGACTCAGCTGACCTGAGGAGGAGGCTGCTCCATAATGCTGGAGCTAAAACTGTAAAAGCACAGCTTTCCTTTGAGCCTTGATGGCAGAACATTTAACAGCTGTTGGTGAGCAGATCTGAGAAGTATATGGAGGTGAAAGATCAGAGTGTGAGTGCGAATGGGAATGAAAGATAGAGATAGAAATGATGGAGTTTACAATGATAAAAGGACATAGTTTTGTCCTTTAATTTTTAAGTGGTAATTCTTAAATTACTCATTTTGATCTCATTTCAGTCTGTTGCTAAGTTCTCATACTTGTAGTGTTTTACTGCTTTTTCCAGAGATCAAAAAAGGTTGATCTGGATGAGTTTCTTCGTGTTTTCAACCATGTAGGCTACTGCTGCACATGCTACTTTCACAATTTGTAGCCCTAAAACCTGGAGGGATTTGAAAAGTAGGCTACTCGCTCGATTTCCAGTGCTTTCGCAGAAAACAAGGCTTAAAATTTGTAAATCACATCAATTTATATGCAAAGAACATATTTTGAAGCAGTGTGTTGATTTGTGGGGATAATGTTGAACAGAAACTCTGATTATCTGTCTTTGTTGCATACAGGTCTTACTTTACTTTAATCATGCATAAATTCCACTGGAAATTGCTTGCGAATAATAACAAAACAAACAAACAAATTACATAAAAACCCTGAAATAACTCACGCTGCAAAAACACATAATCTCTAAACTGCTGTACTGAACAGATGAGACATAAAAAAAACGGAAAACGGTATGTTTTCCTGTGTGGGAAAGAAAACAAAAAGACAAAAATAAAAGAAAAAAACAACCCCCCCAAAAAACAGTAAAATACTTATTGAGCTCAATACAGTTTAAAGAGCTGTTAAATCAACCACAGAGCAGGAAAACAGACATGTTTTTGCATAAAAGTTTGATGGTAGACACAAAGGCGTAGATTTGAGTTGAATAGAGACACAAATGTGGGGTGGAATACATCAAGGATGAATGAGGGAAAGTAATAATAACTTTGCTTCATGCATTGAAACATAAATATATAGCAAAAACCACAACAAACACAATTATACATAGCAAGATAACATCCTTTATCTCTTTCTTTTTATGACACACATTACACACAAGGAGCTCACACACACAAACATCATTTTAAAAGTTTAACTGCTGGATACAAGATGTCTCATACTTCACTAAAAATTCATTCTCATGTGCACTGAAGGTTTCACGTTTCCACATATCACTCTTGTGTAAGTTGAATACTGGACCATGATTGGCTCTGAACCAGTCGTGATGTCACAAATCCTGCTCATAGGCCCACCCCTTACAGTCAGGTTTTTGATGAGCACGGAGAAATTCTCCGCCTACAGCAGCTGAACATGAAAACAACATACATCATTCTGCACAGTGACGCTCAAACATCCAACTGAAGCAACAAGGAGAAAAACACATTTATGAGTGGAGGGGGGACTTCAAGGCTAATACACATGATATCATTACAGTTGAGTTTATACAACACAACACATCAAATTCTTTTTGGCCCTGGAGACTGACATACAACACTTTTACTGCATCCCAGCCACTCATTCTAGTTAAATATTTCATCAAATACTGTCTGTAACTGTAACTCAAATGACTAGCTTTCCTGAAAAACAGTAGGGACGTGTATCCCACCCATCCCTATGCAAATCTACATCTGTAGATAGATATTTAAAAACATTTATTTGTGATGATGTCAAACTATCAGGCTGCTAATGGAATCTGTTTATATGTTTATTTACATTGTGTGACATTAAGTGCATCTGTATTTAATTCCACTGAAACCTCAGGAACTGACCTTTCAATTAAGTAGTGACACACCAACAAAAAAAGAACAAAAGCGCAAACCAGCAGGAGAAAGACACAAAAAGAGACAGACAGTTAAAAGAAAGTGAGCTGAAGGCTTCTCCCAGAGGAGTTGCCTTTAGGTCATCTTAACCTGATGTGGATCAATACTGTAACTCCCTGCTGTCCCCTCTCTGGCATGTCCTCTTCATCTCGTGCTCCTCCTCTTCTCTCCTCACACAGACAGGACAGGACGGGACAGGAGAGAAGGGGAGCTGACACCATACTGGCTTAAACTGTACAATCCAATAACTGTCACCGAATCCTTCCTGTCTCTGTTTTAATCTCCTTGTTTCAGCAGATATTATTGCCACAGGGTGCTTGGGCAAAAGATGTAAAATCAATCCTAAACTTTTCTCAATGAGAGCTTGTTTTTAGGTCAGCAAATCTTAACTAACTTAGAAATACCTGAGTTTTTGGAAACTATGTACACTAATATCGGATAAAAACAGGATTTCAAACCATATAATAGCTTATAGGGAAGCTACAGTACATATTTGAGCTTGCTGCTGCTGTTACAGCCTTCCAGTTTCCCCATTTTTAGCATTTAAAGTCCCCCTCCCCTCAAAAATGTGTTTTGCTTATTGTTTCTTCAGTTGGATGTTATATGCAGGATGATGACTTTTAAAGCAGGTAACTGAAGTTTTGGTGCACTTTATTAGATTAACTGAGCCAATAAGTGTAACCAATAAAGTCTGCCTCAGTTTGAGCCTCTAAACAATATTTCAGTTACCTTGTTTGTGACTGAAGTGGATTAAACAGGGGAGAAAAAAAAACTGTGTTTCACAGAAAAAAAAAAAACAGGTGGTCCTGATGTTTTTGTTCACTCACTGCATAAGCAAGCAGCAGTCCAAAGTTATTTAGTTTAATTTTGCTTTGGATGCAAAATGGGTAGTAATTTTGGTGACTTCTCACAGAGGTGATGTTTGCAGGGATTCAGACAAGAGCTGTGAGTGGAAAGAATGTGGTTTAATTTCCTTTCAAACACATTTTCTGCGAACTGTGAAATTACTTTACATGAGTTTAGACCATTGTTGTTTTTTTCTTTTTGTTTGTCTTCCATGTTATTGTCTGTTCCTTTTGTCAGTTCCTTGCTAGCCATTTTGGCTGTCCTTCATACAAAGCGCTGATGAATCCATCTCTTTCCCTACAACACCTTCTTTTTCCTTCTTTCTTGTCTTTAAAGTTTAACAGACAGAAAAGGTTCAGAACTTCTTACATAGATCGTGAATTATGCAGCCAACTCTGCGCTTGATGAAAAATTTACCGTGTGAGACATTATGTAATATTAATTGTTATAGATGTTGTAGCGCAAGAGAGAAACTATAGCATTGTAAAGAAAAGATAAGAGGTGGAGATAAACAAGGGGGCATGAGAGAGGTTGATTTGTGACGAAGATAAGGCAAAGAGGAAGAAATATGACGGATAAAGAAGGGAAGGGCAAGAGCAGTGGAAAGGGAGGATAGTGAAAACCATAATGCGAGATAATAAGATCATAAGATGATGAACACTGGAAAGGATTGAAAAGGAGGAGCAGAAATGAACATTGTGGAGAAAGTTGAGATTGAAGGAGGAGGAGGAAGAATAGACAGTTGGCAGAAATTATAAATGCATCTATGTTGGCAAATCTATACAGCTCATTTAAATATTCATGCACAAAAAACCACGAAGCTGTGTCCCATTTTACTTTGCCTCCACCCTCAATCTTTCACCTTCGGACTGTGTTTGTATGTAATGAATTCTGACAGAAAACATCTCCCTGAGGACTGACTGTTCAGTCTTTTTCTTCACTACTGCAACCTGACATCGTAGGCTCTACAACACCTGGTGAGCAGCTCCAGCAAAAAAGATGAAAAGGACAGTTCTGAAACATGATTGAGTCCACACAGAAAGTGGGTAAAAAAAAGAAGAAGCAGAAGATGAGGAAAAAACAACATAGCACCTTCTACATCAGGCATAAAAAAGATAAAAACATAGCATTAGTGCACTAGCAGTTAATAAGATTTTAAGGCGTATAATAGGCTTCAGTGGCAGCTGGTGGAATTCTTTTTTGGGGGGAGTTAACACACAAGTAATGTCAATGATGCAGGAACATAAGACTGAATGTACAGTAATTGTAAAAAGACATTTCACAGGTGTGCTAAAACATATATCGTTGGTTGGATGTGCTGAAATACCACCACTTAGGTCAGCAAAAATGGACAATTCAGTACTGTTAAAGCAATAAGGTTCTGCCTATCAGTGAATTTAAATTCTGTGTAGGCTTATTATCAACAATATTAAAATGTGAACACCATCAAACCCACGTAAAGCAATATTTAAACAGAAAGCTAACATATGACACATATTCCAGTAAGAAACGGCAGCTAGTAGCAGGGATAACACTAACACAGACTACAGAAAGTTTACTTTACAGGAAGTGAAAAAGCAGCTGAATGTGTCCCAAACCGTCAACCAGCAGCACGGGTTGAAAGCATGAAAGTCCCCCCCTCACACAAATAACGTTAGCATGAAAACAATGTTAACATATAATTCCTGCAGTTTGTAACATTCATTACGTTAGCGCTCTGAAAAATTGAAAATTCGCCTGCATGCACATCTATACAATTTCTGCACACTTTTGACTTTACTCAGCATATTGTTCAGCCAACCCATAAGTGGCCACACACAAGATTTAGTGATCTCTAGAGATTTGAATATTGTTGATGACAAGATTGTTGATATCAATTTATCAGATTACTACTATCTGTTCTTTAATGTGACTATCGCTGGTATAACAAAAGGCGCATTAAAAGGCACTTTTTAAGTCTGTCTTCAGCCGTTGAGTTCTTTAATTACATGCATGAATTATCATTGTTATGCTGATGCTCAGTTGTATTTATCTGTAGTACCAGATGATTCTGATGCACTGAATCCCATTATAAATTGCCTCACTAGCATGGAGGATGGAGCATGGATTGCCCATCGTGGATGAACAATAATTTTCTTAAATTTAATGAAGACAGAACAGAAATTCTCATTTAATTTACACATAAACAATATTACAAATGTTGCCTTTTATCACCTAAGAAATATTGCTAGAGTTAGATTCTACCTTACACATGAAGATGCCAAGAAGATGACTCACACTTCTATATTTTCTTGCCTGCATTATTGTAATGTACTTTATTCAGGATTATGAGAAAAAAAAAATCCATTGATAGGCTGCAGCTCACACATAATTCAGCAGCCAAGGTTTTAACAAGAACCAGGAAAAGATATCACATTACTCCAGCTTTAGCATCATTACCCCTAGCTGCCTGTGTCTCTGAGGATTGATTTTAAAGTTATTTTACTTGTTTATAAGGCTTTTAATGGTTCAGCACCTTCATACATTCCTGATTGATTATCTGAGTATGTTACAAACTGTTCTCTCAGGTCCTGTGGTGCAGACTTGCTAAATGTTCCAATAATTAACTATAAAAAGTTCGAGGAAGCAACCTTCTGTTTTTATCCACCAAAAGTTTGGGACATACTCCCACCACAAATTAGACAAGAAACTTTTGTTTATAGTTCTAAGAAACAGCTCAAGACCTACTTTCATGATCTTTCTTTTAATTATTTTTTTAACATCACAGTTTTTATTTGATACTTCTTTTATACCTTTATACCCATTTTATGCTTTCTTTAAATTGTTTTTTTTAATTGTTTTATTGCTTTTTTATTTATAGAATTGCCCCTTATGCCTTCTTTTTAATACCTGTGTCTTTGATTTTATTTTCTACTGTTAAGTACTTTGAGCAGCATTTTATGTATGAAAGATGCTGTATAAACTTTATTATTATTATTGTTAAATTATTAATATTATTATTATCTCACTGATTAAGTCACTCAGAAACCCATGTGTCTCTAGGCTACCAATAAAAATGGGAGTGTCTGGGGCACACAGAGCCGTGTCCTGTGGAAAATCTGAATCAACCAATTAGAGAGCAGCCTCTGGTCACCTGCTTGCCAAAAGTTGACATTTGGCTGGCGCTCTTCACACAGGAAGTATATGTATTCACACCAAATTAACCAAATACAATTTGAAAACAATTTTTAAATAAATGCTGGTATGACTATGAGAAACAGAATAAGAATAAACATTTTTATTTCATAGTTATTTTGTAACATATATAATTAATGTATGTTTAATATAACAGCCTTTCTTCTCTGGACAGTGCCACACATTAACCAGCTGCCACTGGTAGACTTTGATGTCTGCCCTGTCGGGGCTGATTGACAGCTGTGATGGACAGTTTAATCACCTGATGCTCTCCCTGGCTCCAGGACTCGCACTGAATCAGACTATTGTTGCAATATTTCAGTAAGTTCAATGTTACTTGATTATGATACAAGCCCTGTAAGGACAATTTTGCTAAAATAGCTAATGCTGGACCAAGTGTGCACCACTTAGTGTTCCCATTAAGCTACCGTTCGCTAGTCTGATGTAGCAGAGCGTGTTTCCACAGCATGAAAGGCAACACCCTGCACTCCAAGCAGAAAAGATCAGCAGCAACTCTGGGCTTCAGTTCCTCAGTGCAAATCAATGGGTGACGTCACACCTCGCCCGTCCATCTTTATATACAGTCTATGGTAGTGTAGTGGTGCATTTTGCAACCAGTCCAGTTTTAATATTTTTTAGTCAGTCTGTTGAACTGAATAGATAGAATTACTTGACAACGATAAAGGCAAACACAAGACTGCAGCCCTGTTATATAATTAAACTGCAGAGGATTAAACATAATAAAACTAAAAGTTTTATTTCAATTGTGGTCCTCCAATGACAATGACTTCCAGGTACTACTTTAGTCCATTTTTTGTTTGACAAGATTTACCTTTTGGTCACTGAAGCCAACTGGCCAAATGCTGACATCCTGATATTACAACAACAATACTACAAAAAGATCCTCAGAATAAAAGAGGAAAGACTTCTTTCTTTTTGCATCATCGCTCAACAATCACACAGGGAGAAATCCATTGCAGAAGAGGAACAGATGCCAATTTCCTCCAGGTATCAGAAAGATGCATCACAGTTACAAAAGTGGAACTATTGTATGCTGCAACCAGCATAACCAAAAGCTAAATTGTTCACAAATCAGATACCAGAAGGTACTTTGGGAACCTATGTAGAAGTAGATGAGGCAAGTTGAGGAAAGGAAGATTTACCTCAAGATTGAAATTAAAAAAAAAACCCATTTGATTGTAAAATCACTCCAATATCACCCACTGATATCTAACAGCACAAGGCAAGTGAAGGGAGGATTTTCTTTTTAAGTAAATGGTATCTCGTGGTGATAACAAGCTTGACAAGCTATCTGATAAAGAGGTTGTTATCGGAGGGAATCTGTCCAGAGGCACTGGGTAGAAAACTCTGCCAGGAGTAGTAGGAGAGAGAGGAATAAGCAAAAGAGAGGTGGCAGAGGAGAGGAAACTGATGAAATTCAATTGTAGTTAGACATTTGGCTTGAGGGAGAAAGCGGAGGGGGAATGTGGAGGAAGAAAAAAGTGTAGGAGAATGAGGCAGACTCAAAGAGGAAGAAATTTGGAGAGAGACAAAGAAGCACAGGAGAGAAACCGAAGGAGCGGAAATGAAAAAAACACAGTGGAAGAGATGAGAAAGTACTCAAGAGATGAATGTTTGAGAGAGGAGTGTGTGCATGTTTGTGCTTTCCTGAGAGTGTGGCCTATATGTGTCTTTATTTGACATGAACAAAAATGATGGAGAGAAAGTGGGGAGAAAGCAGAGGATAAAATGAGTTTTAAATGGAAATGTGCTAGATGAGGCGGGCAAAGGAAGGTGGGAGGCAGGAGAAAAGAAGGAAATGAATGGAACCAAAAAGAGGGAAGGAAGTATGGATGGAGATTAGGAAGAGTAGAGGGGATAGGAGAAGAGGGAGGCTCGATATTGAAAGGGGGACATTTTTTATTTTCTCTTGTTCATACACTGTTTTGATGTTTGATGTCTATTATAAACATAGTCAAAGTTGAGGTGAACGTACGTGGAAAGTTACCTCTACTTCCCCATCAAACTGACATCAGATCGCATATTTTCGATTGGATTCAGGCTGGAATATGTACAGGTGTATTTGAGAAGTTTCCATTTCGAGCAAAGAATGAGAAAAATAAGTGAAATCCTACTACTACTGTTTACGTAGCCTCTAGCGCCACCTGAAGTCTGCCAAGGGGAAGCTTCCAGGAGGTGGCCAATCAGAACAGAGTAGAGGGGAGCTTTAAAGAGACAAGAGCTAATTTATCTAATACTGGATCTTTATGCAAATTAGAAGTTTTTTGAGCTGTAAATCATGCAAGGATATTCCAGTAGAACCCCATGAAAATATAGATGTGGAAATGTGCATGATATGTTCCCTTTAAAGGGAGGGGACAGATGGTAAAATGAGGAGAGAGGAAGTGATTGTGGCATAAATTAAAAACTAAAAGGGGAGATGAATTAGGAAAATATGGAAAAGAGGAAACATCAAAAGGAAGGAGGAGGTGAGAAGGGAAAAGGACGTGGGTGGTAGTCATGAGAGGCGGGAAACAAGGAAACAGGAACAAGAAGAAGAGAGAGATTACAGCATATATAGAGATTATAGCATGGTAGAAGAAAAAAAGAAAAAAAGACGATTAAGCAAATTAAGCGAAAGGGGGATGAAGAAAGGAGAAGAGGAGAAAGGGCATAGGGGAAACAGGGGAATTGTAAGTACATAAGTGCATTGTTAGTCACAGAGGGAGAGCTGTGTGGGTGGGTGTGTGTAATAGCCAGCAGTACCCACAAGCAGGGGTGACCTGACCACCTAAAGAGAAATGGATCCTAAAAAAGAGAAAGAAAGCACAAAAAGAAGAGGGATATAGGAAAAGTAGAAGCAGAAAAGTTGAGAGGAAGTGGTAGTGTGTGTAGATGCCAGGCAGCAGAAGAGAAAGCTAATGAGATATAAAGAAAGAAAGAAAGGGTGAATGCATAAGGGGAAAAACATATGGACACCTGCAGAGAAAAAAGAGAGAATGAGAAAAATGAGAAGGAGAAGAGAGGGAATCATTCAGTCATAACGTTAGCAAGATAAAAGAAGGAAAAAGGGCAACTAACCTATAGAGTAGGGACACTGGGGAGAGATAGTGTTGAAAGCCATGATTCCATGCTGTATTAGACTGTATCCTACTGAAACCACGAAGGTCTTGGTCATGATTTTCCTTTGTGTTATGTAACAAAGCTGCTGTCAATCAAACCAACAGCCAGCTGGGAGGAAAAGGAGCATTTCTAATATTTCCCCAAAAACCTTTTTCTCTTATCATTGACAGGAGATCTAAAATAACGCTGACATTATTTTTGACAGCAAAAAGGGATGACTAAATGTGATTTTAGTTGGAAAGAGAAAGCCATCTTCATCTCAACAAGTCCTCCAAATTAAACAATCTAATATGTTTTTTGACCATGCACTCCAAAACAACACATAAGAGTGTTTTCTAATCTAGTACCCCTATCTGCAGTAATCGGTAGGACATCATTTATCGTTATCTTCTACAACCATTACAAATCACTGTTAAAAAATAATTATGTTTGATGATGACAATGTAAAGATAGACACAAAAACCACTTGGTTTGGGTTAAAAAGATCTCTTTGTTAACGTTAGAGGTTAAGGTTAAAAGGTTAGAGGACGAGTGTAGTTACAGTTTTTAAAAAACTGTGACACTTGTGGTTAGAAACAGGAAACAAACAGCAGTCTATTGTGGCAAAGTCCACTGTCCTCCATCCACCCCTCCTTCTCCGAATGAGGGAAACTGTCCACATATGTCATCTGAACTGTGCCACTACTCCGGGTCATAAAGTTTACAGCCACTATATATCATCTTTCACTCAAACGCAACTGTAGGTTGTATCTGGGTGACATTTCGACCTATTGTGTCGTTCCTCTTGGCCTCCATCTGAAGTAATCTTCTCCACTTTTTCAGGACAGATTAATTCTAACACCCAACACTGAAGCTGTTTAGGTTCTGCTGTTCTTGGTCCAGCACTCCTGCATAGTAGTGATGAAACACCCAGACATTTTTGACAGCAATGTCGCTCAACTCTGAAGTATGCTCTGAGTCTGATACAGTGTAATCATCATGTTGACCAAATCAACAAATACGCCCACCTGGGTGTTGCATTCGGTTGCAATCCTTGGGCAGTGACAACCTATACTTCTCACTCTCTTTTGAGAAATGTTCATCAATACGGTTGACAGCACAAGAGCTCACCAAGGTGACTGTTGTGTTGTCTGCCTAGCAATCTGTGGATCACTGTCATGTCAATGCCTTTCTACTTCTGAGGAGATTAAGGTCCTTTCAAAATTTCAAAAGGCCCTTAGACTCCCTTAGATGGGATATCAGCTTCATAGATGTGCAAAAGTTGTTAAAGTACACCACACAGTTAGTAGGGTTTTTAACTTTCCCCCAAACCTGTCTGGATCATGAATAGCACCATTAAATGTAGACTTTTCATGAACTTGTAGAGCTTGCAAAAAAGTCATAAATCCCTTCTTTTGGGTGTTTGTTTAGTTCAGACATTGAGCCTTCCTATTTCACTTAATCTGCTGTGAAAATGTGATGAAGTACAGGCCACATTTTCATGTCATCTAAATTTGAAACATCCTGGATAAACATTCCTCTTCAAGTGCTTGAATATCCTGACATTGTACCTTGTGTTCAATTATACAGAATTCAAACAGTAAAACTTCCACTGAAGTGTAAAATTAAAATAAATTAAACATTAAACTTTACCTGAACCTCACCCTGCTGCCCACCACCATCTCTCTGGATATTTAGTTATTATCTGCTATTTGTCTCTTTCTGCTAAAGTCTCTTAATGTCAGACAAACTGTGTCATCTTTCACAGTGGTAAAGGGAGTAGGGCCAAGAAGCCAAAACTGAAGACAGCATCACATTTTCATCTGCAGGGAGCCAACCACAACCAGGATTATTCATCATGACTCACTTTGTCTGACACTGCGATGACACAGTGAGACACAGCTTGGACTCATCTGAAAAGGTCTTATTTATCATGTTTACATCACAGTCTGGTTAAGTTTAGTTTACTTTCATACTGTATGATGAAACTGGAAGACAATTTGTTTTTTATCAACCATGTAATTCCTTTTCATGGGCTGAAATATGTCCTATTGTGCACAGATGCACAGATGGACGAACACACCTGTAGGCAGTTTTGATATCAACTGATGATTCACTGTCCAACCATCATTATGAGGAAGTGAAAGAGAAACTTCAAATAAATGTTTTGATATTTTGTTTCCTTTGAATAAGTATAATACAGGCCCCCTGCTTCGCTGTCAAAAGCATAAAAAATTAGCAAATAAGCGACTGCCACTGAATGGTTTTTACTTCAAACACTCTCTGAAGGTGATAAAAGGCTCAAATTTGGTAGAGATTTGGCAGTGACAACAATAATGAGATGTCTTTTCCCATGCCCAATAGTTTTCAAACCAACACTCTTTGTACACCGCAATCAATTGTTGTAAATTGTTACTATAATTCAGGAGCCACATTTATTTCCACACCAACAAGGAAGAATAATAATAATAATAACTTTATTTGTATAGCACCTTTCATACAAGAAACGCAGCTCAAAGTGTTTTTCAACAAAAATTATATGACGAGGACATAAAAGAACAAAAGCATGTAGAAAAAAAAGAGAAAAAACATTGATGTAATAGTGATAAAGTGAATCTAAAATACATAGAAGGTGTAATAATCAGAATAAAATATGATAAGAACAAGTTAAAGCAAAGAATGTATAAAATAAATTAAAATATAACATTTTAAAAGTGCAGCAGAGAGCAAGTGCAAAGCTATTTAAATGCTTGGGTAAAGAGATTTTGAAGTTTCTTGTTATAACAACTTATCCTGTAATAATGAGAAGAGATAAGAAATACGTTTTTATTACAAGAAAAGTTTCTTGAAAAACACAGAATAATTAGGTTTATAGTAATAACAAGAAAATATCTCAGAATGACACGAAAAATATCTTGTAATGTGAAAAATTGAGAAATTTTTCTCCGCATAACAAGAAACCAGGCTAATTGTTTTTGGTCATGTTGGCAGCAACATACTACCTTAATATACAGTTTCTATGGTTTCAATATAATAAATGGGACTGATATTCTCATTCACCAGCAAAAACTTGTATCAGTCAACAACATAACATAAGCTAACAGAGCACGGCTGAGCACAGCACGGCTCTGGGAGGCAGACCAAACACCCTGCAGTCATGCAAAAGCTGCTGCCAGTTAGGCCGAGTGAGAGATGTGTCTTTCAAATGATTGCCATTCCATTATTCATTTAACCAGCATTCTGCACTTATTACGCTTATTGAATAATGTAAGCCGATAAATAATTTACAGAGAGATAAAAATGGCTCCAGTTTTAAATGTGGGCTCACAATTAGCTGAGAGCGAGTAAGTGTCAGAACTGAAGACAAGAGGCAGCAAAAGAGAGAGAGAGAGAGACTTTCATTAGAAAATGAGTTATTTAAAAAAGGGTTGGACTACGCAAAATGATAAGGTTGTGATTTAGATTGGGTTTTGATGACAGTGACAGATAAAGTGAAGAAAAAGAGAGGCTTGGGATGAATAAATGTAAAGACAGATAGTCAATGACTGACAGCTACTTACTGAGGTCAAGGTGACAGTTCAACATCTCTCTCTGCAGTGTGTGCAGAAGTTTGTGGCTGAGGTGCAAATCAGAGCAGTCAGCTGTCTACTGCTGGAAAGTTTCATCTGTGTATTTGAGAAGGTGTTTAAACATTAGAGCTGAAATGATTAGTGGATCCACAGGAATAAATATGCAACTACAGTACTTTAATAATCAATTAATCGTTTTAAAAAAAAAGAATTCCAAGCAAAAATTAGCAGAAAAATACCACAATCTGTTTCCAACTTTTGCTTTACTTTCTGTATATCAATGGAAACAGAGTATCTTTGGATTTTTGGCTGAATAAAACAAGTCACCTGAGACAACATCTCAAGATAGGCTGACTCTTGATATAATAATAATAATAATATACTGAGAACAAATGCAAAATCATAAAAGTTAATTAAAAAAAACTTTTTATATGCTTAAAACAAATTTATAGAAACAGCTGAAAGTCCTATTTTCACCTCCTGCACCTTCAATTAAAACGTCTGCAGCCAACTGGGTGATAGACAGAAGATGGTCATTTTCTAACCGATTTAATATCTGTGAATCAAATCTCAAAAATCAATTGTCATTTAATACCTTACATTTTTTTACATAGTTCTTCTCTCCTTTTGCATACTATATAATCAGAGCTGATACTGAGTACACTCACGTATCAGACATATTGACACACAGACCCATGACAGTAAAACGAGGCCCTATTATTTCATTCTATAGTAGTTTATGATTATGCTATGTAGGTTGTGTTGGTATTAATTCATACAATTAATTAACAAATAATAACTATTTATATGGCACATTTACACAGTTACAAAGTACTTTAAACAAACAAATAAAAATAATACAAATCCAAAACTTAAAAGTCAGTATAACAATATTAAAAACAATACATTAAGATGATGCAATAAGATAAAAATGATTTAAAAGGGATACCGAGTTCCAGTTACAGTAGAAAAAGCATGTTCATAAATTTGAACTTGTTTTTAAGTGGCAGTCCTAGTGTCTCTGTTTGCATTAATTGAGTTATTTCTAGTTTTTTCTGATTGGGGAACAGATCATAAAATTTGAAAATCTCTGAGAAACATAAATGGGACAGTCTGAGTCTGGAGATTCAGCTACAATACAATATGACAGTGATTCCCAACAATGCACACAAGCAGATGTAGAGAAACACACACATACACACACACACACACACACACACACTTTTATGAATTATTCCATATACTCAAACACTTGTAACAACACAACAACACTGCATCTAAGTGATATTTTTAATCAGGCCACGGCCAAACCAGATCGATAATGATCACAGAGAGGACTCGTCGTGTTTTCTCGATCCATCCGCAATGACTCACGCAGCATAAACCAGTAGTCTTTTTAAACATCCTGTTTGTGATGCATGGCTCAAATCCCGCAGTTAATGGCCGCTCAGCTACAGGGAGAACGTCGCCATCATCATTTCCCTTTAGCAGAATCACTTTCCGCATCCGATAGAAGCGCTCGTCCTCGGAAGAAATGCTGCGCCCTCCGTAAAATCTCCTCTGTTGAAATCTTTTCCTTGAATTAGGACAGCCCTTCTGAGCTGGCTAAACATATTAATTCACAAGAATCAGGGTTCAAAGCTGGGGAAAAGAATCTGACTTTTCAAAGTGATCTCTCTTTGTGGTAAACAATACTAACTGTGGATTAAATCTGTGAATTCATCTAGCAACAATGCTATAGATGGAGCAAGCAAAGGAACATCCACTATGTATCAACACAATATCCTTGAGAAAAATGGAAATCAGTGCGAAACCCCCATTACTACACACTAGTGTTATGTAGGAAAGTAATTTAATTCACCACCAACATTTTCCATCTCAGGAGGGATAATGAAATTCAATGAAGTTATCAGTGATGTGGACTGTATAAGGTCAAGATTTTACAATTTCACCCTTCCTGATGTCGATGTGTTGAAAATGTATTTAAAATCCATCACTGCCTCAGTCTCTCCTGACATGAGGGAGATTGGATCTTTGTGAGGGAATAAGAGCAGGTGGATGGTGGATTTTTTTTTTTAGCCGCTCTAGCCTCCAGGGATGTCAGTGTCGGTCTGTTGGCTGTTCACTGGGTCCCCACTTTGGTTCAGACTGAAATATCTCAAAGTCTTTGGTTTATGAGCAAATACAGCAGCTACACTAATGATATTCCCATCAGCCTCAGCGGTTCCCGATGACCCTTTCAAATCTAACCTGAAATACTCCTGTGATTTCAATTGATCTGTGTCTTTACTAGATTTTTATTTAATTTGTTGCATTTTGGGCAACATATTACTACACTTAAACTGTATTTCTGGTCTATTACTTATCCTGTATTTATGTCTCTGTTGTTGAGTTTTTAATTTTAATTTAAAAAGGTTTATATTCCTTTAATTTGGCATTTTAATGTTTAATGTTGTTGTCTTTTTAAATGTTTAAATGCATTTTGTAAAGCACTTTGAATTGCTCTCGTGTATGAAACGTGCTACACAGATAAACTTGCCTTTTAGCAAGATGACTCAGACAGTTAACATGGTAAACATTATAACTGCTAAACATCAGCGAGTTAACGTCGTCATTGTGAGCACATTAGCTTTAAGCTCAAAGCAGCGCTGTGCCTACGTAAAGCCCCACAGAGCTGCTAGCATAGCTGTAGATGCTCGGTCTTGTTTACCATACAGGACAGGATTAAAATCATAATCATAAATCATCTCCATTATTGCTACAAATTGTTTCATGTCTTTAGGTTATATCAGCCCGGTGGGAACTCATCGAGCCTATCTCTCTCTCTCTCTCTCTCTCTCTCTCTCTCTCTCTCTCTCTTTATATCGGTTTTATCCAAAGTGTCAGCATCTTAAATGATAGAAGAATTAACTATCGCCTCGTCTGACAAACTAATCTTCCCTCACAGCAGCATAATGGTTATACTCAATAGCCTGTAATGTCAGCAGGGATATCACACACAAACACATGCATACACACACACACACACACACACACACACCTCTAGTGTTGCCATTGGGGCTAACTTTACAGTAAAGCTGTACTTGAAATGTCACATTATATAAACTCCCTCACCCTCCCTCCATTTTCTCTCCTCTGCAGCTTGACTGCTTTTAACCCTTAAGCAATTCCACCACACTGGGCTCTGATAGTTATCCAAGCCTGCTGCAAAAACCGTCCAAGGGATTTCAAATCTCCCATGTGCACATCCTTCATCCTTGTTTTCACCAAAATACGGATGGCAATTTGTGGCATCCTCTTCTAAATGCAAATTTCAACCTTCTTGAAAAACTGAAGCATCTAGTGGAATCCACGGGGGAAGTTTTTTTTTATTTTTTATTTTTTTTTATGCAGCATGTCAAGATTTGCTTGATGAACTGTAAAGCCTCGACCTTACTGCACACTGGTGTGTCAGGGTCATTGGTGAGTTCTGCGGATTTAATTGTCCAGTGTGATTGCCTTTCAATGAAATGTAGAGGTTGTGGGATAATTCCCTAGATAATACTCCTCTTGTGTGAAGAAAGCTTTAGAGGGAAGAAAGAGGGTGGAGGAAGATCAGGGATGGAGAGATTTAAAAAAAAAAAAAAGAAAGAACAGGAAAGAGAAGAAATCATGTTACATTACATTGTCACTACTGTGATGTAAAAATCTCCTCCAGGCAAAATGCCTCTGAAACAGGATCAGCCTGAACAACCACCATCTTCACCAAAGCACCAAACTAGGCTAAGCGGGGCCTCTCGGGAGTCAGCAGAGGAAGCAAATGAAGGTTTGTTACTGTTTGTTTACACTCTCTCATATCACAGCACTCTGTTAGAGCAGTATTGATTTATTTTTTGGCAACTTGGGGGCAGCGAAACAAGCTGGAAATACAACACTGTGGTTGTTGTATTTCCAGGTGGGGGTTCAGAGCCTTGCTTAGAGGCACCTGCGTATTAGAAAACATTTTCTAAATATGTTTGTTCCTCTCTCGGTAAACAGTGTAATGAGTAAGCCCTGGCCTGCGGTGGAAACCAGACTGAGGAGAGTTAGTGAGCTGATAAAAGTGGAAACCATGCAGAGCTGTGGGCATTTGCAGCCGAACATTAAAGTTACTTTGAACTCCTGTAACTTTAATTCTCTTTGACATGAAGAGATGCAGCTGTGAGCCACACCATGTACACTATAATTAAGATCAGTGAACCACAACCACCATAAAATAATCCTGTTATTCTCTCTCTGTCCATCAGTGTGTCTGTTAGCTTGGCTAGGAGCGCTTGTATCCCCCCACTCAAGGTCAGGGGCAATGAAGGGTCATTGGACCACCAGCAACATTTCCAGACAACTGAGACTAGTAATGTTGCTTCCACCAAGAAGGGCAACTAAACAAAATGTGTGTGTGGAATACACATTTGTTTATGAGGTAAAACACAATGAGGAAAATCTTTAAATTGCCTTTCTCTGTTGCCAAATTTGCAAAAATGCTGACTTTGTGTGACTTTTTTTTTCTCTTACAGCCACCTGTAACATTGAGACAGGATACATGATTTTTTTTATGTGATTGCCACCCTTTCTGCAAGAATATTTTAAAACATTTATTTACAAGTAAAAAGGTTTACTGAGCATGTTTGTTAATTTTCAGCAGCACCCTGCTTCATATTCACACAGATCCTCAGCTTCCCTGCTGACCAGAACCACTGCAGTAACACAAAAAAGGCAAATTATCAATAAATAATTCAATACTATTATTGCCATCACACACTGCTGTAGTAGTTCAGTATTGTGTTTTGAGGGGGAGTCAGTTTTTTTTTATTTTTTCAACTGACCTTTGAGGTGAATGTCCCCCGGCAGCAGCTCAGCTCAGTCGCCTGACTGCTGACCACCAAGCAGCTGCAGGGGTGGTTGTTGCAGTAGAATATGTTGTCTGCCGTTTCATGAATTTTTGGCAAAAACCTTCAGATCTGGTTATAAACCAACTGACTTAACTCTGGTCAATTAAAACTTGTCTTATTTTTCATACTTTTGTCCATCATTTCTTTAGATTATAATAAAAAAATATACTTAACACAGAAATTGCTGAGATCTGAAAACATGTGGCTATAACATGCGAAAAACACAAGCAGTCACATGATCAGACAGGTTGTAATGCAGCCAAAAGTTGATCTAAACCAGGTTGTTTGGATGTAAAACCAAAAGTAAGCTGTTTACAAATGTCATGATTGTTCATGTTCTTTGCTCTGTCTGACTCCTGTTTAGTGGTGTCACTGTGTTTCCCAGATCGTTTCCAGATACTTCCTAGAATGAATCATGGCCAAAACTAGAAAAAATATGGTTGTTATAAATATTATCCTTTTAATTATCCCTTCAGTCACAGCACAACACATGTTGTTTCTCATCACAGAAATTGCAGGTGTGATTTTTGGCCTGGAGATATTGTTCTATTGATCTGCTGAACATCCAGTTCAGCACATATAACTGTACTGTTAGGTTTGTAAAAAAGCCAATACAGCACGAACTGTCTGTATCTTTCCCCTATCACTCTCTGATTCTGGTCTTTTCTACATAAATGACAAGTGTTGTAATTACAGTCGTGCTCCGTCTCCATCCACAGTTTCACAGAGGAGCTCTGACAGCTGAGCAGGACTTTGACACTCCCTCGGCTCGGCGCTAATGCTTCACAGCCTATCATTAAAACAGACTCTGCCATGTGGACAAAAGGGTTGAAGGAGCATGTCATGTAACTCCTGACATTGTGATTTTGAATCTGGCTCGTAGTAATATTTCCATTACAAACCTGGATTTGTGCAGGGAAAGCCAGTGGAGCATACATGCTCTTTTTAAGCATTCTGGAGCAGTTAGAGGCTTCAGTGCCTTGCTCAAGGTGAATGCTTCCCATTGTAAAGGGTTTTAATCTAGGCGCTTAACAGTCTCAACCTTCTAAGTCAGTCAGAACAGCTCCAGAACAGCTACTAACTGACCTTGTGGTGATATTGTTTTGTCAAAACAGGAACAGTTTTCCTTGGATTCATGTTAGCCAACTCGATCATATCGTCAGTTCATATTCTTTCTTTCTGCATAAAACAAATAGAGAAAAACAATACAAGAGTGCAAGGAACAAGTAGTTGGATCCACTTTTCAACAGGAAGCAGTAATGTTACACTTCTTTAGTGTGGTTCCAGACCTCTGAATCACTGCACACTTCTGTGATTTGTTCACCACATCAAATAGGTTCTGGTGTTGTTCCCATTGATGACTCTTTCTCTCAGTTGGAGAAACCATTGACCAATCAGAGCTTTGTTAGGTGGATGTTCACATCGGTAACAGCCATGAAAATATAGCAACAGAAAAGGCAGACAATCATGAATGAGATTGACACAGCTGAACAAGTTGTAAGTCTATTTACTTACATAACAACTCTCACGTCAGCATACGTCTTTGATCATAATGAAATCTGTGAAGTTAATTAATCCTTGAAACATCTACTGCAGCTCGCATGTTGACTGAAAATGACGTCAGCAGGACGCTACGTCACTGATGCAGAAGTTGGCATGATGAGAAGAGAAATGATGAATGATGAATGACAACTCTGATTATATATATATTGCTTATGTTCCGTAACAGACTTTAATCATTTTAAACAAATGAACAAATGATGATTTCAACCTCAGGAATACTCATTACTATTACCAATTAAAGCAATATTCATTATCTCCTTTAAAATTCTCCATTATCACGTTATTCCAATATTCTCATTTATTTTAATGATGATGACTCATCTGCTCCAAACCAAACTGTGACATAACCTCAACACTGGATTCACTTGTCTTTCTGCATTGTTATTTGAATTACACCTCCTGCTTTGCATAACCCAATGTAAACTAAATTGTTGTGAGAGAAACGCTGTGATCCGCCTTTATATTTACTTTGCGCTTCAACATTGCATACAAAGCTTTCTGCCCACCCAAACTCATAATCCAGAGAGATGGTAAAAGCAGCCTGAATGGCGGCCTCAGAGTGAGGTTTTAATTCTGGTATAAAGTCTGAAAAACATATTTTCAACTCGTATTCTGAGGAGCAGGTTTGGCAGCTGCGTCTTCTTCAAAGCCATTTCACTGAGTAATCTCTCTGACGCACGATTTGTGCTTCATTTTTTCACATACACATATTGATATTTGCTCTCTGCAGTCATGATGTTCCTTATCAGTTTGGCTGATGAGGAACATGATCTTCCAGGCTAAGATAGATACCAGGTACACAAAAACATGCTCCTATACAGACACGCAAACACGCTGCCAGTACAATTTAACAGAGGAAACACTTTTGGATGTTCTTGTCTCCTCTCAGGGTAAATGATGTCATGATGCTGAAACAGTGCCCAGCAGCTCATTCACTTAACTAGACAAACATCCACTTCCTCGCTCACACACACTTAAGAGTACTCAAGTACACTGTTTCTTTCTTTAAATGTTACACACAAACACATTCTTTGTTGCTGCGTTTCTCTCTCTCTCACACACACACACACACACACACACTCACTCACGCAGATACGCAACCACCACCATTAGTCCTTTATGGTCAGAGCTATTTTAACAGACAGGACAGCAACCAGTATACTGTAGGGAAGGCGCCCATCGTGCCATCTGCTGAAGCGCTACGGATGCCATAAAACTCTAACATTATGGTGATAAATCTTCTAGGGTCCTTTTCACACACACACACACACACACACACACACACACACACACACACACTTGCACGGACAGCCTTTCCCATTTCTTCTTATTTTCAGATGGAACTAATTTGACCTTTGAGCCATTTTGCTGCTCTGCTACAGTTCAGTGCTGCATGATAATGGCAAGATGTCCTTTACCCTTGTCCAACACACACACACACACACACGCACACACATTTTGATAAGCAACCACACACACAATGAAAGTATCGAATTCATCTTCACCATACCATAATAACGGCAAGATGTGATTTAGTGGACCGTAACACACACACACACACACACACACACACACACACACACACAGTTACTGTACTGAATGTATGCACATATACATACATGAGGAAAGATACACACACATATATAAAAGGTGAGGAACACGAAAAAATACAATAGTACATGTAGAATACATGTGTACGCACACACAAACACCTTTGAATTCAAGTTATTTTGTGGGTTATAATGTAACTTTGTCCTTAAATTTTCCACCCACATAGATCACAACACACGCACACACACACACACACACACACACACACACACATTAATGCACACGTACACTATGTACACTCATATACATGGTTCATTTCACATTGAAATACCTTGTTCATTTGATGGCGTATATGGTCTTTTATGGCTTACAGGGCTCTCAGCAGCACGCCTGAGTGATCACACACACACACACATCCAGACAATCAGCTGGGACAGTGATTTACACACACACACACACACATATGTTCCTACCTATACACACCATACAGTCGATGATACACACACTAATGCAGGAGAGATCAGGTTGTCGATAACCAGACTGAAATTCTTTGGGGGAAGGGAGATGCTTACATTTTCTTCCAACCTTACACACACACACACACACACACACTGCTGCCAACATGTCCCCAGGGACAGACCAAAGCAGGTGAGGGGAGAGTAATGAAATGTAAAAAATAAGAAAGAAAAACACATATGGACTCCGTGGAGACGCTCAGCAGGGAAAGAAGAGGGATGAGAATGAAGAGAGGAGACAGCGAGATGATGCTGCAAGATCACCGCTACAAAAGGTCTCAGAGAAAAGACTCTCAGAGTACTCCATGGATCATGGCTCAGAGCCAAGCTGGTTTTCGATATTTGTAGTTTTCATTCTAGCTGTGTAATCAGGGACAAGCTTGTCTAACCTGATATTGGCTGATTGATCAATTCTTCCATTGGCTATTTTCTCAAACTCTGACATTCTGCCCTGTGCTGTATTGTCAATAAAAGCTGCCTTCAGGGCTTTGTCCACTCTAATGCAGATAAATGTTAAAATGCCGTGTGTGTTTAAATTGTTTTCCATCAAAACTGAAATATGCGTACATCTTTTCCCACCTCACGCACTGCTAAGGATAGGGCACAACATCATTTTTTGTGATTTGATCAAGGGTTATAGGTGCTGCTGCTAATGAAGACTAATGGTAATGCCTGGGTGTGTGTGCGTCCTTTTAAAACCTGCTAAGTCATTATGTGCATTTCCCTTCAACTGTTTTTATTTGCTTTTTCAATTTGCACACAAAAAACCTGGAAATATTGGCCAAATCGATAAAAACAAAATGAGACAAAGTGCAGTGGAAAAAGACTTAGCAATTAAATCATGACATACATGGAGCATGTAACTTAAATGTCCACTTATGTTTCCACTTCACTGAAGAGATAAAAAATAGCGGCAGACGAATGTCCAGACTGTCAAAACTCACAACAACATATAGTCCTGTGGCCTCAGCGCTCCATACAACTAGTCAGTGATTCAAGTCTGTTTTCTTTTTTTACCGATTAAACTTTTTCCAGCAAGAATTAATTTCTAAAAAACTTCAAGGCCTCACCTACATGTTGGTATACTACAATATATTGTGGTGTAACAAGTAGCCAGCTTACTGTTTGGAGGTATTTATGACTATCAACAGCTAGCTTAGCCACAGTGACTATACACAGCGCTCCATTTTGAATTTAGGAAAAGCACAGATGTTTCTAATAACATCAACAATGGCTCCATTTTATTCAAGCCATGACATTGTGACATGCTGGTCTGGTTTTTCATACAGTCACAAGACTGGCATTTTTAAAGTTGAGAGGTTTGGCTCTTTGAGAAGATTTTGTTTGGGTCAAAAAAGCTTAATGTAAATTTAAGGTGAAAAAAGAGTGAAAAGAAGATGCTTCAGGAAATTCAATCACGTCCTAGTTAATGTGTCATCCTGTCATGCGCCGAGTGTCACCTACAATGATATTGTTGCCTGATAACCAAACCCCAACTGCGTTTTTGGCGCCACCTGAGTGCATAATGGGTTCTGGCATGAGAATACAGTGTGGTGAATGATGTGGTCATTTAGACTAATCAGCGACTGATTTCCATCTGGCACAACAGGTGAATGCAATCAACTACCAGACAGGACAGAAAACTGGAGGTAAACTAAGGAATCCTGCTCTGGTGAATTCCCAGAGCTCAACAACATGACACAAACCACGCTGACATCGTACATGATAATATGTAACATCTGTCTTCTTTCTATGTGCACATTCATCACAGCTGGGGAAACACTGTGACTGTCTTATGAAAAAAGTAATCGCTTCAACTGTTTAATGAACACATATTGACTGTAGCTGCATGCATGTAATGTGGCTAATAGAAGATGGTAGTAAGAACAGTAACTTTGGTCAGCTTGAACTCATGTCAAGCTTGTGCTCATGAGCAGAATCACATGTTGGTTTGACAATAGTGACAATATGGCTTCTCTTTAATGAAGGACATGAAAACATTAAAATTTATTTTCCTATTATTTGGGTTACTTCACCCTACCATAAGCAACATCTATAAACACTTATGCCTTCAGACGCAGTTCATTTAAAGCATACTGAAGCTCTTTTCATCATAAGATGCTTCATGAATAATTTGTTTTTAATATGATTTAATCTCAAAAAAACTATATAATCCTTATTTATAAGCCAACTCTTTCTACTAGAAAGCATTGCAATACAGCTACGGTAAAATAAAATAGTCAAGTCAATCTTCTTATATAATTAAAAACTTGCAAAAAATGACAAATATGCACAACATATTATACCCACTATCCTTAGACCCACAATTTGGATAAGGAAAACCTCCACAAAAGAAACATAAGACAGAGAATCCCTCTTCTGGGATGGACAGACATACATGTCATAGTAGACAGAGTTGACAGACATCACAATGGTAAATTACATTATAAAGAAACAGAGTGAATATATGGTAAATAAAGTGGAAATATATATGACACCAAGAAACTTCTAGGTGCTGAGAAGCACCAGTAGGACCTGGACCTTGAAACAGAATACACTAAAAGTTCTACAGACGAGAATAAAAACGATCAATGTGCAGAGGAAAACATCTTACATGAAAGCAAACAAAATAATGGAGCAAACTGATTTTGTAGCAGTTTTGGCTGCAGGCTAAGAACAACTCCATCTACATTGACATTAGTCATTACCCATGAATCATTGCTTATGTTGGATGTATTATCCCATCATGTTTGAGAAGGAGGAGGGTAGGAGCTATATAGTCAGAGAGAAATACATTTTAAGCCCTGAGTGTGTGGGAGCCATTAGCCATAAAGCCATGTTATTATCAGCCTGTCACCTCAATGATAAGTGGAGCTATTGTGGGCAGCACTGCACAGTATATGTGGCATTTATAAGAAACTATTAGAGTAGAGGCAGAACATCCCATTTTTGAGCATTGTATTATTAAAGCCTGATCTTTTCATTGCGGGTCTGAATGATCTATTCACTGTAACTACTTAAACATTTATCTTTATAAAAATACAGCCACCACAGGTTTCCATACATTACATGTACATGAAAAATGAAAATGACTGAAAAAGAAAACAGTCAGTCTACAACTGTATTTTCTTAGGTCAGCGATGGTGTGTGTGTGTGTGATACAGGATGTTCATGGCCTGTCCAAGCTGATAAAACCATTTGATATAGACAGACTGCATATCTCAACACTCATTGAATAAAATGGGTCTCTGAATAGTCGGCAGTTTCTCATTGACCATGGTGGACATTTATCTTATTTGTTGTATAATCTTGTTCGTCCTCAAAAACTGTCTGCTTTAAAGGAACATAAAAATTCAAATCATATAAAATTTGATGTTATCATTCCACCTTCAGGGATCAATATATCTTAATTTACATAAAAAGACACTTCCTGTCTGGCAAGTAAAATAATAATGTGTCAACTTCCGAACATTTATTGTACTTTGTGATTTAAGATTCTACTTCTGAATGGTGGCAAAACTGTCAAAATCTGACTATAATGAACACCATGTCAGTGTCATTCGGTAAGACCGGGACGTTTTGATTGGTTATTAAGCATGACAGCTCAAAGAAAGCGCTGTAATTCTGCCAGATGAAGTCCTTTGCTCTGTCACTGTGCACCAGTGTTCTTTTGTCTGTAATGTATATGTAAGTACATGTGTGTGCACGCACGGGATTATGTGCGAGCTCACTGTGGCTAATGAGTATACTCTGGTCAGACCAGAGGAAAATGTTCAGTGTAATTATAAATGAAATCTGAATCTGCTGTCATGCTTCAGTGATGGGCGGTGAGGAGGATGTGAAGATGATAATCAAAAGAGCAATGCAGGAAAAAATGATTTGATAGGCATTTAAAATAAAAATGCAGAGTCTATAAGTGGAGGGTTGGGTAAATGATAGAGTGTGTTTAAAGATAAGGACTCATTTTTTAATTAATCGTGTTATGCATCTATGCGTGTATCTGGATAATACATTGACTGAGCTGATAAAGCAGGCCTTTTTAACACAGACATGTTGACACACATTTACCAGTTTTCTATCCTCAGGTGAGATAAGTCCTTCCCCACAATGCAGCTGATTGAACAGATTTGTCTTCACTGTGTAATTAATACAAGTAAACAATCACACACTGATAAAACTCGGTCGTGTATCGCTTTGGTTCTTCCATAAAAAAAAAAAAATATTTTCAATTCTGATTTTGTATTGTTATTCTCTGGACCTCTGTTGCTACTGTTTCAAATCTAGCAGTTATGCCTGTTGGGGTGCAGGGAGCAAAATTTAATCTTGATATATTGCAGATAGACAAGCTGTGAAATATTCATTTTCCCCTTCCAACTTATTGCCTCATAGTTTTGATGGAGAGGGAAATGTGGAGAGAAAGACAAGGAATCGAGCTCTGAATGTTGTCTTTTTCTCAGACTATTCAATGGTTTTATAGCATGTCTTCTTTAGAATATAATACACAAGATGTTCTAAATTAAGACATCTTGCTTTTCTGCTTTACTGGCATTATGTTTGCTCGTTAAAGTCATAAATTCAATGTACACTACGCTGCAGTTTATGATAAACCATTGCTTTAATTAATCACAAGCAACCGTAAACCTAAACCATAAAAAAAATGGGATGTGCACATCAGCATGTGAAGGGTGTTTTAATCTCTTGCCAGTAGCTAATATGTGTGTGTGAGTAGGTGTGAAATTAACACAGATTAGTAAAACCAGTTAACTTCTAGAGTATTTCTCCCTATGAGGCACGATACAATAACAAAAATGTAACCTTCATGGGATTTGTATAAATTAACTAAATCATCTTTAGCTGTAAACCAGGTCTCTAAATGTGTCTGCATGATAGATGTTTCTCTACAGCCATGTTCTCTTGAACAGGATTAAGATCAGGATTAAGTGATGTACTCTCTGACGCTGCAGGTTCATAAAAATGCATCTTGTCCTTTTTAATGTTGTGAGATTAGCAAATAAGGAGCATGTTGGGTATCTTTATTCTTTCTCTCTCTCGCACGCACACACACACACACACACCCTCTGTCCCGCTTGGTGAATGTGGAATTGCCACGAAAATAAGATTTGAGGATTAGGATTAGGGCCGATCTTGGCTCGGTGCATGAACTGCAGATTAACCGGGCAGAAAGGGGTTTAACACAGGGTGAACTGACTTCAGAACAGTTCTTACGGTAGCATTAACCACAGACACACACAGCTGAAAAAGCAGAACATTCAACATCCACATGCACACACTCATTCAAAGGTACACCTGAAGACTCACACTCACACGTTTTCTGCTGATCTAAGGTTTGGGTTTTAGCCAGTGTGCTTTAAGAGGCTTAGCATAAAGTTAATTAGCATATAGGTAATTAGCATTAGATGATTTTTCTGCAGTGACTGATCGACATCCTTGTGACTCGTCCATTACATAACCTGCTTTCCTTTGTATACAGACAGACTTCCCTGGAAGGAAAAAAACATTTCCAGAACAAGATTTCCCTGTGACTATCCTCTCAAATGTTGACAGGATATGACAATAACATTCATTATTCATACATACATTTATTGCCAAATGGCAGACAATCAGGGGGCGGGAGCCAAAAAGTGTGTTGTGTGTGTGTTAAGACCTTTTTATACTTTTTTTATACGCACACAGTTCCATTCATACTTTCTGGGGGTCTGCAGACACAGACGAATTCCACATGTACGCACCATTGACTGTATACAAATATGGACGACATGTCACCACTTCCTACCGCTACACAAAAGTGAAGCTAAAATATCTCCTTAGATGTGTAGCAGAACACAGATTTACTGACAATTACCGTCAGATCCTGACAGATCGGGGGGTTAATGAAGTTACTGGTGCTGTGCCGTGTGCGTAAATGTGCACATCACTCTCTCAATTTAAAGACACTTATCGTTTCTGCTGATGTGTGATGCTGCAGGTATTTATTAAAGTCAAAGGAAAGAGCCTGATGCACAGCCAGCCGTGGACAACAGTCAATCGAAGCTCCATGAAGCAATATTTTTGATAGTGACATCTGTGTAATGTCTCTACACTGCTGTTTGGCCATTTTTTATTTTATGGCTGCACACAGTCTGTGTTAGTATGTACTGTAAAAGTCCTGCTTCTATCATCAACCCCCCTTAGACACCCTTTTTCAGCAAACAAGCTGAGACAACCCTACTGTGTGCTACCCGCCCAGCATGACATGGCTGCGACAATCAATAAACCAGACTTTTCATTCAGTACACCAGATTTTTATTGTATTTTTTTATATTTCAGTACTCAATACTAATTTAATTTTTTATGCAGTCCTGTTGAATATAGTAACATACTATATCTCCTGCTGTCTCATCAGACATATTAGTCTTAATAAATTACAAATTCCACTTTTGTAATTACACTGAGATAGCTTAAGGCAGGGACACACATGATGAGTGCTGAGACGACTGTCAATAGGATTTGGGCTTGGCGACCAATAGGAGCGAGTTGGAGTGGATTGGTGCCAGTCTGGGTCAGTCATGTGTTTCACCTAAAGTAGACGTTCTGGTAAAAACATAAAATAAAGAGAAAATGGTGAGCAAATAGGTTTGTAGTGTTAGAGCACCAGACAACTGAAATGGAGGAAATTCTGACTGAGCTGTAAAGAGAATGAATGTCTAGTCTTTGTAGGTTTCAGCTTGTCTTTAGGTTTAGTCCCCAGCTTTAGCGGAGACATTCCCTCATATTTTAGCTTGATGTACTGAGTTTTCGCCTCAGATTTCAGAAGCTGTAGCTTACATATTTGTTTGTCTGGAGGCTGATGGATCTCGATGGTGAACTGAAATTTTACAGATAAAGCTCTGTTACACTGTAATGAGATTTATTGTATCAGTAGCTGAGACAGCTGGTAGAGGGTCAGCCAATGCAGCTCATTATTTTTAAGTAGCCCCACCTTTTTACTGCTGCCTTTGCACATATCACTGCTGGTCTTTCCACCAGCACATACCACCATGAAACCAGAGTCCTGTGAGTTACAACGCTGACTTTCAGCACTTAACCTATTTGTATGTCTGTGTGCTTCATTTAACACATCTTGCCATTGCTATTCTGTTGTAGCATTCTTCTACTTTTATCTGTTAGTGTGTTAAGAGTACAGTATGGGACATCTTGTCATTATCATGCTATAATGAACAAGGTGATAGAGCAGCAAATTTGCTCCGAGGTCTCATTATTTCCATCTGGCAACAAGGAGAAGCAACCAGGTCACTGAGAAAGACAAGTTAAAGAAAAAGCAATTCAAGTAGCAAAAAGAAAAGGGAGAGAGAAGTAAAAAAAAAATGTTGAGAAAGCAAAACTATATGTGTGTGTGTGTGTGTGTGTAAATGTATGTCTCTTTAAAGAGATTAAATGCTAGCATATGATTTTTTTTTGTATAGCCCTACATTCTTGTCCTTGTTCTGATTATGTGTGTATAATTTTAACCAGGGTTGTAACACATGAGTACTATTCTACTGAAATTGTGAACCCTCACAATTTCCTCAGTGAGAGTTTTAACATTTTCTCCAACAGCAACAGGCTCCCTGCATCTGTAAAATAAATATCCCAGAGCAAATGAGACCCGACTAGAACACAGATTGCAGTAAAACACAAAACAGGATGAAATCTTTCTATGTTAATTCCAAATTGTGAAGTATTAAAGGAACTGCAACAGTAACCACAAAACATGAATCTGTGCACCTCCCATTCATACGTAAAATTGTAACGTGGGATGGATCGGGTGAGCCCAAGTGTGGACACTCAGTGGTGAGGAGATAGGGATGTGATCGGAAAAAGGTATTCATTGTAAAGGCTAGGGAAAGGGAATGCAGATCTGGGAAAGCTTGAGCTTGTAACTGAGGCTGGGGAAACTGGGGCTGGGGCTCCGGCTGGAAGCTGGGAAGAGCTGAGATCAAGGGCAGGGAAGCAGGGCTGATGAGATGAGACGAGGGGCTGGAGACAGAGAAGACAGAACTGCAGGAGACAGGAATTAGGGTTAGGCACAGGAATAGAGGCAACAACAAGAAAACTAGATAAATGCAAGTGAAGTGGCTTGAAGTGTTGTTACATTGACTGAGACAGAGGCTACAATCTGGCAGGGCGGTAGTGGCAGAGCTGGGTATTTGTAGAGAGCTTGATAACGATGTTGAGGTACAGCTGGTGTGGCTCTGCTCTGACTCCAGCACACCTGTCTCCACTCACAATCACACACACACAAACAGGGAGAGAGCCACTGGGAGAGTGGCAGCAGGTTAGGGACGCACAGGATTATAACATAAATGGTATAATGACAAATGAAAAAGTAACACAAAACTACATTTCTGGATGTAAAAATGTGCCATTGCTTTCAGACACCTTTAAGACATTAGCCTTGCATTCAGTCAGCCATGCAGGCCTCCCTTTGGTCCAAAGACAAGATAAATGGCACAATAATGGACACAGGTCAGGTTGAGCTTGTAGACCAGCTGATGTCCAGTGCAGACAGTGCAAATATTTTACAAAATTTACCCCAATTTAAGACTGACTTTGACCGAGGTTTATGACTTGAAAAGTGTTTCAGTTTCTGTATACTCTGATTAGACTATTTGTCATTTGTTCCTGTCCCTAATTTGATTCACTACTGGCAGAAAATCCCCCAAAACATTTGTAAATTGTGATTGCCTTCATCTCCTACTATTGTAACCATGTTCCTACCAATTAATATCAAAATAGTTTATTCAACTGTCTTTTGTATTGTTTGTGTTTGATTTACAGATTGAGCTTTCAGTACGGCAGAATTGTAGACTTCTGTTGTTGTTGTCAGTGTGAGGATTTTGTGTTCCTGTGCTGTGTGATACACACAGGAGGCAAAACAAATTCAGTTGTGATTAGACCTAGATACATTATGCCCATAAGGCTCAATATGCCTGCACAGTGAGATCCATTTACTGGGATGGCGTCACTGAGGGTGTGCGTCTCTGCTTCTATTCTTGGGGGAACAACATGCTTTTTTTGGTCCTAACTTCAAGAAGTGTAAAGGCCATTTTTATGACCCTTGCTTCTGTTAATGTAGTAGAGTTAAGGTGTATGCACTTTGGAGTCCAAAAGTCTGAGACCACATCGGAAATCTAATATTTTCATTTAAACCTGGAAATAATCAGAAAGTTTGACATGTAAAATGAAGAGGAAATATTTAAGATTCTGCACTATTTCTATGTCAGCAATCAAATTTAAGCAAATTTGTGGCTTTGACCAACTTAACTCCTTTGTACAAAAGGTCAGATTTCCTTGAGTTGTATCTCTTCCATTTAATCGTGCCTTCAGGCGACACTCAGGTGGATGTGACCTACTTATCAAGCAAATCATTCAAGTAACTCAACTTGCAGCCAGTGTTCACCTGTTATAAATATGGCTGTGCCTCAAGTTTCCAGCAGATCGTTGCTTACCAAGTAGCATTGTGATAGTGGGAAACATGGCATCAGAACTAAATGAAAGTGTCAGAGGTCAAATTGTTATTCTAAGCAAAGAGGGGCTTTCTCGGCATCAATTCATGGCTAGACTAAAGGTTTCTTGGAACTCTAAAACTGGATCAGTTGTATCCAAAGCATGATCAGGCAGACCAAGAGTGACCACACCCTCAGAAGATCAATACATTAAGCTAACTTCCCTGAGAAATTCAAAAGCAACTTCATTACAGATACTGAATTGGCTAAATAAAAAATGCAAGACTCCAATCAGCAAAAGTACTGTTAAAAGAAGGCTTTCTTGTAATGGTCTCAGAGGATGAGTAGTAGTTTATAAACCAATTCTAAGGAGGGGAAACAAGGCCAAACACTTGGGGTCGGCTAAGAAATACCAAAATTTCACAGTGGATGACTGGAAAAAAAGTCATATTTGCTGAAGAATCCAGGTTTGCGATTTATGGCAGTAAGACAAAGGTGTATGTAAGGAGACAAGTAGCAGAGAGAATGATACCACAGTGTATCAAACCAACAGTAAGACATGATGTTGGGATTATTCCAGTCTGGGGGTGTTCTGCCTATTCTGCATTGCATTGACTATACCGTGACCAAGGAGAAGTACCACTCCATTCTTCAGAGACATGCTATACCCTCTGGTTTACATCTTTGTGGAGCAGGATTCATATTGTTGCAGGATAATGACCCAAAACACACCTCAAAGCCTTGCTACTTGAAGAACAAAGAAGACCAAGGACATGTGCTTGTTATGGACTTTCCTCCACAGTCACCTGACCTCAACCCCATTGAACATTTATGGGGTCACTTGAAGACTGAGAAAGCCAAGCACTCCGTGACATCACAAGAAGTTCTCGGGAACATTGGCAAGTCATGCTGGGATAACATGGGTCATCAGGTTTTGACCCAAACTTGTGGAGTTCATGCTAGATCGAGTGCATGCTGTCATTAAAGCAAAAGGGGGACATACCAAATACCAAGATATTCTTTTTCAAAGAGTCAACTTTTCACTCAAAATTGTTAAGGTGATATTATCATTAGTTATGAAAAAATAGTATTACATTTTAAACAAATGCAAAATAGACATCTAGTATCTTGATAGTATCTTGACTAGTTGTCTCAAACTTTGGACCCCACTGTATACTATAACACAGACTCTCAAAAATGTATTTGGGAAATGGGGTGAAGCCTTTGTTCAGAGTGCATGTTCAAAAATCACCTCCAAGATATACTGTCCATTAGAAACCAACTCCAAATGGCAGACAGACAAAGTTAGCCACTAGCGAGCGCACAGCGTCCAGTATTTAGCAGCTAAAGAACCAGATATTTCCCCCAGGAGTTGGTGGAGACCAAAACAGAGCTAAAAGAGAGTGAATATTTCCTTACATTCACCAGGCTGCCAGAAATATGATCCAAATAAGTGCTGATCTTGTTCCATGTCACCATGCTTGTGCTCATCCCTATTGTTCTAGCTCCCTTTCTCTCGCTCCTGCCATTTTTTTCTCCTTCTCTCCTACTTTCTGTGCATCACATGTTACTCACCTCACTCCATCTTCATTTTTCCCTTCTTCCCAGTGGCTTTCTTCCTCCCACCCTCCCTCACACTTTTCGTTTTCCCACTATTATGCTCTATCACCTTTTCATCCACATGTCTTTCCCTCTTTGACACTTCACTTCCCTTCTTCCATGTTGGTGTCAAGATCTTCTTCCACTCCTTTCTCCATATTTGATTTTGCCTCTTCCATTTACACTCCTTGTTCCTTCTGTCTCATTATCTCTCTCTGTTTTCCTCTCCTTTGCTTTTTCCTCCCTCTCCTCCCTGTCATCTTTTTTTATGATTTTCTCTCAGCATCTTCACAGCCATTTGTCTAAAATCTTGACAGCCCAGCCATAAAGCTCCGACAGACAGCTGGAAAACAGACCCACTATTTGCCTAATGACATCAAGTCTAATATGTCTAATCTACATGTGGAGGAAGATGGCTTTAAGAGTCTGCTTGTTCAATTTGTGCAAGACTGACAGCTTGGACACCAAAGTTAAGGCTATAAAACAGAACAGAATAATGCATGAAGCAGAAATGAATAGCACCAGCAAACAATGGCAGTTTGAATTAATTACTGGGGCAAAACATGAAATGTACTTTACGTTGTCATCTCTGGACACCATACAGATAGTTACTTCACTAATCACAGTCGGTCCTGTCACACTATAGAACGGGCAACTAAAGAGCCAAATCTTTTTAAGAATTAGACAGTAACAGCCAGACATGGTTGGTGGTTGATAAAGTGTCTGATTTTCTGCTATTGTTCTTGCTCAAGGTCTGTCACAAAGTTTAGATATGTGAAATTTGGTTGTTTTGATTCAGGTTTCTTCCTAAACCTCTCATCAAATATAAACCTCATGATCATGATTTTCTTGGTTTGCCAGAAACAATATGGGGTCACTGTGTCATGAGTTTAGCTTGTGAAGGTTTAAGATGAGTTTAAACCTGTAGCTCTGCACCTGTAGCTCGTTGACATTGTCTGAGTAAATCACGCCTCTTTCTCTGCCACAATACAGTACCCACAGAGTGAAATATACACCTTGTTTTACTTTTCCTGAGGTTGTTGAATCGATTTGATGTATGTGAAGCATAAGCTGCTCTATACTTTATGTGTTTTAAACTCAATGTCTGAGCTTTTCATTTCTTATTGGATTGCACCTGGTGAAGCTGCTCTGTAGTTTTTCCAGTAGGTCTGGTCGTTGGGGGGCTAATCTGGCTCAAACATACAATTTATGGCTGTGAGATTCTTCTGTTACCTCGTGTGTGGCTGCCATGTATTGTCATAGAAATCCAAATCACATGGTCTTGATTTTATTTGCATCTGATTGAAACACCCATAGTATCCATTTGATCCTTTCTGTGACTTCAAATGTTTTACATTGTGATCACATGTATCACATGCATATCTATATATGTATTTTACAAGAAATGTGATTCTAAATTTAATTTCTTCTGCCAGGTATTGCCAAGGTGTGATGGGTAGCTCTCCAGAGGAGAGGTGGAAGTCTAAGTTAACAATTTATAGGGTAAAGGTTTGAATTGGGACAACACTATTATTCATGCTAAAATGCAATCAGAAGGGACGGTGAGGGTGGCATGAAGAAACTGGACTCTTTGAATGTATGTTTCCATTTTTCATTTAATGACCAACTGGTCTTCAAAGGACACGTTATTGGTGTTCAAGAAAATCTGTAAATCAGATATGCATATGATAACAAATGACAACAAAAGTTCAAGCTTGATGATCATCCACTCTTCAGCTTTATTGTCATTTTTGCTCAAGCCTACAGGGAATAAATTGTCCTCCACATTGTGTTGGCTGCTGTGTAAATGCTCTGGAAAACCAACAAGAATTCTCAAGAATTCAAATCCCTCCTTTCACATTACATCAATTTCTGCTGTTTCCATGCAGCACAGACTTTGCTTTCTGTCAGCAATCTTTAGATTGGACTGGAAATGTGTGTTGCAATCAGCAGAGGGCAGAAGACAGCTGTGGAATACACACACAAACACACACACAAACACACACACACACATACACACACACACACACACATTCACACACTAACACACAAACCTGTATGCACAACTGCACACCGATAAACATGGACCAATGCGCACAAACACACACAGACAAGGATGAATTTGTGCATATAACCACACATAGCTCCACACACATACATATAACCTGACTAAACACATACACAGACCACACACACACACAAATCTGTGCATCTGAACACACAACCATGAATCATGTACATTTCCCCCACATACAAACACACACACACACACACAGACATACAATCTAACCTAAAGTCTGAACCCCACCCACACACACTTCTCTGTCTCTCTTGTTCACACGTAGGGAGTTGGTGATCCTGCATACACACACAAACACACACAAACACACACACACACACACACACACACAGAGGCAGGCAGGTAGCTGCAGTTGGCAGAGCTTGTGTTTACCATGTGACTTGTAACAGAGGAAATGAAGAAGAGTATCACTGCTCCGAGGCTGGCTGCTCTCTGCTGCGGCTGCTTGCTTCAGTCACACTGGGATCAACTCATTTCACAGCTAACTGCTCTGATTGACTCTGCGTGTGTGTTTGCGTGAGGTGTGCAGGATCATCGCCTCTCTGCAATCATAATGTTGATGATACGATTCTAAATCCCTAATGTGTTCAGTGACATTTTGTAAAGCTCTTAGCCAACGTCTTTCAAATTATTACTTGTTATTGTTCGATACTCAAAGCTAACACTACCATATAATACAATTTCTGTTTATCTTTGTTAATCCAATTTATTCACTTAATCTACAGTGGAGCTTTAGATAGATATTAAATCACATAAAATTTGTTCAAAATCACTTTCATTAATGCATTCAAATTCCACAGTACTACGATCTATATATAAATTAAACTTGAAATGCATTCCTCCCAAACAGCAACTTAAAGTGTCTTCATTGGTACAGTACAAATGCTTAGGTTTGCAAACTGCAGAAAGGTAATTGTGTGCACATCATTTCTTATGTTTAGGTAAAGTAAAAACAGTAATTGCAAACTGGTTTCTCTCAAAATTTTATTAGACTGAAATAAGACCCTACTTGGATGTCAGACGGGACGCCGAGGTGTAGATTGAAAAGGTGAATTTTCAGCCTGCTGAGAATGATGCCAATTATTCAGGCAGAGGAGCACAGTGGTCATGCTGAAATGAGGGTTTGACTGTGGCTTAGAGGCTTAGAGGTAGACCGGAGCAGTTCCCTTCACACCTATAGTAACAGAGGTGAGTACCGGAGTCATGAACTGGATGTAAGCTGCAACAGATTAGTGAGTGGAGAGGCAGAGCGGTGTGGGAGAACTTGGGGAGGTTGAACATCAGAGGCACAGGGACTCCAATGAGGAGGGAATTTCAGTAGTCCAGGTGGGTAATGAGAAATGCCTTACAAGCGCCTGGGCTACCTCCCTAGAGAGGAAGGGGAGAATCCTCATCATGTTGTACAGCAGGAATCTATTAGAGTGGGCTTCTGCTGAGAAGGACAGTTTGTTATCCAGAGTCATACCCAGGCTCCTCACTGTTGGTGTTGGGGGTTGTCTATCCCTGTGGTGAAGCCAACTCGGATGGTCACCCTCCCTTCCCCTAAAGGAAGACAAGCCCAATCTTGTCCAGTTTGAGCTCTTGACATCAACTCTCAAATATCTACAAGTCATGTGCCTCCACCTAAATGTCAAATAGGGGGATGAGAAGAAAAGCTAGGTGTCATCAGCATAGCAGTGGTAGGAGAAGCCATGCAACTGTATGACACCACAGAGTGTCCTTGTGTAGAAGGAGAAGAGAAGAGGAGAGGGCCCAGGACGAAGCCTTGATGAACTCCTGTTGCTAGGCTGTGTAGTTCAGACACCAAACCTTACCATGTCACTTGACAGGAGCCACCATCAGATAAGCAGCAGAGAGAGAAGAGAGAGACAGAGACACTCAACACTGGAGAGGAGGATTTTATGATTCCCCTTGTCAAACATAGCTGACAAATCCAGGGGTATAAGGACAGAAGAGAATAAATTTACTCTCGCAGTAAGGAGTGCCTGAGTCATTGCAAGGAGAGCTGTTTCAGTTGGGTGATCTGCCTTGAACCCAGACAGCTGGGATCTAAGAGGTTGGTCTGAAGAAGATATGAAAACATTTGGTTTAAAACACTAATTCAAGTGTCTCGAAAAGAAATGGAAGATATACAGGATCTAGGGGTGACAGCGGCAGATTTGAAAGCAGTGGGAAAGTGTCTTGAGACTAGATATTACTTGAGTATATGCATTGCTGCTTTACATAGACTTGTTGCTGGACTAATAAGATCTGAAGCTGAGATGGACTTGTTGGCATCTGGATAATGTAATACTCGTAAACTATCAATTAAGTGATAGCTGCAGTTGATGACTAAGCAGAATGGGCTCTGCATGTTTGTTGTCTGTAAGTTAGCAATAGCAGCAATAACAAGTAATTAATAGGAGGCTGCTGGATAGATAAACCAAAATCAGTAAATGCTAAACAATGTTTATGTGTATACATGTTTCTCTGTTTGAGTGCAAGATCATGTTTTCTGTTTGTCTCTGTGTATGCATGTAACTTCAGTTAGTAATCAGTCATGCATATGGAGAGGTTGGGTTGAAACTCTGTAAATGTTCACATGAATTTCAAAGTGTGTAAGAGAGCATATGGTGTGTGTGTGTTCCCCTGACTTGGTTTGCAAGGCCATTTCACCCATTTTCCTCTTTGGTTTTATAGAGGTCACGCAGGCAGAATCTGTGACCTCAGATATATCCAAGACTGATTAATATTTGATTGAGAACCCAATTGTTATTTTGCTCTCTTTTAGCCTTTGGCTCGATAGGGTCCAAAGGGGAAACTATATTTGCATTTAAACATTTGAGGTATTCCGCAAACATACTTTCCAACAGGGATTTAACAGGCAGCGGCAGAAACTTAAACTTGACTTCCTAAACTTAACTTGCAACATAAAGGGTTCTGTAAAGTACAAGAAAATGAATCATATTTAAATAAATAAATAAGTTCATCCAGTCATTCATCTATCCGGACGTGTTTATCAAAGCTGCGCTAATCAATATTCTTGTATGAACAATTGATCAAATGACCAAGTGACTCTGCACTTCCCCTCAGCTCTACGAAATATTTAAGCATCTCATCAACATGGTGCCCAGCCGCATCAGGCAACTGTTTTCACCAAAAAAGCTCTAATACAGTGGCTCCCAAAGTGGGATGCCGTGAGGATAGAACAAACGTGCCGTGAAATGAATCATCATTGTTCATCTACTGTGCATTTTTAATAATATTTCATCACATTAAAAAGATTGGTGATTAACCATGTTTTATATTATGTATTTGAACATAACAAAACAGAGCTCAAACAAATGATGAAACATTTCGGTTCTCAACACAGAGACGACTGAATCTCAGCCAACCGACAAAACTACTCGGATAACGGTTAACAGACAGGTTTTTGTTAAGTGTCTATGTCATCGCTGGTATACAAGAAAACGAGACAAGGGACATCCTGTCAGAGGAGTCAGACCTGCAGGTTGTTCTCTCTCTCCACATTAACAGCAGCTCACATGTCCCATTAAAAAAAGTTTGGTAAGCTCTGCTCTAATAAACCCCCTTGTATGCCACCTGCCCAGCTTCAAACGACAAACAGACAAAGTTAATGACTAGCTGGTGGACAGACATTTCCCTCAGGAGGTGGTGGAGACCAAAACAGAGCTAAAAGAACAATGAGTATTGGACTGACGATCAACAGATTACCAGAAACACAACTGCAAATGAGTACTAATGTTGCTCTGCTGTCTGTGGGATTACCAAAACAACTTCATTAGTTGACTACATGTCAATGATGTGTTTACAGCTTGTTCCACTGCCCCCAACTGGCAAAGAAAATCAATTATTGATCATTTAAATGACAAATTACCTCAGTCGCACTGTTTACTTATTCATCAATCCATCCATTCATTAATACATTCCTTAAAACATTATTAATTTGTGGGTTTGTTATCTTTTTTCCACTCCTTATTTCAGCCATTAGACAATTGATGTACCCGTGTTACTGTACATTATTCTGTCTAGGTATGGTTGATGTGACGAAATATTCCATTAAGAGACCATGACACTGAAATTTGTCAGCTGTTGCAGTCCATTATATACATGGTTGTAGACAGTATTGGCAACTGATGACCAATCTTTACGGCATTTGGATTTACAACATTGTTGCATTAATGTGATGAAACACTGATTTTCTATTTAATTCACTTGATTATTCTGTAAATGGTTTCTCAATACAATCTCATGAAACTTTAGTATATAATGATAAAAATGTATATTGTGTTATAAAATGTTACATACCATAATTGAAGATTTAATTCACACCGCCATACCCCAATTGCTTCCCTTCATCCATGCATCCAGTATTGCAATCCATCATTTGTTCATCCCGTCCTTCACAAAATTAGACACAGTATTATATGTTGTCAGATGCAGACTGGTAATGGAACAATAATTAGTTTTATTATTCCTGTTGGCTGATTTTCTCTGATTGCCACTTATCATCAACAGATTTTAATCAACTAAATGTGTGGGCCGAAGCAGAATGCTCAGAGAGTCATCGAGGTAAGAATCAATCCAGCATACAGTTTTTATCTCTGGGAAGATTAAAAAGCACAGAGAAAATAATCACGTATTCCCTTGAATGCAGGATGAAGCAACCAAACGAATCACCTCTCGCTGTTCAGCGCTGTTTGTGAGAATGTTTGCCTGCAAAATTAGATATTGATTTTCGTCTCTTTGTTGCTCTCTTGATCTCTCGTGTTGGTTCTCTGTCATTCTTCGGCTTTCCTTCACCAGCCTCTCATTGCCGCTACCTGACTGTCTTTTCACCTACTTTCACCACATCTCTTTCACATTAACTCTTTATTTACCATCTCTTATATTGTCTAGTTAAGGAGTCAGTGAACAGCTCATCGCTTAATGTAGTTTCTTCACACAGCAACCATTTGATTTATACCACACTCCAGGTGTGGTATACTTTGGAGAGACTAATGTAAACAGAGGCAAACTTTTTTTGACAAAATCATTATGCTTGATTCCCCAGAGGGCTGAGAGTATTTTCCTACAAGCAGAGAATGGCTGATTTTACTGTATAGTTCCTCCTCTCTGGCTGTAAATCAGTAAAATATGAGGTGTATTACCTGCTTGATAGAAAAATGTGCAGGCTTTCACCCCTTTCAGACCCTTTGTATAAATTGATTGTGCTGCACAAAGGAGTAAGTATTCAGTGACCTGGGTAAACCTGCAGTCAACTGTATGAGACCTGATTTATTCTCTTTCCAGTGTGCATGGTGTCCGTGGTGTAGATGGTCTCCTCAGAATCCTTCTCCATTTCTTTTCTCCCCATCTATCTATCTATCAATCTATCTATTCACTCCACCCTTTTCGCTTATCCGCTGCTGCTTTCCTCCCTCAGAATCATTTGATGTCTCTATTTCTGCTTTCTTTCTCTGAATCATTCCTTCTATATCTTCAATTCCTCTTACATCCTCTTGACTCTCACACATCATATTTAACCCTCCACCGGCAGTCCAGCAATCATCTGTGCATCCCATCTCCGAGCAATGATGTTGGCTTTAAGCCCACCAGTTCCCCAAAACCTTTCTGTCATCTATAAATGCATGAATAGTTTGTCAGGTGAGTGTGAGTGTGTGTGGGCGTGCGTGTGTGTGTGTTTGTGTGTGTGTGTGAGAGAGAGAGAGAGACAGAGAGAGAGCAGTAAATCAAAGTGCCATGTGTTGAGCTCCTGCAAGTCAAGCATGCTTCCTCCAGACACGCACCCCAACATTCACACATACAGAGATGCACATGTACATATTGACTCATGAAGCATAAACACACACACACACACACACATGCACAGACTGGAACAAATTTACACATTATTATATACACACACACTTGCTGCTGCTGCTGCTGCTGCGCTGTCTGACAGCAATCAAATGAGAGGCAAGTGTATCTTGGTAAATACATATATGTATATATAGACTGTTTTAATCTATCAGGCGAGGGTGACAGGCCTATTTCCTCTGAGCGAGAGATGCTAATGGTTTAGGGGAATTCAAAGCAGGCTCGATTTGTCACGTCCACATTGGTCTCCAGCCTGCATCACTAACCACTTCACTATAGCAAAGCCAAGCACTTGAACATTATACCATATTCTTATTTTCAGCGTTGCCTATTACTCCACTCTGACGGTTGCATCCTCGCTATTTAAATTTAGAAATGAGAATCATCAGAGTATGACAACTGTTTTGATTAAATGTTGCACTGAAAAGTTTCACTGTTGAAGAAGCAGTATGGAACTTTTGGCCTTGAGACAAGCAGCATGTTGGTAAGCCGTCCTCACCCCGGTGTTTGGTCATGCCCAAACACTTGTCATTCATCTTGAGGAGCTGTCACCTAGTCTGAGGTTGATGTAAGCGGCATCCACAAAGTCTCCACAGACTGCAGATGCAAAATGCAGAACACTTCCTACCTCAGCCTGAAAATATTCATGCACATTCAAACTTTTATATGATTTATTGAAACCTTTATTTATTTAGTAGTAGTTCTCTGACCGTGAATGCTCTTTTACAGGAATATTCTGCTTCACCTGCACAGTTGCAATGTTCAAAACTGCTCTAATGAATCACAGTCAGATCATTAAGCATCATTAAAATCATTAAGCCATTAAGCATCTCCAGTGTTGCAGTTGGGGTTTAAGTGTCTTGCTCTAGGGTAATGTTGGTCAGTGTTTTAAGCTATAAGGTGGCAGAACGTACATCTTCATTAGGTTGAACCTAACTCAAATTTTGCAGCAGTGCAATTCAATATAATCTGGTAAGGAGCTGTCTTGTCCTAAGTGCTATTTAAAATATTCAGCACTGGGTAAAGATTTTGAAAAAAACATTTGAAAACACTGGCACATTTTGAGCTCTGGTTCACTACCTAAAAATGAATTAAAAGATCCACCTAAAGTAGTATACAAACATTCCCCTAACTTTAGACATATGCTGGTAAAATCTGATCTGAACTTTTCTTGATCCTCCACCAGGGAGTTATTGTTGTGGTTCATGCACCCAGTGCAGTTTTATATTTAAGTGTATCACGTATACCCACCCGGTAACAGGGAAAACCTTGTTGTTCCACAAGAAATATAATTTATCTGATCAAATGCCATGTGGTTTTACATAAGTAGGAAAAGCACAAAGAGATCTAAATCCAGGATAACAGAACAGAGGAACTGTACTCGAACCCAGGACCAGCGTAACCCATTCAGTACATTTCATAAAGGCAAATCAGCCTGTAGCCTCTCTCAGGCATTGAACACATTAGATCTCTGAGAAGAGGAGGCAACTCTAAAGAGAGAGTTTTTTATATTTTCATTCTTCAGACTCTTACACCCGGAGGTCTGAATCATGAATATGAGATTAAACATTTTCTTTAAAGTATGAAAAATGTTGGTAGCCTCTTGATGTCTTTATATTTCTTGATCCTGTTACACACATTTGAAAATGTTAAAATTTGTAAATTTAACAGGTGTGTCAGTTTCATTAATGGTATTTGATCTAGTTAATATTTTATGTTAGGGTGTTAAGACCTTCATTCTGAATTTAAGGTTCCTTTTTTCTAGCTTACTATAATATATTTTGGAACATACAGTATGTGATGTTTATTCTGATATATGTGATGATGAATCTGATGTAATGTTTATATTATAAGATACAGTATATGTTTTGATATTTGTGATATTTTGAAGTATTGTTTTTGAAGTATGGCCTTTGTATTCCTGCTCTTTCTATGTATTTTATTGAATTCATTTTAATAATATTAATTGCTTTGAGATGTTTATCACCCTGGAAGGTTGATGGTTGGATGGTTAACCACACCTGTCATCATAGAGCTTGTCATCCTATTGGTGTGCAGGATGTATAAATATGGGTGTGTTTTCCACTTTTACAAACATTCTGACCTCATGAAGATCCTTGTAGGATTGAAACATCCAGGTTAAATTTTGTGGCTTGGAGTAAGAGTGCAGGCGTTACCTTTTTTCATTGAAGGGGCTGTGTAGCCAATTAAAAACATACAACCAAACATTCCTAGTTGATTACTTTGTAACATGTATGCTGTATTTCTGCAATTTACCTTGCGATCATTGCAAGGAATGATAAAATAACAGCCGTTGTGTTCCAAAGCAGTAAAATCCACTCCCATAGTATTTTAAACTGATGTGGCTTGTTTTGGCGTTTGATAGGCTTAAAACTTATGGACTCAAACCTGCCATTACTGTTACCTGAAACAACAGTCAGATCTTAAAGAGATTTGTCTAAATCGAAGCAGCAGGTACCCTGACTTTAAGTCTGTACTATGGTCAATAAATCCACAAATGCTGAATCCTACATTTCCCATGATGCTACCATTAGCATATTTTCCTTAAACTCTCATATCTCACATCTTTCAAACTCCACACCTTCACCTCGTAATACTGGTTTTCTGTTTTGTAGTCTACAAGCCCAAACTCAGACTTTAGAAAACTCTTCCAGAGCCACAGAGGACATTAAATAACTGTTTTCACAGGCTGAGTAGTGCTCCTCATGAAGATTAAACTGATCAGTGGAGTTCCTCTTTAATAATAATGCAGATAATAATTACAGCGTGGAACCAAATGCAGAGTTTTTAAAAACTAATTTCACATCTAGGTATTTTGAATAAACTGGTTCCACTTAGTCTGGATGCAGGAATGTAATTTCTGAATTTGGCTGAACATCATCACCTTAATGAATCTTCTGTTAGAATTTCTGTTCACCTTTGTGACTTCAATTTGATGCTGTGCTTAGCAGCCACTGAACTGTTGAGTGGAATTTCATAATTTCAACATAACAATTACGTAGGCTTGCCGTGGCCTAATGAAGCCAACAGTGCAAACCAACACTTAATTACAGCTAATGGCTTCATAATAAGACTGGTTTTACACGTGAAAGTTACATTCAAGTATAGTTTGTAACTGCCTCTGTCCACAAATGTACTGTGGGCTTAAATCAAATTGATCAAAATAGAGCCGCTAAATAAACAGACAGGCAGACAGCTTCTTTGCTATTTCACTCCTCCACAAACAGTCATAAGCTCCTGTCACATCCCAGTGCACAACATCTCTTTGTCTTATTACTCACTTTTACAACGGCTATCCTCTCTCCATCCTCCCTTTCTCTCAGTCTCTCTCTCTCTCTCTCTGTCAGGACATTATGAAGCTGAAATAAAAGCCCCGCTGGCGCTGCCTCAGAGAATGCACATTCAAAATGCTGCTGCCGTCTCCGAGGCCAAATGTATAAAACACTGACGGATAGCGACAAGCAATGTCCCGTGTCGTCAGAAATTGGATTCCCCTCCAACCTCCCCTCAGTTCTCTGTCTCTATTTGCTTCATCTATCAATAATGTCAGTTATGATTCAGCTCCCTACAGTACATAACATACAGAGCGCAGTCTGGCCAGTGTTATTTCAGAGGGAAAACCGCTTAAATGGCCAAAGCACAATAAATGTGCAGGACTATGACTAGGAGGCATTGGTGCAGAAACTGATGGACAGCTTTAACTGTTTCACAGGACATAGTGATACACAAAGTACAGGGACAACAGGACCTCACATGCAGTCCTGAGGGGGAACCTGCAACTGATTTCTAAAAAGGTATAAAAACTGACTGTGATACAACTATCCGCTCTCAAACCAAAATCTCATGTCACTTTAGCAGAAAAAGGAAATATATCTTAAACACAATAAAGTCCTTGTGGAAAGAAAGAGCAAATATTCATCTTTAACAACACTGAAATGTGAAGGTAAAGTCATTTTCAGCATTTTAATGTACTGAGTATGTTTTCAGCATTGGAGGGCACTTTTTCCTAATTGATTCTAATGCATATAAACAGTTTTTGAGCTACTTATTCACTTGTGCATTGCGTTTTATCCACTTCTATCTTCTCCAGTTGAAAACAAGTTACACTCTTGGTGGATAAATGCTCTACAGTATGTGGTCTTTTCTCTGACATCCAATCATAAGAGCGCAGCAAAATAAAACTTCCCAACTAAACCATTAACGACAAGAAATATGAAAGCCACATAGTGCCTGTTGCTTGTGTAATGAGGCAAAGTGTTCAGCTCTTATGCTGCACCAACTGTGGTGTTCATAGTCTTTTTGTATGTTTTGTTGGTCATTTTTATTGTGTTGCTTGAATTTTTAAATCCATCAAGGCGGTATTAATAAAAGCAGGCATATTTATGATCTATTGTGTGCATAGGCTCATCTATAGAAAAGGGCCTGGTACTGCGGTTTCCACCCGCTAATGATTGTAGAGCTTTAACCTTGATGTGAATCTGTATGGGTCATAACACCAACACTAGGCAGTGCGAGAGTTTAGATTGTGCTACCATGAATAAAAATGAAAGAGAGAAATACAAGGGAAACACAAAAAAATTAATTACTGTGTGTATTTGTGTGCCTGTGATAACGTTATAGAAAGCTGCTGTTTCCTAATCTTATCACACATGCACAGTATGACATTGTGTGAAGTATCTATGTTTGTGTTTGTGTGTGTTTGATAGAGAAAACGTCAGCATGGACCTTTATAAGAATCAAATTACGCCAACCCTTGTGCATAGTGTGTGTTGCAGGGTTGAGTCTGTGAATGTGTGTCTGTGAGATGGTCCATTCAGGAGACATATTTTCTTTTTAATCTTCTTTTCCATGAAAGGCAGACATATACATGATTCATATTTCATCTCATTTTCATTGTCAAAGCTTGTGTGTGCATGCGCGTGTCCTGTCAGCTCTTTCCATCCCCTATCTTATATGCATAATATGCCTGCAGAGACACTTTACAATAATGCTAATGTGCACAATACCAAATGTCAGAGAAAGGTCGCCATATTGTTATGAAAGAAAACTCTTCATATAAAGCTGAGCAATCCTGATTTCCCACTTGTTCCACTAGACTTCATCTGATCTATTGAACCATTTGAAATTCTTCTTTATATCTGTGAATGACAAGTGTCAAAAATAGCGTAAAGAGAAAATCAAGATGGGAACCAGATAAAACAACAACTTCCTGGACAATACAATACCATCATAAAATTCTTCTCCTCACTTAAGAAGCCCTTAATGGTCAGACATCATCATATCTCATTGACTATCTTTCTCGATATGTCATTGAGCTCATTGTCCTCTATTACAACACTAGAGCACCGCGCTCCCAGAATGCAGGCTTACTTGTGGTTCCTAGAGTCTCCAAAAATAGAACGGGAGGCAGAGCCTTCAGCTATCAGGCTCCTCTTCTGTTGAACCATCTTCCACTTTGGGTCCAGGGGGCAGACACCTTCTCTACATTTAACAGTAGGCTTAAAACTTTCCTTTTTGATAAAACTTATAGTTAGGGCCAGACAGGCTTGCCTCGGACCAGCCCCTAGTTATGCTGCTATAGGCCTAGACTGCTGGGGGACTTCCCATGATGCACTGAGCTCCTCTCCCCTCCTCTCTCCATCTGTATGCATTGATGTACCAATAATGCATGTTACTAACTTGGCTTCTTCTCCGGAGTTTTTGTGCTTTCTCATTTCACAGGTTCCTATAGATCATGGTCATAGACCCTCTAGTTATGGATCGCGAGCTTTCATGGGTCATGGCTGCGGATCCCCTGCTGCCATGGTCCTGCTTGACGCCCACACCTCATATTATTATTATTATTAGTCATATTTATCAGTCATATTATCATTGTTGTTATTGTTATTATTGCTATTACTGTGCTTCTCTGTGTCTCTCTCCCCCTTCCTCTTTCTCTCTCAACCCAAATAGTCAAGGCAGATGGCCGCCCACCTAGAGCCCAGTTCTGCTCGAGGTTTCTTCCCATTTTTCCTTGCCGCTGTCGCCAAGTGCTGCTCACGGGGGAATGTCAGGTCTCTGTAAAATAAGGAGTATGGTCTAGACCTGTTCTATGTGAAAAGTGCCTTGAGATAACTTCTGTTGTGATTTGGCGCTGTTTAAATAAAATTGAACTGCATTGAACCATAACACAGTAGAGGCCTTGCATTGAACGTTTATCTTTCCTTCAACCTGGCTGCTGGTAACCACTTTCAGAAAAACACGCTAACTTTTGTGAAGCAATAAAGCAGGTAAAAAAGAGAAGACTGACGTTACTTATCCACTGCAACTTATTTGCATTATCAAGTGATAAGACAGTGATTTATTACTTTTGTTTGTTTACCATAATGGCCCAAATATAAGACAATATCTTATTCCGGAAATTCAGTTTGAAAAAGTGTGTGTCTTATATACGAGGACTAAGTGGTCAAAAGATCAGACATCCTTTTTGAATGGAGATTGTACCACTGTGACACCAGCTCTTATACAGCAAGTGTTGCATTATGTGTTGTTTGTAGCTTTAATGTTGTTGGGCTAACGAGTGTATTCAGTTTTGTTTACAGTGAGTCAGTGAGTGTTTCTCAGTCAAGAATTATATCAGTTTAACCTGCAGAGGTTTCTGAAGGGCTCCTTTAATGTGTTTTTCTGCTGCTGGTGAAATAAATTCATGATGAGTGAAAAAAGAGTCCAAAGCATCTTCGGAAGTCTTCACGTCAAAACAGATCAAGGTCCGAATTGTCTGTCTGATGACAGATGATGAGGAGCTCAAACAGACAAACAGTCTGAAAAATGCAAATTTCGACCGCGTTTAAGAGCCTAACAGGAGAGTGTGAATGTGTGACTGATAGAGAAGATGTGGGATTTATGTTGTACTTTAATGATAGTATTTCACTTTTATGAGAGAAAAGGCTTCAAGGATGCGGACTCTCTTCTCATTGGATTAATAGTATCTCAGGGACACCTTCCTTCTGTTTACATAAATATTAGTTTATGTGCGGAAAATGGCATACGAATGACTTGATATATATGCATCGTTTTATGCATCGTGGCCCCAGGGTTTTTCACCAACAGAGCAGACAGTGCGCTCTGGTTCTGGTGCACACACACACACACACACACACACACACACACAGCTGTGTGTTTGAGCCCTCAGTTTTAAATAATTCACACAGGGACACTCAATGCAACAGAGGAAAATGGGAATGTGATCTGTACACTGAAGGTTTCCGTGTGTGTGCACATCAATAAGGCACTTAAGGACAGTGGTCTTTGACTGTGTGTGTGTGTGTGTGTGTGCGTGTATAATCCTTGTGTTGGCTGAAAACTGATCTTTGACCTGAATGATGAAATGTGAATACTGTATACATTAGAATACATAAATACATTAGAAACAGGCCTTTATTTCTAATTCCCTCTGTTTGAAAACTATATTTGCTCTTATTTTAGTACGAAGCTTCCTTGTTTTCTGATCTTCTTTTGTTTGGTCTGTTAAATTTTTGTTACTGCATTACCGTAATCCTCTTACTCCGACGTGCGGAACAACAATTCTAGCGCTTGAGTTCCACCCGCAATGTTTTGGCAGTGCACCACTTAGCTGTAGCATGCAGATAGCATGCACATGGATGTATGCTTGCCGGCTTAGCCAAGTTACCCTGTTACCCATGCTCATGTAGAGTCACTGCCTTCATTATTATTAAAATATCCGTATTTAAACAATCTCACATCTCCTCCATCTCCCCTCCCCTCTCTGTGACGGGTGGCTGGAGGGCTACGCATGTACTCATAGAACTGGAGTTATATCCAGGTAACTTACTATTTATGCTTAACTAGCACACACCTTATATGTGTGTGCTAGTTAAGCAACAGGAGTTTATCCACCCCTGTTTTTTACCTGGCCTGTTTTTTGGGCTAGCCTTTATTTGTTCGTGTTGACCACGCCCCCGGCCAGAGACCCAACTTTTTAATTGACTACTGTCTCTTATCTGTTGAAATATGGTATCTGACTCAGGTTGAGTTTCTGAAATATACAGTAATGAAGAGCTCTAGAGGCAGGATGGTAATTTTTACCAGCATGTGTCTCTGTGGTCATGTGCTAATAGTATTGTCCAAACTGAGACCGTCAGTGAGTGATATTAATTGACACAGATACACAGGACTCTTTCTGTTTTCCCCCCAATATGTCTCAATTAATCCCATCATCTCCCACCCAACACACACACACACACACACACACACACACACACACACACACACACACACACAAACAGTAGCAGCTCCCTCCAATTCTGTGGCTGACGGCCAATCATGCAAATAAGGTTTGCAGATATTCCAGTAAGAAAAGGACCAGTGGGGCAGTGTGGGCGTCAAAGTGTTTTTTGTGTCCATCTGAAACTTGGCATAAGGTGGGAGGAAGGAGGAGGCAGTTCCAATCAAATGACCATAAAAATAAGTGACGAGGAGGCTAATTCTACAGTCTTTACTGCATGAGATGTGCTTGGTTGTAATGTCCAACTTTCAAGAGAAACCAATAAAAGATAAAGGAAAAATTTCATGTCATGAAAACTGACATTTCCACATTTACCATTTGCAAGAAGTGGTGATATGGTGGATTATCAGTTTATATTGCTCAAGATGCTTCAAGCCAGCAGCTCTAAAACATATAAAAACTGAAATGATGAAAAAGAAATCAAGTCAGGTTCTAAATCAGAAAATATATAATCAGCATGTTTTTTATTTCTTAGACATTGAGTTTGACTTATTTAAACTTAAATGTAGTTGGTTTACATGGTCCACAAATCCAGTTTGTATGTCTTATTTATACTGATATGTTATGTACCCATTAGCCCCCTCGGCTTAGATATGTTTATCTATTTTGTAATTAATTAATTGACAAAAACAACTTATGATGCTGTCTTTTTGTATATTCTGTAAATACTGAGTACATTTTCATGATTATATTTACAGATTTATATTTTTTATGTACATGTGATATTATGTTTAAGAGATGTCAAATGCACATGTCTTTTAAAGAGTGTGCCTTAGCTTTAATTAGTGTTTAATGTTGAAAATCACATGTTGGGGGGTGTCTGGTGACCTAGAGAATAAGTTGCATACAACATGATGCAGTGCTATATGATATAACCACAACTTTCACATTTGATTCCAGCCAGGGAATCAAATGTCTTCATCACTCTCAGTCTATCAAATCAAAAACAATGAACAATGAATGTAACAATGAAATACAAGAACAAAAACAAGAACAAAAACAAGAACAAAACAAAGAAAACCAAAGAAACCAAACACAGGTTTTCATTAAATATTTAAGTCACTTATTTCAGAAAGTAGACGATATAAGAAATAAAAAGTATTATTAAATAGTTTTACCCCATCAGTCAGTCAGTCAACAAGGTAAAAAAACAAAATTTCCATTTCTTGCAGACTTAGAATTCATTCTCTGGTTCAGAAACTGGTTGAAACTGGCTTTGTGTTTGTCTTCATCTCTGTTCCATCAGGGAACCGGCAGATTTACACGGTCAGCAGAGCTGCTTCGGCCAAGGTCAGCTGTGGCTCATCAGTGTGCGTGTTTGTGTGATTTAAGCCCCCTGTGGGTGGGCACTTAAGTGTTGATGATAAAGTTGAAGCCTCTGCATGATTGTGTGTGTGAGTGTGTGCATGTTTGTATATGTATGAGGCCACCGGGTGATTAGAAGTGTCACGCAAACACATAAAAATTTCACTTCCTATCCAGATCGCTACAATTTATGGCACAGTTGGTTCTGTTGTATCACTGCCTTCTCATCAGTCCTTTATCATTTCAGTCCTTCTTCTATTCAGCCATCATTTCATTAAGACACTTAACACAATTAAGACTTGTAAATCATTGGTTATTTGAGTGACATGTTCCATATTCTCCAATGTAATATACCTTACATCATTACAGCTAGATGTAGATTGATATCAGGGTTTTAGTAAGTAATTTTGGATCATAAGAGTGTTTTGCATGTTTGAGATTAATGTTGCAGACTTGAAACTTACTCTAATTCTTTAATCAAAGTTACATTATTGTTGTGTGTGTTGTGTCAACTTTTCTTATCAATATTCGCTTTCATCTGCACGACTCAGCTACAATAACATGACTCTGACAACAATAAAAGCAGTCATAATGTATGCATACATAACATAACATGATTTGGAAAATGCTCCATAATAATGTAAATGCAACAGCGATGTTATGGAACCTAAGGTATTAATATAAAAGATCACTTATCACTAAGACTTTGTCCGGTAAAAACGTGTGTTTCACATGCAGAAGTGTAATTTACCAATCTGCCATCACCAGTGGCCGTATATCAATAATTAATATGGATTTTTTCCTGTTCAATAATATTGATGTTGGATTTTCATGCACATCATGTAAACCTGAAGGACTGGACTTGCTGGCTTCCTGCTCATCACTGTCAGCAAGATAAATGCTTGCTATGTGTTTTTCAGACCACACACTGAGTTTTCCACTTCAATAATCACTTTAATTCAGTTTCTCAACAGCCGGTCGGAGTCACCCGGTTATCACATCAAAACAAAAACTGGAATTTTTGACCTGTGAGAGCACATATGTGCACATTACCGGTGTCATCCATGTCTGTGTTTTTCTAAGGGAGTTACTGTTCAGCTAAGCCTGCAGTGCAATGCCTATGGAGATGAGACAGCTGCATTGTTAAATTTGCCTCCAGATGTCTCTTCACACCGCTGCTATGCATAAAAAATAGATGCAGACACATTTTTGATATGAAATTGTCCATTATGACTGCAGAAATAAAGTACATAATATGTTGCTTCTCTAGAGATCAGAGAGCTGTTATGCCAGTTTTATTTCCGTTTTTTCTTTGTCTGATTCATGTACACACCTTTGCAGAAACCTTTTCAGACAATCCTGTGAAAATGTGTTGTGTAAAAGCCATAACACCTATATGGCTGTATTCTTCACTATGATTATGGGTAATTAGTGACGCTGATTCCACAAAGCACAGCTAACGGTTTGTTTTTACAGTTAGAAGCAAAGTGCTGCTAGCCGCTTGCATTACTAAGATGAAAGGCATCATATGAGAAGAAAAAAAACTGGTTTAGTGACTATTAAACCCTCTCAGGTACTTTACTTTCTACCTGCAGCTGGCCACAGTGATTAATAACATAAGCATCTGGTCTCCCATGATAAGTTAAAATTGATTATGAGAAATCCTGAGGCAAACAACATACAGGATTGTTTCTTTAGCTAAGATTTATATTGTTTTGGGCCCTTATCCTCCACAGGGACTTCAGAGAACAGAGTGCTTTTAAACACTGCTTTTAGACATTGTTGTACATCAAAACACAAGTTAATAGCACTGCTTGTAGAAAAACAGCCTAATTAACAGTTAAATTTGTTGAGGAGCCACAATAGATGGAGGCAACAATCTAAGAGACAGTTCTTCACCTGGACAAATAAACCTATAGCTTTCTGAATGGAGAGATACTAATAGATGTATTGGAGAAAAAAAGGAGTGAACTGACTCTTTAAATGGACTGGTAGGAAAGAGGCCCAGCTCAAAAGTTCACCTCTGCAACTCCAGTCCCAGAACACAGTTAAAACACTGAAATTCAATTTAGTGTGTAATGAGGCTTATCTTGGACTTTCAGCTACTTAAAAATAATGTACTGACAGCGCTGATGGAGCTCAGGATTCATCCATAAGGGCTGCTTTGTTACCAACAATGCCACTCTGTAAACCTGGAATCATGGTGTAACAGCTGACCTATCGGATGTGTAGCACAGAACATTAATTACAGAACATTAATTACCTTTAGATCCTGACTAAAGCTGTCGCTGCTCTGTCACCTGTGTAAATGTGCACATCACTCTCTCAATTTAAAGACTGACTCATTGTTTCTGCTGCTGTGTGATGCTGCAGGTATTTAATAAAGTCAAAGGAAAGAATCTGATGCAGCCAGATGTGGACAGCAAACAAAACATCATTACTGATGTTTCTGCAAAATCCCGGATTATATTCAGTGACACCTGAACAACATTATTGTAAAATTCATATAAGAATCTAACACTTTTCAGACCTGCCTGATTCACATTAATATTTTGACAGACATTTCAATAGTTTATGTAATAAATGCAAAACACTATAAAGAAGTAAAAGAAGCAAAATACATAAAAGTTGATTTGTGTTTAACAGAACTATGTGTGTGCACCTGTGCTAACTAAACACAGATTGAGGCTTTTGTGCTTTCTGCAGTTTTTATTATGGACCAATCTCAGTGCTGACATGTGGAGAAAAGCCTGAAATGCTGAAAACCACTCGGCTCATTGTACAAAGTAACTTTACTGCCTGTAATACATCTTTGGCCTGTATGCGTCTTGTTATGTGCAGCACTATATTTTTCCCCCCTCCCTCTCCTCCATTAAGTTGCAGGACCAAAAATATGTGGGGCTAGGCTCAAAACATTAGGGACTGAAGCAGTGGTGGCTCTCAGGACCTACAGAAGCTTTGGCACTCGTGCACCACGCTCACAGCTGTGAGTACTTTACTGTGTTCATTGTTGCTATTGACATGAACACAGACGAGATGCAGGAGGTCTTCTGTGAATGATCCGGTGTGTTTTGGAGTCAATTTAACTTTGAAAAGTGAGGGGAACAAATGAGCTTTCTTTCAGCTTTTGGGTGATCTGATGTCATGTCAATTGCAAATATTGGGGAGGGGGGCAAATTTCCATGTTTCATATATTGGAGGGGGACATGAACCCCCTGTCCTCCGTGGTGATTAAGCGCCTGGGCTAACAGCAACTAGCCAGGCTTGGTCCAAAATTAAAGATTATGTCTACCCTAACCCTAACCCAACACCTCCAGAGCTGACTAATTAACACACTAGATCTCATTTCTTTAATTTGTACACAAACAGTAATGTAAAAAGAAAGATTTGTGGTTTATGGGGACATTACATCGTGTAGCTTTTTAATGGCAAACAACAGCAAAACAATAAACGGTAACATGGCAAAAGAAAAATGAATGAGTAATTAATTAACTAAAAATAGTTTTGACACACAATGAATGTTTATGAGCAGGCTGAATCATTTTATTTGAACACATCTGATTAAACGTGTCTCTCAAACAAACTTTGAGCAGACATTCAGCACCTTGACGCAGGTGATTCTCCTCCTTTTTATAATTTAATTATGACTTGATGTAGTTGTCAGATCACAGTAATTTACACTTGAAAAACTTACTCGTGGTGGTTCTAGTGTTAAACCATAACTGCATTTTTTACATTACTGTTTCTTACACACACATCTGTATAGAGTCTCATCACTAGTCAAGACTGTGTTTGTTATACTTGAATAGTAATGGCTGAATAGTTATTGCTTTTGAGTTTAATAAACCTTGTTATATTTCAACAAGTAGTCATCATTGATTGTTCTTGCCATCCTCTGCCGACAA